>NW_019154095.1:10534577-11278493 GCF_002288905.1 Enhydra lutris kenyoni
AAATAAGTCAATAGGAGAAAGACAACTATCATATGATCTCCCTGATGTGAGGAAGTGGAGATGCAACATGGGGGGTTAAGGGGGTGGGAGAAGAATAAATGAAACAAGATGGGATTGGGAGGGAGATGAACCATAAGTGACTCTTAATCTCACAAAACAAACTGAGGGTTGCTGGGGGGAGGGGGGTTGGGAGAGGGGGGTGGGGTTCTGGACATTGGGGAGGGTATGTGCTACGGTGAGTGCTGTGACATGTGTAAACCTGGCGATTCACAGACCTGTACCCCTGGGGATAAAAATATATTATATGTTTATAAAAAATAAAAATTTTAAAAAAGTGATTATTTGGCACCAAGCCACTCAAAATTTGTCAGTACCAACTGTAAAATTTTAATAATAATATCTTTATCAGAGAAGTGCTTGAAGGATTAAATTAAATAGAGTGATTGGCAGCACATAGCTCTGATTTGGCACAAAAAGTTGTCTAGGATATATGAATTGATTTATCTCTCTCTTAATGATTTTCTAATAATACCGAAATGTCTGTGTATTGCAATCATTTAGGAATTTCTACCATACATAATGCATTGGAAGAAAATGATTTTCTACAATCCCATTTTTGAAAAGGAGGTATAATGTTATGGGAACTAAAGAGCCTATATGTTGTGAGAACCTCTCATTTCATTATATTTTGAAGTCGTGATTCAAGGAAGAAGAAATAGTAGTTTGACAGGAAGTCCATGGAAATCATTTTACATTTGTAAGCAACACAAATGGAGAACATCTGTGACTTGGACTTGGGAAGCATTTTCTAAAACAAACCCCTCAACCACAAACCAAAAACCAAAAAATTGATTAATGTTTAACACCCAAATTAAGAATTTTTGTGCAACACAAGATACCATGTACCATGCAATGGTTTGACCTAATGAAAAAATATATTAACAGTACTCAAACTAAGTCATATCAGAATATACTTTTTTCATGTTTTCATTAAAAAAAGAAACATTTTTCTCAGTGTGATCATTTCTCTGTCCCTTTTATATAAAATTTCAGTGCCAGTACTGCTTCCTCTTGGTGAAATTTCATCTTTCCCTTCTGCCTGTGTTCTTTTTTCTTCTTAATACTTATTACTTTTCAACATGATGCTTTTTTACAACATTATGGGGTTTTTCATTATGTATCTTCTTTACTAAATTCCCAATAATCAAAATAGGATTAGGAAGAAGTATGTATCCTTCTAATCAAGAAGAAACTTTTAAGATAATATGATTTTATTGATTTTTTTTTTTTTTTTTTGGTCACTGCTATATCTCTGGAACCTAAAAGAGTATCTGGTACAATCCGTGTGTAATCCGTGAGTATTTACGTGATTTAGTGAAGGAATAAATATTTAGGAATTACTGTAAATCAGCAAAATTAGAGAATCTAATAAAAATGTGTACAAGATATCAACAGGCAATTTAAGAAGGACTACTAAAAAGCCAATTGAAGAAACTCAAATTTGTCACTGATCAGAATAATAAAAATTAAAACGACAATGAAATATCATTTTATTGAATAGACCATTAAAGTTTATAGAGCTAGATATATGAAAAAGAGTGGGTAATATACGAATTATTATGCTTAGCTGATGAAAGGATAGACTCCGGTGTTCTGAAGAGCAGTTTGTTCAATTAAAAAAAAAAAAAGTACCATATGACCTAGAAATTTCTCTCTTGGGCACACACACAAACACACACACACACCACCACCACCACCACCCTCTCATACAGATCCAAAAAGGAGCTGTCAGTAGGATGTATACTGCAATTGTGTTGAAGAGAGAGAGGGGATCTTGGTGTTAAATACTGAGAGAGTGGATGAATTTATACTAAAGGATGCTAGGCGGTGCAGTGGTTGTATATAATCACAGCAACATGGCTAAGTCTCTTAAAACAGCTGAGTGAAAAATAGAACAAATTGAAATGTACAACCTAACTAATAGATGAAAATGAAAATGAATATATGAAGAAATGCAAGAAGAGATCTATCTAGCTATTGTCTATCTTACATCTCTCTATCTGTAATACAATAATAGAGTAGTTGCATAATGAATATGGAGAGGAATAAGATTGGAGAATCCAGATAAAAGGAAATCAATCTTTCCGTCATTCAGTTACAAGAAGCACCTTAAATGAACCAATGTTAATGGTGCACTTTGAATAGGTGTATGATTAATACAATTCTATGTACCTGAGATCCAAAACCCAAGAGGTGAGTGAATACAGTTTTAAAATTAACTATTCCTATTTTTAAAAAAGAGAAAGGAAATTTCTAAATTTATTTTGAAAGCAAACCAAAATTAAACTAAATTATAGGAAAGAATGTGTAACAAATATAAGAGAATTTATACCATGAAATTTTAAAAGTTCTTATAAATTGATAAAATATGTAAAGGGCACAATCAAGTAGCATTCATTAATAAAACTACAAATACTCAATAAAAATAAACATATTTAATATTACTAATAGTCATGAAAATGAATTTTGAATCTTGGCTAAGAAACCATTTTTTACCTACCAAAATGTCATTTTATTTATTCATTATTCAGTACTAATACTCTACTTATACTAATACTAATACTTCCTTATGAGATGCAGAAGAACACACAGTCATATGCATTGCTAGGATCAGTCCATATTGCCATAGACTTTCTTGAGGAGTATTTAGAAAAGAAAAGTGTTTATGTAGACATTCCACCCATTAGAATTTATCTTAATAGAATAGTCAGAAATCAGCAAAGAGATCTATGAACAATATTGATACTAGATATAATATTGAGAGTGGTAAACTATTAAAATAATCTAAATATCTGAGAAAATGAGATAATTAAAAATATGGTATACTCTTGAATAAATAATATGAAACCATGAGGTATGGTGTTTTGACAGAAAAATGAGATGAAAATATTATTTTTAACAACTATGAAGAAAAAGTCAATGCCAAAAGAGTTGTGCAGTATATTATCAAAACAATTTTAGGGATGCCTGTGTGGCTTATTTGCTAAGCATCTGCCTTCAGCTCAGGCCACGATCCCAGGGTCCTGGGATCAAACACCACATCAGTCTCCATGTCTCCTTCTCCCTCTGCCTGCTACTCCCCATGCTTGTGCTTTCTTTCCCTCTGCCAAATAAATAAATAATATCTTTAAAAAATTTTTTTAATTCTTTAAAAATTTTAAAAGAACACTAATTTTTTTTAATTTTTAAAGAACACTATATATAATATACATATAGTATGTATACAGCATACATATACATACTAAATAATCATTCTAAATATACACACTAAAGAAAAATTAAAATTTTTATATGTATTTAACATAACAAATTGGATATATATATAAGTAGATCAGTTGCTTGTTCTGAGGGGTGATTTTGCTTTTCTTTTTCATGTTTTTCTCTTTTTACAAATGCTCTGCTATATACACACACAATGTATATATGCTTATATGTTGTGTGTATATGAAAAGTTAATTATCACTAAAACAAGGGTGTCCTTTAAAAAAAAAAGTTGGTTTATTTATTTGAGAGAGAGAGTAGGGAGAGGGGCAGAGAGAGACAAGCAGACTCCTTCCTGAGAGGAGAGCCTGATGCGGGGCTCTATCCCAGGACCCTGATATTATGATCTGAGTTTAAATCAAAAGTAGGATTCTTAACCAATTGATCCTTCCAGGTGCCACAAGGGGTCCTTTTTCAAGTGAGAATTATAATATAAAAATAATTTTGTGATGTTCATTGAGATCTAGACAAAAGAACATTTTAAAAATTTGTTTTGGATTTTCTTTTAAATTAAGATCTGATTCCTAAACAGTTAAACCAATACAAATAGATTCCCATTCTCCAAACTGGTCTTAGAAAGAAGTACACCAATGATAGAAATCTGAAACAGCTATGCTAGAAAGAAGCTAGCTTCAAGTCCTTCATTGACAGGACCTGGGGAGTGAAGGTAGAGGTTGTAGAACTATAGAAATTCAAGTATTTGGTCACAGAATGATTTGTTTTGACAGCTCAGTTAAAAAGCATGTATTTCACAGGTGATGGGGACAGGGTGAGATTGCATAATTAAGGACTGAGTTAAACTTTGGCATAACATTCCATGGAACTTACCTCAACTCTGAGGGGGAAGTGTCTGAACTATAAAAATATTCTATATTCTATCCTAGGTCCAACATTAGAAACATAAGTATGGGCAAGTGGGGATTAGCAAGTGTGGAAGAATTGTTTGTCCATAACACGCAAATAAGTAGGCTACAGTTTTTAAAGCTTTTGGCATATGATGTTCTATCTCAATAAAAGTTATATGGCAAATATTTAAACCAAAAGCTGTTTATCACAACACTACTTATAATAGCAAAAATTATGATTATTGTATATTAAGTTACATCAGTATGTTAAAATTTACCTATCATTTAGTGGTACTATTATATATACTTTCTTCTTTCTAAATTTCTGAACTTTGTAAATTATCTTCAGTTGTTAAGACATATATTCTGAAAAAAAAGTTCAGTTTGTAAAGTGAGAAAATGCTAAGGAGAGTGGCTTGGAAGAAAGGAAGAACTCTGATAAACTGATTATTTTAAATGTGCAGAATGATGTTTTTATGTTGAGAAATAGATTTTCCCGGATTAATGGTTTAATTTATTTTAATCATTGGCACCCAAAAAATCAAGGAGTTCAGTGGAAGTATATAGTTAGGTGCTTGATTTCAAAATAAGTAAGTGGGCTTGTAATCAAGATGGAAAGGTTATGGGCACTTGGGTGGCTCAGTTGGTTAAGTGTCTGCCTTCAGCTCAGGTCATGATCACAGGGTCCTGGGATTGAGCCCCGAGTTGGGCTCTTTGGCTGGTGGGGAGTCTGCTTCTCCCTCTCCCTCTGCCCCCGCTTGTGTTCCTTCTCTCGCTGTCTCTCTCTCTCTCTCTCTCTCTGCCAAATAAATAAATAAAAATATTTCCAAAAAATATGGAACGTTGCAGAAAGTGTCAAATTAATTTATGGAATTACAGAAAAATTACATTTGTGGGGTTTTTTTAAATTTTTTATTTCTTTTCAGCGTGACAGTATTCATTGTTATTGCACCGCACCCAGTGCTCCATGCAATCCGTGCCCTCTCTAATACCCACCACCTGGTTCACCCAACCTCCCACCCCCGCCCCTTCAAACCCTCAGATTGTTTTTCAGAGTCCATAGTCTCTCATGGTTCACCTCCCCTTCCAATTTCCCTCAACATTTGTGTTTTAATAAAGAATCCTGTGTATTTGTTTCCTATGACCAACTTTGATTTCTTACCAGCTTCAATCTGCAATTCACAAATCATTGCCAATTTTCCTTGCTATAATATATCCTATATTCTATGTGCTCATCGATCATAAATTACTTTAAAAAATAATAATAACTTATTTTTTTAAATGATAAAGCCTAAAAAATAGAACATGCTAAGCAATCTGATATTAAATTAAAGTACTTTAGTAGTTTTCCTGCTTTCTATATTTAGAACTTCATCCAAAAGAACACAGAAAGACCAGGTTCTTATTCTGGTTCTATAATTACGGTTCTATATATATATTTTTTTAAGATTCTATTTATTTATTTGACAGAGAGAGAGATCACAAGTAAGCAGAGCAGCAGGCAGAGAGAGAAGGGGAAGCAGGCTCCCCGCTGAGAAGACAGCCCGATGCGGGGCTCGATCCCAGGACCCTGAGATCATGACCTGAGCCGAAGGCAGAGGCTTAACCCACTGAGCCACCCAGGCGCCCCTACGGTTCTATATTTTACTGGATACATTGTTCAATCTTTCAGTACCTCAGCTTTATCATGTGTTACATGAATTTTTATGTCCCTCCTAGTTCTGTAATTGTAGTCCATTTCCCATCCTAACCATGTGCAATCAGGTTCAGATAATTTTCTTTCCCTAGAATCAGAAAGGACAGCAAAACATCACTTTGCAAGTTATTTTTCCTGCTCTAAAGCAAGACTGGAAAAGAACCATGATATGTTGCAGTGAAACCCTGACTAGTTAATCACACTATGAAAGCAGCCACCCAGCACCTGGTGAGGATGTCAGGAAATCTGTGAGTTTCCTGGACATCCTGAACATGTTTCTGCCAGGCCTGCTTCCAAAATGGGTCATCGTCCCTCTTTTATATTTTGTTATATGATGTTCTGAAGATCACAGTCCGCTAGGTATCCTTACATAAGGATCCCTGTTGTATGCCATTCCTTTCTTAAACTGCATGCTCGGTATTTTTTTCCATTAATTATTTCTGAATTCCTTGTTGCAGATCTATTTTTCTGCCCTTATATCTGTTGCATGTTCCTATTTGCTTTCCATTCCTCTTATAACGTGAGCATTGTTTGACTTGAGGCTTGGTACATCCCAACTGCCCTGGAAAGTAATATTGTAGTGAGTATAAAGCATTTATTACAGAAAAGTCATGAACATCACAGTGGCCTGTTATTGGAAATGACCTCAGTCATCGCTCAGTAAGATCCATTCATGATTTAGATTTGGGAGTAACTAATAACTTGCTTTTCTGTATATTTTTAAGGAAGAAGGCTCACAGTGAACACAGCACCAAGCCCACCCCACTATTAGCTCAAAATCTTCCCAGTAAATTAAAGGCAAAAGAACCAAATCTCCAAACCACTCCTATATAAAATAAAACAAAATAGTTATCATTGTGGCAAACTGCCTAATTTACCTAAACAGTAAATTAAAGTTGTCTGCCATAGTATAATTCAGCAAATTTTCCGTCTCTGATAAGATTTTCTGATGGCCAGTCAGAAGGCATTAAATGTCAGAGGAGAAATTCAGTGCTAGTTCCTTGAGAATCGAATTGAACTAAAGGTGAAAAAGTTTTGAATGTTGTACTTTTAAAAGGTCCTTCACTTGCATGTGCATATAAAAACAGCAGAGTCATTCATTTTCATGTTTTATATAAAACAGAAGATTTCAAAGGAACTCTGTGTTTTCAGGGCTGCTTCAGGCTCTCTGCCCAGACTTTCCAGGGATATGCACATACACTGTCCGCTGCTTTAAGGAGCACTTCAGAGGAAAAGTTGGAGAAGCGGTGATTTAGTTGAGAGAATAATAAACTTAGTGCTGGGAGAACTGAGAACAAATTCTAGCTTTGATATTTACGAGCTATGTCCCCTAAACTCTTAAAACTTCAATTTCTCCTTCTGCAAAATGGGGGGGATACCAGAAGCCTTAGAGGTAGATGAGAGGATTCAGCACGTTAGGGCATCTGAAATAAGTTGAAAAGGTATGAAGCGCTATTTAAGTAAAAAGTTTTGTTTGGAGCAAGATTAAAACACTCTGTATAAAAACCAAGGCTTATGTTGACAAACTGCGCTATCTAAATGTTGTATTTGCACGTTGAATTTTGCACACGTCCCTTGGTAGTCCCAGAACTTCGTGCTATCTCGCTGCCATACAGTCTCCCTTCCCCAAATTCCCTGGGTTTGATGTTCAGTCTTGCTTTAGGAACTGGCATTTGTAGGTGTCATGTCTTATTTAACTGACTAATACCCTTGAGCTATTCACAAAGCAGCTGTTTCTCCTTTTTTTTTCCCTAACACCTTCTACATATACACATTTAGGGAAAGCTTCCTGAATAAATAAAGGAATTAATGAATAACTAAAATTTATAAACCTTTGCTTCAGTCTATGGTTTCAGGAATCAGGCTGTCTGAGTATAAATCTTGCCCTACCCCTTGCTAGCTCTGTGTTGTTAAACTAATTATTTACCTAGGACTCAAAATGCCTACCTAGAATATGGGAATTACAGGCACTTTTTTTTTTAATATTAAATCTATGTATATAAGGTGACAGCATATCTTTTGGCACATGCTAAGTATCCGATGGTAATTTCTATCAACGATAGCTGTATAAGTAGAAAAAGGGAAACAGCATGACAGTCATTACATCTTCTTATCTATAAAAGCACAGATTTTCCGCCGGCTTCTAGAACTCATGGGTTTATGAGTTAATCTAAGATTTTAATTCACCCCTTTAAACAGAGGCTTGCTGTGAGCATCTCTCCCCCGTGACCTCATTCCTACTCTGCCTCCTTCAGGAGCTCTTATGGGTCAGGAAATGGTTCCAGATCCTGGTTCTTCCCCATCCATCCTGTCGCTCCCTCCATTCACTTCCTCATGATTTAACACAATGTATTTTCATGAACACCTACTTTGTTACAAAGATGCCTATTTTTTAAGGACTTTTTTAAAGATTTTATTTATTTATTTGACAGAGAAAGAGATCACAAGTAGGCAGAGAAGCAGGCAGAGGGAGAAGGGGAAGCAGGCTCCCCTCTGAGCAGAGAAAAGATGCTTATTTTTATGTTAATGGTCTTCAAAAATATGTTCATAAATTACTGTTTTCGCTTTTTAAATTTATTTCCATTTTAAGTGACCTGCCAGTGCTAGCCATGCAAGTTTTTTAGTTCAGTTCAGTTTGAATAATTCTTTGTGTAAAGTAGGTGTTCTTTTTTTTAAATTTTTTTTAAAGATTTTTATTTATTTATTTGACAGAGAGAGATCACAAGTAGGCAGAGCAGCAGGCAGAGAGAGAAGGGGGAAGCAGGCTCCCCGCTGAGCAGAGAGCCCGATGCGGGGCTCGATCCCAGGACCCTGAGATCATGACCTGAGCCGAAGGCAGAGGCTTAACCCACTGAGCCACCCAGGTGCCCCTAAAGTAGGTGTTCTATATATATTACTGATTGCCTTAAAAACGCTTCCCATCACCTCTTCAAATTATAAGAAAAAGGTATTTATTCAAGCATAAAAAAGAACTTCCTGACTGTAGTATCACTAGATTCAGAAAGAGTTGGTCCACTGAGGCAGACCATCTTCTTTCCAAGATGTCTTAAAAAAATGCGGGAGGCATTCAAATGATTTCAAGGAGTTAAATGCTATTCTGATACACTGATACTAAATTAGCATGTCTTCCAGCCCCAGAATACAGGTCCAAATTTTTTTACAGAATACGAGGAATTAGGAGGAAATTGGAACTTTTCATACACGGAAAGGATGATAGTATATTGCACTTCCTTTTGTAATACTTAGAGCCAAAATATTTCACTCAATTCAAATCAATGAAAAATAAAATAATTGAATGGCTATTCTGTTTCAGGTACCAGACTAGAAACTGAAAAATAACAAGCCATGAACCTTTTATTCTCAAGATGCTGAAAGTCTGTTTGAGAAGACAGCTATATAAAAAATACCACTCACCAATAAACGTATGCACTAAATAATAAACAATAAAGAGAAAAAGTCACCATAGAGAAGTGACTGATTAGCTCTGAGGGAGATTCAGAGGACATACTTAAATGATAATAGCTATCCTGGGTCTGAGTTGTGAAGGATTAATAGAAGGATGTCAGACCAGGCCAGAAGGAGCTTTCCAAACAAATGGAACATGCAATTTGATAGAGTGGAAATTTCAAGAGATGAAAGGTGCAAGAGAATAGGAAATGGTCAGATTAGGAGAAGTTGCATGGTTCAACCACAGAGATGTGGGAGAAATAACGCAGTAAATTAATATAAATCTCCAGAAATAGGCAGTTAGATGTAAGCACAGTTCTGACAAGCATTACTACATGTGTTGTTCCTAATATAGTGCCCCACAGAGAATCTAGGCACAGGTGACGACGACTCCTCCATTTACAAAAGCACCACGCGCTAGCCTACCATAACCACTTGATACTTCACTGAGAGCATTTTTCTCAACCTCCAATACCATAAATTTTATTTCAAAGTTAAGATGTTTCTTCCTATCTGAAGAACCAAAAAAAAAAAAAAAAAAGAGTTCTTTTAATTCCTGCAGATGGGCTTGTTTCGAGTTGTCTGTAAAAATCTGCCACCAGAAACTATGATCCAGAATTTACTATGATCCAGTTCAAAGTATCAGATAGGAAGAGCTTTCCCTAAATTTATTCTAATCAAAAGAAAGCCACCTGCAGTTACTCTTGTGATAGGGTATCATGAAGCTGATTAAGGATGATTTGCTTCACTAAAAAGGCTTTCAGAACAATTGCAAAAGTTGCAGCAGGCAAAGACAGAAGGGATTCTGTTAAAATTATCTTTCGCTTGTTCTGTTTTCTGAAATATCCATCTTGGCAAAATAGTCAGTGAATATTAATTATTACAAGAAAGCAAAATTCAGTAAATGGAGACTTGTCACTTGAAAAAAAAAAAACTAACCATGTGAAATCTTCTAAACACTCAGGGGTGTTAGTATCTTTCTCAGTTGCTAATGCTTTATCCTTTTCCAGGCTTGTCTCTATCCTTCCAAAGGTATTGGGACTACTCTCCTGGAGCCGCTTGCTCCTAATCAGTAAACCCAGTCCCTTTTCTAATCCTTGCAACCTGCCCTCTTTGAGGCCACCACCCTCTCTCCCAAAACTGTCCTCCCTGGCCTTTTCTCACAAACATGGTTCCTTCCAGTTATCCTTTTACTCCTTTACCCTTCCAGAGCAGACCCTCCCATTGGAGTCCAGTTCTTTTTGGTTTTCTAAATAGAATTATTTATTTTAACTTCTATACTTTAGCTCGTTTATCTCTGCTGCCCTAAGTCTCCCTGGTGTTTCATCTTACCCTATGTTTTCAGCAGCCACAAGGGCGTCAGAAGGGAATGTTCTGATGCTGGTTCAGAACTTAACCTCCTCTTGTAACCACATAGGCTTCTCTTCTTGGGCATCTCTCTCTCTCTCTCTCTCTCTCTTTCTCTCTCTCTCTCTCTGCTAATGGGGCTTCACTCACAGAAGCTGAACATCTCAGAGAATGCTCTGTTTCTCTGCATACCATTTCCTCCAAATCCAGACTACTAATATTAATGGGAATTCTTCCAAAGCAATACCTCTTCTAAGCTGTGCTTCCTGAGACTCCTGGTATGACACTGGATTTCTGGATTTCTTCTCTCTCCTTTAAACGATCACACATCCATTTAAACATCCATTTGTTCAAAATTTCAGATCTTCACCATTTTCCACAATGTCTTCATTAGCAATAAAAGCCTTCTACTTTGACACCACCACTCTTTCCACCATGACTTCCCAGCATTGCCACAGTGTATTTTTGCCCATGGTTAGTGCTACTTACTGTTTCAAGTTTAATGTCTACTTTTATCTGCTCTTGTTTTTTGTTTCCAAATTTCTGTGCCTCAGAACCCAACTCCACATGCATACGCTATACAATCATTATGCTTCCCTTCAAGTGCCGTATCTGGAATAGAGCTATCCATGATTACTTAGGTTAGAGGCTAGTATTTCTTTGAGCAGTCAGTCTGTTCATGCTAAGTAACTGCAATGGCACATATGGCTTTTTGTCTTACACAGTCATGGTGAAGCTAGATTTTATATACTCCTTGGTAAATATGGGATAAAAGAAGGGAATATTGAGTTCTTTATTTTCCCATGGGTTTTGAAATGTCTTTAAAGACAACAAAATTGACATTTAAGTTAATAATCGGTTTCTAGTGCTCCATTGAATCTCTGTCTTCAAGAAATTAGGGGAAAAAAGAGATTAGACATTAATTTCTTTTTGATCCATTAAGTATCTGATATTTATATCTAATATGTGATGTACATTTTAAAGAGTCTCTTTTCCCTTAATGATAGATTAACTCATGTTTTTAGGTCAAGATGGAGTCAACAACAGAATTAAAGTCATTCTGTCATATTTAAATTTTTCCTTAACTTATCCTTCATGCTGCCATTCTTCTTTTCAATTTACATGGCTAGAAAAGAAAGAATAAGATAAAGAAATGGGAATTAAAATCTATGTACGTAAATGGAATAGTACTAAAGTTTTCAGAAACTCTGACTTAGTAAACCATCACATTAACCATGTGGGTTAAGAAGATTGAAACACATTTTTTTTCAGGATAGGAAACTCATGATATTAATGGCTACTAGCACTTGAACTCAAAGATTTGACTCCAAATAAGGCATGTACCCCCAAACCATTCCAATTTGGGTCAGCTGCAATTTCTTTAATTCCCTGATTGCCACAAACTACGGCTTTTTAAGTTGTAACTGATACTAAATTACCTCTCAGTTTTCTAATATTTTATCACAAAAAATTTGCAAATCATTTTTCTGTGTGGTGGCAACAAAATCAGTTATAGGAATGTATATCCTAACTATACATGCTCACATGTCACAAGAACTAAAAGGAGTTTATCAGAATCTTAAAAAGACAGGTAAGCAAGAATTATGAGGGAATTTCCAAGAGTCCATATCTGACTCTACAATTTCCCCCCAGTGGAAGAGCCAATATAATAAGAATTCTGTGATTTCTATATAGAATCAAATAACAGTAAGCCTGTGTCTGAAAGATCTTAGGCATTATAAACAGAATTTCCTCTAAAACTCAATTTAACAATAATCTGAATGCATGGCTTACATAGAGAATGCATTCAATTTTTCAATTGCATCTTGATATTTTTAATATTTTTATAAATGTCACATAGGCAAAATGGTAAAACAGCATATAGGTACACAAATATATAATCATACAGATCATTATATAAATCTAGTTTTTGAGGGGCATATGATCTCAGATTATATTTGTTATATAACCTTTGAACATTCTCTTTTACTTATCAATATAATTTTTCATAAGGTAACAGAATTCATTCACAAGAACTCATGAGTGGATAAGCCCCAATTTCACCTTGTGACTTAAACAAAATAACTATTTCGAGTAGACAACAGTTTCTTGAGTAAAAATATTCAGGAACTAAGGTAATTTATATATTTTGCCTTATTTATACATGTTAACTCACACAGATTTATGAGTGAACTCTAAGTAGACAACACATTTATATAAAATAATGGCTTAATAATGGCTTGAGGGAATGGATTATATTTGTCTACTCTTTATACCATATTTTAATAAAAGCAGCAAAGATACTTCTTAGCAGCCAAAATCCTACCTATCTACAATAACCCTAAGCTGTAAGAATGGATTTCTTTCTTTTCCTTTTTTTAAAAGATTTTATTTATTTTTTTGACAGAGAGAGAGAGAGAGAGAGAGATCATTAGTAGGCAGAGAGGCAGGCAGAGAGAGAGGGAGGGAAGCAGGCTCCCTGCTGAGCAGAGAGCCCGATGTGGGGCTCGATCCCACGACCCTGGGATCATGACCTGAGCCGAAGGCAGAGTCTTTAAGCCACTGAGCCACCCAGGTACCCCAAGAGTGGATTTCTTGACTCTTTTTAAAGGAGGCAATTTCTGCTGATTCTTGTTAGAAAATAATTTTATTATCACCCACATACTGCAAATATTTTTGTAATCACCAGAAAGATGGCTTCAAAATATCTTTTTTCAGTTTTATTGAGGGATAACTGACAAATAAAATTGTGGGCTATTTATATTTAGCCAACAGAAGGGAAGGTGACACGATTATTCTCTTGCAGCAGTGGCAACGACGCGGCGTAAATTTGCACCATCTTGTGATTATCCTCTCACTTCAGTTCTGCACGCAGTTGGGATCATAAGCAGTGGTTTCCTGCGAATCCTGCACTTTCTTGATCTCTTGAACAACAGTGGAGGTTGTCCCTTACTTCGGTTCCCCATTTCCTTCCAGAGATTCTTGGGTATCCAATCCTTTATGTTAAATTTCTTTTCATTTGAAACACCTCGAGTGGCTGCTGTTCTACTAACTAAGCACAGACTGATTCAGTTAGTTAGTTAATTTGGTCAGTGTATATATTTACCTTGTGGTCAGGGTCATTTAATTTCTAAATACACTGCTTCACCATCTATTAGCTATTTATTATATTCCCATACCAGGAAAGATTATTCAGTCCAAAATACAGAAAAACTGCTATACAACCAGAGATAGTTCTCAATCCGTCTCACTCTTTGGTTCCAAAGATTATAATTATGGTTGCATAAATTTTAACTCAATCTTCACATAATCATTCTGGGTTGTATCATTTATTTTATTAATTAATGTTTCTGATATATAGGAGAATGATGAAATCTCAAAATAATGCTAGCATTGCTCAGGATTTCCCCACTGTGAGAGGTGGGTCCAACACGGTGCTCACAAATCCCATGAAACAAAATCAGGATTTCTTTTTTCTTCAAAATCTTCATTGCACATATTCCAGAGTTCTTCAATTAAGCTAGAAAATAAACTCAGTATAGATGGGTGGTATGCACCCAAATGATGTTAATAAGTACAGCAGTCCCAAATAAAATACATATGTTGAAAGAACAAAAATCAAATCAGTCACTGACTAGCCTCTTTTTGAAAAATCACCTCTTTATTAGAGACTAGGACATGTTTAGTTTTCCCTCAGACATCTGGATAAGAAAATAAGCTGTCAGATTTGAGTTCCAATGCACACAAGTGAAGTTAAGTGGCAATGAAGTCTTTGAACAAGAATAGCCATCATCTAAAGAAAGGTAGAGTGGGGAAAAGAAGGAATTAAAGAAAGAAAAAAATGTAAAAGGAATTAAAATAAGAATACAAAGGGGTAGTTGGAGAGAAGGAAAGAAAAAAGGAAATATAGAAATAAAAATATGCTAATTTATTTTAACAATGGTTATAGGACACGGTTAAATACAGCTACCGTGATAAAATACCCAAGTGTTCACTATGACATCAACTTCTTGTCTAAGGCTCTTCCATTCTGGAAGGCATTTTATTTGAAACCTGCTCTAAACAAGAAAGGAAATACACCCCCTTCTCTGAAAAAGAAAATAGATATGTTAGGTTCTAATAAAAATTAAGAATGTTTATCTGTAACCAAAGGGAAATATGAGATCTCATGTAAATAAAGGCAATTGTTTGATATTTTAACTTCATTTTGGACAAAAATGTAAGGTCATATGCTTCTATTAAAAGAATATAGAAAATAACTAACAAATACTGGCACTTTCCTGACAAAGGTATATAGCTCTTTTTTTAAGAGATGAAACAATGAGTAACAAAGAACAAGAGGCTTCTCTTGAATTGTAATTTTTTTTTAATTTTGAGGCACAACTAAGAAATAAAATTATAAGATATTTAAAATGTACAACATGATATTTTGCTATACATACACATTATGAAAGGATTCCCCCACCAAGTTAATTAACACAACCATCACATCACATATTTCCCAGTTTCCTTTTCTTTCCCCCACTTTGGTGAGAACATTTAACTTCCATTCTCTTAGCAATTTTATTGTACAATGCAGTGCTCTCAACTGTAGTCACAATACCACACATTAGCTCCTAAGAACTTATTCATCTTATAACTGAAAGTTTGCACCCTTTTACCAATTTCTCCCTATTTTCCCCACCGCCATCCCCTGGCAGCCACTTTTCTACTGTTTCTAGAAGTTCAACTCTTTTTCTTTCTAAATGTTCCTCATATAAGTCATACTATATATTATTTGTGTATTTTTCTATCTCTGTCTGAATTATTTATTATTATTAATAATTATTATTTCACTTAGCATAATGCCCTTTAGTTTCTGGTCACAAAAGATATACACAGAATCTTACATTTTCTTTATTAATTCATCCACTGACAGGCAAGTTTCTCCATACTTGGCTGTGGTGAATACTGCTGCTATGAATATAGGAATACAGATATGTCTTCAAAATAATGATTTCATTTCCTCTGGGTATATACCCAGAAGTGGAAATTCTGGATCATAGTTTTATTTTTAAATTTTTTAAGGAAACTTCATACTGTTTTCCATAGTGGCTATAGAAGTTTACATTTCCAAAAGCAGTGTACATGTGTTCACTTTTCTCCAGATCCTTTCCAGAATTTATTACTTCCTGTTTTCTTGACAATAGCCACCTTACAGGTGTGAGGTAATCTCACTGTGATCTTGATTTGCATTTCCCTGATGATTTGTAATGCTGAATACTTTTTCATGTACCTGTTGACCATATTTATGTCTTCTTTGGAAAATATCTGCTCACATGTTTGCCCCTTTTTCTTTATCATTCTTTTTTTTTTTCTATTGAGTTGTATGAGTTCTTTGTATATTTGGATATTAACTTCTTATTGAATAGGTCTGCAAATATTTTTTTCCCATCCCATAGTTGGTTTTTTTTTTCCATTTTTTGATGCTTTCCTTTGTTTAACAGAAACATTATAGTTTGATGTAGTCCCACTCATTTGATTTGCTTTTGTTGCCTTTATTTTTGGTGTCAAATCCAAAAACTCATTGGTGTGACTGATGTCAAGGAGCTTACCTACTATATATTCTTCTAGGAATTTTATAGTTTTAGGCCTTACATTCAAGTCTTTAATCTATCTTGAGTTGACTTTTGTGAGTGGTATAAGATAGGGTCCAATTTTACTCTTTTCCATGGATATGTCCAGTTTTCCCAACAATATTTATTGAAGAAATTACCCTTTCCCTCTTCTGTATTCTTGGCTTCTTTACCATAAATAAAACGACTATACATGAGTGACTTTATTTCTGGACTCTCATGTTGATTCCAGTTGATCTAAATATCAATTTTTATGGCAATACCATATAATTCTGACTACTATACCTTTGTTACATAGTTTTAAATCCAGAAGTGTAATACCTCCATCTTTGTTTTTCCTTCTCAAGATTGTTTTGGCTATTTGGAGTTTTTGTCATTACATATAATTTTCAGGATTGTTTGTTCTATCCCTATGAAAAATACTGTTGGAATTTTGGTGGGATTGCAGTGCACCTGTAGATGGCTTTGGATAGTATGGACATTTTAACAATCTTAATTCTTCCCATCCATGAACATGGGATATCTTGTCATTTATTTGTATCTTCTTTAATTTTTGTCTAAGTGTCACAATTTTCAGTGTACAGATTTTTCATCTACTTGGTTAAATTTATTCCTAGGTATTTTTTTCTTTTTGATGCTATTGTAAGTGGAATTGTTTTCTTAATTTCTCTTTTTGATGGTTAATTGGTGAATGGAAACATGACTCATTTTTTGTATATTGATTTTATATCCTGACTCTTTACTGAGGTTATTAGTTATGAGAGTATTTTGGGGAAATACTTAGGGTTTTCTTTTCTTTTTAAATAATTTCATTTTTTTTAAAGATTTATTTATTGGTTTTAGAGATGGGGGAGGGGCAGAAGGAGAGGAAGAGAGAAAATCTCAAGCAGACTCCCCACTGAGTACAGAGACGAACTCAGGGCTTGATCTCACTACCCTGAGATCATGACCTGAGCCAAAATCAAGAGTTGGACACTTAATCGACTGAACCACCCAGGTGTCCCTTATTTTCTTTTTTTAAGGAGGCTCCACACCCATTGTGGAGCCCATACTGGGGCTTGAACTCAGGACCCTGAGATCAAGACCTGAGCTGAGATCAAGAGTCAGATGCTTAAACAATTGAGTCACCCAGGAGGCTTCACGATTTTCCATATATAATATTAGGTCATCTGCAGATGAGAGAGAGTTTTACTTTTTCTTTTTGGATTTGGTTACATTTTTTTTTTTCTTGCCTAATTGCTCAAACCAGAATCTCCACTACTATGTTGAATAAAAGTGTTAAGAGTGGACATCCCTGTCTTGTTCCTGATCTTAGAGGAAAAGGTATCAGCATTTCACCATTGAGTATAATGTGAGTTGTGTATGATCTTTATTACATTGAGGCACTTTTCCTCTATAACCAGTTTGTTGAGTTTTTATTACGAAAGAATGTTGAATTTTGTAAAACATTTTCCCCCCACATTTATTGAGCTAACCAAATGATTTTTATCCTTCATTTTATTAATGTGACATACCATATTGGTTGACTTGTGGATACTAAGCTATCCTTGTATCCCTGGAATAAATCTTATTTGGTCATGGTGTATGATCCTTTTTTTTTTATTATTTAATTTTTATTTATTTAATTTTTTAGTGTATAATCCTCTTAATGTATGGTTGAGTATACTTTACTAATATACTGTTGACACTGTTTGCATTTGTGTAGATCGGGGACATTGGTTTGTAACTTTTTTGTATTATCTTTATCTCACTTTGTTATTATGATAATACTGGCCTTCATAAAATTAGTTTGAACATATTTCCTCCTTTTATTTTTTGGAAAACTCTGAGAATTATTGACATAGTTCTCCTTTAAATGTTTGGTAGAGTTCACCAGCAAAACCATCTGGTCCTTGACTTTTGTTTGTTGAGAGAATGTTGATTACTGATATATTCTCCTTACTAGTGATGGGTTTGTTCAAATTTTCTATTTTTTCATTATTCAGTCTTGTCAGATTGTATGTTTCTATGAATGTACCCCCTTTCTACTAGGTTTTCTAATTTATTGGCATATGATTATCCTTAGTGATCTCATGATTCTTTGTATTTCTGTGATATCTATTGCAACAACTCCTCCTTCATTTGTAATTTTATTTGAGTACTCTTGTTTGTTTTTATTGAGTCAAACTAAGAATTTGTCTATTTTGTTTATCTTTAAAAAAAAAACAGCTCTTAGTTTCATGGATCTTTTCTGTTGTCTTTTTAGTCTCCTTTCCATTTATTTGCTCTGATCTTTATTGGTTCCTTTCTTCTACTAACTTCAGGCTTAATTTGTTCTAAATTTTCTAGTGCTTTGAAGTACAAAATTCAGTTGTTTTTGAGATCTTTTTTCTTAATGTAGGCATTTGTTATTATAAACTTCTATCTTAGAACTGTGTCCCATAAGTTTTGAAATACTATATTTAAATTTTTATCTGTCTCAAGATATGTGATTTGTTTTTTGACTCGTTTGACCCATTGGTTGTACAGTGGGATTTTTTTTAAATCTCTGCATATTTGTGGATTTTCTTGTTCCCTTCTTGAAATTAATTTCTAGAGTCATACAATTTATAATTTCACTTGATGGAAGAAATGAACCAAATGATCTGAATAAAAAATATGCTCAAGTCAGCAAATTTTTTGAATTCTTAGTTATGAATTGCTAGCTTTGAAATGAAATCCATACTAGTTAAGTAAATCTTTTTTTAATAATAGAGAGCTCTTTGGACACTGTAAGTTGGATCATAGTATTTTTTAAAGTATTTTATTTATTTATTTGACAGAGAAAGTGAGCAGAAAGAAGGGGCAGCATCAGGCAGAGGGAGAAGGAGAAGCAGGCTCCCTGTAGAGCAGGGAACCTGACCCTGGTCTTGATCCCAGGACTCTGGGATTCTGACCTGAGCTGAAGGCAGACGCTTAACTGACTGAGCCAGTCAGGCACTCCTGGGATCACATTATTAGAAAGGAAAGATAATCACTATCTGAATATAATCACATCATATTATGTCTTCTAAATAATATTTTAATCCTGGGATACTTCTTAAATTTTATTTTTAAAGATATAATCTGTTTACTAAGAACTGTGTACATTTAGAGGAATTTGTTTCCAGTCCATGACCAAAATTACCAATAAAACCTTTTGCGTTAAATGAAATAACTCTCACAATTTTGTAAATTGAGTAACTCTCCTCAGTGAAGCCACATTATTCTCAGCTTTAGGTGTATAATCATTTAGGTTTATAAATCTTTACTCTCTTAGTGTACCAATACAGATTTTCTCTAGATATTTCTTTCTTGAGAAGAGATAAATATGAAAGACAAGGAGGCATAAAGATATATGTCCTTCTGTGTCCATATGTGTTTGTGAGAGGAAAGTGGTTTTACTTTTTTTAAGATTTTCTTCTTTTTTTTTTTTTTTTTTTTTTTTGAGAGAGAGAGAGAGAGAGAGAGAGTGGGGTAGGAGCAGAGGGAAAGGGAGGGGATAGAATCTTCAGCAGACTCCATGCTGAGCATAGAGCTTGATGTCGGTCTCCATCTCACAACCCCAAGATCATGACCTGGGCTGAAACCAAGAGTTGGATATTCAAACTACTGAGCCACCCAGGTGCCTGGGGTTTTACTTTTTAAAAAAAGAAAGTACAGTTCTCTTGGCCTCTTGCCATTATTAGAGATGAATTTGTTCTGTAGAGCAGTCACATAATACACAATTCCATTAACCAAATGGTATACACATTTGGGAATCATGTATGATAGAGATATAGAACAATAGAAGTGCTGTGTTTCATTTCCTTGTTTTATTGTTTTTAAAGAATATATATGTGTATAGTATGTACTATGTAAAGATGTAAAGTATTATTCTGTAATACATTTGATTCTGAAAAAGTTTTTCTTTTGCTTATGGAAATGATTTATGTACTGCTGTAGATAAATCAAATTAGGACAATATTACCTTTTTCTAAAGTTTTTAAAGTTTGCCTTCTTAATTTTTTTTTTACTTTCTTGAGTTTACTTTCCTGCTTATGAATCAAAACTATTCTCTGAAATATACATCCATGATATGTATATCCATAATATCCTACTTAAAATCCTTAGGTGTTTGTTAACTGAGACCTTAAGCTCTTTCACAAACTCTACTCCCCCACCCGCCGCCAAAAAAAGGTGTTTAATTGCCAATTGCAGAATTCCAGAGTGGATAATGCTCCTCCATATCACATATGTAAGGGTAATGACTATGTTGAAACATAATGAAATGTTCATTATGCCCACAATCACCTACCAAAAATAAAATCATCTAGCAGGATGATGCAGGTGTTTGCTATGCATTATAGAAATAAGTTTAAAGTTTTACATCTCTTCATCTGTCAAAAAAAAAAAAAAAAACAGAGTCATCTTTCCAGTTGTGACCACCCTTCAGAACAAATCTGAGAGCCATTTATACTAAAAATCTCCCTCTCCCTTTCCCTGTTCCCACCCTGTCATAGGATCTCATAGGAGGTAGGAAATGGGAAGAAAATCCTATGTGACCAGAAAAGTACTACGAACTATTAAAGCAAAACCTACATTCTTATAAACCAACTCCAGTATTACTGAACCTGAGATCAAGTATTTTCCAACTCTGTGATAGATATGAAGCTCTTCTTTAAGTCTTATTTATTGTACTGTTTTAAAAGCTGAACTTTAAAGTTTGAAAATGGTCTCATCTGATCCTCGATCTTTATCTGTCAGCTCAAAATCTTGGAAGTGTTTTGCTTAAGGTTTCTAGAAAAATAGCTGTGTCTGGAAAAATATAATTTATTACCAATATTAGATAATAATGGTAGGTAAGTAATTAGGAAATAGTCCAAAAGTTTTCATCCAAATACTGTTAATTCTCTTTAACAACTAAACATTCAAGTGTCCCTTTCCAATCATGACTCTTCTGGTACGCTGTAGGTTTGTATTACATTTGGACCCACATATTTTTCACTAAAAAAATTAATTAAGACACATTTCAGAAGAAAATGGCTTTTTTATTTTACACAGTGTTAGGAATTGCATTTTCTCCTTATAGCTTCTTTGCTGTACAATTTTTTCATGCTTTCAAACTCGTGGACAACACTTTCATAGATCTTGTAGCACCAACAACTGTCAGACATGTTATCCAACAGAATGAAGAATGTCCTCAGTTAGTTTCTAGAAGATTATTACAGAAGATTGTTGTATTTTTATGTTCTTTGATGCCATAAGAGTCTGCCTGGAAGTGGACAACTGCATCATAGGTAATTCAGTTGTGAATCCCTTTTTTTTATTCCAGTGAATCAATGACTGTCTTGTATCTATTTTGTATAAAATATATTTTAGAAACTTTTATACAGAGCCTGCAAAATTAAATTCCTCTACTGTTCTTGGATCCCTGGGGAAAATGGAGACTGTGTGCCCAGCAAATCTGTTTGCTTTCAGAAGTGTCCAATGTACATCTGTCCAGCTCTGTGCACACCTTTGTTTTACTCTGAGTTCCTCACCAGTCACAGCAAACGCACATTGATGGGAGCTGGAGCACATTACTCTTGAAGCTGCAAGAAAACTTGGTAACAGACTTTATTTTGTTTTATACTTTAAGGAAGAGAAAGAATTAAATTTACTACTATTTAAAGTAAAAATATACAACTCTGGCGTGATTGCACATCTGTTAGCTGTAAGGCAAACAACAAATGTGCTGTTATTCCAGCCTTTAAATTGTTGCTATAAACTTCCAAAAACATCGAGCAAGTTTACTTATCCAAGCTACTTTAATTATATTGGCTTATTAAATAGGAAATGACAGAGGAGCAAAGTGACTTTTTTTCCCCCAATATTAGGATGTCTGATTTATTTTCCTCCACACGTGGAAACTAGCCAAAATTTAGAAAATGCGCTTATTAACTAATTACCTGCTACCATATGTTAATGGAATATCATGGTATTCTGTCAATTACTCTTGAAAATTATGGTTTTAATATTGTTTTTCTAAATGTGCTTACTTTTAGTTCTTTTAGCTTAAACAAAATAAAAATATATATTCTGAGGTTGTGGTAAACATTAAATGAGTTAAAATTCTTTTTCCTACGTGGGAGGGAACACGCAGAACCGCGAAACAACTTGCTTCAGGGAACCCGGTGCAAATCTGGTAGCTGAGCTCAGGAACACTTCTCCTAGCCAAGTGGGTCGAGTTGTTCTTTGTCCCACTTGCTCCCTGTGTAAAATGATGATTCATAAGTGCTTTCTAGTATCAGAAAAAGAAAATAGAGGATTGTAAACATAAGCAGTTTCCACTGCAGTTTTTCACCTTTAAAACCCCTGAGTTAATCATTATAATAAAGATTTGTGTTTACCTGTTGTTTTTTTTTTCTAACTTGTTACTGTGTTTACTCCATAAACTTCCTTGAATCCTCAAGATGTCTCTTCCCTGGAGCCCATGACTATAGAAATAAGATTCTCTTCCCTTCCTCTCACTCTCTCCCTATGTTCTTACTTTTCTTTGTTTGTTTGTTCTCAAAGTAAATATGTATATTGATTTATCACCAACTGTTTATATGACAGAGTGCTATTATCAGATTTGAATCATCAAACTCTGATGTTTTGCTTTGAAATATTTGCTGGGGACACATAGTATCCTTAGCAGAATTTCATTATTTAAGGGAAATAATAAAATCAAATAGTAATAATAATTCTCGCATTTATGTACCTTACACTGCTTTGAGACCATCAATTTCATGTGCAACCCAGATAAGCCCATGTGTTTATTACCTTCTACCTCTTATAAACCTTCTACTTCCATATGTTTTCTCCCTATGTCCCTACTATTCTGAGTAGTATTTTGTGTCCAAATTTGCAAATCTTTTATGCTTACTGGGCCCTCTCTTCAATAAATTAATTAGAAATCAACATAGAAGACATATTGATAGAGATCATACCTAGGTACAAAACTGGATTTGATACTTTCAAATGACAGTTGCCCATTAACCAAATCCTGATTTTTTTAAAGTTTATTTATTCAGCAAATTGAGCAATTATTTATCAGGTCCTGGGGATAAAACAATGAACAAAACCAAGCCAAATCCCTTCCTTCGTGAAACGTGTACTCTGATGGGGGAGAGGATGACCAAAAATGAGATAAATGGGTAAATTGTATATGTACTAGAAAAGCTCTCAAAAGAAAAATAAAGAAGTTAAGCAGGACAGAGTTGAGGATGGGGCATTTTAGACAGATTAGACTGATAGGTAAAGCCTCACTGAGAAGGTGATACTCAAAAATAGATCTAATAGATACTCAAATATAGATCTCAAATATATATATACATATATATAGATCTCAAATATATATACTCAAATATATATACAATACTCAAATATATATACAAATATATATACTCAAATATGTATACTCAAATATAGATCTAATAGAAGTGAGTGAACTTGGAAAAGAGAATTCCAGGCAGAGGGAGTAGCAAGTTTGAAGACCCAAAACATAAATGTGTTTTATGCGTTCCAAAGTCTTCAAGGAGGGCAACGTCGCTGGAACTGAAAGCAAGGAAAAGAGCATGGAAAGAAGGTAAGAGATGACCAGAGGCTAGCCTACGCAAGGCCTTTTAAACAATGTTCAAAGCTTTAGCTTTCGATCTAAACAAAAATGGGAATTCATTTGAATGTTTTAAGCAGATGAGTGACATGATGTGATTTTTCTCGGAATAAGAGTTATAGTATAACATAACAGTTAAGAGAATGGATTCTGGTGCGAGATAGCCTAGGCCCTTACTTTTAACGTTAATCGGCTATGGGGTCTTTGTCAATTTGCCTTGCCTTACTGTGGTTCATCTCTCTAATGGGTAAAGTGGGGGTGACAGTTTTATCTACTCCATAGAAGTATCATAAATATTAAATGATCTGGTATTTATAAAGCATGTGGAAATATTAAGTGTATGTTAAGAAAAACAAGGAGTCTCTATGTTTGCTGTGTTAAAACAAGGTCTGTGAGGGTCAGAAGACAAAGCAAAGACACCAGTTAGGAAACTGTTGAAATAATCTATTTTTAAAGAAATCGTGTTGGCTTGAATTAGGGCAGTAGAACTGTAAGTTGTGGAAAGAAGTGGTCAGTTTCTGCAGATATTTTAATGGTAGAGCCAAGAGAATTTGCTGAGTTGAGATTGAAGTATGAAAGATAAAACAATCTGAGGATTTTGAAGGGGCGGGGGGTGGGAGGTTGGGGGAACCAGGTGGTGGGTATTGGAGAGGGCATGGATTGCATGGAGCACTGGGTGTGGTGCAAAAACAATAATACTGTTACGCTGAAAATAAATTTAAAAAATTTTTTAAAAAAGCAAAATTTGAGTGGAAGGTTCTAGGCTAAGTGATTGGCAATATTAGTTTTCATGTATTAAAATGGAGAAGGCAACAAGGAGGAAGGACAGGTTTGGTATTGAGTTGGACCATGTTCTTAGTTTGGACAATAAGTTCATTTGAATTTGTTTGCAAGTCTTGTTTTATTTTGTTTTGGTAACATTTTAAGTTTGAGATTCCTGTTAGATATTGAAGTAGAGATGTCGAAGATTGGGGACATATATGAATGTGGAATTCAGGGAAGAGTTTAGAGCCAATAATATATAGATGTGTGACTTGTTAGCCTGTCCAAAGCTAAAAGAACCGATAAGGTCATAGAGGGAATGAAAGGAGAACTAAATTCTGGGACACTTCAACTCTAGATGTCAAGGAGACCATGAGGATCCATATAGGAAATGGAAAAGCAGAAGAAGAATGTGGTGGCCTCAAAGCCAAGTGAAGAGAGTAAATCAGTAGGAAGAGGTAATCAAGTACACACATGTTGCTAACTGGTCCAATAAAACTGGGCCATAGAATTAACAAAAGAGGGGTCCTTGTTGACTTTTACATGAGCAATTCCTGTATAGATATTGGGGTGAATTCCTAAAAGTACTGAGTTCTATAACAAATGTAAAGAAAGGAATTAGAAATAACTCATACAGGGAACTCTTGAAGAACAGTCATGTAAAGACAAAAAGAAAAGGTATATTAGCTAAAGGGGGAAGTGGACTAAATAATATTTTATTCACACAGAAAAGGGCATTATGACTTTATGCTCTCAGGAAACATCTTACAGAGATTATTTTTTTAATTGACAATAATGCAGGGGAAATGGAATAATTTCTAAAGCAAAGTACTTCAGTAGGTGAGAGTTATGAAACGTGTCTAATTAACTGGAAGGATGGCCAAGTTAATCAAGGCTATCAAATCAATATATCTATTTGTATGGAGTTTTGCATTTTAATTATCCCTCAGGCAGAAATATTGTGAAGTTTCTGTACAACCCATTTTTTACCTTGTATGGGGACAAATTCTGTCAAATCACAACATCAAGGGTGCCTGGGTGGCTCAGTGGCTTAAGCCTCTGCCTTCGGCTCAGGTCATGATCCCAGGGTCCTGGGATCGAGCCCCGTATTGGGCTCTCTGCTCAGCGGGGAGCCTGCTTCCCCCCACCCTGCCTCTCTGCCTACTTGTGATCTCTCTCTCTGTCAAATAAATAAATAAAATTTAAAAAAACCCACAACATCATATAGGTGGATTTCAGGAGCCATTGTTTTGAAATACATGAAACTGTTATCTTTGCTGCACTTGGATAGATCAAGAATGGACATCTGGCATCATATACACTAGCAGAATTCTCTCTCCTATCATTTGGAATAGCAATTGAGGGATTGCTGTGAGCTATTCTCTATATGAAATGTACCTGTCAGGGTAAGTCTGGGAAACAAAAACTATGCAATGTTTTTTGAAAAGAGGAGCTTGAATAGGACAGATTGGTCCCTCAGATATTAGAAGACTGAAAGAGCAAACAAGGAAGCCCTGAGGTTACCCTGAGTGTTATCACCGGCACCAAGCGGATACCGACTGCTGAGGGTACCTAGCTCCTGTATTGATAACCAGGAAGAGACTGCCACCAGAAGATGGAGTTAGCCCAGGAGCTAGCTCCCACAGACAAAAGAAAAGAGATGGTGCTACCTAATCTGGGAGCTGGAAGAACCTTATATCTCTGAGGAAAGCACCACATGCCTACTTCTCAGAAGAGTAAGGGCTCATCCTCTCCCTCATACCAGCATCTGGTGATAAGGGCGCTAACATTTTCCAGAGAGAGACAGAGCTATAGTTGCCCTCTGCTGCCCAAGTGAGAGTGACAAGGTATGGAAATTTAAAAATCCCTTCTCCCATCCTCCAGCCTTTCACTGTGACTCCAGATCCTGGACAGAAATATAGTGCCATCTAGCAAGAAAGTCTGAGGAACGTAATTTGCAAGCCCCAGCTCTAGCATCACAGAGGAGAGTGGCCCCAGCAGCGAAGGACAACAGGTAAATAACCAGTAGAGTACATACCCTGAGGAGTTTGGGGATAAACATCCTCCACACACGATGTGAGTCCAGAGGGAGAGAGATGCTGTCTTACAGAGAGTGAGAAAAAAAAAATTTTTTTTTTTTGCACAAGTGGATACAGAGCAAATGAACATCTATTTCCTATTCATTTCATATTTCCAAGTTCCAACCACTGAGACCCAGCTGAATTCCTGATCTTGAATTTTACAAGGCATTTTTATATCCTTAAAACTAAGTCCCTCCCTCCTCTTAAGTTTATCTAGCAAAAGCACTTAGCAAAATTTCTAGCACAAAATATCAAACAATATTTATGGAAAGAGAAATTGGATGTTGTTTTCTGAAACTTGCCATCAATTGTTCTGTTACAATATTCTATGTTTCTCTGCGGCCCCATATGGTAGGCACTCACTACATATGGTAACTGAGCATTTGAAATGTGGCAATTCAAGTGCCAAATTTTATTTATTTTTATTATTTTATTTTATTTTAAAGCTTAAAAACAGATTCTTTAGTCAGTTGTTGGGTCAGTTTTAAGTATGTTTGGAACAAGTGGGTATGTGACTATTTTTTCTAATATAAATTTTATGAAATCTGAAAATGTCAGATATTTCTAATGAGAAGGTAACATTCCAACAGAGATGTATATAAAAAAAGTATTCCAAATATCTCATGAAAATTTTTATATCGGTTCCATGTTGAAGCAATACTACTTGGGATATGTTAGGTTAAGTAAAGTGTATTACTAAAATTAATTTCACCTGCTTGTCTTTATTTTTAGTGTGGCTACTAAGAAATATAAAACGACACATTTGACTGACATCTCCACTGGACAATGCTGCTCTAGACCCTTGCTAGACTTAAAGTATGTTCTGTGGACTAATAATATATGCATCATCTAGAAGCATATTCTGAGGTCCTTCCCAGAAAAACTGAATTTGAGTCTGAATTTGCTTTTTAACAAGATCTCCAGGCGATTTTTATGAATATTGTAGTTTGAGAGGCACTGCTTCAAGCTACTTTCATATTCATTAGTTCCTCAACAGCAAAGACCAAATATAGTGTGTACTGCACATTTCAAAACATGGTTTGGTAATGAAAATTGGAGCTTAAAACTCTCATGAAAACAAGAGTTTGGTAAATAGGGAAATGATATCTGTTTAACATGGAATTTACATTGAGTATAATACACAATTTTCTCCAGCCTGTACCTGTAACATTTTGTAGCACATGGCTGTTACTTTTTTACAAGTACAACATAGTAGCACCTTGTATCCTAACAGAGCTAACTCAGTAAGCTGCACAGGGACCTTGGCAACATGTTACCATTCACTTTGATTTTTTTTTTCCCTTTTGTCTCAGTGTAGCCCCGTGATTTGTCTTGGACAAATTTCCTTGAAGGTTCTCCCTGATCCCTGTAAATTTCATTTTTTCTTCATAATGAGCATCTTCAACCCTCCCTTATTCCCTCTTCTAGCAACTGATTTTCCTATTATTCCTGAGGATTAATCATATATTGATCATTGCATTTTTTATCAGAACTTTACCATATCTCTCGAACATCACTGGTAATACTAGAATTATTTCTATTCCTTCTCTGATTACACAGGCTCTAGCCTTATTTTCCTTAAGCCTTGAGATTGTTAGTGTGACTTAATGGAATACACTATTACAGAAATCTCATATTGAGGGTGCAGAAATACATATTTTCACTATGCTTTTGTAAATCACAATAACACTGGAAAACCTGAGGAATTCCTCATGCCTTGTGTTTCACCTGTTTGGTTAATGGATCGCTTCCAAAGAAGACTGTAAAATATGAGAGATGATTGCTGGGAAAATTGTTTAAGCCTGAAATAGATTTTCAACTGTTCTTAATTTATTATTTATAGTATGCTTAATTTCAAAAGGATCCGAGGCTGAGTACAATAAAAGACACAGATTCAAAAGACCCATTAAACAATTGAGTAATAATTAAAGGGGTAGATGGAAGGAGAAAAGAGGAAATATAGTTGTGCTAGAAATCTTAACTAAAGAGCTATTATTTCTGAACAATACACATATGCAGGCTAACTAGCAAAGAGGACAAAATATCCTAAATAACACAATAAGTCACATAATATTTTAAAGATCTCATATAAAGGACATGGAAAACCTCCCTGGGTATTTTATGCAAAATCAGCCTCTGACAGTTACAAAAACATATTCTTCTAAAGGCCATTTCTTATATTAATCTCCATCAAAAGCTGACTACTCACTGCATCAGAGTTCTGTGAGGCAGCTCTAAGAGGAACTGATGAAACTTTTGTTGATTAAAAAAGAAACTTAATACCTACTATATTTCACACATTGAGCTGAGAGCAAGGGAGGCAGTCCTAGAGAAAGCACACAGGGCACTGGTCCTCCTGGGACAGTTCAGGGAAGAAGACACCTATCGAGCACCCAGAAAGTGAAATTTAGAAATTCCAGGATGCTACAAGAGCATATATCAAGACATTTTATTCTAGACTGAAGGTCAGGGAAACTTGCTGGAGGAAATGACATTTAAGCTAAGACTGAAAAATAAGTTTGAATTCTCCAGACTAAGGGAGCAATTTGTGTAAAGATTCTAAAGTGAGAAAGAAGTGCAGTGTGCTTGAGGGGGCACAGTGAGGCTGACAGGTGCTGGAAAGGTTAAAGTGGAAAAGGCACTTTGCGCTTGCCAAGATTTTACTCTTACTCCTAGGGGGTGGAGGGGGGAATTAAAGAGTTTGTAAAGCATGAGCGATTCACCAAAAAAAAAAAAAAAAAGATATGCTGCTAGAGTAGAATATAGATAATATGATAGTATGGAAGTCTTACTGGACAGAAGGTATCAGTTTTAAGACTTTTGAAATTATTCAAATCAAGGGCACCTGGGTGGCTCAGTGGGTTAAGCGGCTGCCTTTGGCTCAGGTCATGGTCCCAGCGTCATGGATCAGAGCTCCATCCCCAAGGCTCTCTGCTCAGTGGGGAATCTACTTCTCTCTCTCCCTCTCCCACTCCTCCTCCCCCAACTCATGCTCTTTCTCTCCCTCAAATAAATAAAATCTTAAAAAAAAAAAAAGAAAGAAAGAAAGAAAGAAAGAAAGAAAGAAAGAAAGAAAGAAAGAAAGAAAAAGAAATGGTTGAAATCAGAAACGGCAGTGATTGGGCTCAGAGAGAAATGGTGAGAACAAAGATGAGAAAACAGATAGTTGGAGACCGAATGGACAAGGCTTGGGTTTGTGAAGAAATGCTTCAGGACAGGGGGGGTCCTTCGGCAAAATTTTTCAGGATCATCCATGTTGAAAGCTTCATTGTGATTATCTATGTGGGGAACTAGATGGACACGTCAGTTCTCAAAGTGTTTATAAGTCTTCTTTTTTCTTCCCCTTTGAGCCAAGATTAGTCAATGTTGCCATCAGATATCTTTTTACAAAGAACTATATTATCTCTTCAGGGAAAGATATGGTTGGTACATAAAAATAAAATTGATAGGGACATTTTGCATCTTTGGATTAGTGTCTTATGCTAACTGATAAACTACCAGATTGTCTGCCCTTACTTGATGTTATAAAGCCAAGCCAAGTTCCAACAGAAGGGGGCTTCTTGCCATAACTAAGTAACTAACTAAATAACTAACTCCATAAATAAGTAAGCAGCAAATGGAAAAAAAATTACTTATTTGCTTTTGATAGTTGAAGAATGACCTAGAAGGCATACAGATTTAGCAGAAATAGAATGGCATTCCAGACCTCAATATACTCTCCATTGTGTTATAGGTAGTGAGTTAATCATCCAACTTTATCACTAAAACCTGATCATAGTCATAATTCTTTAAAAACATTATTGTTTTTGTGCTGGAAATCTATCTGTCCTCATTCAATTAGAGATCCTAAAGATCTATTTTCTTTACTTGTGAAGTAATGGACATTAATAAATCATGTGAATCTTTTCAGTTTATAAGAAACTCCTGCTTTCTAAATTACCATTTTTCCCTGAGGAGCAAGGCTTCTAATTGAGGCAAGTTCCCAGATGTATTTTATGTTCTTGTAATTATTTTAAAACATATGGCAATAAAAAAGTTATGCGTCTTCAGTGTATTTTTATGTATCTTGTCATTTTACAGGTTCAAGTAGCATTCACTATTTGAAATCATTTGTTTCTTTTCCTCCAAATAAAATTATTATCCAATAAGGAAAATAAAGGTTCATAACAAAATACGTACATATATTTATTACATAAGCATGTTTATTTAATATTTTAAGTATTTTAAAACTTTATTGTAAGTTTTAAGTGCTGAATTTATTACTCATTTACGTGAAACTGCCAGATCAGTTGTCCGATTTGCAAATGGAAAATTAACAAATTAACTTAATTCAGCTCTAAATGTGTAACTTTTATGATAGTGAATATATGGGTTGGCACATTTTACCTAGAAGAATTTTAATTAGTTCACAAAGGAATTTTCATATCTCTTCAAATGGAGAGATTCATTTTAAGAAATGACTTCTTTTATCAAAACTTCATGAAAGATCCAAAGCATCATTGTGCTGGGGACCCAGTGCACAACATTTTGAAACTTAAAAAGGGGTCACTTTACTTAAAGTCCACTAATTCAAATGTAAATTTCATCTAGAAATACCTCACAGAAATAGATGTTTGATCAACTCTCTGGGCGGCATGGCCCAGCCAAGTTAACGCATAAAATTAGCTATTACTTACAGGGACTTCTCCACAGGAGTTAGTCTTGGTGGGGCACAGCAATGGTCAGAACCTTAACAGTTCAGTGGGAGAGAAAGGAAGAAATAACTCTGCCTCAATTACCTTTGGATCTTCAGAGTCAAAAATCCAAGTGATGGGGACTAAGCCTGTTACAGAGCTCTTCCTTTACACTGAATTCTACCCAAAACGGCCAACACTACAAGTACCTAGTAGATATATTAATTCAGTACATACAAAAAGCCTGTCAAAAAGACTTGTTCATTATGGTGGGCAGTGTGAGATATAGCTATTTGCCTTTAACTTCTGTGAGATAGAGAACACCAATTCTCCAGAAACAAAATGGCAGGCACCTGAATTACCATTGAGTTTTTCTTCCAGTCTCAACATACATATATTTTAAAAAACCGTTTAGGATACTCTATATGTCCTACTCATGATATCCATTCAGCATGAGATCCTTTGTGGTGGTATTGATCCTGTGTGGTGGTCTATGGGATATCAAGGTGAGCCAGACCCATCAAATCCATATTACATACTCAGGAACTAGGAACACATCTGTAAATTTGGTATGACAACATACTGGAATCTCTGAGAAATTTAAGCTAGGTTTTCATTTATCATCTGTCCTCCATAAACCTCCATTCTGACCAGTGGAACATAGTAGCAATATCTAATAGTCCCTAAAAGTAGTATGGTCGGTCTTGCATTTCTTTTGGCATACCTGTTCTTTCCTCCCAGGAAAGACCTTGCTGTTCTCCTCTGGGCTATTATTTAACACACAGTAAGATCAAAGCCAGTCCTTCACATCTGAATGTTCCATGACAAAACCAAACATTGTGTGTACATATGTTGTATGTAATGAATTAACTTATTGCCTATCCGTCCAGAATGGTATTAGCTATGTATAATCCTTGGGAAAATTGAGAAAATAGTCATTGAAAGTTTTAGTTGTCTTGCCAAACCGTGACCGTGAAAAGGCTGGTAATAGAAACTTTAAAAGAAAGCAGGGAGCACTTGTTTTATGTGAAGTTATTCAAGATCATTACACAATCATCAGACAGGAGAAAGTAGGTAGATGTATTTGGCAATGATGGTTCAAGGTTATTAGGTTGCTCGAGATTGTCTATTCTGTCTATCCAAATATTCCTATTCCAAATTGCAAGGCTCCATTTTTCCCCATTCAATGCCTTCTCTTCAACATCAGACTTGTGAAATCCTGAATTTAATTGGTCTTGTGATACTGCAATGGCTAAATTAAATTTTAAACCTGATCTTCAGTCATATGTGTCTGCAAATATAAGAAACAGTAAGGATTTTCAAGGTCACCATAGACAGTTTTCTGATCTACTTCCTACGTAAGTTGGAAATCCAAGGCCCATTTTGTTGTTGTTTTTATTCTTTTAAAAAACTCTCCAGAGCAGTCAGAGAGAGGCAACTTGTCTAACTCATAGCATTTATAATCTCAACTGCAATCAAGTAAAACAGGCATTTGATCTCCAAAAGTTTTCTTTTCCACCCCGTGATAAGGATAATTTGAATAATTATGATGGCAATACCTGGCAAGGGTATCAGTGCCATCTCTGTATTTCCAATCCAATACTGAATGCCATCTTGAGGGCTACTTCTGGAACAGAACACTGCCAATCAGACTCCCACAGAAAATGGAATTGACCCCACATGGTTCAAATAAAAATAAATTAACGAAAGGACTACATACACAATAGTGGAAATAATTAAGGGATGAAACAGGAGTTGTCAAGGCATAGCCCCAAGAGACCATCAATTGTATAAAGCTGTTAGCACCTCCTGGAATAAAGAGATAAAAGAAAGAAAGAGTACTGCCAAAACCCAGTGAGACGTAAGGACTTGAGGACATTTCTACCCAGAATTGACTGTTTCTGGGAGGTATTCAGCTAAATGTAGAATAAATGCAAACTCCTCTTCTCTGATTGTTTGTTAACTCCCGTTACCAAATTACTCAGAAGCCACTTATATCTACTCTATCAATAACTTTATGAAGTTGTTAATTGTGGTAAAATGCTGTTTCTATTCATTGATATGAAATAAAATTAGCATATATAATGTATATAAGAAATATGATAGGTAAAGACTTTAAAATGTAACCATAAATGCTCAAAGCAATGCAAACAATAAAAATATTTAACATATTTGAATACTTTGAGTGTGCCAGGTACTCTGTGAATATTTAAGTATATGAGTAAGATTTTATCTTCCTTAGTCTTCGCTAATCTTATGTGGTATCAACGAGTAGTATTTTTAGGAAACGGAATTCCATCAGGTTTAAGTTCACACATGGCAATAAATGAAAGAACAAGGGTTAAACCCAGAATATCCCAGAGTTAGTGTAGTGATACATATACCTGCTTTAAGCCACTTTAATTTTAAGATAGGCAGAATGAGTTTAGTTATTCTTATTTTACAGATTTTGCTATTAAGCAAAGACAGTAACACAAAAATTCTCTACCCATGGAGGAGCCCAGTTAATGAGCACCACAGCTGGGAAGAGAACCTGAGTCCCCTGCATCAGAGGCAAGCCTTCCTCCCCATGTGCCCATTTCAGATTCTTCAAAAAAGTTGTCATTCTGCCATTGCTGCTTCCCAGATAATTATGCTATAATTGCATGCTTTAAATTATGTTTCAGTGTATCCTTCCAATATTTCTTCTGCCCACTTTGTGTACAACCAGCCTTAAAGAATTATGTAAACATCTTGTTTAGGTTCCCTCAGTTGCAAATTGCTTTTTAATTCACTTAATTATAAAGGACATTTGTCTCTTCTAATATTCAGTAACCTGGTTTAAGTATACAGGCGAAGGCATCGATCGCTAGCAATGCTACTGTAGCATATATAATTTCATTATTTAATTTAATGTGTATATTTCATTCTTCCATACATTACCCATATAGATATATATCATACACATACATATAATAATCTATAAGGATTTGTGTGAATGTGCACATGTGTGTGTGTGTGTGTGTTCAACTCACATCTCACTCATTAAGAAAGGGCCAAACCTTTATTAAAAGGTAAATAGATAAGGCCATGTTTACCAACGTCTACGCATGCCATGTTCAGAAAGCAACAGGTCCATACTGCTTCTTCAAACAGTGGTGAGGTCCTAGAGCTGCCCTGTGTTTTAGACAAAGGCTACTGGCTCCTTCTGCTATGTATGGAAATTCATCAGCCTCTAACTTCAGTAACAACCAATTTGATAGATACAATGTCTAGACATACGCAGAGCACATAAACACCATTTCCTTGGTTAGTTCATAGGAGATAACCAAGGCCTGAAAATAGTAGATCCCACTGAAGTGGAGGGAGCCGCCCAGTGATGGGAACAGTTTTCCCTGATCATGTTCCATTCCATGTGCTAACCCAACACTCTTCTCTGCTGTGATGGGGTCCTTTAAAAGCCGCCACTACCAACCTGTCAGAACTGAACAGCAACCATTGTCTTTCCTTAAGATGAAATCTGGAATTTTCTTTATTTGAAATGATGGGGAAAAACCTACAATTTTTTCTCATTTCTGTAAGCTCATGGTGGTTGCTAATGGCGACACTCAAAACTAGAGTGATTCTGAGAATGTGTATTTGACTCTTTCCATTAATCTATCCATGTTTCTTCTCTGAGCACCTAGTACTGCCCCAGGTGTTACGGATACATTAGTCCACAAAGAGATGCTGCCCTTGGAGAGCTCGTGAGACAGTTGGGGAGAACATGCCATTGAGAAAATTAGATGCATGCTGTAAGGCATGTTAAAAGTTAACATGTGCTATGGAGAAAAATAAAACAGGGATAGGGGAAAGCAGTAGGTTTTGCCGTGTTATATAAGGTGATCAGTTGGGCATTCAATGAGGTGTTCTTTTAGCAGAAATCGAAGAAGTTGTGTGACTGAGTGTTATGTGGGGAAAAGTATTTTAGGCAGAAGCAGCAGCTAGAACTGCATTCCTGTAGGAGCACATACTTGGGATTAGCAGGAAAACTCCATAAACTGGGGGTCGCAAATGAACAGGAGGTGACAGCAACAGGGTGTGGGGGAGGATGGGGACCTCTTGATGGGCAAAGGGAAACTGTCAGAGGAATGGGGCAGAGGGATGGAAAAAACCGACACTGGAATGGAAGCCCTCCATTCCTGATTCCATATCACCCACGGAAGCAATGTCTATCCTTGTTTTGTCAAAGCCTATATTAAGAGGCCCGGCACCAGGTCCAGCCTTCAATAAATAAATTGACTAATTGATTTTACTTTATTTTCAAAATAAAATTTTAAATGAGCAGAAATAGATTTAATAAGGAAAATATACTGCCATTTGCATTCGAAACATGCTAAGGCTTCAGATTTCAGCACAAAGATTTGCATCGCGTTCGGGAAATTAGGTGTATATTGGTACAAGATTGGACTTATATTATTTTTTATGACACGCCCATTCTGCTAACCCAGTACAGTTTAAAACGAGGTTGAAACAGCTCCCCAGTGTTGCCAGGTTTGAAGTTATAAGTTAGTTCTTAACTATGACTAAATAGTGTAAGTGTTCCTCGTTATTTTGAGTCTACACAATTATGAAGGTTATGTAAAAAAGAAAAAGTACCTTAACCAGATCATTTCCACGAATTTAGTCACTATTCAAACATCACTGTGATGGCTAATTTTAGCTGTCAGCTTGACTGGCTAAGGGATGCCCAGACAGCTGGTAAATACCATTTAGGAGTCTATCTAGGTCTGTGGGTCTGTCTAGGAGGGTGTTACCAGAGGAGATGAGCATTAGAATCAGTGAGCTGAGTTAGGCAGATGCCCTTCCTAATGTGAGTGGGCCTGGTCCCATCCATTGAGGGTCTAAGAGAACAAAAAGGCAGGGGAAGGGTGCATTCACTTTTCCTCTGAGCCAGGACCTTCCTTCTTCTCCCACCCTCAGACACTGGCATTTCTAGTTTTCTGGGTTTCAGCTTGGGATAAGGACTTATACCATTGGCCTCCCCCAGTTCACAGAACTTTGAACCCAAACTGAATTATACCACTGGCTTTCCTTGTTCTCCATCTTTAAGACAGCAGATGGCGTCACTTCTTGGCCTCCATTATAGCGTGAACCAACTCCTACAATAAATCTCCTCATACAGATATGTAGAGAGAAAGGAGAATGAGATCCTACAGGCTCTGTTTCTCTGGAGAATCCTGACTAACGCAATCACATACCACTTAATACTAATATATTTACCATGCTGTCATGGTGATGGAAAACAAAATTAGTATATTGCAAATACAGAATATAAATTTTGAATTGATTTTTAAAAATCTAGGTCCATAAAGGCAAAGGAAGCATTAAAGAACTGATAGAATTACATTTAAAGCCATTGACCATGAATATTTATCTGGCAGAGTGAGACCAGTTAAAAATTAAAGAAAAAAAAAGATAATGAAGCTTATAAAAAGACAATGACGTGCATATCAAAAATTAAGTTAGACACTTGGAAAATTTGATAAAACCCTCCAATATTCTTTTTTTTAAAAATGGCAGCCTTTATGATCATGCTGAAAGTCAAATATGAATTAAAATATGCTAATCTCATCCATTTTATCTTAAAATTATATAAAACATTTATACTTGAGTGATTTTTGTTGAGTTAACATTTCAATATAAATAAATTGTTAATAAAAAATTTCAAATTTTCTTCAATTTTTTTTTATTTCTAGAGAAAAACATACAAGCCAGTTTTATACCATCTTCTACAAAATATTGGTCCCTGTTTTAAGTTAAACTATTTAAGCAGCCGTTTTTTTATCATGCACTGATTATTCCTAGCTATTGATAATTTTCTGTATGGCATTTAAAAAATAGAGTGATTTATTCAATAATATTTTATTGTCTCAAATATAATAGTGTTCTTTTGAATAATCTTTTTTAACAACACTAAGTGAGCCATTGTGTTTTTTAAACTATTGCTTAGCCACCTCTGATTGACTCAAAGAAGGGAAAAAATTCTTATTAAACCACAAAGTATATTTTGCCAATTACTGTACCACTCACTTCATTAAATTACCAAATAAAGTAAAACAAAATAAATAAAATGCAAAAAGCATGATGAAACTTTAAGACTTTTAAGTAACTTAATATAGCAAGTTATAAAGTTTCTAGGGGACAAAGTCATAATTTAAACTCAAGTTTTTCTGATTACAAGGTTGATTTTGGTAGTTTTTCTAATTATAGTAATACTAATACATGTTCAACTGCCAACTCTTTTCTCCTGAAAACCATATGTATTTTGTGGAAAAACAATTAAAATATTTGAATCTGTTTTTACATGTTTTTTTTTTTTAAGATTGTTTAAAATTTATTTGACAGACAGATATCACAAGCAGGCAGAGAGGCAGGCAGAGAGAGAAGAGGAAGCCGGCTCCCTGCTGAGCAGAGAGACCCTGGGACCATGACCTGAGCCTAAGGCAGAAGCTTTAACCCATTGAGCCACCCAGGCACCCCTGTTTTTACATGGTTATTAAGGTAACTTTTTACAATTAAATTAATGAAAGAACAGGAACAGAAATCAAATTTTTTCTTACATATTCTATAGCAATTATGACTAGCTACAAAATTAGCTACAGATTTGTAATCTGTAATAGTCTTTCTTTTGTAATATAGATATGTAATGGTTTTATCCTTCAAAAGATTAATTAAAAGCTCAACCAACCAACTAACTGGCCAATATAGTTTGAGTATAATGTGGTCACACTGTGCTAATACTATTTGTCACCCAAACAAAACAAAATAAAACTAAACAAAATAGCAACTGTTTTCCTCAAGGAACTTACAATAAAACTGATGACATCATACACGTGAGAAAATTAGACAATATAATGTTATTTAAGTCTAAATGAATTATTAAATTATCTTGATCTTACTGAGAGAAATGTTTAAATTCTCTTAATAACACTTCTATTGTAATTTAAATGTTATGGTAATTTATCCCTTACCATCATCTTGAAAGCTCTCCTTCTGCAAAAGAATAGAGAGTAGAAAGTTCACTGCAAGGTTTGAACCTTGGCAAAAGACAGTCTTTCTCAGCAAGTTACCACTAAGGACAAATAATCATTATGAGTTGAAGACAAGCAGCGAGGGTTTATTGCTATTCTAAAGCAAATATATCTAATCGTAAGAGAAAAGGTGATTGTCTCCCCTCCCCCCCGGAATTCGCCATGTGTCCTTCTGGCATTTACAGGTTTAGGAAAATGAATGGAACTATCCATAACCTAATGAATTAAATGTGTAGAAAAGAGAGTCGCAAAATGTTGACAAATGAACATTTCCGTAGTCATGGCTTAGAAATTGGCACTTGACAGAACCATCAACATTAAATGCCAGGAGCTCACTACAAAAAGGGCTCAAGATGTTTAACTGTAGGCATATTTAGTTTTCTCATTCAGCCAAATTTCAACACATGCTAGAGACTGTTGTAATAGAGGAATGTTCTGCTGTATGTTTTGACGTCCAACTTGGCAACTCTGGAAGTCAAGCTCCGATAGATACAGTACGGAAAGGAAGGCTGAAGGATCAGTTTTTCTTCTTTTTTATGAAAGATGTTTAATGGTCTTGATGTGAATCCAGCTCTAAAATGTTATTGGCACAAAATACCACAAATTATCCAGCTTTCTTTTGCCAAAGCCACATGGAAATTAAAGCTGTTTTCCAGATTTTTTTTTTTTTTTAATTTTGGAAATGGTAAGCTTAACGACCCCAGTGCTCCGCATGACTTTGGCAATAAGATGTTGATACAAAACAGTAATGGAAAAATAACATGAATATTAAACCACAGGTTCTTGTTGTCTTGATCTGTGCCTACATTTGTAAAACCTTTTTTCTTTTTTTGAGGGGGCAGCGAGACAGATATTGAACTAGTTAAAAAGAAAAAGTGGTTCATAATCAGTGGCTTGACTCAATTAAAATAGAATTGTTTATTTTCAAATCGAATTCTGGAAACAGCAATATTCCCCTGTATCACTTAAGTATTTAAATGTATGGACAGGGTGTCTGGGTGGCTCAGTGGGTTAAGCCTCTGCCTTCAGCTCAGGTCATGATCACAGGGTCCTGGGATCAAGCCCCACATTGGGCTCTCTGCTCAGCAGGGAACCTGCTTCCCTTCCTCTCTCTGCCTGCCTCTCTGCCTACTTGTGATCTCTGTCTGTCAAATAAATAAATAAAATCTTTTTTTTTTTTAATAAATAAATAAATAATAAACTTGTGGACAGGAGCACCTGGGTGGTTCAGTCGGTTAAGCATCTGCCTTTGGCTCAGGTCATGATCCCAGGGTCCAGAGATCCAGCCCCAACTTGGGGCTCCCTGCTCAGTGGAGAGCTGGCTTCTCCCTCTCCCTCTCATGCTATCTCTCTCTCTCTCTCTCTCTCTGTTTGCTTTCTCTCTCTCACATAAATAAAACCTTTTAAAAAATAAAATAAACCTATGGACAGGCACAGGCATTCTCTCAAGATATGAACAGCATCACTTTCTTTACTTCATATCAGGAAAAGTGTAACACTCTCACTGTCTGCTGCTATATTCTTAACATTCAGATATAATCTCTGCTTCCTTAATTCCAAAAAAACTTTTAGAGATAGACTATGACAAATAAACAGTACTCATCATAAGACCCTTGTTACCAAAATTATAAAGTTCACTTAATCACCAGCTTTTTCTTTCTTTCCTTCCTATTGGCACAACACTTGCCAATCTATTACTGAGAGAGATCCCACCCAAACTATTGTTTTCATAAGCCAGTGAAGGAAACCTATAATAATCATATGGCTTTCAACAGAGAGATAAAACATTTAATTATATTTCCAAAAATCCCACAAATTCTAGAGAAAATCAGTTGTTTTAAAAGCATGTTCATGAATATCCATCAGAATATTTTTCATATTATTTTGGGTACCATGATGAATATATCTGATTTAAACTAAAATCTATAGTTGTTTTGATTTCTACTGTTCAATTTTTATTTCCTCCTTTTTTGAGAAAGTAATGGTTACAATTAAAAATCTGTATACATAGCTTATTAACCATAAATTTAGCCTTCCGTTAGAGATTGGTCTATACAAAAAGTACAGGATAAATGACTTGCTATGAAATGCCTTTCTTTGAGAGCACGCAGTGTGTGTGAATCACAATGAGGAATTCAGCACTAGTGATGACAAATGACATGGGTTGATAATATTCTGGAGCATTTTAAAAGTTATCTTTATACATCGTATGTTAAACACAGAGCACATCCATTATGTATAACAGACGCACGTGCTGTTTATTACACTTGCTTTTCAACGGTTTGCTTTTGGAGCTTTGCAATTTAAAAAAATAATCCCAACAGATCGTCACTATTACATGTATATCTAATGTATATCTAACATGGTTCTGTTTTGTCACATTCTATATATAAGTGTATGACTTTATAAGTATACATATAAAGTTTATAATACATAATTATATTTATATAACATATACGCGTATTATATACAATAATGTGTAAAATATAATTTATTATATAAATATACAGTTTATTATATAAATATATATAACTTATTGTATAAATATACACACACAAACACAAATTTCCACAAATGAGTTTTGGACAGAACGTCGAACGTTGATACAGAACATTGCTGCATATACAAACTATATTCTTCTAAGTTCTAGTATATGAGCATTGGAAACCTAGAAAGCTGTAATCATGTGAACGTCTTTGTCCTTAAATTTAAACTATGTGAATAATTCCAGATCTGCCTACCACAATCTTTTGAAGCACATTCTGTTTTTAAAACATCAATATATCTTTCCTTTGCTACCACTCCTTTCTGACCTTGTGTATACACTATTTCCTGTTCTCTTTCTTTGGAAATCTCTACTCCCCTTAGAGCTTCAGCTTTCCTTTCTGAGGGAAATACACAAGTTGAAATTCTCAGAATATATTTTGATATAGTATTCATTCATTTTGTTTTTTAAAGAAGTCAGTTTATTTGGACAAGATGAGTGGCTTCTCCAGCTGTGCTGTGTATCTCTGTTTCATTGTTCATTACTGTTGACAAAAGGGGATAAAGCAAGATCCAAACCGTTTTTGACATGTACTAATGATGTAAAATTAAGAAATGGCCAGAATCATAAAACTGAATAACATGAATATCACTAGGTGACTTTTTAAATTAAATTTGAAAGAATTGTTTAAGATCAAATGGCTTATCCTATGTTCACATTAACATTGGTGAGCTTTGGAAGATGTTTTTTAAGAGAAAGGAAGGCATTCCTCAGGGTGGTAAAACCAAGGTAAAATATGTGACTTCCAACTTTGAGAGACATGCAAAATAAATAGCTATTTCCACTATTTTCTGCACCATAAAAGGTAAATGCTGATTTATGACGAAGGTACTTTGCTGATCGGCAACCAGATGCATCATATTCCAGGTTATGACAACACATACTCATTTATTGCAAGCTATTTAGAACTCTCATGAACAATGCTAGCAGGACCACTAGTTTATGATACATGAGGATGTGCATGGCTGCTCAGGGAACCAACTTGCTTGGACATACACACGTGAGCAGAGGTCAGTGACCTAAATTCTGGTGCCAATTTCAGTATGAATTCTCCTGTAGCATTTTATCTTTGACCACCCAAACTTTGATTGCCTGGGGAGAACAGGCAGTTGGATTAAAAGACTTACAAAAATACATAAGCAAGTATGACCTCTCTGTCTTTAGCCTATGATTACTGAAGGCTGAATATTTTTACTCACATATTCTGCAAAAACTTGAGAATAACTAAAATGCAAACTTAAAATCTTTCAGGAAAACCAGAACTCTTTTCAAATACTAGTGGAGTGGTGGCAAAATTAAAAACATGCTCAAGGTTAAACCACATTTATCACTTACCACGCTTTGCAAATATTTTTCTTAATGGATATTTATGTCATACTTTCCTTCACATAAATTACCAACATTTTGTTCAGGACTTCATCAGAAGAATATGGCAAGACAATTCTAAGTGGTCTTTCTTCCTCTAACCCCTGACATATGAAATCCCCATATATAAAAGTTTTATAAAGGTTTAGTATTCATAAATAACGTCCAAATCATATAACGAGGCATTATGGGACCTTGACCTCTTCTACTCTATGTACATACTGCATAGTCATATAACACAATTTATCAACTTCTAGACTCAGCTGATTTGACTTCTGCATCTTTCCATAAATGGCTCTTCATTTGAGCTCCTGAACTTTCATCTCTACCATTTCTTCTGTTCCCTTCCATTGTCCATGATCTGCCTATTCTGTAAGCAACAAGCATGCAAGCATTTTCCTCCCATGAAGACTTACGTATCAAGGCAAAAACCCTTCCTCTAAGTAACAGCAAATGCATGGCCCTCGTCATTCATTTGTCACCAGCCATACAAGATAGCCCATGATATTTTTAATTTTCTGAATAGGATCTGACTTTGAAATACATACTAACATCTTGAAGGCAAATGTCTTACTGTGTGTCTCCTGATGGAGAAGTACCTAGCTTGAATTAGCCTTTGTTGCATAACTGCATTAGTTTGTGAGGGATGCCACAACAGATACCAGCAACCGAGTGGCTCAGACAACAGACATTTATTGTCTAAGTTCTAGAGGCTGGAAGCTTCTAGAAGTGTGGCTAGTGTGGTTCTTTCTGAGGACTTTGAGAGAGAATGCGTTCCATGCCACTCCTCTGGCTTCTGGTGATGTGCTGTCAACCTTCAGCATCCTTGGCATATAGAAGCATGATCTCTGCCTTCATGGTCACATGTGTTCTCCCTCTGTGTGTGTCTGTGTCTACATTTCCTCCGTGGATAAGAACACAAGTCAATAGTGGATTATTGGATTCGGGCCCACCCTACTCCAGTAGGGCTTCATTTAACCTTAACTAATTACATTTGCAATGATTCTATTTCTGAATAAGGTCACATTCTGAGATACTAGAGATTAAGGATTTCAACATATGAATTGGTGGGGAGGAGTGGAGGACACAGTTCAACCCATGGCCAGAAGAAACCATGCACAATTGGATGTCTTGAAACAATCACCATTGATTTGGCTCATGGTACTGAGTCGGCAGTTTTGGCAGGGGTCAGCGGGGCCCTTCTCTCAGCCTCACAGGGTTTCACTCATTCAACCACTCAGCGGCCAGTCAGCTGGGCAACTCTGTTCTGGGGCTGGCTGGTTGTCAGCTGGAAAAACGGGAGCAGTTGGGCCACAAATCTTTCATCATCCAACAGACTAACCCAGAATTTTTTATATGGTGACTGGGCAAGTGTTCAAAAGGGAGAGCAAAAATGTGTAAGGCTTTTTGAGGCTGGCTCGGAATTGGCACGGTGTCACTTTTGCTATAGCAAGACATAAGGTGAGGCCAAACTCAAGACTGTGGGAAACAGATACCACCTATCGTAGGAGGAGCTGCAAAACCGTATTGCAAAAGGACACACAGGGAAAATTTCAATCTGTTTTTGCAAACCTTTTCTCACATAGCTCAATACCTCATACAATGCTGTCTCTGAAAGATATGTCATGGTTATTGCTTTTTAACATATTGTAGTGTAAATCTACTCTGAATCTTTTCTCTCTTTTTATTCCAGAGCTAACATGTAAAACCATGATAAACATCAGCATAATAGCTCTAAGCCATCTGAATTCCAAATATAACTTAGTTAGTCTGTTATAATTTATCCTTGTTGACTAGAAATATGGAAATAATTAAAAAAAAAAAGACCCTAGCATATAGAAGTGGAACACACCAAGCCATGATGATGTAAGCACAAATGTGTAGTATAAGAAATCAAGAAACATGCAAGTGGAATAACAACTTAGGGAAGCATGTCGTAGCTGATTCATGTGAAAAACAAAAAAATACAAAATCTATAGCTGATTCACTGATATTTAAATGACTGCAGAAAACAATGTTTATAGAGGATTTCTTTGTGACATCTAAGAAACAGGGCTTGTTGTTGGAGCCCTATTGTGTTTACAGAGCTCTGTAAGGGGGAGGAGGGTTTTAGCATTCTGAATAACAGAAGGTCCTCCATACTCACCAGACAGGATGATTGACTAGGCTTCTCATGTCCTCACTTAAGAGATTACCAAATCTATGTTACCCCCATTACTATTTCCATACTTACTAAATAATCTGACTTCTGATTTGGCCACTCAGGTAGTTTGCTGTCAGGCACGCGGATCCCTGATATGTTAGCACTGCTATCCTTGGTCCATGAAATGTATCCATCTGCTACAAAAATTTGATGATATATAAAGAGATGTAGAGAGGACACACAGACATAAATACATGTGTAGATTTTTGTTTGTGCAAGTCAACAACTAAGCACTTTCTAACTCCAGGTTCACAGATGAAACTGAATTTCTGACCTTGGAAGCTGATGCTGAGGCTCTAACCCCAACAAATGAACTTACCACGTTATAGATACATGATGGTTCCAACTTGAGGAACCAACACCTCTAAGAAATGACTGGCCCATCTTTGTTTTTTGCTTTTTTTGTTTTTTGTTTTTAAGATTTTATTTGTTTATTTGACAGACGGAGATCACAGAGAAGCAGGCAGAGAGAGAGGAGGAAGCAGACTCCCCACTGAGCAGAGAGCCCGATGCGGGGCTCAATCCCAGGACCCTGGGACCATGACCCGAGCCGAAGGCAGAGGCTTTAACCCACTGAGCCACCCAGGTGCCCCTGTTTTTTGTTTTTTAATTTAAGTAGAATATATAATGCCAGAAACTACATATGTTATGTTATTTGTCAAAGAAATCAGTTGAACATTTACATGTTTTTAATGACTATTTCCCAAATTGGTATTAAACATTGTTTGGGGGGAAATGTATAATTTGTATGACCACATGAATTCATTGGCAAAATGAACCCCATATATTATAATAGACTATCACTTCTATCTGTTAATATTATTAATTGACTTGTTTCAATTCACATTGGCCATGTAGTCCATACTGCCCTGAGATGCACAGGCTTGAATTTTATTGTGCCATTTCTCAGTTAATTTCAACAACATAATGTTCTTCCAAGAGACCTAAAAGATTTTTCTGAAGGCTGAATTTAGAGATAATGGTTACAAGGAAATACAACCCAAAGCAATAAAACATGGCCATTGATTGCTACGAAGTGACAGCGGCTGGACAAGCCACGCTGACTCACAACAAAGACATGTTGGCTTAAGAAAAAGCCATAGGATTCTGAAGTTAAAGGGACAGAATTTCACATATAGAGAAAGCTAAAAGCACTGGTCATGAAAGTCTGAGTTATTTGCAAGGTGTTTCATTTCTCCAGGGAGAGACATTTGTTTTTAAACTTCCTGGTATTTATGCATCCACAGGGAGGTCTGATGATAATTTGGGCGACACCAGAGCAACCTGTATATCGCGTGGTTATTTTCACTTGAAGGTGTTGCTGCTGACCACTATTACCATTTAGGAATTGTGGCAGAGGATGCTGACTCGTAAGTTTGGCCTTTTGTCGAATAGCCAAAACTAAATGTTAATAGAATCACTAGTTCTTTAGAATTGTCTTTTTTCTCTTCATGTTCTAAGTACTAGTCTGTAATTTGGTGGAGGACAGGAACTATAGAGGTTTATATATTGGGGCCAGTGATGTTTATATATTTAAGCTGACCTTGATAAGGTTCACAAACCACCCAAGCTACGGTTTCCTCATCTGCAAAATTAATCGTCATTATCATCATATGAAAGAATATTTTATAAACATATAAAAGGGCATGTGCAAACCTGATTTTGCAACACAGTAGAATGTTATACAAATTTTGTTATCCTCTGTAGCACCAAGGATATAGTTACCTGCAAAGAGTAAGCAGTGAAGAAAAGCCAGGCAAATTACTGAAACTATTTTTTTCCCCAAAAGAAGGAAACTTCTCGTGTATAATCACTGCCCATTAAGTAAACAGCACTTACAGTGTTCTCCAATATTTTACAAAGTAGTTTAGGTTGTACAATGGGGTCTTTTGTTAACTTCAACTTTCTCTAAATTCTATTAATCTAATTTCATATCTTCACAAATTATGTGTGTAACTGTGACTTTTTTTTCTATTTTATTTACATATTGAGCCACTCTGGTTCCACACTGCAGAAAATATACTTTCCATACTGGCAGGAATACTTTACATAAATTTTAAAAAGTGTCTGTTTGTCTTCTTTGTGCTAAGAAACTAAGAAAAAAAATAAAAAACAGTAGATTTTTGCTAAATTTAAAGGATATGTTTGGGATTAGCTAATGTAAAGTCGGAGGTATACAGCATTCAAGAAATTCACTTTAGGGGATCCTAAGGGGCACCTCCCTTTGAGTAGCTGCAGGTGTTTATTTGCAATTTTGTGAAATTATAATGCACAATTCTTCATAGGGGACCCCAGGATGACTAGCAACACCGATTTACTTTTTAAAAATAGTTATTGTTTCTTCAGAACAACACAGGAGAACCCACCTGGTTGATAATATAGAATGACAGTAAGGAATATGAACATTGTCAAGCACACCATTTTCTTCAGAACCATCAGTATATTATACTAGCATTTCATAACAGTCTAATTGCTCAAAAAGGTACAAATAACCCAGTTACAACCAAGCATAAACTAGTCACAATATTTTTCAAAATTATGACATTTTATGTAGTTTTGTAATATAAACAATGTATACTAAATGCATATATAAAAGACACCTTTAGATACAGGATCTTGGAGTCATAGCAGAATAGGAAGGACAGCATGTGTCACAATCACGCTGGCAGAATCTGTCCAGTACAACTATTTTGGAGCTCTGGAGTCTACTGAAGGTTCGTAACTTCCGGGAGAAAGCTTAGATTTTGGTCAATTTCAGCTCTTGCACAGATCCACCTATCTACCCTCTGTCTCTCATCCTGGCAGGCAGCTGCACACATGTTCCTACAGCATCTTCCACATAGCTTGCAGGACTAGGGTGGGAAAAAATGGACCCTGTCCTCCAAATATCAGGGACCTCTGCTCTACTGATTGATTATCACTTCTAATCAGAGAATACCATTGCAATAAACCCCTCCTTCTCTGGCCAAAGTGACTTCCAAAGTGTTAACATCTCTGGAAATTCCCCAACCTTAATTTTTCTCTTTTTATCCTGTTGGGAGCCAAACATTGAAAACTAGGACATTACAAAGCAACCACACGTGTGGAAGAAATTGGAAAGTAATTGCACGTTCTCAGAGGAAGGTACAAACTCAGAAACGACCTGATAAAACTTTAAGTTTACACATCAGTCTGATATCACCACAGAGACAACCCACAACAATCAAACAAACAAAAGCAAAACAAACAAAAATAATCCCAGAAACTATGCTGGAAAGGGGAAAATCTGATTTTCCAGAGTTACCACATTATTACACTCAAATCGTTAGTTTTCAACAAAAAAATCACAAGGCATACTAAGAAATGATGGATCTAGTAGCGACAGACTCTATTTAAAACAATGTCTTGAATGTACACAAAGAACTAAAGGAAGACATGAAAAGGTGAAGAAAATGATGTATGAAGAAAATGGAAATATCAATAAAGAGATGGAAAGCCTAAGAAGAAACCAACGAGATATTCTGGAGCTGAAAATTACGGTAGACTTTTCTAGTCTAAGGAGCAGAAAGAAGGAATAAAACAAGAAGATGGAAGACAACAGAGTCTAAAAGATCTGTGTAATCCCACCAAGCCCACCGATAAATGAATTGAACGAAACCCAGAGGGGAGGAGAAGGAGAAATGGGCAGAGAATATATCTGAAGAAATAATGACTGAAGGCTCCGTAAATTTGTTGAGTCGTGAATATAAACATCCATGAAGCTCAACATATTCCAAGTAAAAAGAACGGAAAGACACCCCCAGCTATACACATTATAACCAAAGTGTCAAAAACCAAAGACAGACAGAATCTTAAAAGCAGCAAGAGAAAAACCACTCCTCATATACAAGGGATCCTCAATAAAATGAAGAACAGATTTCTCATCAGAAACTTGGGAATTCAGAACGCAGTGGGCATGTATACTTAAAGTGCCAAAAGAAAGAAAAAAAACTAACAACCAAGAATCCTAGGTCTAGCAAAATTAGTCCTTTTGGTGAACAGAAGCTGACGGAGTTTGTTACAATTAGACCAGCCCTGCAGCAGATGCTAAAGGGAATCCTCCAGTTAAAATGAAAGAACCCTAGATGGTAACTTGAAGCCATTTGAAGAAGTGAAGATCGTAGTAAGGGCAAATACACGGACAAGTATAAAAGCTAACATTATTATAACAACAGTATGCAACTTGACTTTTTGTTTGCTACATGGTTTAAGAGACTCTTTCATTAAAAGTTATTATTAGTTTATGTTTTTGGACACAAAATTTAAATTTCGTGACATTAGTAACTGATAGGAGTGGAGTCGGACCTGTTAAAGGAGCAGCTTTGTACATTGTACAATACACTGTCAAATGTATTATACTTACAGTGGGATATCACACAACCTTAAAAGGCTAGGAAGTTCTGGTATATGCCACAGCGTGGATGAACCTTGAAGATGTTATGCTAAATGAGATGAAATAATCACAGAAAGAGAAATATTGTATGATTCCACTTATATAAAGTACCTAGATTAGTCAAAATCATAGAAAGGGAAAGTAGAATGGTAGTTGCCAATTGGGGGAAGCCAGAGAGAATGAAGAGTTATTGTTTACTGCGTGCCGAGTTTCAGTTTTGCAAGACGGAAACAGTTTTGGAAACAGACGGCTGGGTTGGCTGCACAACACTGTGAATGTACCTAATACCAGTTAACCGTACACTTAAAAGTGGTTAAGATAGGAATTTTTATGTTGTCTCTGTCTTATCACAATAAAATGGGAGAAGAAAATAAATTCAGTAGACTTCCACATTTGAACAATATAAAAAAGTGAAAAGAGAGAGAGAAGGAGAAGCAGCAAAAAGGCAGAGAAATACAATAAGAAATGAGAAAAAGTGAGGGAGAAATAGCTACCAAAGTATAAAAAATGAAAATAAAATAAAGCAAATCTTAATACCTTATATTTTATGATTCAAAGCAAATAAATTGGAAACTGTAGATGACGTACATAATAGCCTGAAAAAACATAATTCACCAAGCATGACTTTATGAGATACGGGTAGTCTGAAGAAACCAATGACAGGGCTCCTGGGTGGCTCAGTGGGTTAAAGCCTCTGCCTTCAGCTCAGGTCAGGATCCCAGTGTCCTGAGATCTCTGCTCAGTGGGGAGCCTGCTTCCCCCTCTCTCTCTGACTGCTTCTCTGCCTATTTGTGATCTCTCTCTGTCAAATAAATAAATAAAATCTTTTAAAAAAAGAAGAAGAAGAAACCAATGACAATAGCAGGTGTAGAAAAAAAATTTCAAACAACCCTTGCAAAAATGCCTAGGCCCAGACACTTTAAAAGAAAATTGTTCCATTTTAAAGGAACAGATAATTTCAGCACTCGCTAAACTTTGCAGAGAGGAAAACATCTTCCAAAATTTTTTTATGATGTTAGTATGACATTGACATCTAAATGTGAAAATACTACAATATACAGAAAATAAACTACAGAACTTTCCTCTTAGAAACTTCAAAATAAGAATTTGAAATAAATATTGGTAAAAAAATTTTTTTCACTTGTAAAAATATAATACATTATGACCAAATCTTATTGTCTCCTAGATTATAAGTATAGTTTGATATTTTAAAAGGTTTTACCATAACTCACCTCATGAAGGTATCTGAGGACAGATGCTATATGATCACCTTAGTTGCTGAAAGGGTACTTAAACTCATTATGCATTCACAATAGCATCTTGCTCTCTTCCTTGGCAGATGCTATGCCAACATCCTCTTTCATGGGAAGCCACTGTTTGCATCTTTGCTGAAGTGAAAATAAGCAAAGAATGTCCACTTTCTTCACCACTGTTTAATGTTCTATTGAAGGAATTAATCAGCATAAGAAGACAATTTTTTTTTAAAGATTTTTATTTATTTATTTGAGAGAGAGACAGTGAGAGAGAGCATGAGCGAGGAGAAGGTCAGAGGGAGAAGCAGACTCCCCATGGAGCTGGGAGCCCGATGCGGGACTCGATCCCGGGACTCCGGGATCATGACCTGAGCCGAAGGCAGTCGTCCAACCAACTGAGCCACCCAGGCGTCCCAAGAAGACAATTTTTTAAAATAATTTTGAAATGCTAAAATTAGTACAATCTCCATATGCAGTTAATCAAATAGTTACCTGGAAAACCCAACGGTACCTAGGAGAATATCCAAAACTAAACAAACAATAAAGTAGCAGACTATAAAACTGATAGAGAAAATCAGTAGCTTTCATATATTTGAATAATAATTACATACGGTCCTGGATTTGGATAATTCAGAGATGCATGTATACATTCCACTTGTCATGGTCTGTGTGAAATATCTCTGGTCCTCCTACCAACATGGTTCAAGTTTCAGTTACCATGACATATTAACTACTAGAATTGTATAAAGCACCAACTTTATAGCTGGCTCCTCAAGTCATGACATAAATCACAAGGTATACATCATGGTAAGTGAAGTATCACCTCACATCTTTCAGAGTCTGCCTGTGATTGGTCACCATGAATCTGTCGTTCAGTGGGTGCCCAAGCAGCAAAGTTTGTAGCTGTGTTGCCACCCTTGTATCCCCCATTATATTTTACAAAATATGGATAATCAAAAGAGAGAATTTGACCAACAGAGCAGAAAATGCAGCAAGGAAAAGATAAGTAATAATGCCTGAATTGAAATGGAGTTATAAAGGAAAGAGCTGCCCCTGGAATGTTGGCCCTGCTGCCCCTTCAGAGAGGCTGGATGTGTAGCCAGAGGAACTTAGTAATGTGAGGATCAACATAAGTGAGAAAAGTGGTTACAACACAAAAACTGAAGACGGCCCACAGGAAGGGATACTGGCAAAATCCCTCCTATTAAAGGAATTCTCAGAAATACTTCACGACATTGAAAATGCAAAAGATGAAGTGCTCTAAGCTTATCCATACTTTAAAAAAGGTAGGGCAGTTTGCGAAATACAGGTATTGTTCAATTCCATGTTGTAAATTCTGTGATGAGGAGCAAAGCAAGCATCATTCAACTACTCTTTTTTTTTTTTTTAAGATTTTATTTATTTATTTGACAGAGAGAGATCACAAGTAGGCAGAGAGGCAGGCAGCGGTGGGGGGGTGGCAGGAAGTAGGCTCCCTGCTGAGCAGAGAGCCCAATTGGGCTCTATCCTAGGACCCTGAGATCATGACCTGAGCAAGGCAGAGGCTTAACCCTCTGAGCCACCCAGGCACCCCTCAACTACTCTTGATAAGGAGTATTACACAGCCATCAGAAAGGATGAATACCCAACTTCTGTATCAACATGGATGGGACTAGAGGAGATTATGCTGAGTGAAATAAGTCAAGCAGAGAAAGCCAATTATATGGTTTCACTTACTTGTGGAACATAAGGAATAACATGGAGGACATTAGGAGAAGGAAGGGAAAATCGAAGGGGAGGAAATTGGAGGGGGAGAAGAACCATGAGACTCTGGGAAACAATCTGAGGGTTTTAGAGGCAAGGGGGTGGGGGGATGGGTGAGCCCGGTGATGGGTATTAAGGAGGGCACATATTTCATGAAGCACTGAGTGTTATACATAAACATGAATCTTAAAACACTACATCAAAAGCTAATGATGTACTGTATGTATGGTGATTAATATAACATAATAAAAATATTAAACAATAAAGATTTTACAAAAACAAATTTATCTCTCAATGCTTCTGATGGTTTAAATTATAGTGTACTGTATGATATTAGTTTTATGATTTTTTTTCAATTTTCTAAACATTTATAACCTAGAGCAAAAGAGTTTTTAATGTTGTGATAAAAACATTTAAAGCCCAATAATCATAAATTTTCTCATCACTTTCTATGGTTTCTCATTGCCCAGTCATTTTTAGAGTCCTGTGGTATCCATGCAAAGCATAAACTGGGCTCACTAGAGGTTCTGCATTTATGCTTATTCGTGTTAATGATAAATGCCTGTTTTGTTCATGATAATTAGCTACTAAAGGGATTCCTCCTCTGCTGGCTTGATTGTCACCAGATTAGAATCAAGGATTTCTTGACTTCAATCACTGGCCTGGGTAAAACACAGTAGGAACACATTCCGGCTGCATTGTGACAATAAACTTCCGTGGAATGTCCTTGGAATCTAAACAGAACTTTAGTCACTGAAAATATATATATATATTCTGAATTTTTTACTAATTGATAATAAGCTTTTGGACTAGGAAATGTTCACATTTCAGCACATCTTTATATCTCATGGAAAGACTGTATGTAACAAATGACTAAATCCATTCCATCATTAGTGCTTCTAGGAATAACAAAAGTAAGTTATTCTACCCCTTCCTAGCATAATACTTCAGTTCAGCAATTTTCTAAAATCGGTAACTCATGAATCTAAATTTTTTTTTATTTAGGTTTGCTTCTGTTTTTTTTTTTTTTTTTCTGTTTTTTTAGAAAGAGAGCTAGTGGGAGTACGCACAAGCAGGGGGAGGGCAAAGGGAGAGGGAAAGAGAATCTTAAGCAGGCTTCACCCTCTAAAGTTGCTTCTCTTTTTGTATAATTATTTATATTATGTATTTCTAAAGTTTATAGAATTTGTTCCAGTTATAGGTTATGTTACATATTGTTAATGTTTACAGGAGACATTCATTCATTTAAATTAATGTTTTTATAGTTAACCAACAAATTGCCAGGTACTGTTTTAAAGATTTAAAAAATAGCTAAGACCAAATCCTTGTAAATGACCTTGTATCTACTGGAATAGGAAGAACTTAAGGAACAATTATCATATCAGTAATTGATATGTAAGATTAAATGGCTTACCCCACACCACTCAAATGTTTATGAATACAAATCCTGCATCTTATTATTGCATTTCAGGTATAAAGATATACTACGAAGCCTACAGGCTTGAAGATAAAATCATAGGTAAGTTATAAATCATATGATCATAATTACAATACTGCTTATTAATATCATCAAGAATAGTGAATGGAAAGAAAGAACATATTAAAAATTAAAGTTGAAATAAAGAAGAAAACATTTATTGAATTTTTAATTTTGACCAATTCTAAGTAGGAACTCAGTCTAAATAGGTAATTTGAGCTATAAAAACTCACAGATATGTTAAAAAGAATCTGGTGACAATCAGCCTCATCTACTGAGCTGCAGGAAATTTTTAATATGATAGTAAATTTACAGACAAAATATTGATTTTTTTTAAAAATGGCACTCAATTCTAATTTGATTCTATAATATTTAAGGAAATTTCCTTTTGCCCTTTAGAAACAACAAAAAATATAACACGGTGCATTATTTCATTCACCTTAATAAGCTTTATTTTATTACCAAGTCGAAGTATTATGAGGTTTTAATGTATTTAATAAATCTACTTCCATATCCTCAATGTCTTCTACAATGCACTAGTATTGTAACAGTGCTTCCTTAAAAAACACCTGATGTGTAGAGCAATAACAGAGTGTTTGTATTGATCAGATATATAGACTTCAAAGCCAGAATGGATTGAGTTCAAATCTCAGCTTTGAAAGGTGTTTATTTCTATTACTTTGGCAAATTACTCAATCTTCCCGAAACTAAATTTTTCTTCTCATGATATTGGGAAAATAACACTGCCATAGAATCGAGGTAAGAATACAATAACAATTTATCTTAGAAGTCAGTAATAGTAAATTTTATCTACTCGACGTCTTTTATGTTGTTGCTGTATATAGTCACAATCATGCTGATACTACAAATCTAATGTTCCTAAAAGGATTGAGTTTGCAGGATTTCTATGTCACAAAATTTCATGTGGTTTCCACTTCCTAGCAAAGTAACAAGCAAAAATGCAAATAATAGTCTACACCTGAGATTAAGCAACACATTGTAGCTTGACAATTATTTTCCGATTTTCTCCAGTAACAACCTGCAGGACTTTAATAACAAATAAGTTTTGATTAGATACATTCACTGAACATTTGCTAATCAGTGTAAATTTCCTTTACTCGGTTTAAAAAATAAGTATATTTAACATAAATAATGACAATTTCTAAACTCAAGATGTGATTAATACTCCTATGAATATTAAAATGTATCAATTTTGGTATTCTAGGAAACTTACCAAGTTTCTCATCTACAGGCATATTGAATTATTTCCTTTAAACATGCCTAAGTTTAGGGGCACCTGGGTGGCTCAGTGCATTAAGCCTCTGCCTTCAGCTCAGGTCATGATCCCAGGGTCCTGGGATCAAGCCCCACATTGGGCTCTCTGCTCAGCTGGGAGCCTGCTTCCCTCCCTCTCTCTGCCTGCCTCTCTGCCTACTTGTGATCTCTCTCTCTCTCTCTCTGTCAAATAAAAAATAAAATCTTAAAAAAAAAAATAAACATGCCTAAGTTTACTTTCCAGTCAGAAGGTATAAATGACAGAGTTGTGTGACCCACTCCATTCTAAGGTAGCAAGTGACTAATTCTACTCTGTAAGTAAGTGCTTCTAGTAACAAGAAACTCAAGTTATGCTATTTCTTCTTGGTAAAATTCTTTAGGTCAACATTCTTTTGAAAATCAATTCTTCATGAATGAGGAAAATTATCCATTTGCTATATACTTCTCTTTATTTTTTTAAACATTTTATTTATTTATTTATTTGACAGAGAGAGAAATTCCATATGTAAGATAACTATTTTAAAGAAAAGTATAGGGGCGCCTGGGTGGCTCAGTGGGTTAAAGCCTCTGCCTTCGGCTCAGATCATGAGCCTGAGTTAGTATTGTTACTTAGAACTTTTTCTTAGTCCTCTTTAGAATGATAGACACTATAATTGAGATATATTGAATGTTTAAAAAAAAAACTGGATTTGTAAACATTCAAATACGAAACTGATAAGTTGGTGAGAGAATATATTATAAATTATTGTTTTAAAAACTGTTCTTTTAAATAGGAAGTTTATTTTAAAACAAAATTTAAAATATCAAATTACTTACGTAAATACGAATAATTCACAAAGACCTTCTAGTATAAACAAGTTGCATCGTTTCACATATATACAAAGTCAAAGAAAAGTGTGAAATAAAAATGAACCCAAGGACAGACATACACATAGATAATTACAACTGAAAGAGAAACAGGAATGACGAATGTATAGATCATCACAGACCAATGAGTCGTAGCAGAGTTCTGCTCAAAAATGTCCCTATAAGAAGAGTAAATGAAACAAGATGGGATTGGGAGGGAGACAAACCATAAGTGACTCTCAATCTCACAAAACAAACTGAAGGTTGATGGGGGGAGGGGGGTTGGGAGAGGGAGGGTGGGGTTATGGACATTGGGGAGGGTATGTGCTATGGTGAGTGCTGTGAAGTGTGTAAACCTGGCGGTTCACAGACCTGTACCCCTGGGGATAAAAATATACTATATGTTTATAAAAAATAAATTTTAAATTTAAAAAAAATGTCCCTATAAACAAGCCAAAATTCCACATATTGAGACAGCAGAACTTTGGCTGAAATTCAATAAGCAACCCTTCCTTATTGGTGTTACTAATACCACAATTGTCTTGAAAGTATAAGACAAACAGTACGTATCAAGCATCTGATTTCACAACTTACCTAAATAGCTTTATCAATCAAAGATTTATAACTCGTATTTAAAAACCAAACGATAAATAAAATAAATAAAATAAAAATGAAAACAAAAGAATGCCTTCACAGAAACTCGATTAGGAGTACTGAAAATGCCCCACCCATGCTTCCTAAAAAATTACTGTCTCTCCCAGAGGGTGAGAACAAACTCACTGTGGTGCCTTTAAAAGTCGGATGGGGGGGGCGCCTGGGTGGCTCAGTGGGTTAAAGCCTCTGCCTTGGGCTCGGGTCGTGATCCCAGGGTCCTGGAATTGAGCCCCACATTGGGCTCTCTGCTCAGCAGGGAGCCTGCTTCCCTCCCCCTTCCTGCTTGCGATCTCTGTCTGTCAAATAAATAAATAAAATCTTTAAAAAAAATAGGACATGACACTAAATGCCATAATAATGATGGCATAGTCATATCAACAGCAACCACAACAACTTATATTTAATGAGTTGTTTTTTTTTCTATCTGTCAGGCATGTTTTACGGTATATCTCAGGTTAATGTTCACAATAACACTAGGATGAGGTACGGTTATTCCCCCTTTAATCGGCGGGAAATCTGAGGCACGGGAAGGGTGAATAACTTGACCTGAGTCAGGCAGCTAAGGAGTGGGAGAGCCACAATTGAAAATGAGGCAAGCTGAGCAGAAATAAGGTGTTGACCAAAATAAAAGTATGCCACTCGTGCTTTCTATAAGGCTGGCTTTTGTGACTGTGGGCCAAAAGGGCACAAAGACCAGAAGTCATCTTTACCTGGTGCATGGAGCACTCTACCAACAAAGGAAGGGAAATCTTTTGCGAACTCCTTCAGGCTAGTCAAGATAAAAATTAGCTATTTCAGGGGCGCTTAGCTCTGTCAGGCTCAGTCAGTGGCTCGGTCATTTAAGTGTCTGTCTTCAGCTCAGGTCATGATCTCAAGGTCCTAGGATCCAATCCTATGTTGGGTTCCTTGCTCCGCAAGGGAGTCTGCTTCTCCTTCTCCCTCTGTTCCTCCCTTCTGCTTGTGATCCTTCTCTGTCTCCCTCTGTCTCTCAAATAAATAAATCTTTTTTAAAATTAGCTATTTCACAAAGCTTTACAGTTTGCTACATCCCTAGGCCTTCTAAATATTTTTATCACCCTATCCAGGGAGTAATCAGACTCCAAGGAAAGATGAAAAACAAAAACAAAACAGAACAAAAAAAAAAAAAAACAAAAACAAAAAACTGGCTTACCACACCACAGACCAAATGAAGCCAATTTAACAGGCAATACTTAGCTGATGATTTAAAAAGAAAGATAACTTCAGACAGTAGGAAAGGTCCCTGTAGGTGAATGTATTCATGCATTTATTTGTGAAACTTGATAATATTTGTTTGCCTACATTAAGGTCTATACTTTAAGGTAGCTTGAATTAAAAATAATGGAGAAAAGTAAGTCTGGGAATCTATTGAAATGGACACTGAGAAGAAACCACATATATATTCTGAAATAATAGGTGTATTTTTCCAGATATGTTCTAGTGTTGTCTCCATTCATTTTAGCAATAATATAAACATGGAAACTGAAATTCCCATGCAAATATCTAACTTAAAAAAAAAAAGGATTCCTAAGAGAAATATATCTGTTCTTGGCACTGTGATCATTCAAGAATTTCTCACAAGTTTGCCAATAAAGAAAATTGTGTGGCAAGTGAACCAACTCCATTTCACTTTTGTCATGTGGAAGTAATGGAGTAAAATCTCCATTTCATAGGTTTCTTTCGAGGTTTCAGCACAATGAGTCATGTAAAGTATCGAGCACGAGACTTGGCTCATAGAGTTAGAGCTCAAGAAATAGTAGCTTCAAGATTATAACATCAAAATATCAAACTCTCCAGTCTCCTCAATGCTTTTTATAGTGTTATTTACACTGATGATGAATTTCAGCCAAAGTGTCCTTCTATGCAATGATTATGAATGAACTCAAGTATGTAGAGACCACACTGTTAACACTTTATTTTTTTAAAGATTGCATTTATTTATTTTAAAGAGAGAGAGAAAGAGAGCCTGCATGTGAGCATGGTGAGGGGTAGAAGGAGAAGGAAAGAATCTCAAGCAGATTCCATGCTGAGAGTGAATCCTTCAGGGCTATCTCACCACCTGAGATCATGACCTGAACCAAAATCAAGAGTCAGATGCTCAACTGACTGTGGTACCCAGGCGCCCCTGTTAACACTGTTTAATCCAAAGACTGAATGCAATAAAGGAATGTACTTGTAAAGGCAGCCCTCTTTATGACTCTTCTGTAATGAATCAATAGGCTATAATCATTGCCAAAAACTTATTTTAGAATCCCATTATATATGCTAAAATGTCCCTTCTTTATCACTAAACCTTTAAATTTTTCTCTAAAAAGCCAGCATTTAAAAAAATAAGGAGCATTAGATATTGCCTTTCCTTGGAAAGAATTATTTCATTTTGTTCTTATGACAGGATGACTTCATTTACCACATAAGGATTACTCTTCAGAACTAGTGAAGTAGTTCTTACAACTATGTGTGAAGATTATATTGCTATATGCTGTAGGTGAATTAGGGCAGGCTTGGACTTGCCTTAAAGAAAGTATCTGCCTTTTTCTGCATATGTTGTTTACTACTGATTCTCATTGTCAAAGCCACTCCTAGATTTTGTGTTTCCTTCCCAAAGAAAGTGAAATTCCACATAAAAACAAACAAAAAAACACTTTTGCTTATTACTGTTTATCATGGAAATAATTGCAAATGGTATAAAACCTTGAAATTTTTATTTTTTCATTGAATACAAGTTTCTCACTTGAATGGACATGTCTTTGATAGCAGGTATCAATGGTAAGCTGTTATCATATTCCAGTTTTCTGCAATGTACATATTTTTTCTCTTCTCAGTGGTTGCCAATATATTCTTATCTGCCTAGTAGTCTCAAATGTCAATAGTAAAAACAGAATTACCATAGAATTATAAAATTCTTTCAAAAGTTATATTTTTAAGATAATAACTCTGCAAAGTGCGTGGATCATTGGAGTTCTCAAGAAATAGTTAATGAATGAATACATGAAAGAGGAAGAGAAGGAAAGAGGAAAAGGAGGGAAACAAAGAAAGAGAACTTACTACAGTATTTGCAGAGCAAAAGGAGTATTCATGGCACAGTTGTTGCCCCTAGAGATTAAAATACAAGTAGTAAGTCTATAAACATATGTGAAAGTATAAGTAATAAAACAATACTATAGGCCAATCATCAAGAGCTGAAAAGGTTATAAATGCTATTGGAATTCAGAGAAAAGAGCCAAAAATGCAAATACTTTATGTGTCATATATGTGCATCATTTCATATACATATAGACATACATATATATATATATCCATATATCAGTATATATAATGATATATATCCATCACTGGACTCCATAATGACATATATCCATATATATACGTATTATGGAGTCCAGTGATTCAAAGTACTATTATACTCTTCACTAACATAATCTCCGAAAGATGTCTGATTATCCAGGCACCCAGTATTTGTTAAAGGATATCAGCGTCCTCTTAAATGTATAGAAGCTACTTGGTTTCAGTTAGCAAGTCAGAAAGAATACCAAAAGACTACAGTTATATCAAGGTGAAGCCTTTTCTATGATTGAAAATACAGATTTCACTGGAAGGAAGCAGCAGCTGTGTTCCTGAGGTTAGAGCAGTTTGTTGCAGAAAGAATATCAATGGAGTGTTTATGAAATAACAAGGGAACATCACATCGCAAAGAGCAATGAAAGCCTCTTTTAAAAAATCTGTATAATAAACATGTCTAGATGGTTATGGTTCTGGCAGATCGCTACAGAGGAAATATTAGAAAAAAATCTCATACTCATACATTTTTCATGAAATGTTCTGTATTATACATCACAGCTGCAAATCTGCCCTCTGAAGTTTTCAGCTTCTTAATGACACCAGAGATTTAGGGCAAGGGGTGGAGTCAGAGTGACATGTGACTGATGAGGTGGAAGTGTGAGTCTGAGGGCCATTGAACACAGAGAATTTTCCCAATGTATCATAATTACAGAAACACCTGCGCTGAAGAGTTTGTGCTGATTCAGAAAAAAATGTAAGGACTTAATGGTCTGCAAGATCCTTCATCTCGCACCCTTGGCAGTGAGGAGTAAAGGATACAGTTGCATTTAAAAATGATATTAAGACATGGCTTTTTTAAAAATGACGTTGGTTTGTATCCTTCCTGTAGATATAGCTTCCATCACCTGAAAGTGTTTGTCTCATCTGAGAATGGGAAATTGGATCTTGAAACACCATTGAAATGTACAAGGAGTGTTTTCTGGAAAATGATGCAGAAATGTAAGGTCATAAACTACTGAGCTTGATGAAGCCATTAAAGCCGGATTATTCTGAGTTTTCCTTATCTTTATAAAGTCCATTATCGATTGAAAGCAGTTCTTAATGCAGGTGTATATTCCAGGCAAAGTAACATATGATTTGACAACAAAGTCATTCTTCAAGAATTCTTAACTCAGTGTGTTCTGTGCTGTTAACCATCTATTATATCTTGGAACTAGGGTACAAACTGGGATGGCGTAGAGGGGTCATAATAGTTCATATCTATTTGCCTTTGAAGAAAGTGTTCAGAAAGTGTTCAAAATATTAAAATATGTTGGACTGATTTGAGAAGGGTAAGAGAAGAATAGGATATGATGAAATATGTTCATTACGATAGAAATGAAGTTCAATATTTATGAGAGATAAATAATATTTTTTTAAATCAGTGAAAGTGAAGTAAGTTCAGGAGGTAATAGTAAATATGAAATATAAAATAATTCACATTATTAGATCAAGGTATCCTTAGTTACATTGTTTTTTTCAGTTACATTATTTTGTTCTCTCTAAATATTTAATCTGTAATAAAATACTCTTCTTTGCATGAGTACTATGTCTGAAATTATTTAAAACAAGATTTGCAACAATATACACCTATTTTGGGCAATGTCCTTATATGAATTCTTCAACATTCATTCATTTTTGGATTATTCTAGTATAAAAACAAAGAATAAAAATCATAAACAGTGTATAAGAATTACATTATAATTCTTATAATGTAATTCTTATACACTGTTTATGATTTTTATTCTTTGTTTTTATACTAGAATATAGTGTTACAGGGTTGCTGGGATCAAGTCCTGCACTGGGCTCCTTGCTGACCTGAGAGCCTGCTTCTTCTTCTCCCTTTGCCACTCCTCCTGCTTGTGCACCTTTGCTCTCTTTCTCTCATAAATAAATAAATAAGAAAAAAAATCAATACGATAGAAAAATAAAAGATGAAAAGTAATACAAATTGCTCATAACCTCTTTAGGCAGAGATATCTACAATTAATATTGTGGTGTAAATCCTTTCAGGAAAGTGTCTCATAATATTATCATAACAGAAAAAAAATTAAATTTTACCGCTTTGCATATAAATTTAGGATCAAAGATCTATGACCCTTTTTCAAATTTTACATATTTATTGAATAAGGTGTACCACAATTAGCAAGTATTTTAATAAATATCAGATACAAACTTAATTCTTGAGTTTAAATATGAATAATATTAATCACATTTACAGATGAACAGTTCAGTAGGAAGATTGCATTTAAGTGAGTAATGTTGCTATCTGACCTGTGAAGAAATAAGGTAATGATGCAAACAAAATTCAGCAGCCTGAATACTATTTATGGGAGGATCAGAGAAGGAAATAAATGTGTAGATGTGACATATGCTCTCATCCAATCCCCACAAAGATCCATGAAAGTCCGCTCCCAGGTGCCTGTTAAAACCTTGGATTCTTAAGCCTAATTTGGGGGGGTTCAAACCCTGTCTCTGATACTAACCCAATGACAGACTTGGATGGTGAATATATTATCTAAATCTTAACAATTGTCCTGTACACTGTAACTTTAGGAAACTTACTGACCTCCCTCCCCTCAGTTTTGTCATCTCTAAAATGGAGTCATTGGGACTTTAATGAGTGACCATTTGCATTGGATTGAGAACATTTGTACTCACACAGGAAGCACTATGCAAACATCATTTTTATTTTTTTAAAAGATTTTATTTATTTATTTGACAGACAGAGATCACAAGTAGGCAGAGAGACAGGCAGAGAGGAGGAAGCAGATTCCCTGCCAAGCAGAGAGCCCGATATGAGGCTTGATCCCAGGACCCTGGGATCATGACATTGAGCCAAAGACAGAGGCTTTAACCCATTGAGCCACCCAGGCACCTGCAAATATTATTTTTAAACTGGTAGCTTACTTTATTGTTTATTTTATAGATGAGGAATTCGAGCCTTAGTTTGAATTTTCCATTTGCTCACCACAGATGGCATAAAGTCTATTCTGGTGTCAAATAATTTTTGTTTTCTCAAGTTAAATATATAAATATATATATATACATATATATACACATATACATATATGTATATATATATTCTGTATTTTTCAAGTAACTAAGCTTGTAATTACATTATTTCTGCCTTTAGAATCACAATAGCAAAGCCACACAAATAAATAATTGATTGTGAATTTCCATGAATTTGATATGTTTTTTCTTAAACAGGAGCTTTTTTTCCTGAATCATCCACCTTCCTTACCCTGTGACTCTGTTGCACCTCCTTCATTTAAAATTTGGTATTTCCTCATCAAGGATACTTTTTGCATTGATTTTTAATTTTTCTAATTATTGCATTTAAATATTACTTGTCTTGATTGCTAAATTTTGTGACCTCTGAGATTTCATACCTGAGTCAAGTGCCCCACCTAGTCCCAGCCCCTGCAACTGTGACCATGAAGCTAGAAAGATAGAGAGAAGTCTGATCAAAATGGGCTCTATTAACCATACTAAAATGTCTGGGCTTTACCTTAAAGGCAGTGTGACAAGTAAGACATAAAAATAATGGGGGGCACCTGGGTGGCTCAGTTGGTTAAGCGACTGCCTTCAGCTCAGGCCATGATCCTGGAGTCCCAGGATCAAGTCCTACATCAGGCTCCCAGCTCCATGGGGAGTCTGCTTCTCCCTCTGACCTTCTCCCCTCTCATGCTCTCTCTCTCTCTCAAATAAATATATAAATAGATCTTAAAAAAAAAAAAGAAATAAAAATAATGACCCCATATTTGAGTGAACCATGGGATTTAGGGAGGAGTGAAATATTTTGCCAGTGTTTCTGCTTGATCATTTGGCCAGAGAAGAGCGCTATTCTCCATTTTCTGAGGGAGGGAAAGCAGGAGAAAGTCTGTGTTTCTGAGAAGGCCTGATGATGAGTTCAGAGGTTAGACTTTGAGCTGTCTTTAGGAAATTAAAGGAGAGACGTGCAGAAAGCAGTTGGAAATTTCATCTGTAGTCCCAGTTCAGATATGGACTCCAGAAGCTGTCAGCAACAAAATTCATGGAAACAGATAAAATCACCTAACAAAGTTTAATTAAAAAAAAAAAAAAAAAGGACTAGTCTAGGTTCTGAGAAAATAATAGAAGGAATAGAGCTGTTTGGAAAGGAACTGAAGTAGTCAAGAAATACAAGTGTTTCAATTGCTTTAGCCCAACTTGAAAATTTCCTGATCATAAATTCCTTAAGAAAGGCAAAACAAATAGTCCTGAGTTTGCATGTGAGCTCTGTCCCTGGCCATCTGTGTTACCTTTATTAAATGATTTCCTCACCTAGAACCTGGAAATAATAACCACGTATTTTACAGGGTAACTGCAAGATTTTCAAGAAATAGAAGGAAGGCTTAAAAGAGTATTTGGCACAACTAAAAGTGCTCAAGTAATAAACTGCATTTAATAATAATGATCTGAAGGACTGTGGGCTCTGATGCTAGACCCGCTGTGCTTGCAAACCAATTCCACCAGTACTAGAAGAGCTACTGCACCATGCAATGTCACCATTTCCTCTGCCTCACTTTGCAAAACAGTGATATCATCATTATAATGATATCCACTATAGAGAGTTCTTGTGACACTCAAACGGAGTTAGTGCATAAAAACTGCTTATTACAGTGCAGACAGTTATAGCTCACAGTTTATAAACCTAGTTTATAGGCAGAACAATTTTAAGCTCAATCTCTGAATGTATGTGGAGGGTTTTTTGTGTTTTGTTTTTTATCTTCAGTGCTTCTCTCTTTCAAATTTTTTAACTTAATCCTTTTGCTTATGTTTTGAAAAATATTTTTAAGGGAAAAGTTTAAATACAAATAAGTTCAATGAAGATAGCAATAGTCAAATATAAGAAACTTAAAGCAGTGCCTTCAAATAGGCTTAATCGTGAAAAACTCAGCATCCTTTGACCTTAGACCAATCAGCCCCTGGCTGCCACAGAAGCTATGTTGGGATAACTGGGTATATACTTTTACTCAAGAGAGTACTAGAAAGACCACAATCTTTAGGATCAGACAAAGAGGAATCCAAATCCTGATTTCTTAAATGACTGTGTGACATGGATTGTTGCTCAACATCAATGAGTTGCAATTTTTTTCATCTATAATAATTAATAGGGATATCAGAACATGGCATTAATGATGAAATGGTATACCAAAATCACAGCACATAGTAGGCCTTCAAAAAATGTGAGTTTCCTCCTCTTCTGCCAGATGACAGTCATTCCCCAAAGATATGAATCCAGGAAACTTGGCTTTAAATTATTGCAGAAAGTAGATGAAAGACACAATAGCTCTAGTGAGAAAAAGACAAATAAGCAAAAATTTTTTTACATTCAGAAACCGTAATTTAAAGTAAGCCTGGACTCCATCCTAGCTAATGATTTCATGTAATCATAGAAAGTAGTAAATACTTTTTTATTTTTTTCTCCTTTTTTTTTTAAGTGGCCTCCATGCCCAGCGTAGGGCTTGAACTCACAGCCCTGAGATTAAAAGTCACATGCTCTATGAACTGACCCAGCCAGACACCCCTAAAAGTAGTTAAATACTTTTTAACATGATTATTTACCCACCATCATTCTTCGCAATAAAAGCTGTATATTTTATACATTGCTAATTTTTTTAGCATGGCAATCAAATTTAAATGAATTTTTAAATGTTAGGGTAATGATACCAAATACAGAGAGTGGGAAAAATGACCACAAAAAGACAAAGACCCTTCTACGTGGATATTGGATGAGGCTAAGACAAAAGAGAAACAAACACTCTTTCAAGAGAAGCTGGGTGGGGGGGTGGGGGGGGTCCTCTACTTGGGATACCCAGAGTTTTTCCAGATCAGAGGCTTTGCAGTCAGATTTAGTTTTTTAGCACTCACCGCATTGTGGACTCTCAAAACTACTAAAGAAGCCTGGGATATTTTTGACTTAACTAACGTGTGTAATCAAACAAAACACCTGTTGACAAATGTGTCAATAACACCTTTGCTACTAAGAATTATTTATGAGTTCCTTTGTGAACCTTGATTACAATTTAATTAAAAATGGACACTTTCATCCAAACTTCACAACAGTGTTAAAATCTTATGAAAATAGAAGACATTGACCATGTCACTTTTATTATAATGGGAGGTTAACAATTAGCTTTTTTCTTTATCCAATTTCATCAAATAATATATGAAATTATATATTATTTTTCTCCAATGAAAATTATGTTAGAAAAAATAGGCAACATCAGGAATATTTAGAAAACAGTTGAACATTTCCTATTTGATATCTAGTGGCACTGAAACTTTAAATAATGCATATAAACTAAATATTTTGTTAAGTGAAGAAATTACCTTAAGTGAAGGATTTTAAATTGGTTAACATAGGGTTTGATGTACATAGAGCAACCAAAATTGTATTGAGTATATATTAGAACTTTTTATAGTCAATTTAATTTACATATCCTTCAAAACAGTGAACTAAGTAAGTAATAGAATCTGGACCTATTAGCTGCTTTCAAGGAGCATTTCTTTGTACAACTGTCTTAATATTATACTATAATATTAATATTCAGTATTTGCTGAAAGCCATTCTTCAGCTTTTATTCTGAGTAAAATTATGCGAGTATATGTATGAGCACAAGCAAGTGTGGGGCACACGTATGTATGTGTGTGTTTATGGAAGAGAGAAAGATTGAGAGAGAGCACCCTAAAAATCTGGCACTTTTTCATTAGGGTAATTGATACCTGTTGACAAATCGGCAATTCTTCTCAATTGGCTCATTTGGCAATGTTACATTTATATGTCGATTGTCATCAACTCTAATAGCTGAAATTTTAAACATACTATTGTAAGCTGGCCCTAAAAAGTAGTATTTTTAACTTTTTTAATAGTAAAATTCACTACTTATAGCCAGTATTCCTTGTACTACACAGGTGTCAGAGATTATAAATTTTAAAAATTCTTATGATATCGTCTCAGCTCATGAATATAGGTTTTCTACCAATTTTAATTGATTTTTTCTTTTTATTTTAGTTTTTGGGTTTTTTAAAAGATTTTATTTATTTGAGAGAACACAAGTAGGGAGAGTGGCAGACAGGAGAGGGACAGGGAGAAGCAGGCTTCCCACTGAGCAAGGAGGCTGACACAGGGCTTGATCCCAGGACCCTGGGATCATGACCTGAGCCAAAGGCAGACACTTAACTGAGCCATCCAGGAGCCTACGGGTGTTTATTTTAGTGATATAACTTAGTGTTAACAAATGCAATCAGCACATGCTAATATATATTAATGTACGTTCTTCAAAACTAGGAACTCTGTGTCTGTTGTGTAAAACTCAAATTTTGACACACTGTGGTCATAGTTAACATATGAATATCAAAAACAAGTTCAGTTTATTAAAGTAAATTAATCACATAATTTGACATGTAGCAACCGGATAAAATATTGAAATTTTCTCTGAAATGATTATTTTAGTATGGTTAATGATGTATTTTAATATATAATGATGTATTTTAATATATATTTTAAACATTAAATATTAGCTTCTGTACATATACAGTGTGATTATACCATATATTTGATTACTAATTTGTTGTGGAGGTTCACTAATAAAATGCATGGGCCACAGAAGAAGTCAAGAACTGGTAGACGATTTTCTTTTTTTTCTCTGAGGAAGTTTGCTAACTAAATGGCGCTCTGACTTTGATGTGTCAGTTAGGGCTAATGGAGTTACTCTGTGCACTGAAAAGACCTAAATATTTATCTCTGGGGAGCTGCAGTCAAACCTTTCTTAAGATTTTGGGCTCATTTCATATTTTCTACCCATTCTATTTAAATCTCTGATTAAAAAAAAAAAGACAACTGTGTCTTGTTTTGTTCTGTCTTTCTGTGAGTCTAACAGCTTTAAACTTTCCAAATAAGAAAATGATGTACCTGAGCTTCATAAATGACATCTCCCATATCATCAATAAAAATGATATACATCTTATTGTAGAGATATTCAGCAAACAATTTCCAGAAATCACCTTTATTATGGGGAATAAAACAGATGTACAACTCCCTCTTTTGGATGTCAGATTTACACAAAGGCAACACTGTACTCCCAAGCATAATATTAAAAGAGCATTAGTGTTGGTGATGTTTCACTCGATAGATATGAGGTCTATTATAAATATATTTACAAATCCTTTGGATAATTGACTCATCAAAAATACGAAAGGATCTTAGCACAGATATATTGAAGAAATTCCCTACTCAGCCTATCTCACATTTAGGAAGTTATAGCCAACGTCCCATAAAGAGTAAAACAAAAATAAAGAAGGAATTTGAGCCATCTATGTGGCACTTATTTTTTGTAAACTATTTCATTGTCTGAAATTACCCAGGATATAAATATTCTAACAGTGGAAACAAATCAGCCTGATCCTCCTTTTCTACTTCAATTGAACACAGTATATTACCTTCTGGAGCCACAAGAGGGACATGGCTCCATTTACTGTGAATCCCCTACCCCCATTCCTTCAGACTTCTCCTTTCAAGGTTGGTGATCCTTGTTTATCTTGATGTGAGTATTTTTATTTATCTAGTTATTCATTCATTTACTCACTCGTTCGCTTTTACTTCTACATAGCTGAGTGATGTACATATGTTTGAATTAAGTGTGGCTAGGTACCAAAAGAGCATTGCTAAACTAACCCCAAGACATATCTCTCCTCATTCCTTGAAGTCTTCTCATAGGTCGAAATGTAATTTGTTGTTGTTTTTTATATTCATGTCATTCCCTCTAACCCTTCAGTGTAAGGAAAAAGTCTTTAGGGTACTCCCAGATGAAGTGCGATAATAATTAAACAGGTGTGCAATATATACAACTAAAAGAAGACACATTTCCTATGGTCCAGCATTCGATTTCATTTTTGATGCTCCTATTACATAAATATTATAGTATAGTGTAAGAAGTTGTACCTGGACAAGACATGGTAAAGGAGAGAAGTTACTAACATGGTATAAAATAAAGAAGATTAAAAATAGGGTCACCTGGGTGGCTCAGTGGATTAAGGCCTCTGCCTTTGGCTCAGGTCATGATCTCAGGGTCCTGGAATCGAGCCCCACATCGGGCTCTCTGCTCAGCAGGGAGCCTGCTTCCCCCTCTCTCTCTGCCTGCCTCTCTGCCTACTTGTGATCTCTGTCAAATAAATAAATAAAATATTTTTTTAAATTAAGTAAACAAATAAATAATAAAAGATAGGGCACCTACGTGGCTCAGTTGGTTAAGTGACAGCCTACGGCTCAGCTCATGGTCCCAGAGTCCCGGGATTGAGTCCCGCATCGGGCTCCCAGCTCCATGGGGAGTCTGCTTCTCCCTCTGACCTTCTCCCTTCTCATGCTCTCTCTCTCTCTCTCTCAAATAAATAAATAAAATCTTTTCAAAAAATAAAGTAAAATATCATGAAAAATATGATCGCTTTAATGATAAAGTGATAGTATCCTCTTGTTTTGCGCATTTCATGAAAAAGAAAACTAATATATATATAGTTTGGAAGACAGAAAAATAATTTACTCCCAGGTATTATCTACCAGATAGAGGTGGATGGACTGATAGAGAGGTACATGCACCACACACACACAGTCTAACCTTTTAAAAAAGTTATTTTAAAGCATTTCATAATCTGCTCCCAGTTTTATTTAAATCTTGATAATAGTCTATTTTTTTCTCCAGTCAAACAGGTTTATATTTTGCAAATAGGAAAATGATGTACCTAAGCTTCATAAATAGCATCTCCCACATTATAAATGATAAAAACCTTCTTGTGGAGAAATTCAGCAAACTGATCTCAGAAATCATCTTTATTACAGAGAATAAAACACATTATCTATTTACATACAGGTATTTGTATATAATAGTGTTTTATTGTTGAAATAAATTCAACCTCTTGTTAAATTATTAAGCAACTTAACATTAATTTGTTTAAATGTGCTACAAGGCTGTATGGAGAATGAAAATTACTTGTCGATTCTGCCCTCCTTAAGGTTCCCAAAGCTGAATAGATTACCATTATCTATGCAATTGATAAACTGAAGGAAGAAAATATAAAAAAAAAAAAAACTGAAGGAAGGCACTCACTGTTACTATCTATTACTCCTCTAATAGAATATTATAAATAGGCATTTCCAAATATTGAGGAAATTCAAACTGTAATTAGGTAAAAATAAATCAAAATTTAAGTGAATATAATTTTATTTTAATAATTTAAGGGAAAAAATTTCAGTATTTGACAGAGGACGGTGGACCTCATCTCAGATACTTCGAGGATGATGCAAGAGACGAATGTTTGTTCGTAGACAGAAGAGTTCTGCGATCTGGTTGGTGGAACCCAACTGCCCTACACTCTGTCTTGCGTCAGGAGTCCACGACCACCATTCTCTACAGGCCTTCAAGGTGACCCAGACAGGACCCAGCTCCGTTTAAACCAGATACAGGCGCATTTTCTTCAGCTGCTGCAGAAAGTCTCACGACGGCGGCAGGACACACAAGCGCTAGATTTGTGTGTAAGCAACAGCAGAGTGAAGGGGTCCAAGCACACTGCCCCTTCCCGTCCTTACGGCTGTCATCTCCTTCAAACAAATGTTCTTTCTCCTTTCACCAACTCAAGCTTCGTTCCGGAGCTGCCTCCCCTTCTGCACACCTTTCCCTGTACCCAGCAAGGTCTTAGAAGCACGCCTTCTCCTCTATTGACACTGTCCTTGAAAATAGCTTCATTGTTGAATACAATTTACCACTGTCATCATTTTTTTGTGTCCTGCCACACTCCCAGCACACTTATTTTCATGTTTGTATCCCCTGGTGTCCAGCACACTCTGATACTTACGTAGTAAGTCACCAATAAATGGTAAGAATTTTTGGAAACCAGTGAAGGACCGACAGAAAGTCAGAGCTCCACAGGGAAAGACCTGACATAACAGTGGCTGATTTTCCTGCAATGAATCAAAGATACAGAGTAGTATTAGATCAACAATACAACACAACAGCCAGCCTCTAGTACATTACTCTTCGGTAGTACTCTCTACCAGGTGTGTATCCAGGCTTTGTGATTCCTGGAGCTTATAATAAGGAGAGTGGACTTTTTAAGAATAAATAGCTCAGAATTATGAATGGAGGACGTCCATGCCATCCCAGGAACTGCCCCCTGCGAGACTTGAGACTTGAAGGCAAACTTGAATAAGCAAGACAATAGAAATGAATCTGAAGAAAGTGTCAGTTCATAAATGTAATGTTGAAGGAAAAGGGAACAGTCCAGAAGGAAGCCTGCTGTCATCACTCAGAAGAAAACCTTACAACTTATTACCTGTGTAACCTGAGGCAATTTATTTTACTTCTTTGAACCCTCATTATCATAACCCTAATGTTAAACAATACATAGTACCTTCTATTTTCCAGGCAATGTTCGAAGCATGTTCTAAGGTAAATGAATACACCTAAGTTTACTTCCCCAAGTAAAGTTGTTACTTGGGGAGGCCATTTAGCTAGTAAGTGGCAGAGACCAGATTCAAACAGGCTGCTGCCCCCAGAACTGGCTCCATTGTGCACACAACTATCTTCATCTATAGAAGGAGATGACATCTGCCTGCATTACCATTGTGAGCAATTTAGTTCCTGTCTTGTGGCTTCTTCCCTCGGTGTGTACCCAAGGACCAGAGTCAGAGACGATGATTCAGGAGGTTTGGTTGATTGAGGAGATGCTCTCCAGGAACAACAGGGAGCGAGGACAGTAGGACAGATGACAGGACAGTGCCAAGATGTGGCCTCAGGTGTAGTGTAGCGTTGGCCCAATCTACAGGTACATAAGGAACAGAAAGTACCACGCTCTCCCCTCCCCCTGACCCCTGCACCCAGAGCAAGAGGACAGAGGCTTGTTTTCTGGGTTTCCAGTTCGTGTAACCACCTCTCAGGTAGCAGGCTGCCCCTGGGGGTGGGGCTGGGGGTAGAGAGAGCAGGGTCTGTAACCTCCCAGGCTAAACAAACAAAATTCTCCAGAAAAGGTGGGTGGTGAGCCCCTTGACAAGCCAGTTGCTCCTAGCACCCGCGAAAAGGGGGTCTGGGAGGACCTCAACGGCATCTAAAACAGTTCTTAACACCTGGTAATTACTCAACAAATATTTAGCATCATTTATTAGTCTGATCTGTTAAAGGGTGAAAGGGGAAGCAAAGTGCAGTGTTTTCAATTTCGGCTGAGTGTATTATAATGTAGAATAAACACGATGATTAATCAATTAAAGAGGCTAACACACACTGAGCGGGATGTGATTTGTATCATATGTCCCACAACAAAGTAAGATGTACATGATTACTGTGGGCGTTCTTGGTGCCAAGAAGAGCGTGTATAATGATGATTTTCATGCACAGATTTTGGAGTTTGTGTGTTTGTTTCACTCCATTGAAGTAAAGTGACAAAAAATAAATCATTGCTTTTATATTTTTATATTTTTATCCCAGAAATGCTATCATTGCAATAAGCAAAAAGTGGTAGGTGATCTAGGTTCCAAAAACTATGAAGGGGGAAGAAATAATATTGGGCCTAAATATGTTACCAATCAGTCAAGGGAGGAAAAAGAAACATGGAGGGAGCTTTGAATCCTTTAAAAGAAAGATTATTTCTATGGATTTGTTTTTAAGAGGGGTGTAAATGCTTTTAAGGAAACATTGAGGCTCCTTCAATCTCTGCACTGACTGATTCATTCCGTGATGCGTCTGTGACCATCCGGATAAAAAAGGGGGTGGCTCGGGGTTTCTGTTTATCTCTGTGCCCAGGACAAATGGGTAAAACGAAACTGAAGAGTGACGTCACCACCAATGAAGTGATTAACACATTAAGAATCCACGGTGACATTCGGATTAAGTAGCCCCATCTTCAGAAGGGTCTTGGCCTTTGCTACTTGCCATTTAAGGAGCAAATGGATGGTGGGCCACGCTTGAAGTGGGAGGCAGAGGGAGGACGAGTCTCTGCTCTCATCATAACAGCTCAGCCTTTCTAATGAGTAAGTCCATAATCCAGTAACTGTCGTACTTAAAACCACCAGAAAATTGCAGGCTATCAGATTTAACGACCAAAAGAGTATATAAACAAAACATAAAAATCAGATCTTTCCTGTTGAAATTCAAGTTAGGGTTAAACTTATTTGTAAGTGTTGAATTCATAAATTGTCCCTATTTGTGTTCTTTTACTCCCTAACAGCACACTAATTGTTAACTCGCTGATCACAATTTTTAGAACTTAAACACCTCATGCGTTCAAAACGTGCATACAGATTCAGTGAAATTACTCACTCCCACTCAATAAAAAACACCGTGACATAGTTCCAAAATATTTTACAACAGAACTAAAATAAAAACCCAGCATACAATGTACCCCCATGCCACATTTCACACAGATTTAACCTAATTAGTACCAGAGGAAAACCCCGAGTCAAACCACTTGCAATATTTTCGTTTAGAAACCGATCTGAACCTGTATAATATGGGACAAGAGTATCAGCCAGTAGAGAAGTATAACCATAATATTTAATAGGGAACCGTCCTTTGTAATGTGGTTTTGCTTTTTCAACCTATTAAATTAAAAGATATGTCTAGGCTCTTGGAGGACAGCCCACAATAATTCAAAGTGGTGTTCTTATTTTCATTTCACAAAATTCATCTATCTCTTGAATATTGCCAATAATTAAAGATTCAGTTCAATTCTGGGAATTTAAAAATAACAAATGCTTAGATTACATAATGATTGATCCTGCATGAATATAACTGAACAAATATATGTGGCTTTGTACACCATCGGTGCTCTCCTCTCCTGTCATTGCCGCTCAAGAGGATGTTAACATTTCAGTGTTGATATTCCTCAAAGTTGGCCCAGGAAATTTTTTTCTTTTAAGTAGGCTCCATGCCCAGCATGTAAATGAATGCCCAGAGTGGAGCCCCACATGGGGCTTGAACTCATGAGCACAAGATCATAACCTGCGCTGAGATTAAGAGTAGGGCTCTCACCTGACTGAGCTACCCAGGTCCTTCTGGCCAAGGAAATCTTAATTCCGTAAATTCAGAGCTACTTTTTGAGCATGGACTGTGTGTCCCACCTTCTAGCAAGCATCAGATGTAGGAAACATCTCTCATTGGAGAGAAAAACACAAAAAGAAATGCAATGGAAATTAAGATCACGCGGGGGAGAAAACATATCCATGGTCACAGTAATTTCTTGAAATGAGCAAGATTTAAGGTAGCCTGGAAATTATTTTACCGAGAATAATTATTGAGTGGTAGTGTTATCATTTAAGGCAATGGGATCAAAAATAGGATGATAAATCCCCACTTGTGAACTAACTGCAGTTTTTAATAAAATTTACCATATCAAAAAAATTCAAAAACGGGCAGAAACAACACAAACTAAAAAGTGATCATATATTTCTGATCAACTATTTTTCATATCTACCTTGTGAATTTAAAATAATTCGATTAATTTCCCTTAAAACACATGTTTGAAGAAGAATGTTAAATAAGCTTAATTACTTTTTTAATTAAAAAATGTTTTCTCTGTCACACATTCTAAAGACCTGAGAATGTGCCTCATCTTCCTCCCGTTAAATGAACAAGTTCAAGGGCATCTTGTTGACCGCTGTATGCCATCCACATTGCATGGTAGTCATAGCTTGGTGAACATCTGTTCTATGGTTGATGGAAGGAAAAGACAGCAAATAGTGTATTTTCTTTTACAGACAAAGTTCTCCCATTCATGAAACTACCTACCCATCAAATAAATCCTTCCTCGATAACCTGTGCCTTGAATTGTGTGGGTGTTGTATGGGAAATATTTATCTTCTTGACCTACCAAATAACACGGTAAATGTTTTTTCAAATGTGAATGAATATAAGTAAATATGCATTACAATGCCCCTCAAAAGGACCAGAAAGAAATTCCCCTATATGAATTAAACAATGACAGAGGAAAGTCAGTGCTTCAGCAAAAAGATCAGCTACATCTTCTAGGACACAGGATGGCACAGATAAATGAACAGATTCAGATGATAAAGTCTAGATAATTAAGAATCACATCAGAGCTTCAGAAAGTTCCACTGGCCCTTCAAAATCCAGGCTTTTATACATCTGGCTGGAAAGTTATGCATGTAGGCTAATCTGGATGTGGGTTTCTAGTTTTTGTTTGAACCAGGAAGTATTTTATGAACCAAGATTTATAAATTTAGGATATACCTACAGAGGGACAAACAATACAGAATATTCAGACACAAATATAGACCTCTCTGATCCACTTCCCCAGATTAACACAGTCTGGTTTAAGGGTTTTCCTGATCCTACAGATGGTGAGCAGGAAGAGAGGTCATTTACCTATAAATCTCAAGGGTTCATATAAGGATTGGCACTACACCAGCTGTAAGACTTAACCCACACTACCAAAACAAATTAAATGACACAGGGGGGACAATTTCAGTGCCTTGTTGGAACAATATTGATGATATAAATAGTTTAAACTAGCTTAAGGACAAAAACTGTAAATCAGGGCCACTTCTAAGAACTGTGATGTAATTCTACGTTGGGAATTGGAACAAACAATGTGCACGCCCCTTCTGAAAAAAAACTTCTGAAAAAAAATTAAATAACCATACACTGTAAGTGTACATATGAACCACACAAAAATAACACTTGTTTGTATTAGCATCAGCTATTGAGGAGATAAAAAACATAATACTTGGATTCTCATGTATATTTGTTCACATTAAAAATTCATTTTTCTAGAGAAATTATTAGTTTGACGAGCAAAACAAAAACAAAACAAAACTCCCAAACTACAAAATAAATTTTAAAAGAATTTAAATCCAAAGCATATGGTAATTACTTTGAACATGGGACTCACACTAAATCAGTTCCTCTTAAGATACAGTCCACAAACAGGGGCACCTGGGTGGCTCAGTTGGTTAAGCATCTGCCTTTGGGTCAGGTCATGATCTCGGGGTCCTGGGATAGAGCTCTCTGCTCAGCAGTGAGTCTGCTTCTCCCTCTGCCCCTGTGTTCTCTTTCTCTCAAATAAATAAAATCTTTAAAAAAAAAAAAAAAAGATATAGTCTTTTTGCTGGTCTGCTTCAAAATATGGACAGAAACTGAGAGTAGTCATTTAAACATTTTTAAAGAAAATCTGATCTTGCAGTGACATTCAAGCATGTAATTTCTTATATTACTAAAAATATTAGGCTATAAAGAATTAGGGAAAAAGTAACACTGGTACTCCATCACAGATAATTTGAGAAAGTGCTCAAGATCATTTCTTCTCAAGAAATATCTTTTCTGGGGCGCCTGGGTGGCTCAGTGGGTTAAAGCCTCTGCTTTCGGCTCAGGTCATGATCCCAGGGTCCTGGGATGGAGCCCCGCATCTGCTCAGCGGGGAGCCTGCTTCCCCCTCTCTCTCTGCCTGCCTCTCTGCCTACTTGTGATCTCTGTCTGTCAAATAAATAAATAAAATCTTAGAAAAGAAAGAGAAGAAATATCTTTTCTGGGCACCTGGGTGGCTCAGTTGGTTAAGCAACTGCCTTCAGCTCAGGTTATGATCCTGGAGTCCCGGGATCAAGTCCCATATTGGGCTCCCTGCTCAGGAGGGAGTCTGCTTCTCTCTCTGACCTCTCCTCTCTCATGCTTTTTCTCTCTATCTCAAATAATTAAATAAATAATTTTTTAAAAAAAAGAAATATCTTCTCTGTATTTAGAAAAATACTCTTTTGAGGGGGAGGGCAAACACATACACGCACACACACACACACACACACACACACACATAAGGACAACACCTGTATACTCATACTTCTCTAATGATACTATGTATCTAATTATATTAATACACAATCACTGATTGCAAGATTATTTTTGTCCATTGTGGTTTCTTTTGGGTACGAGTAACAAATTTAAACAGGAAAAAAATAATCTCACATAATAAGACATTTGGGATTAAGGACAGCATGAACTCAGGTAAATCAGATGCTTAGTCAAGATTCTATTATCTACTATGCCATCCACAAGAATGCAATTTTTGAGATGGTTGTTGCAACTCAGGTCATCTCTTTCTCATACAGAAGGAGAGATGTACTTTCCACATGCAGAAAACTTACCATGAACTTTCAAGCCAACTTCCCATAGAATTGCCCTTCCCCTTTTGCATTGCCCAGATGCAAATATCTGCTTACATTTCCTATATTGAAGCCAATTGGTGCCAAGAGGACTAGAATTACCATGTTTTGTCTATGCTAATAAGGATTCACCCACCTTCTGGTCTGGGAAAGGGCCACATTCATGAAAGATGCTTAAGCCTAACTTCTAAAAAGAGTTCTTACAGTGAGATAAAGGGGGGAAATGATGGTGAGGTAGGCAAAAATGTTATCTTCCAGAACAACTTTGAAAGAGTGAGGTTAGAGAATATTTCCTCACAGAATGTGTACATAATTATCAACTAAATCTCCTCTGGAACAATTTCTGAGAACCGGCATTTCAGTGTTTGGAGAGGAGGAAGATCTAGCCACCAAGTCTGGCCATCTACGTAGTTTGAGCTGTAGTGTTATGGAAAGAGTGGGAGAAAGATGTGTGTAGTGAACTGTGCCAAAAATTAATAAGAAATCAAGCAAGATGAATAATGACATATTTTAGTTATACTTGGTAAAAGAAAGTCGTTAGGGATTTTAAGATGAACAGGTCAGTGGAAACGTGACCATAAAACCAAAATGGAGTGACTAAAAGTGAGAAAAAGGAAGCCAAAATGCATGCAAATTTGAAAATCAAAATCAATACACAAGAGAAAAACTGCCAGGAACTTTTGAAAGGCAGAATAATGGCCTCCTAAAGATGGTCATGTCCTAATTCCTGAAACCCATATGGCAAAAGAGTTTGCTGATGAAAATAAGTAAATATCTTGAGATGTGAAAGTGATCCAAAACTTGCCAAAAGGACCACTCTATACTCTGATTTTTTAAACTAGTATTGTACTATTTAAACTTAAATGAATAAAATAAATAAAATAAAATTATTTTATTTTAAAAATAAAATAAAATATTTCTGTAAGATGATATTCATTTGGATTATACAAAATAGACTTTTTAAAGTAATATATTTTTGTAGGGACAACAGACATAAATCATATAAAAAGATGGGAAAATATGCATGTCAAATACTAGTAACTACAAAAGTTACTTTGAAAAATATCAACTGTGTGATCATTTCTCTCAAGATAATTTAAAATTACTGACACTTTACATACTACTCAGTAAAATTTGATTAAATCTTCATAGGTGGAGTTGAAAAACTAAAATTCGTTTCTTAGGGCCTAAATTAATTACAAAACTTTTGTGTCTGCATTTGGAGATCCATAGTAATTTTTACCAAGCACATTTTTAATTAGTAATAATATAAACAACTTGGAAGCTGTAATTTTTCTTAGCGAGCACAGCCTTCTCATTTTACATACTTATTTTACAAATTCACTGTTTTTTTTGCTATGTAAATGAATTAAAGTAAATGCCAAGTTTTCATCCTAATGGGATTAAGTATTCCTTCTCTTTCTTGTATAGTCCAAAATGATGTTCTTCCACAATTTGGTAACTCTAGCCTATCTATCTTCTTCTGTCTCCCAGTTAAGAAAACAAATGCAATGTCTTTAGTAAGGAATTAGTTGAGAAAAAACTTGAATTGGGAATAAACCAAAAATCACAAATTAGTTGATATTTGATTGCCATTAGTCTACACAGTCTTAAAGACCTAAGAGACACAGAATTGCTGTGCACATACGTACACAGCATAGAGTATGGCTGAATTGAATCCATGCTCTAAGTACTGGCCTGTATTATAGATTGTAAAAAAGTGAAAATGGAAGCAACGAGTTTTCAGTAGTGACACGAGAAAATAGCAATTGTTATCACTTTATCAAATTGACAGGTGTTTTATTGCAATGACTACATCCATCAATCTAGCGTTGTGTCATCAGTTATAAACAGACTCAGAAGACTTTTACATCCAATCAAAGGAAATTCTTCAGTGCAATTCTGTGAGGTTAAGTTTTTACAATTTTATTAAAGATGACATTATGATGAGAAGAGTGTAGGCAATTTATCCAAGGTCAAGTTATGAAACATTAAATGGATATGCTTGATAAGCAACTTTGGAATTCACAGACTATTGTTATTAAAGTAGTGCTACTTACTTTCCCAAATGTAGCCAGCGTGATCTGTCTTGTTTGCTTCTTTTTCATTTAGAAATCAAGCAAATATTCATAATCACTCCTTTCCACTCCTTCCTGTTACTCTTTTCGTGGTGGAACCTATACTATTATTTATACCCCTCAACATTTGCCAATCCAACTGTCAACACATCTGTTTGTTAGGAAATGATAAGTTTCCCACTCTGTTCTTCTTACTGGGCTCTCGTCTCAAAATTCCCTCGAAAGTAAACATTTTCAGTGAGATTTCAGTGATAACGAAAGATGGCAATGATGCACTGAAAGTAATCAATAGAAATGTTTCACAAAATGCTAATAGAAAATCTCAATATTTTCTATATTTTCTAGTTCTTACAAATTGCAAATTAAGTTGTAAAGGAACTAGCTTTTCTTTTTTTCTGCTGAGTGAACTGTTTCTTTCTTATTTCTGAATATTGCCACTGAGCTCCTTAGCATGTTTAACATTGAACAGATTACTACAACATTGATTTTTCATATGGAGGTATTAAGCCTGAATCTGGGATCCTACTTCAGCTGGAGTACCTATTAATAATACTGACTATGTTGTTTTCAACCATATGCCTTGCGATACAAAACTCCACAGTCTGATTTGATTAAATTTGGGACTCTTTGCAAGAATAGTATCGTTGAACACGTTTATGAAGGTTATTTTGACTCAAGGAAGACTCCTTATCTGCCTTTTTTCTTACTTCTCATTGGTGAGATAGACAATTTATAGTTTAGCTTGTCTTCATGGAGGTGCTCTCCTTCTCCTAATTGTTCATTACCAAATTTTCATTGTTTTCTAGAACATTGTTCAGCTTGAAATTCCTCATACTCTTTTCTAAGTATAATCAGTCGAAGAATTCTGAACTATATGTCTTATGACCCTCCTCTTGTCCTAGGAAAGATCTCTAAACCACTGCTTTGGAGCGAGGGTCTGGACAGGGGTCTGCTTCTCTAAGAGGAACTCTCCTGTTTCATGAGCAAGGTATTGCCAGGGGCAGGAGCCTCTGGTTTTGCCTTGCCTCACCAATTGTGGACTCTGCTCTAGGAGCTGAGAGAAGGGCAGCACAGATCCCTGTACACTGAGGAATCTGCCATGCCTAAGGTAGAACATATGCCCTATGAATGTGTACTGGGTGAAGAAAGGGGGCGCCCTGCCTTTAGGTCACACTTGCCTGGATTTTAGCCTCTTTAACACAGCTTGAGGGGAGGATAAGAAATACTGGATAACTGCCCCTAAAGGGGGTGTTCTATAGCTATTGAGTGTGAACTGGGAATAGGGAGCCCCATCTTCTTGGCCATATGCACCCAGAATGGAGGCTCTTTCTGTCTAAGCTGGGAATTGGAGGGAGAGAGCGTGTTGTCATTCAAGTACCACAATCTCACAGTAACTACAGAAATTTATTAGATTTTCTTGAATAAATGCTTCTTCACTTCCTTTTATGCTCTTAGAACAATTTCCAGAGACCCCAAGTGGTTGTTTTATAATTTCTATCAGTTATAGTTTTCTCACTGAGGATTAGTTCTGCAAAGTTCTTTATGCTGCCATTTCACCTATGTAATATATTTTTTAAAGATTTATCTATCTATTTATTTATATTGAGCACCTGGGTGGCTCAGTGGGTTAAGCCTCTGCCTTCAGCTAAAGTCATGTTCTCAGTGTCCTGGGATCAAGTCCCACACTGGGCTCTCTGCTCAGCGGGGAGCCTGCTTCCCCCGTCTCTCTGTCTGCCTCTCTGCCTACGTGTGATCTCTGTCTGTCAAATAAATAAATAGAATCTTTTTTTGAAAAAAAGATTTATTTATATATTTGAGAGAGAGTACATGTCGGGGGTGGCGATGGAGGGACAGAGAGAGTGGGAGAGAGGCTCTCAAGCAGACTTCCCACTGAGTGTGGACCTGGATGGCTCAATCTCACAACCTTGAGATCATTAGCTGAGCCAATACCAAGAGTCAGATGCTTCACTGAGTGAGTCACCCCGACGCCCCTGTAATATTTTTATGTTAGAATGTGTATAATTCATTTTCAGATAAACTTCTAAGTGTTGCTCTACCATATTCTCAAACACAGTAACCAGATTCTTCCCTTATGGGTTAGAGCAGAGTTAGCGTTCCAGGGGTCTTCAAACAAGCGAAGTGACTCTAGGGTAAGGACTGAGTAAGCCTCCACCCCAGACAAACAGTGTGTCCTTTAATTGCAGGCTCTCTTTGCACATCCACTTACCCAGAAACTGGATGAAACTGTGCTTCATCAATATCTGTTCTGTGTAGGCTATCACATTCCTGAACAAGTTTGCAATCTTTTGGTGAATAGAACTAATATATACTTATGATGAGGGTTTGTGTGTTTGGTTTAAGACCATCAAGCCATACTTCAATGAAAACATAAATTCCACTTCTCAAACATCAGAGAATTCCCAATTACTTCCATTTTAACCATTTGTTATTATTTTAAATTTTTTAAATCTTGACTCTACTCATTATTCAGCTTGGATCATTATTAACAAAAAGTTTTTGATTAATAAGTAATAATAGCTAACTATTACTAACTAGAGACCAACTATTAATAGCTACAACAGCTAAACTCTTCTTCTAACCCTTAAGCTACAGTTATATAGCAATAAAGTCACAGAAGATCACGGTTGAGAAAGACGGTGCCTTCAGTATCCCCTCCCCTCCCCTAAATTTTCCCAAGACAAATTATGACAGCAAAGCTCTATTTCTCCTAAAATGATCCCAATTATATGGCTCATTAAGAGAGGGCCATGTTGTTGATATAAAGATTCTGTACCTCACAGCAAGCTCCCCAATGTTCAATGGTGCCCTGTGCATAATAGGCATTCATTATATATTTGCTGAATGGATGAATCAATGAAGGCGTGTTTGTTGAGTAAAATCTGTTTTAATGCCGGAAAGTAGGAAAGGATGGCATCTACGTTTTTAACAACTTAGAGGGATTCTTTCCTGATATAACACAGATCAGACTGAAATGAATAAGGAACAGACTTGAGTGATGCCTTTCTTTTGTGAAGTGGCATCGTGGCTGGGTAGTAATTGAAAGAAACCTACACGGAGTCCACTCATGCTCCAAGCTGATTGAGGTTGGGGGGTAGATCTCGCCAGCAGCTCTTAGACCAACTGCCACGTAAGTGAAAATTCAATTAAAAATGATACAGTTGGTGGGGGGGAGCAAGATGGCAGAGAAGTAGGAGACCCTGTTTCAACCGGTTCCCGAAAGTGAGCTAATTATCTACCAGAACATTCTGAACACCCATGAAGTCAGCCTGGGAGGTAGGATTATACACTTCTAGATCTCTACGGGGGCAGAAGACACCACTGGACAGGTAAAGTGGAGTGGGAACCCTTGGACTGATATTGAAGGATAAACAGAAGGGGAAGGAGCCACCAGATGTGACCCATTGGAAAGTAATAGCCCAATGCAGAAGTGCCCTGTGATTGGGGACCAGCATTAACTGGGAGTTAGGTTAAAAGCACTCAAAAAGAGTAAAAGATCTTAAAGGGCAACTGGTGGGATCGGGCAGTCATGGGCACGGGCCTAAGCCCACGGACCCAGGATGGCCACCACTGGTGACAACCCGTGCCAGAGAGTGTGGTGGCGGAAGCTCCAGTTCCTGGTCCCGGAACCCCCAGGGTTTCAGAGCTTGCACCACCAGTAGGCCAGGACGCACTCCCGCCCCCCACGTGAGGGAATCTGGGGTGCTCTCTAGAACCACAGCTCATTGTGCAGCTGGGGTCTGAACTGCGCTCCCCACTTGCACCTGAGAGTGCACGGTTTGGGCACTAGGACTGGCCTAGAGTCTGGACACTCCCAGGAACTCAGCGAGATCTCTGGCGGGATCTCTCCGTAGGCAATGACCTGTGAAACCCTGAGGTCAAACCCCAGACTGCAGTCCCAGCAAAGGCAACCACCAGAAATGGGCTCCCTGGACCAACACGGCTCACAGTTTTGGTGCGGGGGTACAGGGACAGGCGGACACATCAGGCAACCCCTGAGACAGTTGCTGGGGATGTGTTCTGCCTGTGGGAGGTTGCATGGCTCAGCAGATTTGCAGAGAGGGAGTCTGTGTGTTCTGGACCACCCAGAGGGGAGCTGACTGAGGCTTCTCTCTGAGGTGGAGGTCTGGGTGCAATTTGCTTTCCACTAAACAAACCTCTGAAAAGCCACAAAAAGTGGCCAAAGAATAAAAACCTCCAGAGAACAAAAGCCTGAAAAACCAGTTTCCACAGAGCCGAGTCCCTTGATAGGGGACAGGGGGACTCAACCCAAGAAAGACTGACTGAAAAACAACGCAGCGGTCCCCTGCCCCGGAAAGCCAGCCAGAAGAACCAGAGGAAAACCACTACAGGGTCCCCATAAAATGGTAAAACCCCAATATCAGAGGAAAACAATATATTAAGCTCCTAGTATTGCCTAGTATTTCATAGATACAACTTTTATTTTTAATTTGTTCTCACTATTCTTGTTCTTTTTATTTTTTTTCTATCCTACTTACCATTACAGCTAGAGGTTTAATATAACATATTCCATAATAACTTTTTTTTTTTAATTTATTTATTCGAGAGACAGAGAGAGAGCATGAGAGGGGAGGTCAGAGGGAGAAGCAGACTCCCCATGGAGCTGGGAGCCCGATGTGGGACTCAATCCCAAGACTCCGGGATCATGACCTGAGCCGAAGGCAGTTGCTTAACAAACTGAGCCACCCAGGCGCCCCTCCATAATAACTTTTAACTTGAACTTTTTTCATACATATACCAGTGTTTTCCTTTTCTATTTTTTTAAATATACATATAGATGTAAGCTTCAAGGTGACCCTTTTTCCCTAATCAATACTACCCCTATATATAAACCAGTTTTAATCTCCCTTTATCTCTGGAAAGTTGAGTCCTTTAACAAAGATATCAAGATACTCCCGGGAACAATCAAAATAACCTTCCTTGCCCACATCAAGGATTTATAACCACCCTGCCATCTTGGTCTTCTATCAGTGTTTCTGTGTATTTGCTTTGTTCTGGTATTATATAAATCTCATCCTTGGGGTTCATTTTGGCTAGGTTCTTTTTTTTTTTTTTTTCTTTTTCTTTTTTTTTTCTTTCTCTTTTTTTTTTTTTTTTTTTCCCTTTTCTTTCTTTTTGGTGGTGACTTCCGACTGCTCAGAAGCGTTCCAGGGTGCACCTTGCCTGCACCATGGTTGATATATTCAGCTACACTTCCCTTCAACCACCTCTCACCAAAATAACTAGGACGAGGAATACCCAACAGAGGAAAAATTCAGAGACTGTGCCCTCTCCATCAGAGCTATTGGATATGGACATAAATAGTATGTGAGAAAGGGAATTCAGGGTAACAATTAGGCAATGGCTAGGTTGGAGAAAACCATTAGTGACAACATGGAATCAATTAGGGCAGAAATGAAAGCCCCCTGGGAAGAATTCAAAAATGCTATCAATGAGATCTAATCTAATCTAAATATCTAACTAGGGTAACCAAGGAGAAGATAGACTTAGTGATCTAGAGGACAAACTGCTAAAGAAAAAGGATCAGGAGGAGGCCAGGAACAAACAGCTTAGAAGCCATGAAAACAGAATTAGGGAAATAAATGACACTATGAAACACTCCAGTGTCAGAATTATTGAGATCCCTGAGGGGGAGGAGAAAGAAAGAAGACTATAAGATATAGTTGAACAAGTTTTCCATAAAAATTTTCCCAATCTGGGGAATGGAGCCACCGATCATGTCCTAGAGGTAGAAAGAACACCCCCCAAGATCAACGAATCTAGAAAGACCTCGAGGCACTTGATTGTAAGACTGATGAATCATAATTATAGAAAAGGGCTTTTGAGAGCAGCTAGGAGTAAGAGATTCCTTACATATAGAGGAAGGTCCATCAGAATAACATCAGACTTGTCCACAGAAACCTGGCAAGCCAGAAAGGGCTGCCAAGACATATCAAGGGCAATAAATGAGAAGAACATGCAGCCAAGAATACTTTATCCAGCAAGGCTGACATTCAGAATGAATGGAGAGATAAAGAGCTTCCAAGACTGGCAAGGTTTAAAAGAGTATGTGACCACCAAGCTGGCACTGCAAGAAATATTAAGGGGGGGTTCTATAAAAGAAGAAAGAACCCAAGAGTGACATAGAACAGAAATTTACAGAGACAATCTATAGAAACAGGGACCTCACAGGCAACATCATGTCCATAAAAATGTATCTTTCAATAATCACTCTACGTGAATGGCCTAAATGCACCCATAAAACAGCATAGGGTTGCAGATTGGATAAAAACAACAACGCTGTGTATAAGAGACCCATTTGGAACCTCAGGATACATCCATACTGAGAGTGAAGGGATGGAGAAACATCTTTCATACCAATGTGCCTCAAAAGAAAGCTGGGGTAGCTATTCTCATATCAGATAAATTAGATTTTAAACTAAGGACTATAGTCAGAGATAAAGGACACTACGTCATTCTTAAAGGATCTATCCACCAAGAAGATCTAACAATTGTAAATATTTATGCCCCCAATACAGGAGCAGCCAACTACATAAGACAACTGTTAATCAAGATAAAGAATCATATTCATATGAATACGTTAATAGTAGGGGATCTTAACACTTGACTCTCAGTAATACCAGATCATCCAAGTAGAAAATCAATAAAGAAACAAGAGCTTTGAATGACACATTGGACCAGATGGACCTCATACATTTATACAGAACATTTCACCCTAAAACAACAGAATACTCATTCTTCTCAAGTGCACATGAAACTTTGTCCAGAATAGACCACATACTGGGTCACAAAATCAGGGCTCAACCGACACCAAAAGATTGAGATTATTCCCTGCATTTTCTCAGACCACAGTGCTTTGAAACTGGAACTCAACCACAAGAAAAAGTTTGAAAGGAATTCAAACACTTGGAAGCTAAAGACCACTCTACTTAAGAATGTTTGGATCAACCAGGAAATCAAAGAAGAACTTAAACAATTCATGGAAACCAATGAGAATGAAGACACTTCGGTCCAAAACCTATGGGATATGCAAAGGTGGTCCTAAGGGGGAAATACATAGCCATCCAAGCCTCCCTCAAAAAAATAAAAAAACCCAGAATACACCAGCTCTCTTTACACCTTAAAGAACTGGAGAATCAACACCAAATTAAGCCAACCCCACACACTATAATGTACATAATCAAGATTACAGCAGAGATCAATGAGATAGAAATTAGAGATACAGTAGAACACATCAACAAAACTAGAAGCTAGTTTTTTGAAAGAATCAATAAGATTGATAAACCATTGGCCAAACTAATCAAAAAAAAAAAAAGAGAGAGGGGGGGCCAAAATTAACAAAATTATTAATGAACAGGGAGAGATCATGACTGACACCAAGGAAATAGAAACAATCATCAGAAATTAACAACAGTTATATGCCAATAAATTAAGCAACCTAGATGAAATAGATGCATTCCTGGAAACCTATAAACTTCCAAAACTGAATCAGGAAGAAATTGACAACCCGAATAGACCAATATCTAGTAAAGAGATTAAAGCAGTGATCAAAAACCTCCCAAAAAAACAAGACCCTAGGACCTGAAGGATTCCCTGGGGAATTCTACCAAACATTCAAAGAAGAAATAATATCTATTCTCCTGAAGCTGTTTCAAAAAATAGAAACAGAAGGAAAACTTCCAGACTCTTTTTATGAAATCAACATTACGCTGATCCCCAAACCAGGCTAAGAGCTCACCAAAAAGGAGAATTCCAGACATTCTCCAGAAAAGAGAATATCCCTGATGAATATGGATGCCAACATTCTCAACAAGATCTTACCTAATAGGATTCACCAGTACATTAAAAAGATTATCCACCATGACCAGGTGGGATTTATCCATGGGATGCAAATGTGGTTCAACATTCACAAATCAATCAATATGATAGAACAAATCAATAATACAAGAGAGAAGAACCACATGGTCTTCTCAACTGATGAAGAAAAAGCATTTGACAAGATACAGCATGCTTTCCTGATTAAAACGCTTCAAAGTATAGGGATCGAGGGAACATTCCTCAACTTCATAAAATCTATCTATGTAAAACCCACAGGGAATATCATCCTCAATGGGGAAAAGCTGACACCCTTCCCTTTGAGATCAGGAACATGACAAGGGTGTCCACTCTCACCACTGTTGTTCAACATAGTACTAGAAGACCTGCAACAGCAATCAGACAACAAAGAGAAATAAAAGATACTCAAATTGGCAATGAAGAAGTCAAACACTCTCTCTTCGCAGATGACATGATACTTTATACGGAAAACCTGAAAGACTCCACCCCCAAACTACTAGAACTCATACAGCAACTCAGTAATGTAGCAGGATACAAAATCAATGTGCAGAAATCAGTTGCTTTCTTATACACTAATAATGAAAATATAGAAAGGGAAATTAGAGAATCGATTCCATTTACTATAGCACCAAGAACCATAAGATACCTGGGAATAAACCTAACCAAAGAAGTAAAGGATCTGTACTCGAGGAACTACGGAACACTCATAAAAGAAATTGAAGAAGACACAAAAAAGTGGAAGAGAATTCCATACACATGGATTGGAAGAACAAACATTCTTAAAATGTTTATATTGCCTAGAGCCATCTGTACTTTCAATGACATCCCAATCAAAATTCCACCAGCATTTTTCAAAGAGCTAGAAGAAACAATCCTAAAATTTGTATGGAACCAGAAAAGACCCCGAATTGCTAAGGTAATGTTGAAAAAGAAAACATCACATTGCCTGATTTCAAGCTTTACTACAAAGCTATGATCACCAAGACAGCATGGTGCTCGCACAAAAACAGAGACATAGACCAGTGGAACAGAGTAGAGAGCCCAGATATGGGCCCTCAACTCTATGGTCAAATAATCTTTGACAAATCAGGAAAAAATATACAGTGGAGAAAAGATAGTCTCTTCAATAAATGGTGCTGGGAAAATTGGACAGCTATGTGTAGAAGAATGAAACTCAACCATTCTCTTATACCATACACAAAGACAAACTCGAAATGGATAAAAGACCTCAATGTGAGGCAGGAATCTATCAAAATCCTAGAGAAGAACATAGGTAGTAACCTCTTCGACATCGACCACAGCAACCTTCTTTCAAGATATGTCTCCAAAGGCAAAGGAAACAATAGCAAAAATGAACTTTTGGGACTTCATTAAGATCAAAAGCTTTGGCACAGCAAAGGAAACAGTCAACAAAACAAAGAGGCAACCCAGGGAATGGGAGAAGATATTCACGAATGACACTACAGACAAAGGGCTGATATCCAAGATCTATAAAGAACTCCTCAAACTCAACACACATAAAACAGATAATCATGTCAAAAAATGGGCAGAAGACATGAACAGACACTTCTCCAAAGAAGACATACAAATGGCTAACAGACACATGAAAAAATGTTCATCGTCATTAGCCATCAGGGAGATTCAAATCAAAACCACATTGAAAAACCACCTTACACCAGTTAGAATGGCCAAAATTAGCAAGACAGAAAACAACAAGTGTTGGAGAGAATGTGGAAAAGGGGGAACCCTCTTACACTTTAGTGGGAGTGCAAGTTGGTGCAGCCACTTTGGAAACCAGTGTTGAGATTCCTTAAGAAATCAATTACACTACTGGGTATTTACTCCAAAGATACAGATGTAGTGAAAAGAAGGGCCATCTGTATCCCAATGTTCATAGCAGGAATGGCCACAGTCAACAAACTGTGAAAAGAACCAAGAAGCCCTTCAACGGATGAATGGATAAGGAAGATGTGGTCCATATACACTATGGAGTATTATGCCTCCATCAGAAAGGATGAATACCCAACTTTTGTATCAACATGGACGGGACTGGAGGAGATTATGCTGAGTGAAATAAGTCAAGCAGAGAGAGTCAATTATCGTATGGTTGCACTTACTTGTGGAGCATAAGGAATAACACACAGGACACTGGGAGAAGAGGAGGAGAAGTGAGTTGGGGGAATCGGAGGGGAAGACAAACCATGAGAGACTGTAGACTCTGAGAAACAAACTGAGGGTTTTGGAGGGGAGGGGGTTGGGGGATTGGGTGAGACTGGTGGTGGGTATTATGGAGGGCACGTATTGCATGGAGCCCTGGGTATGGTATATAAACATTGAATTTTAGAACACTGAAAAAAATTAATTTTTTTAAAAAAGGAATGATATAGTTGGGGCATCTGGGTGGTTCAGTAGGTTGAGTGTCCACTCTTGATCTTGGCTCAGGTCATGATGCACAGTTGTGACATTGAGCTCTGCATTGAGCTCCTTGCTGGAGGTAGAGCCTGCTTAAGATTCTCAGCCTCCCTTTCCCTCTGCCTCTCTCTACTCATGTTTTCTCTCTGGGGTGGTGGGAGGGGGGGTGGGGTGGGCAGAGATGGTACAGTGTATTCCAGTTCTTTCTTAACAGTTGGTCCCCGCAGGCACAATCCAACGGTCCTTTACTGCAACTCCATCACAGAGACCATGCAGGGAAGTTTTATGTGGACTGCGTCAGCTACCTGGAAAAAGCTCTGGTATGGCATTGAAACTTCTTTCTCCAGCTATCTCCAAATCCAGACTTGACTTTTTCCCCAGATTCTCCAACTACAAGCTATATAATATCTGCATTAATAAAGTAAAAATGGAATAAAATCGAATAATCCCCTTCTTTCTCTAATATTGGCCTGAACTATTTAAGCAGGACATTGTTTTGTTTTGTTCTATAATTTCTGAAACATACCATCACAGTGTCCTATTCCATGATGAGCACGTGAAAGATATTCTTAGATAAATCAAAAGATACTGGAGTGAAAATAAAGGCAATCACTAACAAAGTATGACCTAGTATGGGCTGAATTCTGTTCTCTACAAGGTTTATGTTGAAGTCTTAACCCTCAGTACCTTAGACTGGGAACTATATTTGGAGACAGAGATTTTAAAGAGGCATTAGTTTAAAATGGGGTCATTAAGATGGGACCTGATCCCACTTGCTTGATGTGCACAGGGTGTTACGTGTAAGTGATGAATCACTAAATTTTACTCCTGAAACTACTATTATGCTATATGTTAGCTAACTAGAATTTAAATATTGAAACAAATGAACAAACAGAAGATGGGCCTTAATCCAGTATGATTGTTATTGTTATAAGAATGGAGATTAGGGGGGCGCCTGGGTGGCTCAGTGGGTTAAAGCCTCTGCCTTCAGCTCAGGTCATGATCTCTGGGTCCTGGGATCGAGCCCCACATTGGGCTCTCTGCTCAGCGGGGAGCCTGCTCCCCCACTCCTCTACCTACTTGTGATCTCTGTCGGTCAAATAAATAGATAAAATCTTAAAAAAAAAAAAAAAAGAAAGGAGATTAGGACACACACACACACACACACACACACACACACCCAGAAGGAAGACCACATGAAGTCCAAGTGAGAAGACAGCCATCCCCAAGCCAAGAAGAAAGAACTCAGAAGGAAGCAGGCCTGCTGATACCTTGATCTCAGACTTCCAGCTTCCAGAATCATAAGAAAATAAATTTCTGTTGTTTAAATCACTCAGTTTGTGGTGTTTTGTAATGGAAACCCTAGCAAATGAACACACTGCCAATGTTTGTCTTTAAAATAAAGATATAGGTCCACAGTCTTTTTGTTTGTTTGTTTGTTTGTTTGTTTGTTTTTTGTTTAAGGGGCTTGGTGTGATTTGGAGTTGGATTTTTTTTTTTTTTTTAATTTTAGAACATGTGCTACTTCTATAAAACACCAGCAGTGGACTGGGGCCACAGGGTGTAATGAAACTCATGATGATTCCACAGAGAGATGTGTGAATATTCACACTACAGGTGAAACATAAAATACAAATAGTTTCACATCAGTTCAGGTCAGGAGTTGATACAAAAAGACTGGTCACAAGCCGAAATCAACTTTGAACATGCTCCACTCCATTCCTGAGACAGAACATTAGAGGCGTGTAGGACTTGTTAAAGTACTTGTTACTGAGTGTGCTATTTTGTAATTTGATAAGGCAAATGTTTAATAATTCGTTGGTTTATTTTTGGTCCACTTCTATATGTCAAAAGGCAAGTGATTACATTCTTGATATCAGCTACTTTGCTGATATAAATGAGCCCCATTTATGTCAGACGTATATATCTAGAAGTACAGATATATCATGACAAAATAGACTCATCAGAACTTCAAGTGAATTCAGGTTCTCCAATTTTTAAAACATTTCTCTTCATTAATAGATTCAACTCTCAATAGTTACTCTCTAGTTGCATGTAGACTTCTAAGTTTTATTATTTGTTTTTAAGTCTGCTACCCTTACTTTCTGAACACTAAGCAAAAGGTGATTTAGCTCTCACAAGAAGAAGACTATCAGGATGGATCCTAAATATCCATAGTATATTGAGCAACAATTATCAGAATATTGCCCATAGATGTTCCTTCCCTCTATGGATCACAAATAATCACGTGCTGGGGGAGAGGAGTGCACATATGCCCCAATGAAGCACCAACATTTCTAACCCAACTCAAGCTCCTTTCCATCACCTTGTTTACCTAAATCGTTCTGACATGGAAAATCTACAGTACAAATCTCTTCCTTGCATGTTGCTATAAGGAAGTACTCCTTGGAAGAGTTCTTACAGACCATTGAAAAAGAGATTAGAGTTCTACAGAATCTGTGATCAGCAGCATAGAAGCCTCCAATCTAAATACCTAGATTGATCAGTGCTTGTCCTTAAAATGGGAATTCCAGCCTTGGAAGGAAAAACAACATATTCAATGATTTTTTTTTTTTTTAAGATAAGATGCTGTTTTTAATTGAATATAGACAATTGCACTGGGTTGAATTTTGTCCCCCCCCCCACAAAAAAATTCACATCTACCTGGAACCTGAATCTATAATCATATTTGGAAATTTTGTCACTGTGTATGTAAGTAGTTAAGATGAGATTAAACTGATGAGAAGTCATGAGACACCTAGTGTCCTTATGAGAAAGTTGTGTCAAGTCTTAGGCACCACAAAGAAGAGAACAAAATGTGGAAAGAGACAGACATTGGAATGATGCAGCTACAAGCCAAGAAATTCCAAGGATTGCTGGGAAGCACTGGATGCCAGGGGAGACATAGGGTACAGATTCTCCCTCAGAACGACCAGAAGGAACCAACCCTCCCAAAACCTTCACTTCAGATTTCTAGTCTCTAGAACTGTGAGAGAATAAATATCTGTAGTTGTAAGCTATCTAGTTTGTGACATTTTGTTACGGCATCCCTAGGGAGCTAATACAACCATAGGTAATCTCTTCAGGGAAGACATTCTTTGAAGATAGCGCCAACCAATGTAGAACTGAAATGTGGGAGTGAAACATTTTTAGGTTTTTGCAGAATCTCCGACAATATTAGTGCATCAGTAATTATAGGACAAATTAAAAAAAAAAAAAAAAAAAACCCTAGTCATTGAAGTTGTCAGTCCCCAGCTTTTAGGAAAAACAGTGCCTTGTGGACAGAAACTCTCGCTGCCTAACTCCGCACTGGTTGAGTCTGTTCCACTCTTCCGTTTCTCATCTGGACCACGTACTCTTGTACCGATTACTCTTAGAAGTTTTATTTTGTCTACCCACAGATCCACGACTAAAACTGACCCCAAAGGTTTACATAAGAAATCAGGAATTACATTCTTTGCATATAGATGAAAGAGAGGGTGTGAAACAGGTATAATTAATAGAGTTTTCCATTCTATTACTTGATGGAGCGATATGGGAATTTTTTTTTATCAAGATAATGTTTGAACTTGCAGCCATAATTTCTACTTTCTTCTTGAATATTTAGTGCTGATTCTGTGAGAACTCTTTCTAACAATTCCAAAAATGTTTTGAGAACAACAAAGCATTAGCCAGCCCAAGAGCCCATTAACTGTTAAGAAACATCCAAACATAAATTCTGTGTAAACCTCAATGCCATCTTTTTCCTTTAGTACAAGTAGCACAAGCACAGATTTCCCTATGAAAATGTTCCATTATTGCTAATTTGAGATTCAGTGTCATTTCAATGGATTTCTGTTTCCAAAAAGCCTGTGAAGATTTTAGAGAATATTTTTTCAACTTCAAATATTATTTAGCACTTTGCTACTTTAATTTTAAATTAATTATAGTGCTAAAAACAGGATTTAAAACTCACATCCTTATTTTTTTAAATAATGGTTTAAATATTAGGCTTGTTACCCACATGTCAGCTTTTCATTTTCGAAAATGTGCCCTTTGACAAAGCACACAGGATACTGAGAAGGAATATAGGCAAGAAGATGGAGGTTTGTTTGTGGTTTTGATTTTTTTTTTTTTTTAAGAAGAAACACAGTGGCTCTAAATCCCAAAAAATATATCTCTTCATACAATGTGATTGAGTCTTCAAGGAGCCAAATTTCATATGAGGGTGATACGATCAATAAAACTTTATTAATGGTTCCTGAATCAAAACCTCTTTAGAGACAGGAATTCTCTCCAGGAATTCTTTCGTCAGTGGTATTACCCTTTTGAGAGTTAGACAACTGTTACAGCTTCACCTCTCTGAAGCCGGCCTTTGCATTCTGTCCACCAAAGGTGTGAATGAAACACAACAGAAATTTGTGGTGAGAGTCTTGTTAGGTCAAGCCCACCAGCATTTCAGTGAATCAAACTACAAACAAATTGCTTTGAAATGTTTGTGATCCTTCTGCTGAATATACATTTTCATTTAGAGTGGGAGAGCAGCAAATTGGCGTGACTGCCATCATACAATTGAACTACAGTCTGTGGACTAGCCTAATGGCACCTGTTAGGAGTATAATTTAACTCCGTACGAGCAGTATTTTACCAGGTCATATATTACTAGTAATACAAAATTACAAAGTTGACAAATAGAAAGACATATCGTGAAAGTAGACCAAGTTAGCAACCTTTTGTATTTATTCCCAGCTTACTGCTGAAGTTTAGAAGCACTCCCAAGTTTCATAACCAAGAACATGGGCAGAGTAGGTACAAACGAAAAGAAGCAGGAGACATGTAAATGATGCCAAGAACTCAATCACGGGCCGTCTGTTCGTTTGTGGATCGCGGAGCTGACACACCAGGGCCAGCCCACACTCCAGTAGGTGAATATGTGGCACACGTTTAGCCTTTGGCTTTGCCTCTGGAAAAATACTTCAACAGCTAAACCTATATAAAAATTCATACCTTTCAATTATCCCTGCCTGAGAATGGCTTTGCGGTGATGTGCCCAAGATCAGAACAAGGTTAATGCATTTAACATTTTTCTTAAAAAATGGTTTTCAAGCTTCACTATAGGGAGGGGCCATGAGTTGCCTTCGTTTGACAGGCAAATCTCCTAGCACCCCTCCTGTCTCAGATCCCTGCCACAAAGAAAGGTGACAAGGCTTAGACCGGAAGATGCAAGTCTATTCTCAAAAGACAGACAGACTTGTCTTGTCTTCAAGGGCTTTAATTTTAATATAAGAACATATTGAGAGTATTGATGATAATTTGGAGTTCCCATGTGGTTGCTTTTATGTATAAAGAATCTCTAAAATTGTATTCTGAGGATAAAGCAATATTATATTATTGTAATGGCCAAACTTCTCCCTTGAAGCTAGGAGATTAAGAAAATATTATGCAGATAACAGTAATATACCAAATATTCACATTTTTATATGGCTTTAAATAAACATTTTTCTTTGGGAATAGCCTTTGGCAACATACATAAAACATGTATTGCTCAAACATATGCTCTTTATATATAAATAATATAATGCATGTTTGTGTGACAGAGGCTTACAAAGGGGCGGCTGGGGGGGAGGATGAGTGAAAGCCCCCTGAGCACAATTTTAAACATCCTCTTGTTGACAGTTGGATGTCATTGAACATCTAGTGTGAGACACCAACATCATCACATATAAATAGAGATACAATGCATATTTTTTGTACGCTGTGAGGTGGAAGTAGTAAGAAAGAAACAAGATTATCAAACTTTGAAACTCCTTTTCAATGGAGAACTGATCTTTGTGACAGACACAAATGTTTTCTGCCTTGTCCCAGAAAAATATTCAAATCATGTATGTTTAGGGAGTGGTTTGGGGGCCAGTAGAAAGAGAGTCTCACATAATCAAAACAATAGCAACAATGACAGTAACAACAACAACGACGACAAAAACAACAAAAAAGTTTACATTTCTGCACGTAGGTTTATAATGTAGGTTCCAAAAGTTGAATAAGATTCACCAACCTGTGAATCACCTGCATGACTTTTGTAAATCAGATGTGAATCAGATGGAGGCCTTACCTCAGAAAAATGGTTTAAATGTCTAGTTCTTATATAAAATATTTTATGGGAAAAATATAGAGTGTTAGCTTGGTGAAATCAGATATGTTTGTTATCTGTAGATTTTATCCTTTTTAAAAAAATTCATTTTCTTTAAATCTTTGGTCCTTACCCTTTTACTCTTCACATAAGCATTAAACAAAGTTTTAATCTTATTGACTATTGAGAATCATTTAACCTTAATAATGACTACATATGGGACACTGGGGTGGCTCAGTTGGTTAAGTGTCTGCCTTTGACTCAGGTCATGATCCCAGGGTTCTGGGATCAAGTCCCGCATCGGGTTCCTAGCTCAGCAGGAAGTCTGTTTCTCCTTCACCTGCCCCTCCCCCTTCACGTGCTCTCTCTCTCTCTCTCTCTCTCTGTCTGACCAATAAATAAACAAAATCTTTTTTAAAAATGAGTAGATGTACAGCTATTTAGAGCTACTTTAAATGCATCATTTTGACATCTATAAATCAGAAATGTACAAAATCTATATCAAATCATTTTATGAGAAAAAAATCCCTTTTACATACTTAACAAAGTAAAAGCTTTACTAAATTAGCATATTATATATGCATATATGTATATATGTATATATGTTATATATGTGTGTGTATAATATACATATGCATATCTTAAAACTGATCAATTTAGCCTAAAGACTAATTCCACAAGATGCACATTTAGTACTATATAATCAAATTGAAAATCTCACTAGTTTTTTCACAATGGAAACAGTCATATAGAATTACTTAAAGGATAAAAGGAAGTGTGTATGTGTGTGTGTGTGTGTGTGTGTGTGTGTGTGTTGGTCTAGAAATCAGATGACCCATACTGTGTGTGCTTCTAGATAAATGACTTCATAGAAATCATTTACCTTCTATCTGAGTCAATAATTTTAATCAGAAAAATGGTGACAGCAAGATCTGCCCTGTTGGCCACAATCATAATATGACATGTATGAACTCAAAATGAAAATCATAAAGTATTTTGCAATTAATTAGCTGCTTTTAGAACCAGATATGAACAAGATAAATGGAGATTAGTAATGGAAAGAGAGAGAATTAACTGCAATAATCTACCCGATGTAATTGTGTTTTACACAATATTAAGCTGGTCAGAGGTGGGAAATTCTGTCAATTGGCTGCTACCTGACAATACATAAATTATCTCACTGATTTTTCCCCCTAAAATGACTGAAAAGATGAGTTGTTTTGGCAATACTGTAAACACAGCCAGAGAAAAAATTCACCTTCTCTAACCTCCATTAACTATCTGAATTTGAAACCAAATGCAGATGGAGAACTCATTATTGGAGTGACAACCCCTACTGTAATTAAAAAACATGGGATCTATTTCTAAAGTAGGGATAAGGCAAAGGGCAAAGAAATGTCTGACCCTTTCCATGCATTATCCCAAGGTTTCTTAACATGAAAGTGCTTCAGCTGTTTCAAGCAGATATACTGACCTATCACTGACTAGCTACTACAACTAGGGACAGAAAATTTTAAGTGCTATTAATTAGCCACTAGAGTATAATAGTCCAAAGGTGAGAATTAGAATAAATTCTAGGATGTCTGCAGATTCCTCTCACACAATTGTATAAACTTCACCATTCTCTTTCCAAAGGACATATTTATACCAATATAATGTGATTAAATTAAATCCTTAGTGCAATGTTTGTTTTTTGTTTTGTTTTGTTTTGTTTGTTGCCAGTTTCAATGTATCTATTGATCTCACACCCAAATAATTATGGAGCCTTCACATCTCATTTTGCTACCCGATATATTAGCCGAAATCAATTCCTTTTCACTCCCTTTTCCTTGGTGCTGAATGCTGTTTCAAAATGAGTATCAGACATTTTAGTACAGCGACCTGGTGAGCCATGTTTTATGCCGGATAACCTAGAAACAAAAACAAAGACAAAAAAAGTGAAAAGTGAGTTATTTCACTGAACTTCTTTATCCTGAAAAGTAAGGCAGAATACAGAAGTCGTTAAAGGAAAGGAGTGAAACCAATAGGCAAAAAAATCCTGTATTGTCCTCTCTGTCTTACAATTTTTGGTTTATCAGATTCAAACTAAGCAACAGCAAAAAGTCATGCTACTGATGCTCTATAATATTAATTCTCTAATCTAGTTCCTTTGTTTCCAAAGGACAGAGGCTTTGTATCCACTTAAAATTTGTAAACAGTAGTCACGGCAATTAATTAAATTTCCTCGCCATTAAAATGACATTTGAAATTCACCTTTGTGTAACTTGGATTTTCAGGCAGTGTGGACATTATCTTATTCCTCATCTTCATATGCTTCTCGTTTTCCCTATTGAATGGTAATTCTACCATCCAGATGCCAAACTGCGAGAATATTCTTCCAGCGGCAGCATATGGTTCCTTGGCAAGCTTATCTAGCATCTGTACAAAAAGCTTATAGTTTCCTTTGGGTATGTAATACTTCTGGCTGCTAAGAGGCGATTTGTGTAGTCTCTTCCTCACAGACACTATTTCTCTTGACAAACCTTTGGTTCTAAGCAAATTTTGTTCATTTTTTTTTGTGGTCCATTTGAGAATCAGTGATCTACAAAAGCTTGCTTTCTAGCCAGGCAGCTATCCAAGTAGCCTCATTCTATGACCCCAGGACGGATATGGCACTGATACAAATTGATTTAAATACAATAAGAGTTTATTTAGCTACCTTAATAAGGAATATTTTGTTACTAATGAAACTGGAAGATTATCTACACTGGGGTAGCTATTCCTGATGATTGTCAAGGTATACAAAACCTGGGTAGGGTAACAACACATGAATGGGTACAGCGTTCAGCATCAGTGCTGTTGTAGATGGTGCGTGTGTGATGTGTGGTTTTTTATACGCAAGTCCCCCCTACTGAAAATTCATTTTCTGCTGCTGTTCCGACTGAGCTCCCCAGAGGGTGTATAGCACCAGTCTCTCCAGCACTAGAACCGTGGGGAAACGTTTTGTCAGTCGTCATTTTATCTAAGCCCTACAAGCAAATCTTCTGCCAGAATTAGATACTGTTTCACACTGAAGAATTTAAGAGTGAACTTATGTCCAACTGAGAACAAAATCCTTTACAACTCCTCACAACCTTCCCATCATCGTCCTCTAAGGTGGGGGTCATCTTCTCAGATGAAAGTAACCAAAATGCATGAAAAGGAAACATCTTTCGATAGGACTCATTTATTCCTGTTGACAAGCTAAGACAAAACAAAATGTATGAAAAAGTACCAACAGCCATGCTCTTGTACTATGTTTGCAATATTCCTAGAAGCTAGCATTCTCTGCATCCCATACCTTTCTTGCACGGTCCTTTTAAGAATATCTTTTTTTAAATGGGCCCTTCGGGAAAAATAAAATAAAATGGGCCCTTAGCAATACAGAATTGAAGTGTATTTCTACTATCTGTAATTTTCTCATGGATGATTACATGATCGGAGATTTCGGAATAATATTTTAATGAACTTGATGGAAGAGCAGAAGATCTGAGCTACATTGAAGGATGTGTGCCTCGGGTATGTTGAGTACTGTTTAGAGATGACAGTATTTCCCACATACTATTTTGTGGGGGGTATTCAAAATAATGGCTAATTCCTTCATTCGAGAACAGTAAATGTATTTAAGCAAAGTGAAACAGCCTTCGTTATCAGAAGACGTCTTCAAGCCTTCAGTATAATGGTGTGCGTTATGACTCTCTAAAAGAAATCTTCTTTACGTGATACTTTACCCTGAACTCTTCTTTCCTAAGTAAAGTCTACTGGACTGCTCCTGTGCAGAATTTTGGGAAATTCTTATATATAGAAAGAGTCTGCCTCCGGATTTCTTAAGTACATTGTATGATATTACTTTGAGAATTTCAGTAAATACTCCAAAAATACAGGATCTGTAAGTGAAATGCACTTACTTAATGCAAATAATATTGCAGAGTCCTAATATAGATTCAGCATAGTTAGAGTATTTACAAACCTTAGAATTTTATATAGATATATAGATATATAGATATATCACATTATATTATATATATATATAATGATTTAATGATTTGTGGTCACTATATTAGATCAGACTGATATGAAAAAACTTACAACTTCCTGCTACAAAGACAGGTAAATACCAGATAATTTGGAATCAAGATATGGTTCAATACATTAAAAAAATTAAAAGAAAAGAGAGAGAAATCCCAATATATAGATATGAACATTAAGTACTCGAAGAGAATGCAAAGGGAAGATAACTCAGTGCATTGTCAAAACTCGGTAATCATAGGAATGGATCTTCTGGCTAATTAAAGTTTGATTTTCATAATTACTTTCTTCCAGACTTCAAATTATTCTTGAGTAAAATTTTGCTAATTCATAATTTTCTTTTAAAGACTGTCTATTTCTTTTCAAGTTTACAAGTTAATTGGTATAAAGTTGTTTAAATCCTTGACTTTGATTTTTAAAAATCTCTGTAGAGATAAATACATTGAAAGCAGTAGAAATTCATTAAATGTTTTGGGATAAAGTTAGCAAAAATTATTTTGGATCCTCAGGTTAACTCAGAGAAAATAGCCAATTGAAAAATGTCTTCAAAGTGTACCAACAATTTGAAGTAACATTTCAGAGGTTTGGTCTGGTATGAAGTTTGTGATATGGGGCGCCTGGGTGGCTTCATAAGTTAGGTGTCCAGCTCTTGGTTTTGGCTCAGGTCATGATATTAGGGTCATGGGATCGAGCCCTAAGTTGATCTCTGCACTCAGCACCGAACCTGCCTGCCATTCTCTCTTTCCCTCTCCCCCTGACCTCCCCCCAAAATCAATAAATAAAATCTTAAAAAAAATGGCATATGTGATATCATATTCCATTACACAGCGTAGGGGTCAAAGGCAGAGAAACTGGAACTATATTTAGGAAATGGGTTAGGACTAAGGAGGGAAATCACTCAGTCATAGTCAATCCTTGTGACTGAACATCCTGGAAGTGAAGAGTGGGAGACAGGCTACAGTCTAGACCTATTGAGTGCCCATGACAATCAACACCTACCAGATACCAAAGAGAAAGACAGGGAAGTTGGCAGGAGGCCAGCAGTTGGCAGACCGTGATTGGCCACCAGCTTTGTGTTGAAGACATGTGAATTGGGATTAACCTTTTGATATCAACTCTCAGCCCCTGTCCACAGCATGTCTGTGACCTAATCAAATGTATTTTTAAACTTTCTAGATTTAAGTTCCTTCCTTTATAAAAGACAGACAATAGTTCTTACCCAGTAAGATTCTTGTGAAAATTAAATGAGATGATCTTTTGAAGTCCTTGTCAAGGACACAGAAAATGTTAATAAGTGTTAATATTATTATTAGCAGGATTAATAGCCTGAGATCCACCTAAAGCCAGTCCTCAGCAGCTGACAGCAAGATAAAGGAAGGGGAAGTGGATATACATTTTGATACTGAAATGTTGGGTTTCTGTAAGTGAACCCAACTTCAATAAACCTGGGAAGATAGAGGTATGAGAGTAAAGAAAGGAAAGCCATGTAAATGGCTTTTGCCTGGTGCCCTGAGGGACTCAAGGCAGGTCAATACTGAGAGCAAGTGAAAACTGTGCTCAAGATTCTTACGGTGGTTAAAAAAAAAAAGAAGACTGAAATGTTGGCTCAAAAGCATCAAAATAAACATCATCAGAGTAGCTGTATCCTCTGTTATTTTCTCCGTGTTATCATTTTACTTACAAAAGAAAAATGCAGTTGGTGAAATGTGATCTTAGATTCTTTGTTACTAATACTTAAGTGGCATAAAGCTCTGATATTACGAATGAAGAACTGATAATAGGTAGATAATAGCAAGTAAGTTTAAGAGGCAAACAACAATTTAGAAAATTTTTTGCTTAAAAGGCAAACAACAAATTAGAAAATCCATCTCTGCCAATCCATCCTTACTCTGGGGCAAGCTCAGTGTCCTTCAATTCTTTGGTAAGCTTAGATCACCCAGAAAGATAATAACATAGACCCTTGGTTATTTACCTTATATCCAACACCTTTTTTCTTCCTTCTTGATGATAATAATAATAATAATAATGACTATAAAGATAATGAACTACTTTCCAGTTGTGTCGTCTCACTGTGCCCATATAACTTACTTCCACTGCCACCATTCTCAGTCCCAAGGTATAGATTCTGAATATTCTACCCGATCTAATCATTTCACAAATCTTATATTAATTTGCTTTTTACCATCTAAATTAAAAATTCTACTTAAGTTGGCGAGCTTATGATCATTCTACTTCAACCTTTAAGACTTACAAAATATTGATCACATTCACCTTCTGAATCTTTTTCTCTGTCTTATCTCACTTAGCATGTACCCTCAAGGTCCATCCATGTTGTATCAAATGCTTTCCTTTTTATTGTGACTGAATTATATTCCACATATATATTTCACATTTTCCTTATCCATTCATCCATTGCTGGACATTTAGTTGGCTTCCATATCTTGGCTACTATATATAATGCTAAAATAAACATGGGGGTACAGATTTTTTTTGTTAGTATTTTTGTTTTCTTTGGATAAATACCTAGAAGTAGAATTGGGTCCTATGGTAATTCGATTTTTAATTTCTTGAGGAAACTCCATAATGCTTTCCATAGTGGCTGCACCAATTTCATTCCTACTTACAATGCACAAGGGTTCCCTTTTCTCCACATCCTTGCCAACACTCCTTTTTTTTTTTTTTTAAATCCTTGATACTAACCATTCTAATGTTTGTGAGGTGATATGTCATTGTGGTTTTGATTCTCATTTCCCTGATAATGAGTGATGTTGAGCATTTTTTCGTCTTGACCATCTAAATGTCTTTTTTGGAGAAAAACATCTACTTATGTCTTCTGCCCATATTTAAATTGAATTATTTTTTCTTTTGTTTTTATATTGAGTTGTACGAGGTTTGTTTGTTTGTTTACATATTTTGGATCTTAATACCTCAGTAGGTTATTTTGTATTTTGTTTCCACCACTGTGTAGTTTTTAGTTTGATGTAGCCCCATCTTGTTTATTTTAGTTAATTCATTTTGTACTTTTTGTGTTCTTTTTTATTTTTATTTGCCTCCGTGTAATTTTATTTTTTAGGTCTATAAGAGCTTTTTCAGGAACACAGACCACTGATGTGTATACACTAGTTTTCTTTCTTTTTTTTTTTAACTGTAGTAAATTAGACATAACATGAAGTTTACCCTCAGCCATTTTTAAGCATGCAGTTTAGAACTGTTAAGAACATCCACACTGCTGTGCTACCAATCTCTAGAGCTCTTCATCTTGCAAAACTGAAACACTGTGTCTATTCAACAACCACTCCCCATTTCTGCTTCGCTTCTGCCAGCTCCTGGCAACCACCATTCAACAATCAAAGTAATTTTGTGTGTGTGCTGTTTGTTATTGTTTTGTTTTGTTTTTTTCCTACATCCATTCCTGAGATGGCTGGTATTTTATTGGTCTTCTAGGACACAAAATCTATTTGGCTGATATTAGCTGGCAATAGTTTTCAGAATCACAGATTGCTTTTGTAGGTTGTAACTCTAGTTTAACATCCATGACTTCACGGAGGAGTTTTCTGGAGTTTCCAGCCTTAAGCCTACCTGAATGAGAATTATAAGGGGCATTTGTGAAACATGCAGATTCTGAACTGTACCTCAAATGAACTATGCCAGAACTGTCTATATAATTTGTTTTCTCACCAGCAAGTCCTCAAAATCTACATGTCTTTCAAAAGATCCTGATGATCCTTAAACAAATTAAAATGTGGTCATCTTAATTGTGTAATTCTTCAATATGTAATTCAACAATCCTATTCTATTATGAAACTCACAGCTAATCCAAGAAAACTACTATCCATCCTGTCTCATCCATAACTTGGAGACAGGACATTGAATCTTGTGACTAAGATAGTGTGAATCGAGAAGAGAGGAGGGATGAGGAGTCACCCTGAGAGCGGAGTTCCTGGGGCAGGGTGTATATTTCTAGGTCTTTTCACTGGATACTTACTTGGTCAAGGGCCAATTTAGTGAGTGTTTCAGTTTTTCTCTTCTTTGCTATAAGTCCATCTTATAGTTGCCCCAGCTCTATAACAAATGTGTTCCCATAGCCTTTTTTATTCTGAAGCTGTAATTTTAGGTTGCCAAAAGGGCCTGGATTTGAAGGGGAGAGGCGACTGGTCTCATCCCCTCGTCTCATTGACTTCAGTGGGGCAAACATCAGTCTCTATTGGTTCGAGATTCAGTCTCTGATGGTGACCTTATTTCAGAGGCGAGGTAGACCTGAAGGAGATGTCTTCCAAGTTTATGTATCACTTCTACTTCTAAGGAAGAGAAGGAAAAAAAAAAAAAAACCCACAAAGGCATCATCTATACACATGCATAACAAAGAACGCCATACACGTGAAGCAAAGAGTTCTACCCAGATGATCTATTTTGTTAACTTGTGCCTTTCGTGAGGTTTAAATATAGTCATCAGATAAGCCTCCTATATGATCCTAAAATCGATACTGAAATATTTTATTTTTCCAAGTAAATGGCCAAAGAAAACCAATCTGCAAGCTATGAAAGACTTAACCATTTTGCTGCAGGATTTCATTGGTCCTTGTCGTTTCAACGACTTTATCTTGTAAATCAAATATTAAAGCTTCGCAGAAATTTCTTGATTCTTATTTATCAGTTACGATGCTTATCTTGTCTCCTCGGCTAATGCCTAATCCCGATGACTTGTTTTGCATGTGTCTCAGTGGATTCGGGCTCACTTTTCTGAATACATTCAAATAGAAAACTTTCTTCCGAACCTGTCTCCGCAAAGAAAAACCGTCAGCGTGGCCCAGGGCAGTGTGGTTGCGAGCTGTATTCCAACGTGGCCGACTTCACATTTGCTCACTGCAGAGGCCGCTTCCAAACTATAACTTTAGCCTTCGAAGTACTGATTTAGTTTCAGGAATTAAAACAAAACAAAACAAAACAAAAAACAAAAAACTCTGCAACCCTGAGCACTACCAAATTGTAGCATTTCACAGAACACGTAAAATCAGTCATTATGAAAAAAAAATCAGTCATTATGTACATACCATTTTTAAATGCATATAAATGTAGTTTTAATTGTTTTGAGTAACTGTGTTTATGAGTATGTGTTATTAAATCACAACTTTCACACTATAGTCACTTTGGGGGACCTAGGAGTCTTCGGCAGTGCTAAGGAGCAAAAAGCTAGGGAGAGGTACATTTTATTTAGTTTAAAAATATCAGTGTTTAGGATTAAGTATCTGAAAGTTTTTAAGGAAAGCTATACATATAATTCATGATTTGGGTAAGAGAAAACAAGCATTTTACTAGAACTGAGAAGTTATATTATATGTTCTATAAAGAACATGTAACTATAAAGAGCTAGTTTAGGTAGGCTTTGAGCATCATTCTCTTATATTAGTATAATTTAAATATCATATTGTCCAGGACCTTCACGAGAGGAAAACCCCATGGTTGGTGGGTAACCAGAAACTGAGGCAAAGAATGATAATCAATGTTTTGACGCACCCGTATTCCAATTTCCAGTTGAACCTGTTTAGACGCTGATTTCCAAGCATTCCGTTCTACCTGAATCAGAAAAAAGTACAGTGAAATGTAAATAATGTATACTGTATTTAGAAAAACAACGTAAATACTTTATAGACTGTTCAGTAAATAATGTATATACTTAGAAAAACAGTATAAATATTTCATGGACTGCTGGGCCCCTGTTAAGACTCAGATTAAACCTCTGGGTTTAAAAAACACTATGTTTATCAAAACTCAATTTCTTCTATGCAATAGAATTCTGCAAGGTTTGGATAAATGGCCATATATAAGCTTCGTATTCATGATACAGCCCTACTGCAGTCACTGTATTAAGTGTACATTATACTTTTTAGTTGCTGCACACTGAAATCATATGAACTTCAAAGTCTGAGCTATGTTTTACTGTTATAAAATATACAGGAAGACTTCTTGTCAAGCCCTTGCCAACCCTGCCAGTCACATTATACATTCATATTATATTCTTGATCTATCAGGATTACAATCCAGAGTCACATATTTCTAATAATAATGTTTACTGTTCTCAACTTCTGATTCCATTAGAGAAATTAATTTCCTTCCTCTCCCTCTCAGAATAACCCCATTCTTTCTGCATGTATGTCGCCTACTAATGCTTTAAAAAAATCTCTTTTTTTTTTTCAGTTTCCTTTAAATCAGAGCTAAAAATGTGCTTCCCATGTCTGTCCTTTCAGTACTTCAGCTCTATAGCATATCTTTGCAAGCTCCGCATTTAATATTCAATATCTATTGTTAAATTCCTCATAAAATGCCAGTAAGTGCTCATATGTTCTAATTAATAGGCATAGTGTGAAGGCCATAACCAGCTTCACAAAGGAGAACAATGAGCTCACAGATCACAGCTGCAATCCACCAGAGGTTGGATGTGAACATTCCCTCCTCAACTGCTGAGTATTTCAAGCAGGAGAAGCAGCTGGCGAGCGAACAGAACCCAGGATACAGTAACAGTTTGCTGGAACCAGGAAAAACTATAAATGTCAAATGCATATCAAATAGTATTCTATACCAACTGGCTAACATTGTTCATTCCCAAAGATACGGACTATAAAAATGGAGGCTTCCTAGTAAATGAAACAGGGTATTTAGAGGGATAAAGAGAATAATTTGCAAGAATGCTTGAAGTCTGAAGAGTAGCTTTAAAGTATTTGGGTTGAGAGTAGAAGGAGATTTAAAGAAGATAATATGTGCTTTTTTTTTTTTTTTTTTTTTTTTGATGACGATACTAATCTATGGTGACACAAATTCTACACAATATGGGCCAGACATTTGGGGTATAAAAATAGTATGTACCTCATTTGTAGACATGTATGTTTCCAAAGCAAGATGGAAATCAGAGAAACACATCCTTGGATTACCACAGAGGCTAACCAAGTGTTCCCAGACTAAAGTACCGTTTTTATTTATTTTTTTAAGATTTATTTATTTATTTGACAGAGAGAGAGATCACAAGTAGGCAGAGAGGCAGGCAGAGGGAGAGGGGGAAGCAGGCTCCCCGCTGAGCAGAGAGCCCGAGGCGGGACTTGATCCCAGGACCCTGAGATCATGACCTGAGCTGAAGGCAGAGGCTTTAACCCACTGAGCCACCCAGGCGCCCCTAAAGTACCATTTCTACATGAAAAACAACTCAAAGTGTATGCTCCTATCAGTCTACTCTCTATATTCATGGATTTTAATGTTTTGCAATTGACCTCCTGACAATGAGGGCTTTTTTTAAATTACACTATGAGACATGGAGTTAGAAACATTGAGATATGTTTTAAGGAATCTCTGGATATAAGGGATCAGGAAAAGAAAGAGATGCATTGATCTAATATGTGGAAAGTTTTGTAAGAAATTAAAAAAAAAAACATAAAGAAAAGCAGAAGTACGAAGAAAGATTATGGAAGATAAAGGGGTCATTTTAAATGTATGAAGTGAACTTAAATTTTAAGAAATCCCTTGTTCACTGACCAGAAATAGAGTATTTTAAAATTTTCATTTCTTAAATTCAAACTGTCGTACATTTTGAGAGACGCTGTAAATACTACAGTCTGATCTAGGGTTTCCTTACACACCGGTTTCTTAATCGAAGGTGACCGGTGACAATCAGGGGCAGATCCATACCTAGAAATTTGAACTACCAGAAGGTCTTTTCAACCATGGTATCTTCATCTTCCTGCCCAATCCTAGCAGAGGGCACTTTGTTCACTTTCCTGAAATAAGATATTCTGCTCCGATATTATTTTAAAGTAACAAATTGCCCTGGAATTTGCAGTCTTTGGGCACGTATCATCTCATCTGATTCTCAAAATAAACCTAAGAAATGGATAGGTGTTAGTTCCTATATATAGTTAAGGAGATTGAGATCCAGATGGATTGAGTAACCCACTTAAGGTCTATAGCTAGAAAAATGCAATAATGTTACCTAAGCCTAAGTGTATTTATTCCAACCAAACAATCTCAGACAAAATTATAAAGGAAAAAGAAGAAGGAGGACGAGGCAGATGGGGAGGAGGAAGGAAGGAAAAAAGAAAGGAAGGGAGGAAGGCAGGTTATCACACCAAATCCTTGGGGTAGAAAGAAAATTTGGGTCTAGTGCCTTAGAACTCTGTGCTGTGAGCACCAAAGCTTAACATTTATTAAAATCAAGGGTTTGAAATAAAAACTAAAGAAAATAATTCAAAACTTTTAAAACATATATTTAAGGTCTAAGAATGTATATCCAAACACCTTCTACTAACTATTGGATACAACAGAAAAAACAAAGTGAGTAGCTACATAGTTTGTTTATTAATGACTTGAGTTGTTCCTGAACTTGAAATAACAATCATTTCACACTTTAAGCAGTTTTCACCTGTAACTCCAAGCACACAAATATTTAATTTCGCTTTACTCCTTCTACACATCCACTTAAATTTCTCTCCTTATTGCAAACCTGTCAGGGAATAAACAAGCTTTGCCAAATTTAATGAAGCAATGCATGTTTAACATACAATCGGTGATTGTATCAGAAATAGCTTATTTTTTTTTTAATTTTTGCCAACGAGAGTACATGGAAATATTTTCCATTCTTGATTTTAGCACATCAGCAGTAGTAGAGGCTGACAATAACCACAAAAAGAATCAACATCTTTTGATCCAAAAATGTATCTGCTAGTACTCACTGGCCCATTCCAGTTCTTGCTCTACTTGGCAATTGTTCAGGTTAACCACATTTGAACCAAATGTATTGTGTGCAACCCCGAAAAGATGTGTATACATAAAGATGCAGTATATTGTTCCATGTCTACCCAATTGTATCATGATTGCTCACTAGGTTTCAGAGCACAGATTAGGAACTGTTTCTGGCTGAACTATTAGAATTTGTTAATTACTGCTATTCAATGAATTTTGAGAGCTGCTCATATTGTGTATAAATATTAAGTAGAATTTTTCAAAGTTTTCTCTGCAAAGAATATTTTATGAATTCAGAAGTGGTAAACAAAATATTCACCTGCCATCTGCAAGCCAACTCAAACAACTGAATATTGGTTTTTCCATCCATAAAATGGGTTTATTGAGCCAAAATTGATACCTTTACCACTATTAATAAAAAATGAGATAACATGTGTGGACATACTCCCTAAACCACACAGAATTCCTCAATATCGATTGTTAATCTGCATTGTATACGATCCACCTGCCTAAGAATCAGATCTTTATCAAGTTGTTTTATGGAAACAGAGTTTACTCAGGTCCCATGATGTGAAGAATATTCTGGATGGTGTTTTGCCTGCCAGGGGTCTCCTCTATCCTTCCCCTTAGTAGCTGGCTTTCCTGTCTGCTTCCCAAGGGGCTCTGCTTACCAATTCTGTAACAGTTTGTAACTGCTGTTGTTGCTTACATCTCCTCCCTTCCTGGTTCTCTTTTCTTCCCCCTCCCCTTCTTTTTGCAAACTGTTGGCTGCTTTTTTACAAATATTTTGCATGTCCTGTGAAAAGACTCAAAGAACATAACCAAGTCACAACAATATCTGTGAAGACCTCTGATAAGCAGTAAGACTCCGTCCACATAGAGGGAAGCGTTCCTGCTAGTTAGTCAGAAGACACTGCTTCAGGACTTCCGACTCCTGAGTGGTCTTCACCAGGGGTCTCTTACTGTGGAGGCCCCTGGAGCTGCTTCATTAGCCCTGGAAATGATGTGGGGTGGAGAAAGGTGTCCTTAAATTCTCCATAGTGAGCATTACTCTACTCTGTAGCTACAGACATAAATTATTTAAGTTATTTATTTATTTGTTTGTTTGTTTGTTTATTTTAAAGATTTTATTTATTCATTTGACAGAGAGAGAGTGTGTGCAGCACAAGCAGGGGGGAACAGCAGAGGGAGAGGAAGAAGCAGACTCCCTGCTGAGCCCGGTGTGGGGATCCATCCCAGGACCCTGGTATCATGACCTGAGCTGGAGGCAGATGCTTAACCAACTGAGGCACCCAGGTGCCCCTGCAAACATGAATTTAGTGGGAACCTGCATTTGTGTGTCTATGTATGTGTCAGTGAGTGTGACACACACCCTCTAACAGATACAATAATAATGTCCATCAGCACATACTAGCTATAATGCCCCACATACTGTTTTTTATGCTCTCGGTATTGGTTGATTTAGTTGATGCTGTATTGTAGACATTAATTCCTATTTGTTTGCTCTAGCTTACAAAAGGATTCTGTGTTTACATTATTTCCACCATGAATTTAGTTTGTTGAGTATCTAAGGGGGATTCTTGAAGTGAGATACTTAGTTACTAAAAGAAAACACAAGGAAGACCCACTATGCTAATCAACTTTGGAGATGAAAATATGTGGTGAGTATCTACTTTTGTATGTAGAAGAGTGCTGCAACGCATTTGTCCCATTTTTAAACAGGAAACTTAAAGAAGTTTAAGTGATCTGGCTAAAGTTACAGAGTTATTAAAGATGAGTTAGTTAATATCCTGTCCTTCAAGCTACATTATATTTCATTCTAACTAACTTAGCTTCTTGGATGGAGAAAGTGGTCAGTCAAGGAGCTTACCATAGAACTAGTCAGGGAAGAAAGGAGAATAAATACATCAATGAAAGAGAATACACTATGTTCTATGACAGGGGAGGCATGGGGAGAATGACAGGCCATCAAAGAGGGATGCCAAGTTTATCTGAATGAGGGTCCCCAGAGGCATCTCAGAATAAGGTATTTTGGTTTGAGTCATTGAAAGAGTATTTTCCGGGCTACCAAGAGAACGGGGAAGGTAATTTCATAAAAGCAAATCATAAAGCAAAAGTATTGAACTGAGAAACAAAACAGTTTGAAAACACGTAGTTCTGACTATGCAGTTATATTAGGCTCCCTCTTACTTGGTTATAAAATTGCGGGGGGGGCACCTGGGTGGCTCAGTTGTTAAGCGTCTGCCCTCGGCTCAGGTCATGATTCCAGGGTCCTGGGATGAATCCCGCATTGGGCTCTCTGCTCGGTGGGAAGCCTGCTTCTCCCTCTCCCACTTCCCCTGCTTGTGTTCCCTCTCTCACTGTGTCTCTGTCAAATAAATAAAATCTTTAAAAAAAAAAAGAAAAGAAAAAAAAATTGCCGTATTAAGAATTGGTGAATATCTACTGAGCCCTTCCAGTTTGCCTAGCATCATACATGATAAGTTATATGACCCATGAGTTAGGTCATTTATTATTCTCACTTCCCAGATAAAGAAGTTGAGTACAGCAAAGTTTAATAACATATCCGGGATTGTATAACCAAAATATGGCTAAACAAAGACTTGGAACCAAGAAGTGTGAATCCAGAGTCTGGACATTAACCACTGTGCTAGCTAGATAGGCAATTTCAAGTTCTGTTATTATTATTATTACAAAACATAACATTAATTTACTTAATAGCCAAGATTCCAACATAGGTAATAAACTACCAATCCTTCCACAATGAACATTTGAAAAATGATTTTAAATATGGTTACAATAAAATATTTAAACAAATGGAAAAATCATACTAGCTAAGAATTATCGTGGGCATATTTGTTAAGTCACAAAAAGGAAAGGCACACAGCAAAATCAGCAATGGATGCTTTCTGCCCTGCTTGCCAAGGTAGGTCTTTTCAAGAAAGCCACTCAGGTTGCATATGTATTGGTGTGTGTTTTAAGGTCTTTTGTGTTCCTGAGAGAAATCTGGGATTGGGTTCCAAGAGACCTTGTGCGGGCAGCTATCATGCTCCGTGGCATTACGTAAATGTGGGTTTTCATATATTAAATTAGAGATTGCCCCAAAGCCGCATCCACTATTGATTTATCACGAGATGGAGCAGTTAGACCATCAAGGATAGCACTTGGCACATCCCTTTCATGTAATGAAATTTACAGTGAGAAAGTCAAGGATTCAAAAAGAGAAGACTGGGTGTTGTGGCCAAGGGGGAAAAGACTCAGTTCAAACTACTTGTTAATTCCTGCTGAGTAGGTTATTGAAGTGGTAATAAGGCACAGGCATTGCCGCCGGCCTTCGCATTTGTAGCTCTCAGCCTGGATGTGCGCTCCCCATCAAGGACGTTATTCCGCGAGGCGGGCTGCAGCCTCCGCTCATCTCTCCCTGAGCTTTGGCGGTCCGGCTGCAAAGCCAGGGTACTAGCTGAGAAACACGGAAATGTTCCATATTTCCTTTAACACTGTTTCTCTGAACACGATTTATTTTTTATATCCTCCTGACACTGAACTTTTTTTTTTTTTTAAGGTTCACAATTATCTCTTTGCCGTGAGTTGAATAAGAGAACGTTGTCTTTTCAATAAATCTGTGCAAACCTCATCTCATTAGTGACTGTTTGGGAGGCAAAAAACAGCGAAAGTGATGGCTTCTTGGTCATGTGTTACATCTTAGAAACCTATGCCAAGCATAGGTCAAATTCTTCTTTCAACATAATTTTGAACGAAAGAGCTCCAGGGAGTCTCTACTATCTGAATTAATACCATTTTGAACAGAACAATGGACCAAGCAGTAAGGCTCAGGACCAAGTTTACATCTGAGTCAAAATACGTTTGGCAAATTTTAATGTGGCAAAGTCACCAGGTTAAACATTCAGTAATGAGATTCTGTAAAGTTAAAATAGCCCAAAAGTGATTATTTTGTGAACTGACAGAGTAATCAGAATTAAGAAAAAGAACTGTAACATTCCTATGCTAAGTGAATACTCAGAAACCCAAGGAGGGGAGGTGGGGGAAGGACAGAAACATTGTGTCTCCAGTTTCTCATATGACAGTTTGGTGGAAAAATCAAAGTTTGGATCCAGTTTCACGATTTTTACAACAGTGATTTCACTTGCACACACTTAACTTCTCCAATCCTTTGGAGTAAGGCTACCTCTGATTGATTGCATGAGTACCCTGTGATACAGCAGGAAAAGTCCCGCTGTGTGAGATCCACGTTCCAGTGTCATTCTGGTGTGCAGTAGTGGTAAGAGAAAATGGCACGTTGTTGATGTGTAGATAATATATATGTTTCGGTATTTTTTTCTTTTACAACGTTTTATTTATTTGTGAATGGATGAAAGTGCTTTGTAACATTTGAAGTGTGCTGAACTTCTAAGATAATATGAGTATATGAAATATTTACATCCTTTACACAGAGCCTAGGGTTAAGACAGTGAGAGTCTCCTCGGATTGTCAAAGAGAATGAATGGAATTTAGAAGTCCTCATTCTTTAGATTCCACACCCGGCCTTAAGGCTCAGCCTTAGCCTTCCGGCTCATTTCTTGCAGAAGAAATATTTATTTTGTTCTTAAATAGTGGAGAAGCAATATACAGGAAAGGTAGTTGCAAAACAACAGAAATCTTTATGAGGCCAAACTTTGATTAACTTGCAGGTTAGATCATAGAATTTTCATGTATGTTAAGAGCTTACTGTGTGCATAGTGGGATATCCAATTTTATTTCATATGGGAAGGGATTGGCAAGTGATGCGGGAGCAGGATTTCCCGTAGTGGGGCATTGGCCCAGACTTAAAGCTGTGTTTCACAGAAATAATTTCACAAAATGTGGAAGACAGTGATACAGTGGCCAAAGAGTGATGCTATAGATTGATGGGTTGACTTCTCAAGGTTCCCTCCGGTGCTAACGCCCCAAGATTCTTTCCATAGTCTACAAAATATGCAAAATATAGAAATGAAAGAGTTTATACCCTAAGGTTATCTCCATGTTTAAAAACACAAATCATAGGTAGCAACAGACTTTGGGGAATGGATGAAATAGAGAGAGAAAAGACGAAAGAATGGGTAAGAACAAAGAAGCAGAAATAAAGGGAAGAACAAAGAAGTAGAAGTAAAGAAAACCATGGCAAGTGTAATCAAAAGGGAAAATGCTAAATATTTAAATGACAAAAGTGACAAAAGTGAGGAGAGTCTGAAACAGAAAATAAACACTTTAACGTGCTTGTCTAAATATCCAAAAACTGTAAAAGATGTATGGAGGGATGACATGTTCTTACAAATCATCAATAGTTTCCATAATTGCCATTTCTTCTGTAAATTCTTTAAAGAATAATGATATATTTTACATATGTACCTATACCTGTATCTACCCTTATATATCAGCATCATTTTTTTTTAAAATTTCTATGGCGTTAACCTATTTACCTGATATGCTCAAATACAGAACACGTCTTTATTCCCAAACCAAGTACACCCTCATTCCAGAGCTTGAAGAGCTAGTAGAGGTCATTTGACTCCTTTCATTTGAATCCTTTCACTATTCAAATGAACAAATAGGGACACAGGAAACTCAAAGAGTTTATTCCAGAACCTACACATTAGCGGTGAAAGGATTCTGATGAGAATAAAACACTTCAGTCCTCTGGCTCTACCACCTATTTCTTTGTGAGTACAGTTTTAATATACTTGTTTGCCTTATAAGAAACTTAATGCCTATTTATTTATGATTTACAGAATACTAAGTACCTGACTTAGACACTAGACTAAGAGAAAAAAACAAAATTCTAAAAGTAACACTGGGTGCGCCTGGGTGGCTCATCTGGTTAAGCATCTCCCTTCAGCTCAGGTCATGATCCCAGCGTCCTGGGATTGAGTCCCACACAGGGCTCCTTGCTCAGCGTGGAGTCTGTTTCTCCCTCTCCCACTCTCCCTGCTCTCTCTCTCTCTCAAACAAATAAATAAAATCTTTAAAAAAAAAAGTAACACTAAAGAGAGAGAAAGATAAAGATCATTTATATATTTATCACATAAGCAAATAGCAGAAAATATGGCAAAATGATAGAAATCTTGAGTCTCAGTCCATTTTAAAGACTGTGTGAAGGTTTCTGCTTTTTGGATTCTGTCAAATCTCATTTTGCTTTCCTTTCTGGACAAGATGTGGTATAAAAACTATCACTGAAAGTCATAACCATCTGCGCACATATCATTCAAATCATCATGAGAGAAACTCCCTGGCCGGGCCAAAGATGGGGTCTGGGATACTGCTTGACTTTGGACACAGTACTCATTGTTCATGAGTGCTTGATAAATATGGCTTCATAGTCATTTATATTCTAGAAAGTTAAGCAAAAAAGAAATTTGGGAGTTTTGAAATAAAAGTTTATGATGATATAAAGAAAACTGTACACATTTATTGTGTAAAAAGATGCATGTAATCTGTCTTCCAAAGTACATACTATAACTTCTAATTTAATAAAATCATTGAATTTTAAAACAAAACATTTAGAAGTAGCAGAATAAGAAAAAAATGGGTAAATGAAAATTCAAACTGCAAGGGTGAGTTAGATAGATTTGCAAAGCCTTGTAGTGATTCTTACAAACTCTGGATAGTATGGCTTTAAATTCAGCATATGTATTTTGCAAAGTATTTAGGTTTTAAACCACAAAGCCAATAGAGCCTAAAGTTATACGGAGCCTATTATGGCCTCCAATATTAGACTTTTATATATGAACTCATTAGTGTGTGTTCTCCATGAACTCAGCGATACATCGAGTCTCTGCCTAATCAGTCAATTTAGTGTCTAATCCATACAAGGTGCTCAATAAAAGGGTCTTTTCCCTTTTATAATATTAGTGTCAGGTAAAATTTTCAGAGTGAAAGTCATTCTTTTCAAGTATCCGTGAACTTCATTGAATATATACCATCTCAAAACCATCACAAAAATCAAAATTTGGATCAGTTCCATCACCTCCGAAAATGTCCTCCTGTCCTTGTACAGTCTAGTCCCCCACCACTCATCCTCAACCCTGGGCAGGCACTAATTTGTTTCTGTCCCTGTCGTTTTTCCCCTTAACAGAGTGTCAGATAAATAGACTCTCACAATATGAACTCTTTTGTGTCTGATTTCCTTCACTTAGCACAATGTTCTCAGATTCACTCACAGTATTGTGTCTATTAGCAGGGTTTGGTTTTGGTTTGTTGCTGTTGTTGTTGGGAAGTATTCCGTTGTACCATTATGCCACAATTTATTGATCCATTCACCAGTTGATAAGCATTTTAAGTTTTTCCCAGTTTGAGGATATTAGGCACAAAACTGTTATGAACAATCATGTCCAGGTTTGTGTAGACCTTTATGATTTTTAATGCAAGAAAGTGTGGCTTAGAAATTATTGCATAGGACAGCAGTAATTGCTTGGTGGCTCAGTCGGTTAAGCATCGAAGTCGATTTCAGCTCAGGGCTTGATCTCAGGTCATGAGTTCAAGCCATGCTCAGCATGGAGCCTACTTACAAAAATGAATTTACAGAAAAATACTGGAGAAACGAAAAGACCATCCTTATCTCTGTGTGGGGCCAGGCATGTCAGCAATGTAGTCACAGGACATCATTCCAGAATATTTTTATTGTATTCTTTGCTTAATCATGTGATAGGGGTTTTGGGGGAATATGGGTAAGTAGAGAGAAGAGAGTGATTGGGGAAGTGACTTGAATTTTTTAGCTGGCTACTGTATTCTCTATAGCTTTGCCATCTAATAATTGTATAATTATAGTAATAGTAGCAACAGTATGAATAGGAATAGGGAAAATGGCTAACACAACACGATGCCTTCTATGTACCAAGAATGATCTAAGAGTTTGACTTTTTAAAATCACTTGATTCTCTTAACAACTCATAGTAATAGGTTATTATTGTTATTATCCGATTATAGAACAAAGACCAGGAAATATAAGTGAGTGGACCAAGTTCACGTAGCTACTCAGTGATGGAGTGACATTCAGAAAGGAAGATTAACTCCAGAATTCATGTTCCTAAACCCTATCCAATACTACTTTAATACAATAGCTGTCCTATTCATAAATTGTTTTTTTTAGTGAGTACTATTTGTGAAAGACACTCTCAGTTCTCACCATTAGAACATAGTGAACAGAGTATAGCCAAGATTTGATGACGATACTAACTCCATCCTATTGCCTATGAATGTCCTTAAGAAAGCTCTCTTACATTTCTTAGACATGGCTATGTGCAAATACTTAAGCTATACCTCTACTTTCTTTATAGATATTGAGAGAAGTTTCTCTTAGTGAAATTCAGAATCAAAGTTGTCTAGTATTCTGAATAAAAACATATCATACTACATCCTTTTGGTTATGTTCATAATGTGTCCATATAACATAAAATCAAGAGATCAGTTACAATGAGAAAAATGATCTCGTATTTAATATTGAATGATCACTCTACACCTCTTCCCATTTACTTGAAAAAATGTGGTTGGGACAGTATTTTGGAGCTCAAGGTAAGGACTTCAAGGTGCTTAAACTTAAAGTAAAATTAGAATCAATTAGATTATCAAAATTATTTTATTAGCCATAAAAGGTTAATAAGCAATTTAAAAAGGAGGAGTCTGGCTTTAAATGATTTGGGCATTTCAAATATAATGACAAATGATTCAAACTTATGGTTTTTTCTTTTACACAATTCATATTATCTCACTATTTAATTTTCAATACAGAATGGTACTTGCTCCTTGTTTGTGGATGAAATGATTTCCATAATATGTTTACAATGACTTTTCCCACTGTTTATCTGTTTATTACCTATTTTTAACAGATGAGTTTGGCTAGGTAAAAATTAGAGCATGACACTAACTAAAATCAATCCTATTATGGATTAGGTGTATTCCCTAAAAAGATACGTGGAAGTTCTTCCCCTGGAAATTGTGATTGTGACCCTTTTGCAAAAAAGAGCTTTATAGATGTCACTGAGTTAGGATGAGGTCATTGGGGTGGGCTCTGATGCAATGTGACCTTGTCCTTGAAAGAAGAGAGCAATCTGGGTGCAGACACAGGAAACAGTGACCACCAGGTGAAGACACAGACACAGAAGGAAAATGGTCATGGAAAGACAGAGGTAAGGACGGAAGTCGTGCTCCCCCAAACCAGGGAGCATCTGGGGCCACCAGAAGCCAGAAAAGGCAAGGAAGGATTCTCCCCCCGAGGCTTCAGAGGGAGCACAAGGTGGCCAATACCTTGATTCTGAATATCTAGCCCCAAGAACTGTAAGACATACATCTGCGTTGTTTTAAGCCACTCAGTATGTGGTGCTTTGTTAAGACAGCCTTAGGAAACTGACACACTGACAAATAACAAGATTGATGCCAAACATTTTAAAGAAACATTCTGAAATCTCTGGCTGCTTCGTATTCAAGATCAAATTAGTGATCATCAACATAGATCAACAGAGTAGCAGTCTGGTAAGTTCAGCTCTATTGTTATAATTAGGCAGCCGCACAGCAGGGCATAGGAATCCTAGCCTTTTGAAGGACAGGCAAGTATTTTGATTTCTGGACCTCTCACTGGATTCCCATTAAGGTCCTCGATTTTATATGCAAGCATTTTCCAATTTTCTATAACATGAATTCTCTTGTTTGTCTGATATGTGCTCAGATCATTTGCTCAGTCCAAGGTTATGCACCCCTCAGTTGTGTCACAGGAAGGTGGAATTGGAGTTCTGCACGAAAGTAAATCGTGTACTAATGAACAAAGAAGTCAAAGAGGTCGAAAGAGAAAGGAAGTTTCCCTTGAGATCTTTTCTTCGCTCTTTTTTTTATGACAGGTTTGAGGAACACTGTAATGTCCTGAGGGTTGTCCAGAGCCCGATGGAAGAAGAAAAGGTGAATATCAAAATGATACAGCAAGGCTCCTGTGCCCGTACTCAAAGCATTTTGGGCAGAATTGCTGAATATTTCAAATATTCCATTCAGCAATCCCAATACATTAAAAGATCGGCCATTGTATTTATGTTAAATATTCAATGGCTTATTAGCTTGGCATAACTCATCCCCACTTTTCCCTTAGCCCGAACTTAGAATCCCAATAGAAATATTACCTTCACATGCTAACAATCGATAGCAGGTTTTCAATATACTCTAGTAATATACTTGGATAGATCATCATCAGATTGGCTAATTCAATGAGACCATTTCCCTTGCAGATGAGCTACGTTCGATTTGTTACCTGCCAAGTGTGGCAGCTCAATACCGGGACCCTTATTCAAGAATCAGGGAGAAAGTGTGCTAAATGAGCCCGGCTGTCAACCTGTTCTCTCTTTGCAACATCGTCAGCCTTCTCTGGGATGAACCCTCCCCACCCAGGTCCACATACACGTTGTTCTTCTATCTGCTCTCACAGCGGGTTGATGTTACAAGAGACCTGAATCTACACACACACACACACACACACACACACACACACACACACCCTATATTGATTTACGCTGTTCCTCTAGACGTCAGTCTTGGAAAAATCTCCCCTTCCGGCCGTTCATCTTCAATTTGGGCATAGACATTTTTTTATTTGTTATTTTTACAAAAAGGGAAACATGTAAAGGATCAGGAAGAAAAAAAAATATGGGAAGATGCCTATTTGAATATGTTAAACACAGCTGGCCTCAATGTGAATTATTTTAAAGTGGATAGAGTCAACAAATAGCATGATTGGGTTTGTTTTTGTTTTTTGTTTTTTTTGTTTTTTTTTTATTCAATTCCTTCATGTAACTTCCCATAACTGAATAGAAGCTCTGCATGGAGAATGGATGGCAGGGTAGAGATTAAATCAGAGCTGACAAACTCTTGTTTGAGAGCTACAAGAATCATTAGGTCTGTCATTTTGTTCTCTACCCAGAGTTCTGCAAAGATATTATAGCATGGGCACCCACTGACTTGAGATTTCTGTAACACCTGGACTCGGAGCTATAAGAAAGGGGTAGTAATGACAGTTCCATGATTATTCCCTTTCTGGTCAATTTCAATCAGTTCCCTAATGTGACTTTAATGATGTTTTTTAGTTCATTCCTTTTTATTTTTTTAATGCTATACCAATAGCATTTCCATTCAACCACTGTGATTTTTTCATTAGGATGATTATAATGGAAGATGACTCTCAGTGGAAATGTATGAGACACTCTTGTTATCCATGCACCATTGTTACTCTACACTAATTGCTCCAGTCTGTCATGTGAATGAGTATTTAAGGAGATTTTAATCCCTGAACCACCACATTCGTTGCAATTCTGTATGCTAAAGATCCTTACGACGTTATAGTGATAAATTGGTAACATTGCACACATGCCCAGATCTTCTAAAAATTAAACATAGTTAAAGTGTTTGGATGCATTTTAATTTGTAAGTGATTTGTTCCTCAAATAAATTGATGTGCCCTGAGTTATAGTTTGGAATAAACTTTACAGTTAAAGTTTCACAAATGCAGTCTAAGAGAGGACGGAATCCTTTCGCTGATTTCTGGCTTTAACTTGCAAGCCATGCTTCAGTTAAGTGCCTGGTAAGGGTAGGCAGTTATGAATAATGTCCAGCTATCACAGCTCCTTGCTCCTATGAGAAAGATGTCAAATGCACTGAACCCATCAAGGCAGGGATGTAGGTCATTAACTCAACTATAAGTCTGAAAGCATTTTGAAAACTGGGTCAGTTCATCAAAAGTACAAACATGACATGACAGAGCCTGTTGCTAAAACTGAAGTGTACAATTACAAGTCACATCAAAAGTAATCAATGCAGTTCATTATACAATCGGTTGTTTGGGGCGACTACAGCAAAGTTCAAAGTAAATAATATACCTGTCTCTATCTAGGGATGATAAAAAGGTTAGACTGAGAAGATGGCGACATTATCAAAGAGTTGTAAATATATGACATACTGAGCTGGCATTTTTGAAAGTTTCTCTTTCAGCATAGAACTTCTATCACCATAGCAATGGAGTCTACAAAGACTGTATTAATTAGATGCAAATGGCTGCAAGGGAAATAGAACCTTTTAGTTTTTGAGAACCAGAGCTTAAACCTGATATATTACAGAATATGCTATGGAAACCACATCGTCAGTTGAGCATACTGAATTTGATATACCGTCTCGCAAGGAAAGGTCATTTGAGTTGGCATGATTACAGTTGTTTGGAAGTAGGTGTGAAACTACCAGTACTAAATAAAGTTAAGTGATGATAGCCCTGCAAGTATTAAAATGTACAAATGCCATAAAAGGATAAATACAAAAATGACAAAAAATGTACATATGGAAGGAGAGTGGAGTTCCAAGAGCCCATCCGCAATTAACGATTGATGAGTTGTGAAGGCAATCATATGAAATAGTTCTGTCATAATCTTACACAAGAGTTTAAACAACAATTTTTAACGTTTAGGTCAACTTTAGGTAAGTTACACATTTCTGAATATGTTGAAATCTATTGTCTTGAGCATAGTTTGCATAGAAAGAACTCAAACTCATGTTGAGCTTGGTAGAAAATTGAGGAGAGGCAGATCAAGAAGATTCCCACAACTCCATTCTTCCTGGTTTTTGGCAGCTTAATAGCAACCCCAGGTCAAAGTTAGCTTACGGAAGCAAAGGCCCATGGACGCTTTTCCAAACAAGTTCTAACCTTCTGGAGTATGCAGCTTGGTATCCTCCAGCATCATACAGAAAATCTCTGCAGCACCCACTTCCACATAGAGAACTTTGGAGTAGGGGCACCTGGGAGGCTCAGGCGGTTTAGTGTCTGACTCTTGATCTCAGTTCAGGTCTTGTCTTAGGGTCGTGAGTTCAAGTCCCACATTGGGCTCCACACTGGGCACATAGCCTACTCAAAAAAAAAAAAAAAGAGGAAAAAATAAAACTTTGGAGTAGGACTTCTTTCCACTGGCCAACAACCGCAGATACGACAGTTTAGGCTTGCACCTGTACACGGCTATGTGAATTATAGAGATCTCAAGGAATTGTGTGCACTTTGCTATACCCCTGCTTATAAGGTTCAATACCTCAACATAAGCATCGACAAATTTAAATGAACCCTGCTTAATTACCTTTGGGTCTTATTGCTTAAACCTGGATCAAAATGGCAACTATAGTGAATTCTCACAATAATGGCATTGCCATTTCTGTTTTTAATGTTCTTTGCTCTCTAGGGTCCCTAAACCTAAAGAATATTAGTCCCAAACTGCCTGCATTAAAAAAAAAAAAACAAAACCAATGGGGCACCTGGGTGGCTCAGTGGTTAAGCGTCTGCCTTCTGCTCAGGTCATGATCCCAGGACCCTGGGATTGAGCCCCACATCGGGTTCCCTGCTCAGCAGAAAGCCTGCTTCTCCCTCTCCCACTCGCCCTGCTTGTGTTCCCTCTCTTGCTGTCTCTCTCTGTCAAATAAGTAAAATCTTTAAAAAAATAAAAATAAAAAAACCTGCCGTGGAAGAGAATGAAAAGGACAACAAGAGAGAAGGTTTTCGCAATTCCTGGATGCAATTTTCTCTGAAGTCAGCTTCTCCTTTGCACCCTGTGTATAATTTCAGCCAAAGAGGTTCTATGAAAAGTTGAGATGTTCAAGAACGCTTCATATAAGTCTTGAAGATGAGTAGAAAATTTTCAAGACTGTATAATAGGTATATGTACATTGGGAACACTTGGGACCGGAGGAGAATCTAGCAGTGGTCCTGTGATGGAGGGGAAGTTTGCTACCAGAATGCAGGGAAGAGGAAGTCTAAGAGCCCCCACAGGGAAATAGCTTGCCACATTCAGGGAACTGGAGACAATGCCGTGTGATTTAAGCATTGGGAGACTGCATATATGGAATAAGTGAAAAAAATGGATGGAAGGGTGCTTCCTAGGTACTAAACACCCTTCTTAGCATTTATACCTATTATCTTACATATCAATGTAATCCCCTGTGAGACATGTACTATTATATCTCTGTGTTGCCTACTGTAAAACTAAGACACAAAGACATGCAGATTCATGAGTAGAAGGGCTTCAGACCCTGACAGTGGGGTTCCAGTACATGATCATTAACTCCGAGCTACAGTGGCCTTCCAATGAGCTCGTGTATGTAGACCTCTCCATCAAGAAACCTCTTGTCAGCTCTGTAAAAATCTGGGGGAAGACATCAAAGGATGTCTCAAAACTACTGTTGAAACTGCAAGAGATTTGTTTCAGATCATTTTGAATTTAAGTAGTAGGGAGATTAAATTCAAACAATAAAGATGACTCAAAGCAAAGAACCTAGTCAGGTAGCTATTTCAACCATCAGGGAAAGGTTGATGGGTACGTCATTACGATGTCAGTGGGAATGGAGAGGAAGGAATGGTCTAAGAGACATTCAGGAGACATATTTGCTATGACTTAGTAACTAAATAGTCGAAGGCTTTTAATTCGTTTCTTTTAATTTAATATCTGGACCATCCCTATTCTTGTTAGTTATCTCATTTCTCAATGTTTATTCAAAGTCTGAAGAGTCCAAACCTAGATGTTGTCCTTCAAGCCATTCAGATATCTCTTTTTTTTCTATTTCTTCTAACTTCAGCCTGAAGCCAAGATTGGGAGGTAAGAACAGGGAGAATCCCCATTATTGAAATCTTCACACTCACACTCAACATGTGTTTCTTGAGACTAAGTATTTTTTGTCAAGTCCAGTCCTTTCCTGATGCTGCCACTAGGACACCTCTAGTGCCTCAATTTAACCATCACGGTGTGAATTTGCACCTTAGAGACCTTTTCTAGGACACTATTTCTGATCTTGAGAGGAAAAAGGCAGGAATTAAAATTTTTCCACCTTTTTCCACAAAGCGCTGTTACTGGAAAATTGCTTCCTGGGTTCCCTTTAAAGTCTCCAGTATTACCTTTGACAACATCCTAGTGGACCCCCAGATGGAAAGCTGTCCTTCTCAATCAACCATGCTCTCCAACCCTCCCCAAAAGGTAAGGGAAAGGCCTATTCGATTGTAGGACTGGCCCTACATGATGAAAAGTTTCATCGTGTGTACCCCGTGCCATGATAAGTAATGATAGGTATCTTAGAAGTACACCTCAGGGCCAGCTTCCTCAAATAGAGCTGTTAATAGCACCCCCTCTCTCAATTAAATACGTGAAGAATCATGGCACGTTGTAGTTCACACATCACAGTTTTCGAAGGACAGCACATAAAATCTGTGGAACAAAGCTCCACTGAAAAGAAGTAACAAAATTCTCTTCCACATTCCACAGATTGTTTTCAAATTACCCTTGTCAGAGTACTTCTTTCTAAATTACACTTACTTGTCATAATTATGTATTTCCCACCATTCCTGGGATAGTAAGTTATTTCCAAAATGCTTAGCAAATGGGGAAAAAAATTAGAAAATGAATCCATTACTCTTTTTTATCTGAAAGTACTTGAGATGATTGCCACATATATTTACTTTTGCTTTTGCAGAAAAGAGTGGAGGGCAACTTAAAAATAGGCTCAGAACATTTTAAGAGAAACAAAAAAGCAATAAGGAAGGAAATTTGTGGGTAGATTAGCAAGATGGAGAAGGAATGAGTTTAGAATGTATAGAGTTTTCCATAAAGATCTGAGAACTTAAATAGAAATTATTCGCAAATTAGATTTTATTTACTAGTAATCAGCACACGGACAGAAATATTTATTATAACTTTCAAAAGGTCAAACTGTAACAACCAGGGTGTTAAAGCTAACAAAGTTTTCAAATGGTTAAATACAGAAAGGACACTGAATATAATGAACAAATCTCTTGTTATAATTTGGGCGGTAAATTTCACAGAGATGTGTCTTTTGATATTTTTCATTGCAGAATGAAATGGAAAGGCATTGCAGGGGATTTCAAGGGGCAACAATTTAAAATATTCTAAGTTTGCATGCCTTGAGAGTCTTAAATTTAGGTGGTGGATTTTTATTTTTATTTTTTTTATTTTTTATTTTTTAAAATTGTATTTATTTATTTGACAGACAGGATCACAAGTAGGCAGAGAGGCAGGCAGAGAGAGGAAGGGAAGCAGGCTCCCTGCTGAGCAGAGAGCCTGATGTGGGGCTCAATCCCAGGACCCTGAGATCATGACCTGAGCGGAAGGCAGAGACTTAACCCACTGAGCCACCCAGGTGCCCCAAGGTGACGGATTTTTAGATTACCTAGTGAAATATTTGGACTGAACTTCCTTCAAGTATATTCCCGTAAATACGTTTCTGAGAGGAAAACCCAGGAAAAGTAAGGAGGAACTATGAGTTGAAAAAGGGACAGAAAACGCAAATACATTATCTGTTTGCTGGTGTAAGCTCTGGGGTAAAAGAAGGGAAGGAGGGAAATGTAAAAAGGAAGTGAGATTTGTTAAGTTGAATTGTCCAAAGCCCTAAAAAAATTAAAAGTTTAACCAAGAAAAGATGTGCATCAGGTTTTTAATAAGCTTCTCTCTTAAGCCATTTAAATTAATAGTCAAACATTTACAGAACTTTTTTTAATTGCAGAAATGCTGCATTTATTCAAAAATGCATAACAGCGATCATGATGTGAAAAACACCTACTCCCGTTGCCTCCTCCGCCCTCTCCTCTATCCAGCCTGCCTCGTTTTTTTGCACGTATCACATGACCAGATCTTCTGCAGTTAGAGAATGTATCTACCTTTCCATCATGTTTTAATTAAAGACAAATGTCAATTAATGAAACGATCATTCTAAATAAAAATTGCCTTCGTATAATTCTATATTAAATTTTCAAACATTTCCCTCACTCAGGGGATTATGTAATGTGGCTTCTCTGTAAGTTTCCCTGCAATGATTAATATTCAGGAAAAAGTTCAAACTTAGTTAAAAATCAGTTAAAATTAAATAACTGCTTAGTGGAAACCATTCCATTTAATGAAGGATATTTTTTAAACCCCTGCAGCATGAACTGTCCTTTGGGGGATAAGTAAAGCTTCCTAGGACTTCTAATGTTCATTCCATAGGTGTTTGTGGAACTTATCAAATATTCAAAGTGCAAACATACACATCTTTGCTCTATCAATATTTATAGCCTGAAAACACATTATTGTTGCAAATATGTCAGGACAATGAAAAATACCCATTTACAATGGGAATATATAACAAAGGGCAGTTGAACAATATAATTTATTTCTATCATTTATTGAATGGCTCATAAGTAATAAGAATGAAGCTACAACTAAGTTATGAAGGTCATTTCCTCTCATGTATGAAAAAACATAAATTGTTTATATCGTTATCTGCTGTAAAACATCCTGCCCATTGAGGATCCTGGAAATTATGAGCCTGGTGTGTGGGCTCTATACTGTATGAGTGCCCCGAATTGGCTTTCCATCGGCCATGGTCATGTGCAGATTTCTCTGTGCTTGCGAGAATGCGGGCATGGTTCGGACTAAGTGTCTGTGCTTTTCTTAATTCAAATTTGTGTCAATATCATCGGAACCTGCCACAGATGTAGTCAAGCTCCATCTGACCAGAAACAGATTAGAACCTAGGAGCTATCATTAGGCTAGATGATAAATAATAATAACTTGCATTTATATTATTGGTGATCATTTTAAAGTACACTTCAGAAGTATCATTTTCAGAATATTTTAGAATGCTCCTTTTTAAAAGACTCTCAAGGGGCGCCTGATGTCTCCGTCAGTGAAGCGTCTGCCTTCGGCTCAGGTCATGATCCCAGGGTCCAGGGATGGAGTTTCATATTGGGCTCCCTGCTCAGCGGGGAGTCCGTTTCTCCCTTTCTCCCTCTGCTCCTGCTTGTGCTCTCTCTCTCCGAGATAAATAAAAATCTTAAAAAAAAATAAAAATAAAAGACTCTCACATAAGCATTACTATTCCATTTTAACACTTGAGCAAACATGAGTTCAGAATGGCGTTCTTTGATGAAAGTCCCACAACCAAGAAGCATGTAACCAGGAGGGCAAGACTCTATAAATTCCTGGATTCACCCACTTTCCCCTACATCATGCTTCCTTTTCAGTCCTAATACAAGTCACTGACACTTACTGGGTGTTGTACCAGTTTGCATGGGCTGTTCCCTTTAATCTTTTCAACTGTCCTTAGAAGTAGGTCCTTAACCTATGTTACATATTAGTGGACAGAAGTTTGGGGAAGCTCAGAAACTCCTCAAGGTAGCAAACATGGGATTTGAGACTGGGTATCCTTTAATCTAGAGCCTGTAGTTTTGAATGATGCAGTAGAGTGAGGAATATTGTTACCCAGGCCTGAGTTTCTCAACTGTTAATGTCTGCACGTGTCCTCCCTAGAGTTTCCATGCAGATCCTTGCTCTCTAAGAGAGAGAGAGAGCACTAATGCATGCTTGGGAATGGAGGGGAGGGTGCAGAGGGAGAGCAAGAGAGAAACTACAAAGCAGCCTTCACACCCAGCATGGAGCCCGACTCGGAACTCCATCTAACAACCCTGAGATCGTGACCTGAGGCAAAACCAAGAGTCGGACACTTAACCGACTGAGCCACCCAGGCACCCCACGTGGAGATTCTTACTCAGTGAGGAAGACTGGGTGACTCCAGAAACTGCCTTGGTCTCGTACTCACAGGTGATGCCATGCCAATGATCTCTGTCACTTAAACTCTATCACCTGGTGGTTTTATACACATAATTTAGAGATGCTTTTCCTCTTAATTCATTTCTGAGCTGCGTTTCTCTTCTCTTCCTTTCTCTGTCTGTCCCTTTCCTCTTTTACGTCTTATCCTAACTACATCAACACCTTCATCTTGAGTGAAAATTGCTCGTTGTGATCAGTGATACTGAGGGATTAAACCATTACTTCCATATCCGATTTTATCGATGGTGCGTTCTCTCATACCGTTTGTGTAGTGAAGGCCCCCTAAAAATGGCCACATCCTAATCCCTATGACCTGCCTGTATGTCAAGTTACATAATACAGAGATAATAAAGGGGAATTAAGGGGGCAAATATAATTAAGAATGCTCGTCAGCTGACTTGGAGGGGAAGTGAGTATCCTGGCTTGAAGTTTAGCTAAGCTACATCCGTTTTATTTGGCCACATGGCCTGTGGAGGCCTTACCCTGACCTTAACTCCTCATGCAAACATTTGCCCAAGATAACAGCCCCCCGGGTTACCAAAAATGTCAGTTCCTGATATGACTTCTCCAGCAGCTTTGGTAATCAAAACGCTCCCTTCCCCTATGGAGATTTGCCCTTGTATGCTGCTTTGTAAGACCCCAGGGGATCTACCAAAACTGTTCTTTTTGGTCTGGATTGACTAATCCAGCCTATCCCGGGAAACACCAAAGCACTCCACCACCAGCAGGAATAAAGGCATGTGTTCCCGGTCCTGAGGTTCTCTGCACACACACTGCTTGACATCCCTACATGGGCCCTCAAGGCATGCCATGTACCTCCTCTAAGACCAATCAGCAATAAAGGGCTCTGTTTCCCAATTCTCTTGTGATTTGTTGTTGAAACTCAACTCACCATATAACAAATGTTAATTTGATAGCCATGACACCAAGATTCCCCGAGTGGGTCCAGTGTAATCTCAAAGGGTCTTATGGGTAGAAGACAGAGGCGAGAAAGAGAACAAGAGCTGATGGAAGTATGAGAAACACACGACTTCCTATTTTTGGCTTTGTAGATGGTGGAAGAGGGAAGGAAGAGACTTCTAGAAGTTAGAGAAGGCAAAGCAATAAGTCTTCCCAAGAGCCACCATAAGGATGGCAGCCATGACGACACATTGCTTAGCCCAGGGAGATCCACTTCAGCCTTCTGTCCTCCAAAAAGTAAGGTGATAATTTTGCACCATTTAAGCTACTACCTTTGTGTAATTTGTTACAGTACTGACAGAACACTAACACACTAAGATATTTCACTGTGTGAGGTTAACCTTTGTGAAAGTCTGCCCTCCAATCTTGGAGACATTGGGTATATATACATTTTCATGTAGAAAAGAGAGAAAAAAAATCTACAAAGATGCCCTTATCTAATTATAAAAGACCTATTTTCTTAAAATGAGAATTATCACTGGCAGGTGGGCAACATGCTTTGATTTCTCTTTTCTCATAATATGAGTAAAACACAACATAAAGTGAAAAATATTAAAAAGCAGGAGAATGGGGCACCTGGTTGGCTCAGTGGGTTAAGCCTCTGCCTTCGGCTCAGGTCATGATCTCAGGATCCTGGGATTGAGCCCCGCAATTGGGCTCCTTGCTCAGCAGAGAGCCTGAGTCCCCTTCTCTCTCTGCCTGCCTCTCTGCCTACTTGTGACCTCTCTCTCTGTGTCAAATAAATAAATAAAATCTTTTAAATTAAAAAAAAAAAAGCAGGGGAATGTATGAGAATGTAGAAAACTGTAGGGAAAGAATCAAAAGAGTGTTGGAAACCTAGACTAGCACTGAGTCAAGGGACTCACACAAGAACTAGTCTACCACAGGTGCCCAAACACTGTGTTGACTTGGCTATGTCGTTGCGCAAACAGTGCTTGGAAAGTTACTGCCTTTCTCTGCCTCTTGCGCTCTCTTTCCTGGGGTCCAGGAGGAAGTCATGCTCATCCCTCTCTGCAGACCTTGAACCAACAAGGTAAAATGCATACAAATGCATATGATAGGGCTTCCACTAAGTTTTGTACGTACAGAACATCCCTAACCTATGTAGTTATTTACACTCTTATCTGTTGCCCTTAGTTAACAAAATGCCTCACTTATTGTTAAATTGTGCCAGTTTTCATTTTAAAGGGAAAATGTCATCCCCCTTGTAACTGATTTTTAAAATCAATTGGTCAATTATCTAGAGGTTCTGAGTTCAGGATGCTGTTTAACTTAACAGGGGCCATGGCCACAGTGGGGCATCTTGCTCTCTCTGTCCTGAATTGGACCTAGGCAGGGTCTGGCCTCCCGATGCAGCACGGCTGAATTCCCTTTGCTTCTGCTCTAAGCAGATGAGTATAGAAGATTCGCCTCCCTTCTACTCCATCCACACCTCTCTTCTTCCCTCCTTCCTCCTTTCTCACTCTGATCTTTCACGATGTAGCCCTTAATGGAGATTTTTATCAGACTTAATAAAAAGCTTTTTATAAATAGGCATAAATGGCTTTTTGTTAATTGTAATGAACAATTCTTTGATAAAAGCTTTATTTTCCTGTGTGCATTTATACATCAAGTCTTAGAAAGCCCTAAAAGGAAATTACAGTATGAAATTCTGACACTGAATTTTGGTGCTTGGTCTCAATAACATCTTAGTAGTGTGAAAACTCAACCTAAATCATAAATCATAAAACTTTTTTGTGTTATTGTAATGGATCATGTGCCAGCACATATATTAACAGCGATTTAGTGATGGACAGAATCACATAAAAGACACACAAGATAAAAATTGATAGTAATATGGACCATTCTACTTCTAGGTTATTTCTAAAAATATACAAGCTACACTGTTATTAGTACCTTTAGTAACTGCTTCTTAACATTTCCCATCTGTAAGAATTGTCTTGTCTTACCCTGAAGTTTGACATCTAAGATTAAATTGACCTCCCTCATGGGTTTCAGGCTTGTGTTCAAGCTGACACCAGCATGTGTGTCAACTACCAAGTGTCCAAGTTCAAAGTCATTTTTCCAGGGCAACCCCCAGTCTTGCCTTGCTCTGTCCTAAACTTGCATCAGACCTAATGCCTTTGGATTTTAGGCTAAATTCTTGAAGACTGAATAAAAGGGAGTAAGGTTAAGTGTTTTGATACAAATGTAGGTTAAAATATTCCCAGCAGATTGGAAGGACAGAAATGCAGAAGATCCCCTATGGATGGAACAAAATTTAGCTTGAACCTTCCAGCAGAGGTGGTAGAGGAGAAATAATAGAAAAACCAGGAAATGGAAACAGAATTAAATTTACCTATGCAGGTAAAGCATTGTAATTCGTGTGTACCACTTACACATTCCCTTGTAGACTGGCAAACAGACACAAGTCAAATATATGCTTTATTGCTGTGATAATATAAACAATACAACTTCCATACCATTGTGCTAAGTCTAAAGTCAGGAAAGGAAATGTTTTCTAGGGGAAATGATGACAATTGGGTAGCATCCACTGTAGCTAAGGCTGTATGTAGGGAACCAGCTGTAGGAGAGAAAGAAAACAAGCTCGGCTTCAACCTTCTCTTGAGTCTTCTTTTGAGGACTTTTTATGACCTTAGCAATGATTCCCCTCTGGAAAATTGATTACCAGCCCCTTTCATTTTCATGATTAATACTTACAAAAAGAAACCATTCAAGTATTAGTTACAAAAGTAACAAGATTTGTGGGATTCTACTGCATTGTATTTTCAGAACTTCTAGAGAACTTTTGATTATGTCTTTATGCTTAATGCATTTTTGAGATGAATGGTGGGATAGAAATATTTCTGAGCATAAACTATCTTTCTCCCCTCTCTTTATCAAGTCGTATTTGTATAGCAGGTAATGAACGCTGATTTCAAAATTTATATATGAGAATCACTCTATTCGATTAGTTTTATGAATACAATTGTCTCAAAATCAAAGGCTGCATTATGGTTTGAATGTTTGTGTGCCCCCAAAATGCATAGGTTGAATCCAAATCACCACAGTGATGGCAATAGGAGATGGGATTTTGGGAGGTCATTAGATCATGATGGTGGATCCCCAATAAATTGGATTAGTGCCTTTATAAAGGAGGCTCCAGGGAGATCCTTTGGTCCTTCCACTAGATGCCAAATCCAATGGTGACATGATCTTAGACTTCTCAGCCACCAGAACTCTGAGAAATTAATATTCATTGTCTGTAAGCCACCTGTTCTACAGTATTTTGTTAGGGCAATCCGAATGAACTACAACAACTATAGGCTGACTTCTACATGCCATCAGGGTATAAAGGGCCTTACACAGTTCTGTTTCAGTGATGGGGGTCCTTCAGATCCTCTTCCATGCCAACCGAGGACAAAGGCCGATGGATGAGACTGGGTGTGCTTTTGCTCACTTGGTTGTGAGTGCTCCTTATTTCCATTTGTCTCTAAAGTCTTGCTTTATTCCACCTCTGCACAGAAGCAAGGCCACGTCCTAGAAGACTTCCCTCTCCCTACTCTATTAAAATCTAATCCCTTTCTTTCTAACTCCTTGACCTCAAAGATTTTCTCCTTCTGCCTTCTTTCTCAGACCCATCTAGCTTCATTTTCTCAATAGGCTTTGGATTTTACAAAATAGAGGTCAGACCTTGACTTTTTACTATACCTGCATTCTGCCCTGCCAAAAAAATTCCTGAAGCAATGAAACCTAAAAACAACTATAATTTGTAGAATGCTGGAGCAGAAAATACAAAGACCAAAATACAAATTATTCTTTAAATAAATTACCCAGTAAACATTTTAGCTTCATAAAATTTTTAAAACAGATATTATCTGGGCATACATTTTTTACCCCCAAAATGAGTATAATTGATAGAATTTCCTAATTTTAAAGCACACCCCAGTCAGTAATAAGTCCTTCAAAAAATTCAGGAAGTCAATTGGAACATTTTAAACATATGTTCTCATATGCAAGTGTGACAATATTCTTTACATCATGTGATCATTTCATGTAAAACACCCTAACACTACAGTAGGCTAAATCAACCAGAAACTAAATAAAAATATATAAACCCATATTTTATACAACAAAGAAAAACAAGGTTATCAAAGAAGTTATGTTTTCTATAAAATAAAATTTAAAAAAAAAATATGTTCCTCACCAGAGACTCAGAGGCACTGATGTATTATGTTGTTGAGATTTGAAAGTCTCATTCCGGCTGTGATTAACACTCTTGCATATAACAAGCAATGCCTTAAAAATGAAAATCTATTTTCCTTTTTTTCCCCCTCCATTTTCATTGCTTTCTCTCAACTCCCACTTAAAATTCAAGTAGGGTTTTTTTTATTACTAAGGTCACATTATAAAATAGCACATAAGATGAAAGTAATAGAGTGTAGCCAAAGAGGGGCGTGAAAATGAACACATCAGAAGCCAGCATCAGTTGCATGCAGTTTCAGACGTGTTCGTTCTCATTGGATCTTGAAGGTAGGCTGACAGGAACAATCAGTTGCCTCATAGATCACTGACAGAACCTCGGGAAGACAGATGACATCCAGAAGAGCAACCCCACAGAAATTAAACAAAGCGCTGCAAGAACAATTAACATCTTTGGGAATAAAAATGCCAAGGAGGAACGTTGCTAATTTTAGGGCACAAAACGAAGCCTAAATGACATCTTCATCTCAGTGGCAGTTAAGCCCACAAAAGACACACAGTGATTCTACAAGTCTAATCATGTGTTTTCATATCGTATCTTTTTACAATGTATAGTCAATTTCTGATCAGTCGCAGGGAGATGAACTTGCATGTCTCAAGAACACCCATAATGTATGTGGTATACATCATTTTAACCCTTACTCCACCCCCAAGACAGGAATACGGTAGATCAGTGAACAGTGGGACTACCTTCCTGAGACAAGTGGAGTCAGGAAGAAGTTCCTTCCCACTCTGGATGGAAATGACTCATCATCTGGAGAGTGAAATTTGGAAGCTTTAGAAAGTTCCCTGGGGGCAGGGTGCTTTTATATTCTTAAAGCACCAAAATAAAAAGTGAAGTTCAGCAAAATCTTAAACCTATAAAAATGCTTTAGTATGATATAATGAAAAACTGTAGTAGTTATTGAGATCCCGAAGTTTGTAACATAGTTGAACTTTGTCTTTCTATTTCACTGAAAACAGTTAAGACATAGAAGATTACATATTTTGAGTATTGAAATTTATATAGGTGGATTCCACTCAAGCAGTATTTTAAAATATAGTTATGTTTTCAGGGGTTGTAATATTTTTCTTTTATGATGATTTGTGATCTTATTTTCTAATACTAGAAGGGGAAACAAAGATACATACATGTGGGGGGGGGTCTAAAATAAGAAAAATCAGATGAGAGGAAAGTGGTCCCCTGGGAAGTTCCTTTTTATTTTTTAAAAGATTTTTTATTTATTTGACAGAGAGAGACACAGCAAGAGAGGGAGCATAAGCAGGGGGAGTGGGAGAGGGAGAAGCAGGCCTCCCACCCAGCAGGGAGCCGGATGCAGAGCTCCATCCCAGAACCCTGGGATCATGACCCAAGCCTAAGGCAGCCATTCAATGACTGAGCCACCCAGGTGCAACCCCCCCAACCCCCGACCTGGGAAGTTCTTGAAGTTAGACCATCTCATGTGCCACTGATGACTGCCCCCCCAAAAAAGAAAGAACAAAAAACTCATCATTTAACCCCATTCCCTATAACATAAGAATAATGTAATATTAAGTGTTTTAGCTAATATGGATTTTTATTATAAAATATCTATATCATCACTAACTATACCACCTTTTGACTGTAGATTATTGCAAAGTGCAAATTAAATGTCCTCATATCCACATCTCCAATGAACTACTAACCAGCATGCAATTAAACTTTGTAAAACCACAGCATATTCTACAATTTTCTTGTTATTTTAATACAGAGAAATCTTCAAACAATACTTAACTATATAACATGAAAATAAAGCATTGATTAATCATGGCTTAAATTTGGAAACCCAGCTTGTCTGAATGAAATTTTTTCCAAATAATTTATCTAATATTTTGATCATTGTCAGTAAGTGTTATTTTATAGTTTTAATCACGTAATAAAACTGAAGTGTGAGATTATTCGCTCATGTGGCAGATATCCCGACTTTGCTCACATTAAGAATAAAGTTGCCTAAACTCATTCAGTGAAGTAGCCCTATCACAAACATAGATAGGCAGTGATCTAATTAAGGAGAAATTTCTGGAACCAAAAATTTGATTTATTTATACATCTAACCCTGGCATCCTGCAACCTTTTCTTATCAGCTCTTCTACAATTCAAATCTAAGTAAATTAAAACCTCATCCAGAGAAGGTCCTGGCACTGCGAGATATATATGTAGAGATGATGCTTTAAGACCAGAGCTGTCATTGGCTTTACTCACACCATTAAAGGTCTTCATTAATACGTGCCTGTTGCTTAACAGTGAAACACCTTTCCTACCTTGCTACTGAGTAAGATAAGTAGTAAAGTTTTCTAGTTGAAGTTTCCCAATTAATGAGTGGACACTAATAGATTACAGAGAGGATAAGCATAATCGAATGTACCCAAGTATATGTTTAGAAAGTCATAAAAGGGGGCACCTGGGTGGCTCAGTGGGTTAAGCCTCTGCCTTCAGCTCAGGTCATGATCTCAGGTCCTGGAATCGAGCCCCGCATCGGGCTCTTTGCTCAGTGGGGAGTCTGCTTCCCTTCCTCTCTCTCTGCCTGCCTCTCTGCCTACTTGTGATCTCTGTCTGTCAAATGAATAAATAAAATCTTAAAAAAAAAAAAGCCATAAAAGGAAGATGGCCCTAAAAACACAAGAGACACTGAAGAATGTGGGCATAGGGAAGGAAGATAGGGGAGCAAAATCATCCCCGGTTGAGAACCACTAACCTAAGCAGAAGGAGTCTATGGGGGAAAGAGAAATCAAGGAAGGTTTTAATGACCAAAGGGGCAGATGGAAACAAGGTGCCTGTAGAGTGTGGAAGTTTCTGCAAATAAATGCTAGCTCCCGGATTTTGAACCTGCAGTGATGTGCATAAAAAACTATAAGCTTGTAATCTCTATGAGTTAGAATTTTTAGATCCTGGGGGACAGAGGTCTGCCAGGAAAAACCAGACCCCTCGAGGCCAGACAGGTAGAGAAAACCGGCTCCTGATACTGCTTGGGAGAAATGCCTCCCCAGTAGGAGGCACCTGCCCCAAATTCACCACGAGGCTCCCACTCGAGACACCTGCCAGATCTGAAGCATCAGAAGGGAGGAGCCCAAAGAGCCGGAGTCTAAACTCCAAAGAACCAAATTCAATTTCACACAAGGAGCAAGGGCATGCCAATCAGAATTCCAAGAGAGCTGGAGTCACAAAACAGGATGAAGTCAAGCACGGGCTCTATCCGTCTACACTATAGCAAGGTCGATGCTGGATTGGATTTAGCCCCAGTGCTTTTTTCTGCCTAACACAGCAGAGGAAAATATCTTCAGGCACAAAGCACCCTTCTCTGATGCTAGAAATGTTCTTTATCTTACCTGAGAGGTGGTTACATGTGGAGTATAAAACATTCTGGAGTTTCAGATTTTAGTGTACTTTACTGCATTATGTTATATCTCAACTAAAAAGTATAATGATAATAGCAATTACCATAATTATGTATTAAGTGCCTGTAAATCCATCATCCAAACAAAGCTTGAGTCTTGAAAATAACATGCATCTGATCACCCTGCTCCCTCACCATTCCGGCCCCTTTAACTTCTGCCCAAATCCCATGTTCATTATCTCTTTGTTTTTTCTTATATTTAGTTCCATTGTGTCTACTTGTATTCCTGAATTATATATGTAGGCTAATTGTAACAAACTGCTTTTTATTTGAGATGTTCAAATTAGTTTATCTTTCTCACTGTGTGTCAATATCTTAAAAGTAATGCCTCAAGGTCAGCAGTCTCTAACAATTATTCCCAGTTGCCATTTATTTCATTAATAGATTTCAATCTTGTTCTAAATATATTTTTGAGACCAACTTTTTTGGGGTATTCTTCCTTTCAGGAAAAGTTGGAGTGTCTTTTCTGTCCTCTATGCATACTATGTTACCTCTAATGGCTATAATCAAATTGTCTTTTATTCCTTGATTTTAATATGATCATATATCAGTCATTTCTTCCATCTCATTAGTTTTATTTTAAACACATTATATATTGTCCCACTTTTATAAATTGTTCGTTAGGACTATAATGGCATTAGTTGGTTCTCATTTGGCTTTCATAGCTCTGCAATCTTATTTCAACATATTCTTTGGTTTTATCAGTTTGTATTTGAACAAAATGATTTACAGAATACCTATTAAATTCATTTTGTCTGTGAAACAAATCACAACTGGGGAATATGCTTCTATTTCTTGAATTATGCCTTTTTTCCAGATTAGATCTCTCAACTGCATTTTGCATGCTTTGTAGAAGCTGTTTTCCTCTCTTTCTAGCCTCCTGCATTTAGACTTTCCATTTTCTTTGAAAGAAGGAGGCACATTCTTCTGGATATCATTCACATCTTTTCTCAGACCAGATTCTTCCAAAGATCAAGCCTCAGTTTGACTTCCACTCTTCCCACTTCTCTTTAGCCTGTGGCTATTGGGGTCACTGAGGTGGGGTACCCACTGGGGTAAGAATGAGCTTGAATTTTTTTCTTCCATCTTCCTGAACGATCACACCTAAGACCCATTCCAGCAAGCCGGTGTTGTAGCTTATACCTGTGGAATCTTAGTTCCTTCCCCTTTCTAAGTAATGCACTAAAATATGGGAAGCCATGAGTCATGACAAAGCCTGGAAAAATTATAAGCCTGGTAATAACACAAAGACTGAAGAATGGCCGGCCTTGCTTTTGACCTTGATGTAGTGAATGCCTTTGCAGCCATTCTTACTGGGACCAGATGTTGCTCCGTAGATGTTTCAATTATCCAGAGTAGTCTACCAGTTACCATAGTGAAAAGAAGAAAATATAAAAAATAGAATAAATGTCAATCTTGCTTATGATTCGAAAACAGTGGAATGTTCACAATGACTACTCCTAGAGCAGAGAGGAACCGTATGAGGTGCTCTGGTGACTGTCCTGAACCATTTCAACGACTGTTCTGGTTGTTTGGAGATTGTATTTGGCAAAAGTCTCTTTGATAAGGAGCCAGTGAAGTCAAACTATGTTCCAACAGGAGTGACTGACCACATACATGCTTTGAGCATATGCCTCTCCAAGAAGAATGCCTACACTGGATTTCTTATCTTGAGACTAAGGCTGGATGATAAGGGATAATGGTGATTGGTACCTTTTTCTTCTGCAACTGACACATCCAATACATTAGTTTCTCCATTCTTACTTAAGATCAAAGTCTTTAGTGCTCATATTGATCCCTACAGGCATGTGGCTTCTTAAAGACTGGGTTAAGCGCTTTTTACTTCTCTTAATCCTACAATCTGACTCTGAAGCCCCTTAAAACAGGAAAATCAAGAGAGGACACAAAAAAGGATAGTTCATAGCACCAAATGCTTTAAAGAGGTTAAATCAGATGAGGAAAAAATTGTCTTTTGGTTTTTAACCAAAAAACAATGATCTTTGCCAAGTTTTGGGGGAGGCTAGATAGCAGATTGCTAAGTGAATAGGAGATGAATGACCAACATCATGTTCAATGTCACAGGCTACATGGAAAGGACAGAATTTAGGGAAAAATAAAGAATGAAGGTAATTTTATCTTCCTAAAGATAGGAAAGATGTAAGCATGCTTATGTATTAATGCAATATAGTCAAGGGTATTCCATGAGAGAATGGTTGATCTATGGCAAAAATAAACAGTAATAATAATAATTTGAGAAAACCCTGACGTCCCTCTAGTTTCATGGAGAGAAGAAAAGAAGGCACCTCCCCCCAAAACTAAATAGAGTGATAAAAATCTAGAGCCATCACTAGAATAACCAGTGCGCAGCTAACATTCTTAAGACTAGGAATTTTGTTTTAAGGCCTTTTTAATCACCTAAAAATGCTAAGACTTTCTTATAGATATTAAAAAATTTCTACTAAGTAAATAAAACTCCAATGTTCAGTGGCACTGAATAAAGACAGAGTAGTGCAGAAGGAATCAGTCAAACAGGAACAAAACAAAGAAAAGAGCATCCTGGCCCATCTTCATTATCACATCTACAAGTGCACACCAGGTGTCAATTCCTTTTAATTAAAAAGAATAATAATAATAATAAGGGATTTTTTTATTAGTGGTTTTATAAATGTGAACGCAGGTATTGATTCATGTAACTCCACCGCCAGCAGCACACGGTGAAGTCCCACCACCCCCCGAAACCTCCTTCTTTCTATGCCTTTGTAGTAACAACCTCCACATACCTCTCTGTCCTTGAAACTACTTCCCTGTTCTGCTCCATGATGGGTTTGTCTTTCCAAGCATATCCTGTCAATGGAATCTTATGCCTTGTAACGTTTTTGAAACTGACCTATTCACTCACTCACTCAGTGACTTGGAGATTTATGCAGGTTGTAGCTTGCATCAACAGTTAATTCTTTTTATTGTGAAGTAACCCCTCATTGCCCAGATGCATCCTAATTTGTTTCTCCATTCCCCCATGGAAGGATGTTTGGACTTTTTCTAGAGTTTGATTCAGTGATGTCACTCATGGGTATTCAACCTCTAGAAACGGAGGCCATGTTTACAAAAACACTGCACACAAACATTTATAGCAGCTTTTTTTCATATTCCCACCAAACTTTTCACGTGAGTTTGATTAAAAAATGAGAATTTAATTGTATATGTATATGTGTAAGTGTATTTATATGCTATATATATACAAATACACATGTGTGTGAAATCTTCAAGTTGACTATGGGGTAAAATAATTATAGTTCTCATTCCAGAGATAGCATCCATCATTCTAATAAACACTTGCTATCTTCATGAAACTACAGTGAGAGGATCTCATCCAGATATTGTTATATTTATCTGAACTGAGCAGGCATTTCCTATTTCAGCCAAGTTTCTTGTAAATGAAAAGAAACAAAACAGATGTTGCACCCTTACAAACTACAGCCTTAGCCAGGGGTTTCAAATTTCTTTCATTGTTCTTATACATAACAGAAGGAAGCCTCATAATGGGCCCATTTATGAATATTTTTGAAGTACCATAAACTAAATATACTATAGTTGAAGTTAGCATATGGAGGATGATGTGAGAAACTGTCCACAATACATATCCTTATTTCTATGGGGAAAATGTTTTATGATTTTTCAAAACTACCAATTTGCATGTTGCGTTTGCTTTAATAATAATGTTTTCTATTGGTATGTCAGTCTTATTCCTATGAACATTCTTTAACCAATATTACGTGATTTTTGTTTTCCCTTCAGTGTCAGTCTCAACTAAGGAAAGATTTACAAACATAAGCACATGGCCCATACCTTTCTGTCTCAAAGATTAAGTCAACCCAGGAACTGAACTCTTGGAAAATGTTATTGTAGATCATACATGTCTGGCATTAAAGAAAGAGACTGTAGAGGTTTTAATTTAGCAAAACACACCAGGATTTCAAGAATCCTTGTTTGGCGACCTTAAGTATTTTGGACATTTTTATCTAAAAACTATACCTTAGACCCTCAATTATTTCTGCTGATGGCATGATTATTGTGGTCTTGATGACTCTGTGCCCAAGAAAAATGATACAAAGGATAAAATTGGTGACAGGTAATCATAGAAAGAAGTTCAAGTTATGGTAATATTAATACCACACCTTGGTATTAATTGATACTTTGGTATGATAATCCATACCTCGAAATTTAATGGAGTATTTCTTCCCATATTATTCTTTTTAATAGGCTGAGGTCCCCACCCTAGTCATCTTTATAGTTTCTGAGAGAAGGGTCCATACGAACATGAGCTAGGTTTAAATAAATGGTAGAATATGGTCTAGTAAGTGTGGTAACTAGCTGAACTACTTCCTTAAAAAGCTGGGTCATTGGGGCACCTGGGTGGCTCAGTGGGTTAAAGCCTCTGCCTTCAGCTCAGGTCATGATCCCAGGGTCCTGGAATGGAGCCCCGCATCGGGCTCTCTGCTTAGCGGGGAGCCTGCTTCCTCCTCTTGCTCTCTGCCTGCCTCTCTGCCTCCTTGTGATTTCTGTCTGTCAAATAAATAAATAAATCTTTAAAAAAAAAAAAAGCTGGGTCATTTAGTCCATTTCCTCTTCCATCCCCAATGTAGCTGACTGCAAGATTATTGCCACAATTTTAAGGTTTGCCTGAGAAGAGCTCCTGGGCAAGGTATTAAAAGTGAATGTGTCCTCACAATAACTCCAAACTAAAAAACAGAACATCATTTGTTTCCATAACCACCCAGAGCTCAAGGGGTAACTTGTTTCCCTGAAGCTCTTATAATAATGACATGTGTTTTCAGTCTCTGCTCTTAAAGTAAAGGCTTCGATAAATTAATTCATTTATTAGTGCAAATTTCAAACCCAGCTTGATAGATTTTTTTTTTTTTTTTTTTAAGGTCATGATCCCTTCCAAAAGGGGGGGAAATGCCATTGTAATTTACATATCCCTTTCCTACTCATCTCCATCTTAGGAGTTACTTGTTCCTGCTTGAGCATCTCCTATCTAATCAAAAGAAATTTTGATTTGGGGTCAGCCTTTGAAATGAAATCATAGAATGTGATTGACATAGAATGCTTCAGTGTGAAGATGTTGTTATGTTTATTGTGGAGGAATGCCCTAAAAAGATGGCCAATTTTTTTTTTTTATGTCAAACAACCTTCTTCTGCCCTCTCCACACATTATCATTCTCATCACGTCTGCTAATATTTCCAATGATAAGTGTTTAAGTAAACCTGATCATCATTGTATCACCTAAAATGGTTTCTCAAATATGGCTGGATTTGGAGATAGATTTTAATAAGAGTTCATTGTAGTCCAGCGGTGTATTTTCTATGAAGTCAAAATCATCTTCAAAACAGCCCTGTGTCATAGGGGAGGAAGGAAAGATGACCTCCTGTTTTCCTGAATAAAAGTGCAAAACACACTGAACTTCCAGTGGTTAAATAATTTGTTGTAGATAGCCTGGTTAATAAGTAGGGGATAGCCATGAAATATTGTGTTATGCAATTGATATTTTAAAATTAAATATTTGCTAATGAGGTAATTTCTCAATCTCTTAAAATTTCTTATGAAATAAACTCTTAAAATTTCTATATGAAAAAACAGATAACTGTCATAAAAATTCAATTGTTATGAGGACAGTGAGTCTAATTTAATTTTAAGATTTTATATTTAAATATTTTTGAGAGGTATTTTTGTCAAACATGTGTTTCTCTTAATCAGGGGGTAAAGAAAGCAAACTAATTTACTTCCCTTTAAGTTAAGTGGTTCACAATCAATGTTGCTCAAAATTTCTCACCTGAGCCTATTGATACCAAATTAAATGTGATTCATAACCCTTTTTCTTCTGTCTTCAAACATTTGACATTAAAGTGCAAAGATGCACTTTAACTTAACATTTAATTCTATTCTTATTTCTCCAATTAATGTGATTTTCATAAAAGGTTTCAGCAGAAATCTTTGGAGCAGCTACTGCAACATTAATATATGTGAAGAGATGACAGATTTTTATTTTTTTAATTTTCTAAAAGACTTATTTGAGAGAGAGAGAGAGAGAACACAAAGGAGGGGCAGAGGGAGAGAGGGAATCAAGCAGACTCCATATTGAATGCAGAGCCTGATGCAGGAGTCGATTCCATGACCCTAAGTTCACCACCTGAGCTGAAATCCATCAGACACAACCAACTGAGCCACCCAGATGCCCCAACAGATTAATTTTTAAATATGTGGATTGTAAATTTGGTAACATTATGACAATACCTTTTTAGGAGTCAATAAAATGCATATGCAGATGTGTATTTCTAATCTGTGCTGTGGTATTCTTCACTAGTATTCTTTGTATTGGTATTCTTTTTTTTTTTTTTTTCTGATATAAACAAAGGAATAGACATCTACCATAGTGAAAGACTAAATAGACACATCATACTTTCATTATATCACACATTTAAATGAACAAAGGGTTTTTTTTTTTCTTCCTCAAGGAGTACATTATTTACACTGTCACCATAATATACATTTCTGTAATTTAAATTGGCAAATCTAATTGTGCATTCTGATTTTGTCCTTATATCCATCCACTATTATCAGTGGAAAAAGGAAAATTTCTCTAAAAAAGGGAGTTTTAAATTGAAAATACAGATTTTCCCAGTTGGCAATCTGTCATTCTTTTCTGTCTTTTTAGTGCTCTTTTCAAAGGAAACATTTTACACTGCTTTCAACACTCACCTAAAAGTGTGAGAAATCTCACATCTTTATTCTTTTATAATAAACCTGTATTTTGTTGAACTTTCTAGCAGACATAAGTATATGAAAATCCATTAAACATAAATACATCAAATCTTTTGTTAACTAAAATGTAGGAAAAAAAAGCTTAATGCACGGGTCATTAGTATCTATACAGCACTTATGACAACTTTGTTTACACTTTATGGAGCATCTCCTGCATTAGATGGTTAGTGTTACTTGAAAGGAAACTTGTTGATTTTTACTTATGAACATACACCTAGCACTTAGGATGCAGACAACCTTCCAGCGGAATTTCAATAAACGTTTAATGAAAAAAATAAATAATTATTTTTTGACCAGTGTAATTGTTTAGGTATTGGGCGTGCATCATAGATATTCCCATCAGCATCAGTCAGTAAACTTTATGCAAGTAGGAGTCTTTTCTTCCTTTTTTTTTTTTTTTTAAGATTTTATTTATTTGAGTGAGAGAGAGAGAGAGGCAGTGAGAGAGAGCATGGGCAGGCACAAGGGAGAAGCAGTCTCCCCGACAAGCAGGGCTATATCCCAGGACCCTGAGATCATGACTTGAACTGAAGGCACACACATAAGGACTGAGCCCCAGGGGCTCCCCAGGTAAGATTCTTTTCTTACTGAATATTTACTGCTGTGTCATTTCATCTTCTAGTCAAAAGCCAAGCTTCCATTAGTCAAAAGGAATCTTGCCATTGCATTGTATGTTTTGAAGACTGTAATTTTTTCTGGTACAGAATATAGAATAATTTGTCTTTTCTTTCCTCCCCTTTGCATTTCTAAAGCTAGTGACGCAGTCTGTAATGCACTCCGCCGTCCCGTGCAGGCAGAGGTGTGAGAGCCGCCTGAGGAATGAAGCTGACCTGATGCCCAAGGCTGCATTACGCACCCCCGCCCACGTTCGTGTGTTCAAGTCCTAACCTCCAGTACCGCAGAATCTGTTCGTGTAAACTGGCCCCTTACAGGGATAATTAGGTTAAAATCAAGGCATCAATGTATCCGTAATCAAGTCCCACTGGAGTCCTGGTAAAAAGAGGAAACTGGGACACACATAGAAATGCCAGGGACATGAGGAGACAGAGACAGGCCACGGAAAGGCAGGGCAGGCAGCATCTGCAAACCCCGGAGAGCGCTCCGGGGTACCCTCTGCTGCCTCCCACCTGGATCCTGGCCCTTCAGCCTCCCGCCCTGTGAGGGAGCACATTTCTGTGGTGGAAACCAGCCCCTCTGAGAGGGTTTCTTTCACACTCTCAGCAAACCAATGCAGATTTCAAAAGCGCATAATAATACAAAAGATTTTTGACAGAATAAGGATAAATCCACCCGAGATACAAGACTCGAGTCAAAAGAAATTACCCATGCCAGCCTTCAGACAGACACCCCTCTTCCGTGCCACCAACCACGAAGGGTGCCGTGATGACTAAAGTAAGAGAAGCTCTCAGTGTATGCAGGTCTCTAGTGAAAGGAATGTGTCCCCACAAAACTTGATGAATTAGCCAAATTCTGCTGAATAGTGGTTCTAGGATAACAGTTCTCAGATTGGGGTCTGAAGACCTCAGGGGTTCCATGAGAACCATGATGGCATCCTGTCATCTTTCTCCAACTTGATACACATCCAACAACAGCAGTGGTTCCAGAAGGAGATGTGAGAATTCTGCGCTCTCCTATCAAGGCAGACACGGAGGAGATTTGCAAAGATGTACTACATCACCATATTTCTTATTACATTTTTAGAAATAGAGAAATTGTAGCTATTTCCATAAATGCATGTTATTTGTTAACATTAGTATGTTAATTACTTTGAATTATTTTAATCATCCTCACTATTAATATCTATTATGACAAATATTGGCAGATAGAACTCATAGAAACAATAGGCTTTTGAGGTTCTTTAAAATATTTGAGAATGTACAGGATCTTGAGATTAAAAAAAGCTTTAGGACTGTTTCAGGAGAATTATTCCTTTTTTACATGTTATTGCCTCGCTTTAACATCAGCATAAAAAATGTGAAGTATCATCTTCAAAACGTATATTTCACTAAACTGAATTATTACTCCAAAATTATAAAGCTGATTCTATAAAAGGCAGTTTTCTAAAAATGGAGGTGTTCATCCTTTACAAAGCATAAATAACTCAATTAGAATCAGCTCACTGATCAGAATGAGCAGCAAAAAACCAAAAATAAACGAGACTACATAAGACAAAAGCTTTTTGCACAGTGATGGAAACTATCAACAAAACAAAAAGGCAACCCACTAAAAGGGAGATAATCCTTGCCAATCATATGTGATAGGGACTTAATATCACCTACACATAAAGTTCATAAAACTCAGAAGCAAAAAATAAAAAGTCTAATAAATGAGCAGATCTGAATAGACATTTTTCCAAAGAAGGCATACAGATAGCCAACACATGAAAAAATGCTCAACATGATTAATCAGGAAAATGCAAATCAAAACCACAATGAAATATTACCTCATATTTGTCAGAATGGCCATTATTTAAAAAAAAAAAAAACAACAAGAAACAGTAAGTATCAGCAAGGACATGGTAAAAGGGAAAGCTTTGTGCATGGTTGCTGGGTATATAAAACGGTTTGCACTATACAAACAGCATTTTCAAAAAACTAAAAGTAGAACTTCCATATAGTCCAGCAATTGTACTTCTGAGTATTTATCCAAATAAAATGAAAACATTAACTCATAGAGATATATGCACGTACCCATTCATTGCAGCATCATTTATAGTAACCAAGATATGAAAGCAACCTGAGTCCATTAATGGATGAATGGATAAAGAAATTGTATATATAATCTTATATATTTAAAGAAATACATATATATGAACATACATATAATGGATGTATATATATAATGGAATACAACTTGGCCATAAAATAGAATTAAATCTTGCCATTTGCAACAATAGAGGGTATTTTACTAAGTTAAAGAAGTCAGAGAAAGACAAATACCATATGATTTCACTTACATGCAGAATCTAAAAAAAAACCAGACTCACAGGTATAGAGAACAGGCTGTGGTTGCCAGGGGAAATGAGTTGGCAGATGGGTGAGATAGGTAAATGAGGATAAAGAGGTACAGGCTTCCAGTTACAAAATAAATAAATCCTGGGGATATAATGTACAACACAGGGAATATAAACAATAATATTGTATTAACTTTGGTGACAGTTGATAACCTATTATGGTGATCATTTTGTAATTTATATAAATGCCAAACCAATATGTTGTACAACCAATACCAATACAATATTGTATGTCAAACTTCAATGAAAACAGGTTAAAATAAATAAAAATGAAAGTATCCAAACTGAAAAAAAAATTACTGCTAAAAATTCTCAGTCTACAGGGTGCCTGGGTGGCTCAGCTGGTTAAGCATCTGCCTTCAGCTCAGGTCATGATCCTAGCTAGGGTCCTGGGATGGAGCCCCGCATTGGGCTCCCTGCTCAGCAAGGAGCCTGCTTCTCCCCCTCTCTCTCTCCCTCTGTCTGCTGCTCCCCCTACGTGCTCTCTCTCTCTGTCAAATAAGTAAATAAAATTTTTAAAAAAATTTATTTTCACTCCAAAAAAAAAAAAAAAAAAAAACCTCAATCCAAAAACCTAGGATACAATTTTGACTGCTAATTTCCTCATAATCATTCAACAAATTCTAGCAGGGCTAATTTCAATATACAAACCAGACAGAAATAGTTTCACTATCTGCTACAGCAGAGTCTATGTTATTGTCATTTTTCAGGTAGACTACAAAAAAAGCCCCGTTTTTTTAATCTTTTCCTCTAGCACCCAGCTCACACAAAATTATTTCTCCATTTAACAAAAAAGGAGAATGGAACTAAAACAGAAATAAAATCATTCCTTTGCTTATTCAAAACCATAATAATTTCTCATATATACAGGATAAAAAATTTAAATCTCAGGCCTATGACATCTTTTTAAAAATTCATTCTATTTAAATTTAATTAACTATTATTAAGTAAGTAAGTATTATTAGTTACACAGATAGCATTCAAGGATTCATACCCAGTGCTCATAACATCACCTCTTCTCCTTAATGCCCATCACCCCCCTCCACTGCAATACTCAGTTTATTCCCTAGAGTTAAGAGTCTCTTATGGTTTCCTTCCCTCTCCGTTTTTATCTTATTTTATTTTTCCTTCCCTCCCCCTAGGTTCATCTGTTTTGTTTCTTAAATTCCACATATGAGTGAAATCGTATGGTATTTGTCCTTCTCTGACTGGCTTACTTCACTTAGCATAATACCTTCTAGTTCCATCCACATCACTGCAAATGGCAAGATTTCATTTTTTAATGGGTTTAATTCATTTTAATGGGTGAGTAATATTCCATTATATATACATATAATGGAATAGATAGATAGATAGATAGATAGCTATCTCCTTCTTTATCCAGTCATCTGTTGCTGGACATCTGTTGCTGGACATCCAGGCTCTTTCCATGATTAGTTTATTGTGGACATTTCCACTGAAAACATTGGGGAGCAGATGCCCATTTGGATCACTGCATTTGCATACTTTGAAAAAAATCCCTAGTAGTGCAATTGCTGGGTTGTAGGGTAGTTCTATCTTTAACTTCTTGAGGAACCTCCATGCTGTTTTCCAGAGTGGCTGCACCATCTTGCATTCCCACCAACAGTGTAGGAGGGGTCCCCTTTCTCCGCATCCTCGCCAACATTTGCTGTTTCCTGACTTGTTAATTTTAGCCCTTCTGGCTGGCATGAGGTGGGATCTCACTGTGGTTTTGACTTGAATTTCCCTGATGCTGAGTGATAGTGAGAACTTTTTCATGTGTTTCTTAGGCCTATGAGATCTTAATGAGTTGGTTCCTGCCATGGTCGATGGATGACAAAAATATCACTTACGCTTTCTCTCTTCTTTTGCAATATACTCCCAAAAAGTGATCATCTATTTCCTTATCCCATAAACCGGGGTTTGCCTTGTGATTTATTTTCTCAAATACAAGGCAGCAGAAGTGCGTGCATGAAGGTTTCATGGCTAAAACACAACAGGTCATGTAAGTCTGGCTCGCTCTCACACCCTCACCTCTGGCACAAGCACAAGCCTCAGCCAGCCCACTGCAGGACAGACACCACGCAGAGTAGAGGAGCCATCCTGGTGGTTTCCAGGATGGAAAACCAACCAGTGAATGCGTGATGTACCAGGGGACCGCAGAAGCATAATCAAGCCCCACACAGACTGACGGACCTAGGCTGATAGGCTCCTGTGAAGTAATAAATGACGCTTGCTTTTAGGCTACTAAAATTTCAGTGACTTGTTATGAAACAATACCTAACTGGTACACGGGAACACCTTCCAAGCTCATTCCCTACAATGACCATCAGTCTCCTTTTCCTCTAGTCTCAGTGGCCTTCCTTGAAGTCACGCCCCACGCCTGTCTCTCGCCTTTGTAGCTCCTTCCTGTTTCCTCTCACAGAGCTCTTAAATGAGATTCTTTCATGGATTTTTCTCGCACTTGCTTCTGCCCTTTTGCATAGATCATCCCCTCAGAGAGGGCTTCGTAATCATTACCCTTTTCCCTCAACATGCTATTTTTTTCTATAGCAATTATCCCTACCTGATATGGATAGTCTGTTTATTTTTTCATTTTCCCCATACTAGGATGTAAGTTCAATGAGTGCAGTGAATTTGTATGCCTAGGTCCTAAAACTTCCTGGCACATGACCGCGATGAATAAATCAAAGAAAACTCTGTATGTAAAGACGCTGTATTTGCATATTTTATAGCCATGTATTAAAGACATTATATTATTTAGTAGAAAAAGAATCAATTTGTTTTTCTCAACTATATTCATATAATAATATCAGCTCAAACAAAAACCCTAAAGAAAATTCAGATATCACCAAAGACTGCTATGACAGTTTTTTTTAAAAAAGGTATTGTTTAAGCTCACCATTTTAGAGGAAAAATGCAGAGACGTATCAAAATTTTTGATAACAGGACTGGTAGATAATGCAGGGAACAATCCCATCTCAGAAAGTAATTTAAATAAATATGTAACTGAATTTTTAATCATACTTTTATGATTATTTTAAAACATACTGTTTTAAAGCAACTTACAACTACTTATGCCACATAGGTGATTTCTCCCTTATTCATAAAAATGATGTACAGCAGGCCATAGTTACTCAGTCAACAATTCCCAGAGATCACCTTCGGTGTTCAGTCCGAAACAGACCTGGGATTGCCTTACTTGGATATGAAGTTTAATAGAGCAGCAACTTCTCATTTGCGTCTACTTTGTATGGAGAGGACAGTGCTGCAGACAGAGAACAGTACATTTTCAGCAAGCCACCGCAGGAATGGGCAGTGATAGACTCATTAATGCTTGTAGAAGCTGCTATACTTAATCTCTGAACACATCACTCAACGTTCCCGTGGTATTCAATTCTCTCAATGCCATGTGCATGACATGACTTGGGATAAGGATATAGGTCTACTTGAAGAAAATGTGGGCTTGTGTCCTAACAAAGTTTAATTTCAGTTTTCCCCCTTAAAACTTATAGATTCGTTAACAAAGATCGGCAGTAAGTTTTGCCTTACAAGACAGGTTAAGGAGGCAGGAGTCTAGTTGTTTCCATTTTATGAAGGCAGAAAGACAAATATTTTTAAAACAAACCAACCAATTGAGTTACCTCGTCTTCTGAACCCAGTGCCAACACCAAGGAATAAAGGATGGATTTGGTCATTCCCCTGGCATCTTACAGTATACTCTTTTTTTTTTTTTAAGATTTTATTTACTTATTTGACAGACAGAGATCACAAGTAGGCAGAGAGGCAGGCAGAGGGTGGGGGGAAGCAGGCTCCCCACTAAGCAGAGAGCCCAATGCAGGGCTCGATCCCAGGACCCTGAGATCACAACCTGAGCCGAAGGCAGAGGCTTTAACCCACTGAGCCACCCAGGCGCCCCCTTATAGTGTACTCTTGCAAAGGATTTGGAACATCCAGGATGTCAAAACACTGATGATTTTTTTTTTAAGTAGGTTCTACTGCCAGCATGAGGCTTGAACTTGCACTTACGACTCTGAGACTGAGAGTTGTGTGCTCTACCAGCAACAGCCAGGCACCTCTCATAACATATTTTTAAATTACCTTGCAGAATCAGCTTTGATTTGAGTACCCCACAATTAATATATTTCATGAAATGTTTTTTAGTGAAAGGAATAATAAGGAACTGATTCTCTGGTGATGAAATGAGGGAGTCAAAAGTAACTCAAAGGAATCTAGCTCCAATGAGTAGATACCATTAACTAAGACCAGAGGACAGAGGAAGGAAAGCAAATCTGAGATAAGCATAGTGAATTTGATTAATTCAAAAGAACATTATGGAATTTTAAATGCCAGCAAGATTCATAGCAAGAGGATTTGGTGCACGGTTGGATCTGTGTAGCAATCTCAGGAAGGCGTTCAGGACAAGAGGTAAAGGACAAGGGATCGCCTCCATTCATAGCTGAAAAGAAGGAGGTGCAAGTGCTCAGAGAGAGAGGATGACTGCCTGATGGGGGCTGGGCCCTTATCTGGGGGCTGAAAAGTCCATGGGCGGGAAGCAACAGACACAGCCAATGTAGATGCTCACTTAAGAAGTCTGATAGTGAAGGCGAGATGATAGACACTTGATAGATGGGCAGAAAAGCTCAAGTGAGGTCTGTCCTTGTTTCCCTGCTTGACACAAGGAGCTTCAGTGAAATCTCAGGTGCCTTGTACCGAGAACTGCGTGTCTCCAGGTATCGCTGGAAACCCCACAAGTGACCACCCCCATTGCTCACGGCGCCAGGAAGACACCCAACCCGAAACACATAGTAGGATCTCATCAGTCTCTTTCCTCGTCTAAAGTGTCAGGTTGGGTTACAGTTGCGGCTCTCGATAAAAGGGAAAGCGGTCCACAAAAACCATCACAAGTGTGCCTCGGGTCGGTGCCCTTCGCCAGCGGCATGAGCAGGCTCTTGGAAATTTCTACGTTGCCCTGATTCCCTGGGCCACTCCAGACAATCTTCCCCCGGGGCTCTCAATTTCACGCATCGTGATTTTCAACCTTTGATGCCCATTAGGATCTGCTGAGAAGCTTTTTTAAAAGTAGCGATGCCCAGATCTCATTGTCTCTATTCTACCCCTCTGGTCTTAATTTCAGCCTTCATGTCTTTCACCCAGATGACTAAAACAGCCGCCTACCAGTGTCCTAAATCCTACCTCTCAAAATCCCAGCTCTGCAGAGTCCCTAGGTAAGCCATTCAAAAGAATATAATCTTGTCACATCCCCGCCGAAAACCTTATAATGGTTTTTTTTTTATATCCTTTGGTGGTTAAATTTATTTTATCTTCACTTACCCATTCTCCTATGATCTCCCTTTCTTTATGGTGAACCCAGTTTCTGACCTATGTCATTTACCTACAACTCTCTGAAGGGCTTCTTTTCACCTTGCAAGGCAGGTCCACCGGCAACAAATCCCCTCGATTTTTGTTTGTCTGAGAAAGTCTTTATTTCTCCTTCACCTTTGAAGGATAATTTCACAAGGTACAGATTTCTAGGTTGTTGTTGTTTTTTTCCCCCCCACGACATTGCTTTAAATATTTTGCTCTCATCTTACTGCACAGTTTTTCAGGAGAAGTTGGATGTAATTCTTAGCTCCTCTGTAAGTATTTTTCTCCCTTCTGGCTTCTTTCAAGTTTTCTCCTTTATATTTGAATTTTTTGAAGTTTGGGTCTAATGTCTCTAGGTGTAGGTTTTAGGGTTTCTGGTTTTTGCATTTTCTTCTTTGGTGTTCTCTGAACTTCCTGGATCTGTGGTTTAAACTCTGACAATCATTTGGGAAATTTTTCAGTGATTATTACTGCAAATAGTGCTTCTGTTCCCTTCTTTCCTCTCCTGGTATCCCCATTACACATATGTTACACTTTTGTAGTTGCTTCACAGTTCTTGGGTATTGTATTTTTTCCATTTTTTTTTTTCTCTTTGCTTTACAATTTCAGAAGTTTCTTTTGTCATATCCTTAAGTGCAGGATTTTCTTCAGCTATTTCCAGTCTACTAATGAGCCCATTAAAGGCATTCTTCATTTCTGTTAGTGTTTTTGATCTTTAGCATTAGTTAAAAAAGAAAAATTCCTTGTCTGATAATTCCAATATCCCTGCCATCTCTGATTCTGGTTCTGATGGTTGTTCACTCTCTTCAAATCATGATTTTCGCCTTTTAGCATGTCTTGTCACTTTTTTATGGAGAGGGGGACATGATGTACTGGGTAAAAGGTACTGCAGTAAATCAGCTTTTAGTAATGTGGTGGTGAGGTGGGGGGAGGGAAACTCTTCTGTAGTTCTATGATCAGGTGCCAGTAGCTCCCAGTCCCTTAGTGACCCCGTGTCCCTGGACTGTGACCTTCACAAGAGCTTCTCAGTTTTCTGCCCATCCCTTAAGTTGGAAAGCGTGGCTACCAAGGGCGGCCATTGGGCAAATTGCTTCCTCCAAGTCGGTTAGGCTCTGCTAAAGTAGTTTTTCCTGGGATAAGTTCTTGTTAAGGACATCAGAGCACTCTGGTGTATTTCAAAATAGTTCCTTTATCCCTTCCCCTTGTGGAAGCCTGAGGGAATTCTTAAATACTCACTGTGAGGGTCTGGTAGAGCTCCTTGAGGTAAAATTTACAAAATTGCAGAGGTTTCTGATGACCGCATCTCCCTGAAGATTTTATCTCTTGGATGTGTCCACCCTGGGCCTCCAGGAATTTGTCGGCTGTGGTTCAGATTTCCCTATCCCAGCCATGCTTTCCAGGTAGGTTTCTGCTCACCGGTTTCTACTCTAGTAAGTCCTGATTCTCTGTGTCTGTCAGTCTCTTCAATAACAAGAGACCTGTTTTCTCCAGTGGTTTTTTCCTATGACCTTCTCTGATGGATCTAGGAAGAGTGCTTAATTTTTCTCTTTAGCTTTTTTACTTGCTGTTAAGAAGGAGTGGTGATTTATAAGCTGCTGTTAACTTTTGATATGATAATATTTTTTTAAATATCCACTTGCATTTCACATACCCCCCCTTTTCTGGATTATTCTCAGATTTTATAAGCAATTGTTACAATGAAATATTGAGCACAATTTGATGGTGAATTAAGAGAGCTGTATATTCCTTCACACTTTGTTTTAAAATGTAGGATCCATTCCCTTCTCTTCAAACGTAGACGGCCTGTCACTACTTTGACAAACAACATGCTGTGGGAGTGACCAGTACGTCAGAGGACTGGGAGTCTGTCCACTGACTGAGAGCACTTCTGGGTAAGTCTCTGCTGTTCTCCTTGGGTGCTGAGCTACCATGTAAGTTGTCTGAACACTCTGCTAAAAAGTTTACATGCAGGGGGCGCCTGGGTGGCTCAGTGGGTTAAAGCCTCTGCCTTCAGCTCGGGGCTCGATCCCAGTGTCCTGGGATCGAGCCCCGATCCGGCTCTCTGCTCAGCGGGGAGCCTTCTTCCTTCTCTCTCTGTCTGCCTCTCTGCCTACTTGTGATCTCTGTCTGTCAAATGAAGAAATAAAATCTTTAAGAAAAAAAAAATGGAAAAAAAAGTTTACATGCAGAGGCCCAGTAGGATAAAAGGCGCCCAGATGAATCTAGCCTTCCAGCTACCCCCAAAAGGCTCAATGCAAGACAGCTGCTGTCTCAGATCCTGCTATCAAGCCTTCAGCCAAATGCCTGGTGACCTCAACAACGTCACTTGAAGCAACATCACTCAGCTGAACCCAAATGAATTCCTGATGCACAAAATCACAGGATAGAATAAAATGGCAGTTACATTAATATATTAAATTTCCAGAGGTTTATTACAAAGGACTGAGTAATAAGAACACTATCCCTTTAGGCTGGTCCGTGGGGGGGTCTGCCTCATCATAGCCTGGGGAGGGGACAAGTCTCCATTCCTCACACAGCACAGCAGCCTCTGGTTTTCCTGCGTATTTGCCTGGAGTCGTGCAGTTCTAGTATGTATCTACCTAGGAAGTCCCTTTCTTGGCTCTTTGTCTAGAGAGAAGCTCACTTTCGCTGGGTCAGTTCTATTCATTTGTTTTTAATCTATGTCCATTAGCCTCTCGGGTTTCCTGGCTTCTCATCTCCAAATCTGGGATAAAGAAAAAAAAAAAGGAAAAACTGGGGTATTCACACCGTGTCCTTTGTTGAGTCCCAAGTATGCCTGCTCACCACCCTTCACAGTCCTCTTGGGGTTGTTTTATACATCAACACCCCAAGTTACTCTTTGCACTTAGTGGGAGTTATATCTACTCTGTCTTCCCAGAAGTGAAGATCGGTGTAATCTGTCTTTTAATTCATGTATTTAAGTGATTATATTTGCAAATATTTAAATTGTCAGATTTAGGAGTGCCATTTCTTTTTTCTGATTTTTCTCCTCTGTTTTTCATTTTTCTGATTTCCTTTGTATACCCTCTTTTGTACTGTTGAAATATTGGTGAATCCATTTTAAGTAAATGAAAAACTATTGGTTTTGGTTTTGGTTTTGGTTTTTTTTCTATATCTTTGTGTATTTTAGTTGTATCTCTTTCTATCAGTTTTTCTTCCTCCACAGATTATACGTAATTAAACTTCTACTTTTTTGATTTAAAATTATACCACGTCAAATAAAATTTAGAAGATTTATCCCTAGGTAGATATCTTTGATCTCTCCTTTTCACTATAGTTATCATAATTATTTTATATGTAAATTTAAATGTATATAATAAGCTTTTATGTATATATCACGAGTAGGAAATATAATTTTTGCTTTCAAAAATTGTCTTTTGAAGAACTCACCTTGACATTTACCGTTTCTGTTGTTATTCCTTCACTTCTGAAAATCCAAACCTCTCTCTCTCTTTAGCTTGATGATACTTCGTTAGCATTCTTTCAGGGCAGGGCTTCTGGCAACAAATTTTCCAAATTCTCTCATTTACATCTTTATTTTGTCTTTATTTTTGAAATGCAATTTTGCTGAATATAGACATGTGGCCTGACAATTATTTTATGACATTTTCCCACTACCTACTGACCTCCATGGTTTCTGGAGTCTTTGACATAATTTTCTTCATGTGTACAAAATGTTATTTTCTGAATGAATGAATGTTTTTTCCTCTCCCTGCCTTCAAATTTCCCACTCCCCCCCTTTTTTTTTGGTCGTTAAAACATTTGATTTTGATGGATCTTGACTGGTTTTCTTAATTTATCCTGTTGGGGCCTGATGAGATTTTTGAATCTCTAAATGTATATTTTGCTTTCCAAATTTGAGAATTTTTATCAAATATTTTTCTGCTCCAACCCTGCTACCTCTTCTCACATGGCATGTGTGTTAGAGCTCTTGGTGTCCTGCAGATCCCCGAGACTGTTAGCTTTTCTGTTTTAAATCTTTTTTTTTTCTTTCTGATCTTCAGATTTAGTAAATTCTATTGATCTGTCTTCACATACACTAATGTTCCCCTGTCTTTCCCATCCTGCTGTTGTGCCCGTCTAATGGTGTTATTTTTCAGTTACTGTATTTTTTCTGTTCCCAGATTTCTTTTTGATTCTCTTCTGTAGTTTTTATTTCTGTTTCAGAACCGTCCTTTTCTTTCATTTCAAGTATGTTTATCTTTTCTTTGTGGAGCATGATTATGAAAGACATTTTAAGGTCCTTTCCCAATAATGTCAACTCATTTTGAAGTTTACATCTGTTGATGGTCCCTTACCTTGAAAACTGGCCACATTTTCTTCCTTTTTTGTGAGTTGAGTAATTTGGATTGTATCGGCAGTGTTTTGAATATGATACTTAGATTATGGATCCTGTTATAATACTCTGGAGAATTTCACTTTTTATTTTTTCAAGCAATTAGCACAGGTGACTTCAAACCACAAGACTGGTCTTAAATTCTTTAAGTGCTGGCTCTAATCTCAGTTCTTCAGAGCCTTTGTATGCTGCACTGAGTCTAATGTGCCTACGTACATCTCATTGGTGAGCCCAAGATCAAGGTGGATTCCCATATATGATTAGGGAATCCCCTTTTCTAGCTGTCTCCACATTCTCTGACCCACACAGTGCCCTCTATCCAGTTCCACTGTTTTTTATTGTTTTTCTTAATTTTAGCCTCTGGCTTAGCTGCCACTTTATGTACCCATGGTACTGGCTTCTACCTTTGAGGCAAAGTTACAAGAGTAAAGAGAACAGTAACAACAACAACAGAGGACACTCACCCCTTTATAGCTCACTTCTGATTTTTGACGCCTTTCCACAATCTACCTGCTCTTACTTATTTTTCAGTCTCCTCAGGTAATTGATTGTTTGCATTTTATATAGATTTTAGTTGTAATCAGTGGGAAACATGGCCCATGATGGACATATTGTGCCATGTTGGAAGCATGAAACTCCAGGGCAGAGATTTTAATTTGTGATGAATCATATGGTTCTAAAGAATTTATTTGATCAATTGAAGATACTTTTATAAAACAGAATCAGTTACACTTTATTGAAAATGGCTGAATGACTAAAGAAGTAAATAAAATAGGAACGCCTGGGTGGCTCAGTTGGTTGGACAACTGCCTTCGGCTCAGGTCATGATCCTGGAGTCTCTGGATCGAGTCCCGCATCGGACTCCCAGCTCCATGGGGAGTCTGCTTCTCTCTCTGACCTTCTCCTTGCTCATGTGCTCTCTCTCAAATAAATAAATAAAATCTTAAAAAAAAAAAAGTAAATAAAATAAATATTTATTTATTTATAATAATATTCTATATATAATATAGAATATATAAATATTACATATTTTACATATAATATTTATATATTATATTTTATATTTATATATATAATATAATATGGATTATATTATATATGTAATATATATATTCCCCTTCAATCCAGAGGGGAAAAATTCTACACAGATTGCAGTGAAAGTTTAGCTTTATCCACCAATATTTCATTTTCTGAAAATTATCATGAAGATAGAAATAAAAGACCATCCTATTTTAGAGATATATGTATCATTCTGTTTGCTGATAATGATAAAAATTTGTCCTATTGATTAAAATTTATAAAATACTGAGTCAGAAGGATATTAAACAACATCGTAAATATGGTTCCACATTTTTTTTCATTTGCTAAGGCACACAACTCATTACAATTCTGAGACTTTTGTTAACAAGGATTAACATTGCCCTTTTTAGATTCCACATGCACATAAAAATTAAATATATGTTCTCATCCATCCTTTGCTTCTAACCCAAACAGAAATAACTTTGCAGAATGTAGAAAAGGTGTTATTACAAAGCTGAACATCCCCTCCAAACAGATTAAAAGAACCTATCTATTATTAATCCTGATGTTACCAAGCATATTAAATGTTGTTTTACCTGCTACAAATAATTAAACTTGTTCAACCACTGTATGTGCAAATACTGAGAATTAGGCACACCATTGATTGATGTGGTAAATAGTTTAAAGCCCCAGGGCCTTAAAGCAGTGCTATTAATCTGCTTATATATTTAAACATAAAAATAATGCATTAAACAGCCTGTGAGGACTTAGCTTTGTACTCTCCCTCTACTTAGTTGTTTAGAACATAAACTTAAATTGAATTGTAGACGTAGAAACTGCTTATCATTTTGATTTAGAAAAAAAATATGTCATTTGTATTTAATAAGTGGTCAACATAGTTTGATGTAAAGTTTTTCATTTGTTCATTTATACAGAAAACGGGAGTTTGGCAATTACTGTAAGATTTAAAACTGTGAAGTGAGAAAATATACTTCTAGATCTCAAGTGATGTAAAATGTAACTAATATGAAAAGCCAGACTGATGAGATATCTTATCACTCAAGCAGCAGGATGTGTTAAAATTTTGTCACTTATTTTTTCTCACGTATGAAATGAGTGTGGCTCTGCATTTTTCATGCTTCTAAACCAACTGCCAAATTAGTGCTCTGGACATAAGTACCGTACACTAGTATAGGATGCAAGAGGAATGACTGTTGGTCCCATAGCTTTAAAAGGCTTGGGGTGTCCTGGCTAATAGGAAGTTCATTAACAATCAACCAGGTAAAGAGATTACCCCCCTGAAAAATAATGATTTAAAAATTATACTTAGCTAATTTTTAATGAAATATACATGTAACATAAACTATATAGAATTAGAGATTTGATAATAATACAGAAACTTATACTGGCCAAAGTACACCTAAGTACTATTTCATGTAAGAAGAGATAAAAATCTTTATCCACTCAAAATATTTCAAATGAGAAGAGGGCCAAAGGAACTACATTAAGAGTAGGCATAATTGATTCTTCATTTAATTGAAGGCTGCCATTGAGAAGTTTGAATAAACAAAAGTGATACAATCACAAAGAATCTTTTAAAAATAATGAAAAAAAAAGATGTTTATCTTTTCTTAGTCAGACATCCATGGAATTGTCCCACCAAATAGTACTTTTAAAAATGTCTTTTTAGTCAAGTAATTTTAGAAAATTGGAATATAGGGGCATCTGAGGGGCTCAGTTGGCATTGGGCTCTTGATTTCTGCACAGGCCATGATCTCAGGGTTGTGGGATTGAGCCCTGTGTTGGGCTCTATACTCAGCTGGAAGTCTGCTTCTCTCCCTCCGTCCCTTTCCTTCTGCCCCTCCCCCTGTACTCTCTCTCTCTCACATTGTCTTTTTTAAAAATATGGAATATTAGACACTCTTAGAACTTTTCAGCATATTTGTATATTAAAGAATCTGGGAGTTCCTACCAAAATGAAAATTGTTTAATACTGTTTAACATAGAAGTTCTCAAGCTTATGAGGCTGTGGAATGTTTGTATACTTATGTAGCAACTAGGAACATCCTCCAGGGTTAGTATATGTTACAATATTTTGTGAAAAACCTAGAAGCATTAAACAAATTTCAGGTCAAATCTTATTTCTCATTGTTGGACCTGGCCACATGTGCATCAGAAATATGGAGACTTCTTGTCTTGTCTCCATATTTGCTGATCTGGAATCTAAGAATGTCAGGTGTTAGGTATTCTCACTTCCTAAAGAAATGTGCTAGGTTGCTGCCTAAGTCACTTTGGGAACCAAAGCCCATCACCCTTGTGGCCAATATATGGCAAATATAGAAAAGTGAGAAAAAAAATGGATGTTTGATTTTTTTTTTTTTCTTTAGAAAAAATTGTAGGAGTTCTGGGGATTTCCCTCCCTGCCACACCTGGTGGAGAGGAATGCTCTTTGTCAGACTGGTGTTTAATAAAACTGGTGGAACTTGACATAGGACCCCTTAAGTTCAGATACAGAAAGTGTATCTGGCTCCCATGAAAAAGGTTAAAGGTGAGATTCTGACAGGAGCTTACCTTGAGGGCAGAGGAAGGAAGACAGACTCAAGTGGAAGTGAACTACACTTCTAATGTTTGGAGGCTGAAATCAATATCATATGTAGTTCAGAACTCATGTTGTTAGTGAGCTGGAGGGACAGGAGACTTTTATTTATTTATTTCTTCTATTTTTTGAAGATTTTATTTATTTATTTGAAAGAGAGAGTGAGTGAGAGGGAAACAGAGAGAGAGATTGAGAGCAACAGTGAGGGGCGGGAGAGGGAGAAGAAGGCTCCCCGCTGAACAGCGAGCTGGATTCTGGACTCCATCCCAGGACCCCAGGATCATGACCTGAGCTGAAGATAGAAGTTTAACAGACTGAGCCACCCAGGTCCCCCAGGACAGGAGACTTAATTGGAAGAGTGACTTGTATGTCATTTACATTGTGTGAGGTTATAAATTTCTCAGACTGGGATTGAGAGTGACCAGGAAACATTGCCTTCTGTTCCATACTTTCTCCTACACCAGAGATAAGAAATCCAATATGGTAGGCTTCAAGAAGAATGATGGGAGGAAAAGCAAAATTAGTGCATAATTTCCCCTTTTGTGGTTTAGATAGTTCAATAAACTATTTGCAAATGCATTTCAATCCCATAGAAAATTGCCATTTTCACTGTTCCTTCTCAACCTTGCACCTGTATGGGGGGATTATTGTACAGCAGTGTGCTCGGCTCAATTCCTACTAGAGTCTATAGATTCCCTCCAACTCTGACGTTCTACCATCCAGTTTAGATATGAGGGTATCGCTGTGATCTGCAGTGTGGAGGAATTCACAGACCTAGTAACAACCCCCCTGCACTGCTGTAACCTTGACACTGGAGTTCATATTGCTTTTCTATCGAATCTGAGCTTTAAAATCGTATGGCTGTGATTAACAGCAAACATTTATATACCATCTACTCTGTCAGAAATATCCCCAATCTTTTTCTATATTCACTTAATTTTCACAATAAACCTGTAAGTTGGATCCAGCATTTTAGCGATGAAGAAACTGATGTACACTAAGGTGAGGTATTTTCACAAGTTACATAGCCAGGAAGTTTTAAAACTGAAATATTTATCTGAGTATATAACCATCCCCAAAGTCTATGCAGTTAATGCTGTGTTTCTCATCACCAAAAACATATTATGAATGTAAGACCTCTACAGGCTATTTGAAATTCCTCCTTCTACGGTTGAAGCAGAAAATTAAGTAGCAAGTTAATGAGACGGGCGTAGTATAGCAACCCACAACTAATGACTACTTTTAAAATGCTCTTTTACTCTGTGATTGTTTTTGCAAACTTTTGTTTCAGTTGAAGAGAACCTTTCTTCGTAAGAGTCCTTTTTGGAATCTTTGCTATTAAAACTGATAAAAGTGTCACTATGCTATTTATCACCAAAGTGGGAAATCTGAGCCTTACTGTCTCCCCAGCACTGATTCTAGTCTTGTTCAATATCTCTGTGCTTTTTTATGTTCTTTATTTAGCTTTTCGTGCGGCATCTGTGATATGGTACACCTCTAATTCTCCTCCTATCCATATAGATAGGTAGATAGATAGATAGATAGATATAGATAGATAGATAGATAGATAGCAAGAGAGAGAGAGCACACAAGCAGGGAAAGCAGCAGGAAGAGGGAGAAGGAGAAGGAGGCTCCCCACTGAGCAAGGAACCCCATGAGGGGTTAGATGGGGGCTCGATCCCAGGATGCTGGGATCCTGACCTGGGCCAAAGGCAGATGCTTAACCAACTGAGCCACCCAGACATCTCTCTGTTCACACTTTAATACAGAGATCTACAGAGATAGGAATGTTTCAGGCAAAAGCACTGCATGGATGAAAAATCAACAAAGGAAGTGGTATTGGAAAAAAGACTTGAAAAATGAGTAATAATTTCACAATAAGAAAGTGGGTAACAAAGTACATCAGGAGAAGGAGAATGTAAGGAGGGGTTAATGCTGGTTATGACATTGTTGAGGTGAAGAGGGGATTAAATATCTATAGATTAAATAACATATCTATAGATTAAATAACATATCTCTATCTATAGATAGATAGATAGATTAAATAACATATGCCTTTCCCATTAATTAAAATAGTACTTTTACTTTCTTCACTGTCTTTAAAGAGTTATTGCATTCCTAGTGGGACTTAAAGTCATTTTTAATGAGATAAAGAATCACTGAACTTAATTAACCTATCATTAAGAAAACTAGAGAGACTGAAGGATGTACCTAATTTTTACTTGGGGGCAGACAGTGGCAAGGGAAACTGACTTTGTGGTTCAACAGTGGAAGTCAGTACAAATAATAACTGGAAGCAAACAGGAACACTTGCACAGAGTCTTTTCCTAGTGTTCTCAGGCTCTCCTGTGTGGATTTGAAAGGGATTCAATTCCGGGTTTAGTTAATACAGATAGATATCGGTGGGAGGGGGGTGATGGTCACCATTTTCTTTCCCTCTGATCACATCTTAAGCTGCTGACAGGAATATTCAGTGACTATGTCCCCAATATGAGCTACAGGAAAGCATTCTTTCTGATATGAGTAGATAATAACCAGTGAATTGTCAATTCACTTAAATTGATTGGGCATGTAGGAAACATGAGGTGATAGGCCTTGCATGGAAGGATGGGACTAGAGCTATGAATAACGGACCATAAATATGTATTTCCAGTCGTCAAACAAACTGAAAATCATTTTGGATATATTTACACATCTCCAGATTGGTTTATATTTTTGGGGTCTGAGAATATTAAAAATATGGTCACTAAACATTCCATAATAGAACAATTTTCTATATTACCTGCATATATTACAGTTACGTGGTATAACAATGCTCTGAAGAATTCTTTTTTTTTAAATTTTATTTAATTTAATTTTTTTCAGTATTCCAGCGTTCATTGTTTATGCACCACACCCAGTGCTCCATGCAATATGTACCCTCCTTAATACCCACTGCTAAGCTCACCCAACCCCCCACCCTCCTCCCCTCCAAAACCTTCAGTTTGTTTCTTTTTTTTGTTTTTTGAATACTTTATTTATTTATTTATTTGACAGACAGAGATCACAAGTAGGCAGAGTGGCAGGCGGGGATGCGGGGGGAGCAGGCTCCCTGCTGAGCAGAGAGCCCGACGTGGGGCTCAATCCCAAGACCCTGAGATCATGACCTGAGCCGAAGGCAAAGGCTTAACCCACTGAGCCACCCAGGCGCCCCACCCTCAGTTTGTTTCTGAGTCCACAGTCTCTCATGGTTTGTCTCCCACTCTGAAGAATTCTTATCAAATATCTGAATATGAGACAATTCTCTCAATATAATGACTTCCTTCTCCACTCAAAACCATGGGGGCTGTCAATAATAATAGTACAATTACATATGTGTGTGTCTTTGCATAGGCACACACAAAACATGCTTGCATGTATATCAACAGACAAATGATGTTTTGTTACAGGTATAAGAAAGCTTCATTATATAATATCTTCTATAAAGCAAATATTATCATTGAAATTTTATTGCTACCAGAAAATTGCCTGTTCCATTTTATCTTATTTAGAAAAGATAGCTCATGAATTCACTCAAGTGCAAAGACATCTTTAAAAAGGTGGTAATCTGGGACGCCTGGGTGGCTCAGTTGGTTAGACGACTGCCTTCGGCTCAGGTCATGATCCCGGAGTCCCGGAATCGAGTCCCGCATCAGGCTCCCAGCTCCATGGGGAGTCTGCTTCTCCCTCTGACCTTCTCCTCACTCATGCTCTCTCTCACTGTCTCTCTCTCAAATAAATAAATAAAATCTTTAAAAAAAAATAAAAAAATAATAAAAAAATAAAAAGGTGGTAATCTACTTTGAATAATGAATCTCAGTAATAGCAGTAAGAAAAGCCTCAAAGATGGCAAAATATATATTTTAGCCCTGTATCTATATGTACAAGGTAAGGTACTCTGATCTTAACTGTCAGTATGGATTTTTTGTTTCAATTTATAAAGACCAAATTCACTTTTTTGAAGTGAGTTATTATTGCATATCTTCATTTAAGGTCAAGCAAAATTTTGAACATGTTAATCAAAGAGAATACTTATTGTCATATCTCACTTCTGACATTTAAGAAAAACTCTTCATGCAAATTAAGTATGTGACTAAACTGTCAAGAGAGTATATCAAATACTTAGCACAGAAATACAATGAACTCCTCTATATTGACTGAAGTCCTTCATGTGTCTCCTCTCAAGTGCAAATTAGACTTAGATTTCTTCTCTTTGAAGTAGAGTTACCCTTATCCATATGCTTCTTAAAGCATACTGATGTCTATCATGAATCAAAATTAAAGTATCACTTTAACGTATTTCCAGGCATGGGATTTTTCTTTCTTATAAAAATACATCCAACTCAGAAGGAATATTAAATTCATCAAGGTGTTTTGTGTAACTTATAATTGGCTTTTTTAAAAACTTGAAATATCAGTTCATTTTTCCTTTAGATAATTCCCTCAAATACTTGACTTTGTTATTGCATCTGATTTTTAATGATTGCCTATTTTGCTCTAATTTACAGTCTCTCTATTTATTATACAAATTGTACTTCATCAGATAGGAACCTTAATTGGTTGTAATAAGGATGAAGGTGTTCTCAGTCCTGGTTTATGAATCTTGAAGGCAGGAGATAATGGCAAATAAGCACTGAAACCCACACAGCTCTGTGGCCTTCTCCCCCAGGGCAGCACCGTTGGCCAAGACGCTGACGGTCACACGCCCCACGTGCTCACTCTCGCCAGAGTTCACGTCGCACTCCAAATCAAGTGCGTATTTTTTTTGTCTAGGGGTCCACTGGCAATCGTGCACAGCAGGAAGTAGTACCTTGTTAAAGAAAGGAGTGTTTTCCCAAAACCCAAATAAAAAAAGTAAAACCAGAATCCTAGGCAAGGTTAGAATGACACACATAATAGAGCCTGCTTTCTTCTAGTTGGGTAAATGTTGTTTAGCTTCTGGAATGACCCATCACAACAGTATGCCATTGACTCAAAGGTGCCCTTGGAGAGCCCTAAAATTCTATTTTTATATCCAAGATTTATCTTGGATCATTTCATTTTTTCCTCTCTTTAAGTGTAATTGTCCTTTAATAAAATAGCATCACACAAGTTCTACGAATAAAATGTTGCTTGGTTCTGGAGGGTCCTATCATTAACCTACAATCTAATTTTATATATTATTTATCTCCTATTATGGTCCTATAAACAAGAGAACAATGAAATGTCATCTCTTGATTTAAATCTCACTTTAATTCTCTACCAAGTGCTTTATTTGATCATAATTATTCTGGCATCAGAGTAAACCTGGCTGTTAATATTTAACCTGTATAAGCCCATTAAACACCAGAAAAACTTCTTAGGACAGAACAACAGAACACATTTCATTACACTTCTGTGAAGTGTCATACACATATTATTGGAGGTCAGATTCCCTGGAAAAGACTCTGAGATGCAGGTTTCTGTGCTGGGATTTTATCAAGGAGTGCTCTGAGGATCAACCCCCAGGAGGAAGAAAAGAAAACAAGATTGGGTAGGGATGCTGTAGTCACAAAAATGACCTCAGAGGACCCTTTAGTTGGTTCTGGAGCTAAGATAGCTTCTAGAATTGTCCCTGGTTAAGTCATGGTGGCTGGATCTTGATAGATCCACCGCATTTAGGGATGGGACACAGATGACTGCAGAAAAGGGAATATCATCTTGGACAAGCAAATCTCTTCAGCAGTGGGTAGTCACTGGAAGGCACAACAGTGTGGCACAACTGTCCCACTCTCCCAGCATCTGGAGAAGTGCAAGCTTCAGTTCTGAAAGGTGGAGGGTAATGGTGTCCCGGTAGATCCCCCATAGCATCCCTATATATCTGGCTTGTACAACATTCTTTTTCTTGAATTTTTGGAACTAAGAGGTTGGGATACATTTGCTCATTGAAATCTGCATTTGTTCAATCCAAATACTGCATCTTTGGCATTGCAATAATCCTGGTGCCCTGACAGCACCAAGACCTATAACTCATCCAAACGTTGCATTGTTTCTTTCATTCCCCGCCCCCATCCTTGATTCTTTAACTAATCTTCTTTGGGCAGTTTGCTTGCAGTACAATGAGTAACAACCGCAGAGGAGTTTAGTTAGTCATATGACCCCTGTTACAGGAAGAAAGGTGTTTCCCCAAAGTCAGGAGTGGATGTAACCACAGAGATGGGGAGTAGCTACTGAAATTTTGGTGGCAGGGTAACACGAAGAGAGAACATGCTGGCACCCTTTTCCCATAGACTAGCAGATGTGATTCTTCTTTTTTCTTTCCAGTTTGAATCCAACTATTTAGGTAGATATAGTGGTAAACACGGATCAATCCTGATGAATAAATGGAAGTTATTGTTCATCACAAAGTAAATCAGTGGAATAAAACAAAAGGCAGAATCAATGCTGATGGGCTAATTTGTACTCTTGATAATTGGGTTTTGAAAATTTTGAATTGTACAATAAAATATCAAAAAAAGAGTTTGGGAACAAGATAGTTGTGCATTATATAATTGGATTGTATGGAAGTGTTCCTACTTACTACACCATCATTGGATATTTTTCCTGGGAAAGGCTTGGATGGGATAGTGAATAGAGGTAGGCTGGAGACTAGAACCCAGGACCCTAAATACTGAGGCAGTATGTATCACAGCCTCACCCAAAGCAGGAAGAATTTAGAAATGGCAAGTAAGAGTCCAAGAAGAAAATCAATACTTTTCTAGGATTGAATAAGTAAACAGAAGTTGGTGATCAAATATGGAGTGGGGGATCACAGACCAGGAATAAATCTACCCACAGGATAAATGGAACAACTAAACACAAGGACATTAATAGGGTTGTGAACACATGACTCCAATTCAAAAAGTATCTTAACACCTAAGATATTCAAACACTGAGCTATACCACATTGTTTCAGGACTTATTTTCCACATTTTTTTAGGGCTTGTCTTCAAATAACAGGGAATGCAGAAGAAAATGTAAGCTGACACATGAGACAGAAAAAATGTTTTTTCATAGTGCACCTATATGTCAGATATTTGCTAAGCACTTGGTATAATTATATCCTTTCAGTTTTGTAAAAACAAGATAGACATAATCATTATTTTATATTTGAGGAAACTGGTTTGGGGGAAGTTAAGTAACTTGATCAAGTGGACACAGCCGAAGAGTAATAAACCTAATTTCAAATCTTCTACTTACAGAATCTAGGAATGTGGTTCATGGTCTATGAACTGACAGCTGTTTTTGTTGTTGCTGTTTTGTTTTGTTTTGTTTTGTTTTCTCTCCATTTCTTCCCCATTTCCTCTAAGAACGGACTAGACACATAATACAGTCAATGTCTTATTTCACTCCAAAATTATAAGATAAATTTTGATGATGTATACAATTGTCAGAACAGTAGTCATTTGTCACAATTTCTATAAATGTACACTTGATAGAATTTTTGAAGAAGATATATACCTTGATTAGACATGTGATTATGGCATAAGTCTTTATGTATCTGTGTATTGGAACATATGATAGAAAAAACACCAGAAACCATATTTACTCATTTCCATATTTATTTGAAACCAAAAGTTGTTGTACTATTCGAGGGGCATACATGAAACCAGCAAAGCTATAAGAAAATGCGTAGCTTTTCCAGAAGAAAATAGCCCTATTTGCAAAGGTTGGACTTTTACCTAAAAGCTTTCACATAAAATAGCCTTCATGGCAGGTAGATGAATAGCAAAGCAAAAGAAGTCACTTGAGATTGGAGAGAATATGGAAAATCTATATATCCTGGAAATAACTTAGCTATTACATAATTTAAGTAGAAGGAAGACATGGAAGCATATTTCTGCCAACTGGTGTCGTAACTTCTGAATCACTAGTCTTTCTTCAGTAAATTAAAGTAGGTCTTGGTAGATTTTTTTAGCTCTGCTACTTCCACTCAGCATGTACCTGCACACAAGAATTGGGGCTTCTCACTAACCCAGCTTTCAAGCCTCCAGCTGAGAATATGTTGAGTATTAGAGGATAATATCTATTTTGTGATGCTTTTTTGGAAATGAGAAGGCAACTGATTTATTTAAAGCCGTGAATCATTTCTTTTCTAAGTAGAACTTTAACTGGAAGAAAAGTCTTCTCTGAGATCAGATGGGAGACACATGGCGGTGTGTATCACACCTAATTTTGCTACTTGTGTGAAGGGTACAAATCCAGATGTTTTCTGACTCATGACGTTGAATGTGAATACCCATTAGCATCAGTGCCTCTGCTAATGAGACCAAAATGTGTTTTTCCCATAGACATGACATCTTATAATCAGGGTCATGAGAAAATACTGATTAAGGAAATCCTTGAAAAAAACTACAGGACAATAAAGAATATTCTTGTCTGACAGGTAGATAGCCAGTGGCTTTTTAAAAATAGGACATGTCTTAAAATGTATATATGTGGGTGGAAATATTAGTTTTGTGGGGGGAAAAAGATTGTTTAATTTCAGGCTAATTCAATAGGAAAGACCTCTTTCAGTGCTTCACTGTCGAATAATTTTGGCCTCATTTATGGCATCCATCTTTCTTTTTTTAAGACCCCAAGGTCACCCTTATAGATGCTCCAAAAAGAACCATATGGTCTTTTCCATGCAGCCACTGTGGAAGAGAACATAGCCTAGTTACACAAACTTTGCAAAGCTGGAAAAAGCACTACTTCAAGATGGAAATGAAAACTACAAAGTCTTGTCAACGTTTCTGTGGACAGAAATCTCCAGGTACCTGAAAACAAAGAACACTTTAAAATATTTCCTTCAGATGACTTTAGAATTAAATGTGGGCTCATAATACCTTTCTTGCTAATAGAGACAATGTAATGTAATGTAATGTAGCCGCTAGCCAAATTCAGTTTGGCACTAACAATATAGGAAAGAGGAAACATTCTGACATTAATTTAATTCAAGTAGTCATGAAGAATTGTGACTTATTTGACATAATTTTCACTTCATTTGAAAAATTAAATATGAAAGTTCTGAGTATATATTGAAGCTACATTCATTTGTGAGCCTGGTTTTATATTTCCAAGGCCATAAAACAAGCAGTATATTTGTGTTCATTGTTATCAGAAGGAGGAGGTCCTTGGTCTTCAACCAAGTAGCCAAGGAAATTGTTACCCAGATGATTTAATTGCTCAATGTGATGATTCTTTTGTAAAAATATATGTAAATGTACAGTAGAATTATAAAAGTATGCATTTATGTGTTGTCTTATGATTAATAATAACAATGCTAGTTCTGTGATTTCTGATTTCCACATTTTAAAAATAAGAAATAAGTGACTCGGGGTTACTTGACTTGTGTGGGGCAAGATGAGTGGCAAATCCAGAATTTGAATGAGCGTCTTCCACTCCAGAGCACACACTGGGCTGTTCTCTTGAAGGAGAGGTAAAGAGGGGTTCACGCAGCATTGAGAGGAGGATTAATTCTAACTGTTTCCTTAGAGAAGGTTTTAAGGAAGGACACTGTTGGCACCGAGACTTGAATCGAGAATAGAATTTAATGAGTAGGAAAAGGCCACCCATTTGTAGTACAACACTAAGTAGAGTCCGAGAGGTATGCTTGTGAGGATAGACTGAGTCACCCAATGCAGCTTTTTATATGAAATTTTGAAAAAATGATTACGTTCATCTATTTTGGGAAATGAGGGAAGGCAGAGTAGATAACCTTGGGTTGAGAAATTTCCTACAGGATATTATAATTAACTTGGTTTGGATAAAAGAAGTTAGAGGGCGTATTCTTAGGTTCTAGACATCTTTAGTGTATAGCTTTCTATAAATCAGAGATAATTCATTAGAAAGAGAGAAATGTTAGAATTTAGAACATGATGAATGTTGCTCAATTTAAGTGTTTTCCCGTGAGTTGATAGGCAGTTGAGCCCTCATTTTCCCTGCACTGAATCATCGCTGAGAGGCCCCAGAAGCTCTCCAGTCCTTCCTCCAGCCTGGCCGGACTCCAGCCCCTTCCCCTGCGTTCCTCTCTCCCAGCATCACTACTCAGTCCCTATTGGTACAGGCAGTCATTTAGGACTCCTATCCCTCAACAGCTGTTCATCTTGGCATAGTAGGTATTTATTGCTATTTTGATAAAAAAAAAAAAAATCCCACAAAAAGGAAAACTATTGCAACCAACGTGCCTCCAGGAAGGAGATAAAGCAGCAATGCTGCTCTCAGAAGAGTAGGAGGCGGAAGGTTGGTGGGAAACGGGGCCGCTGATGACGTGCATTCACTGAACCAAAGGGCTCCTCAAACCACACTGCCTGGAGAAGGGTTTTTGTTGTTGTTGTTTTGTTTTTTTAAGATTTTATTTATTTATTTATTTGAGAGAGAGAGAGAGAGTGAGCGAGGGGCTGAGGGAGAAGCCCACTCTCCGCTGGGCAGGGAGCCCAATGTGGGGCTCCACCCCAGAATTCTGGGATCATGACCTGGGCCGGAGGCAGATGCTTAACCAACTGAGCCATCCAGGCGCCCATTTTCTCTTTCTTTCTTTTCTTTCTTTCTTTCTTTCTTGCTTTCTTTCTTTCTTTCTTTCAAGTAGACTCCATTCCTAGTGTGGAGCCCAACACAGGGCTGGATCTCACAACCCCAAGCAAGATCAAGACCTGAGACAGGATCAGGAGTCAGATGCTTAACAGACAGAGCCACTCCAGCACCCACTGGAGGAGTTTGATGTGGTAAGCTAAAAAAGACTTCTTGTTGGAGTAGTTGGGTTAGTTATCTGTGTATGCAGAGGAACAGACAATATCAAAGCTGATATATGACCTTAATGGGGTTAACTCTAATGAGATGTAAACCTTCCCTTCTAATAAGAATGTTAAAGCAGAGTGTCATTTATTATCTGGTTCTATCAGAAAGCTTACAATAGGATCCAGAGCTTAGTATATGTATTAAGGTATAATCACAAAGTAAAGGGAAAAATAAATTTTAATGCTCTGAATGGGAGCTAGGAAGAGTAATTAAGACAAAATTTTCAGTAGTGGAATTGTGTTTTAAGAAGATGGTCCTGACAGAATTTCTGAGAAAAGTTCAAAGTTGGAGAAATGTAATGTAGCAGAAATGTTAAGATGACCATAGATTTTCTTGTTGGCACAAGGAAGACAGGTGGTTGGAACATGGCTGCACATTTTTGACACTCCCCCCATTGTGTGGTTGGACTCTATTCCCCTTCCACTTGAATGGGAGCTGGCCTGTAATTACCTCTGACCAAAAGAGCATGGCCAAGAAAGATGCTGCCACAATATGGCGGTTCTGAGTATTGCTTTTAAGAGGACTGGCAGCTATCTCCTTGCTCCCTTGGGGGATTTGGGTGGCCACATCAGAAGTCCACTCTCCTAGTGAGATCACATGTAGAGTCCCTGACATGACCTTAAGAGGGAGAGTGGCCCAGGGAAGCCCATCCAACCAGCTGTCCCAAATGTCAGTATATGAGTTAAGCAGTCTTGGACTCTCCAGACAACTCAATGACTAATTCAGTACCACCACGTGGTCCCAGATGAAGCCAAATGGAGCAGAATTGCCCAAATTCCTGCCCCACAAAATGGTAAGATAAAATGCTTGTTGTTTGATGCCTCTAAATTTGGGGAAAGGTTTTTTTTTTTTTTTTTTTTGGATTTGTTTAGACAGTTTGTTAACACATACACACATACATACATACATACACAAACAAAATATAGTTGCCAAATCTGAGGTAATTGTGGTAATTTAGACACAAATTACCAATGGACTGAATTGTGACATTAAAAATAAAAATATACAAGATATTCAAAGAGAGTGAAAATTGATAGAATTTTGTAACAAATTAAATTTTGAGAGTTGAGTGAAAGAGATGTCCCTGATGAACATTTGGTGCGAATCTAGAAGGCAGGATGCATTTGATCAATTGCCTTAATTAAAACCTTGAAGAACTAAGTAGAAAGCACACATTTCTAGGAGAGAATTATACAAGAAGTTTCATGTTTTCTAGATTTAGTTTGAAAATTCATTTGAACGTCCTTGGAAACTTTAGGGGTCAGACATCAAAGAAAACTGGAGATAAAGTTTGGAAGTCGTAGGTAAGAGAGGTTGTTCTAGCCACAGTGGTAGTTGGTAATAGCAGGAGTGTACGCTGAGGAGAGAAGAGACAGGTGGATATAATTTCAGAGGAAGCTCAATTTCAAAAGACTGCAGGAGTCAAAGTGCTTATGATAATCTGTTTTCCTCATGAAGACTTTTCTTACCATGACGAACTTTTGAGTTATCCAAAGTCTCAAGACTTACTTATAGAGGTGATGTTGGCCAGCATTGTTCTATGGTATACCAGAAACTTAGAGTTGCCCCGAGACCCTATAAATCCTGAAATGATTTAAGTAATTTTGAGCCACTTTTTATTTCCCAAAATGAGCCAAAAATACTAGATTTATTCTTGGAGAATTTATTCAGATTGCATATACCTTCGTAAAACCACTTGAACTATTTTATAATAAGAACAAATAAAAATAGAAGGACAAACAAATCAGGCCATTAATGAATGTCTGTTTCTTCTATGTACAAGAATGTTATCAAGTTACTGACACCCAGGAAATGGAAATAACCATGTCTAAATTCTGTTTCAACGCATGAGTAAAGGATTGGTCAAAGAACTTGCTGCTCTAGCTCATCTGTGTGGAAAGCATATGTTTTACTGGGTTTTGTTCAAAATTCCCAGAGAAAGAACTCAAGTATGTTTTCGGTCAACTTACTGTATGCATGAAACGGTTTTCTTATTTATCCTTTTGAAAAATCGATAAAAACAGTGTGGAATTTTGTTATTTTCTGTGCTAATTTATCAATAGAAAAAAATCATATCCTTCATATGATAAAGTGAAGCATGTAACTTGAGAATATTATTATATCATTAGACTATAAATATGAACTATATAGTATGAACTATATTACATAGTTTGCCTGATTTGTCAGGGACAAGAAGGCTTACTGGGACAAAGAAGTTTCAGTTCTAAAACTGAAAGTGTTAGAGAGAAACTGGAAGTTATTGATCAGCTTAATATTACACAAGTGTTTAACAAGGAATCACAGCTATGAATAGAGCTGGTCCAAGAATATACCAAACTGAGCTTCCAGAATGAACATCAGTTTAAGGGATGAGATAATCAGGAACTCTGTAAACCCGGGGCACTAGAAATCAATGTTTTACTTTTTCTGCATTCCAGAATTAAGGTTCAGACCTCTGGCCAGAGGTGATGTCTGGGGTCCTCCAAATATTTAGACATAGAATAATACATTAGTCCATATTTCATATGTGAATGACATGAAGTAGAGCCACACATATTTACATCTTGGAATAAGATGTTAATATGTAGAATTGAATCTGCAGCTCTGGCTCTGAAAGGGAATTAGGTATGAAACAGTTGAAAGGGAGACACACTGAAGAAGCAAGGGCTAGTCCGGGATTTCAAGACTTCCCCAGCTCAGAGAGTGGGATTCAAGAACGGGATGCAGCATCCCCGGGCTTAAGGCATTAGCCCAGTTGGACTGAATGTGTATAGGAAGCCAACCTTGCACATACTGAGGTATGCTTTAGAGGTATGGAGGCTTTGCATGCTCATGGCAGAATCTGTGAGCGGGGAGAGCTATTAGGAATATCAGGGGGTTTATCACACTCAGAAGTTAATGCAGAGCTACTGAGAAAGCATGATCACTGGCTAAGTATATGGGGGGGCAGGGCGGGGAGCTTTCCTCTGAGGAAACCTCTGGAGTGGCAGAAAATCTTTAGGCTTCAAAGTGACGAGAAATGTCTGGAAAGGAGCTATTGGATGTAATTCAGTGCATTCATGAGGAGAATAGCATTTGTGACGTATTTTTCATACAGCAAGAGTGTTCCTTTCAGACCTTGCTATTTAGGAATCATACAGTTTAAGGCACCTGGTAATGATGAATAAAATATTATAGTCATTCTTGACATTAATAACTAACCTTCATGAAGTAAGACAACATCACAGAAACCAAAATTTTAAAGTAACAGAATTCCAGAGTAGAGAATAGAAGACCACGCTCTGACCCTCCAGTGGCATTTGACTCTCAGCCAATCACCTTAACCTTCAGTCAATTGGGAACTAAGATTTGCCCCAGCAAAGCTAAGCCCTACACATGTTCAGTAGAAGGAAGAACTAGGGGATGTATATGGGTATGGTCTACATACAATATAACATGGATGTTGTCTCTTGGAGGCTGTGCTCCCGATGACGACTGTATTCACACCGTCCTTCCTCGTTGGCATTGAGGGTTTGATTTTCATTACCAATATGATGTTACAAACCACAATCACAAAAATAACTTAAAATGGTTCACAGGTTGCTTTACAAAAGCAAAAGCAGATCCTCTCTGGATGAACCCATCTTAAACCCCTATCTCCCATAAATAAAACCTCATAGAATTTGAGCTGACTAACCAAATTCCCAAGCATAGGAGAACAAAAGAATATCACTGAGAGACATTAGGATTAATGAACAGGAGAGTCCTCAAATATTTATATTTTGGAATAATAAACTAAAGAATATAAAATAGTTATTTTACAATGTTTAAAGACCTAGAAGTCGAAACACAATCATAAATAGTAGACAAATACAAAAAAAATAAAATAGAGCGCTATTAAAAATGAAAAAATATAAATACTAAAATGAAAATTTCAAAAGATGCATTAAACTGCTGATTAGAACCTCCTAAATAGTGACGTAGTCAGTCCAGAAAGATTGACAAAAGCTTAATATCATAGAAAAACTAGAGAAATGCAAACCAGAATATGCATATAGAATATAGGGGCACCTGGCTGGCTCAGTCTGTAGAGCATGTGACTCTTGATATTGGGGTCATGAATACAAGCCCCACATTGGACGTGGAGTCTACTTTTAAAAAAATGAAGAATTTTTTTAAAAGAATATAGAATAGGGGCGCCTGGGTGGCTCAGTGGGTTAAAGCCTCTGCCTTCGGCTCAAGTCATGATCCCAGGGTCCTGGGATCGAGCCCCGCATGGGCTCTCTGCTCACTTCCTCCTCTCTCTCTCTCTGCCTGCCTCTCTGCCTACTTGTAATCTCTATCTGTCAAAGAAATAAATAAATAAATCTTAAAAAAAAAAAAAAAGAATATAGAATATACATATGATTTTACTTCCCAAAGAGCCAAAGAGAAACATTAGAGAAGAAACTACATTTAATGATATTTAACTTTTTGGGGCGCCTGGGTGGCTCTGTGGGTTAAAGCCTCTGCCTTCGGCTCAGGTCATGATCCCAGGGTGCTGGGATCGAGCCCTGTATTGGGCTCTCTGCTCATCAGGGAGCCTACTTCCTCCTCTCTCTCTCTCTCTGCCTGCCTCTCTTCCTACTTGTGATCTGTCTGTCAAATAAATAAATAAAATCTTTAAAAAAAGATTAGTTCTTCTTAAAAAATAATAATATTTAACTTTTTACAGAAATAATTTTAAAAATTAACATTCAAATTTGGGAAATTAAAAAAAATGGCCACAAATAAAAAGAAATTCACAAGTAGATATATAGTATAAAAGTCAAGGAGAATACTATAAAAACAGCCTTAAAAGACAAATTCCCTACAAAGGAATGACAAACCAGAGGGTATAAACCAGAACCTAATGGAATTGTATTCGTAGAATGTGGAGACGCTTGCTATTAATCTGCAATAATAAAAATTTCTGATGTATCATTCAATAAAAGGTGGAAAATAAAAACAGATATTAACACCATCCTCGGAAAATATACTTCTAAATATAGTGCTATAAGAAGATAATAAAACCTGAGTATACCTATTTCTGTTAAACAAATAGAACCGGGAGGTAGAAATGGGTTTAAGATAAGTCCTGACTATTTAAGAAACAAAACAGAGGAACATAGGTGGGAAAAAGAGAGGCAAACCAAGAACCAGACTCAGCTCTAGAGAACAAACTGATGGTACCCGGGGCAGGGGATGGGGGGTGAAACAGGTGGTGGGGATTAAGGGGCACACGTGTGTGGAAGTGTCGAATCACTCTAGTGTACCCCTGAAACTAACATAACACTATGTTAACTAACTGAAATTTCAAGAAAAACTTGTTAAGGAAAAAAAGAAAAAAGATAATTCTTGACAAATTGTCAAGAGGGAAAAATTGTAATTTGATACAAAATCTGTTAAAGATAAGAGAAAGAGGAAATGCTCTACAGTTAATTTTCTCTTAGTTATGACCTTAAAAAATACACTAAAAAAGTTATGCATGAGCAGGTAAATTAGGCAGGTTCATCTGGGCTGATATTGGCAGGATTAAAGGAGAAAAACTAGGGACTACATACAATAAATGTGATTTTTCTTACTCAAGCACAGACCCCCGAAGCTTTGGTTGGTTTTCCAGGGCATCTATGCTTTATGCAGTCTTTCAGTATTCATGGTCACTTCCAAGATTTGGCTCCCCAACCTGAACTTGAAGGAAGGAAAGAGGATACCAAAAGCTCAGACCTGTTCTTTGATGTTTTGACCTGGGAGTGACATGGATCACATTTGTCCACAGCCTCTTGGCCAGCATTTGTCACACACCCCTGCTTATCTACAAGCGCCTGAGAAACGCAGGGAAGAGACTGGGGATATGGGGGGGGGGGGGGGGGTATTACTACCTCTCCCACACCAAGAAAAGGCCACACTGGGTGGTGAGCTTAGAAGAAATGATGCTGAGTTTCCTCCTCCAGGAATTATTAATGACTTTGATTAATATTTTCATTTAGGCATAGAGATCCTGCAAGACCAGTAAAAGAAGGAAACATAAATTTATGAGACAGGCACAACTCTGCTGGATATTTTCTTTTTTTTTTATTTTTAATTGAATAAATTTGACATAAAACATTTTGTAAATTTAAGCTATGGAGCATGTTACTCTGATATATTTATATACTGTAATATGATGGCTGATGGCAATATTTATCACATTGCATAATTATAGTACAATATTATTATTTATATTCATTTCATTGGCCACTAGATACCTATGGCTTGTTTACTATTCATTACAAGTCTGTACCTTTAAACACCATCACTCTTTTTCCCCACCCCATGCCCCTGTAGGTCCAATTTACTGGGTTTTTTTTACAGGTTTAACCTTATTAGATTCCACATATAAGTAAACATAGAGTACTTGTCTTTCCCTGTGTGACTTACCTCGCTTAGCATAACATGCTCGAGTTCCATTCTTGCTTTTACTTGCATTACTGAGTAATAGTCCATTGAATGTGTGTGTAGGTGTGTGTGTATGTATATATGCACACACATACAAATACATACACACACACACACACACACACACACACACACACGCCACCCACATTTTCCTTATTCACTCATTTATCCACGGATATTTATATTGCTACCATATCTTGTCGATCATGAATAAAAAAATAAATGTCAAAATATAAAATATAAATATATAAATAATGTTTGTTAAATATTTATATATGTATATAAATAAAATATATTATATATAAAGTATGTATAAAGGATAAAATATAAAAATAGTAAAACAAACAAACAAATATGGGGTGCATGTATCTTTTCAAATTAGTGCTTTTGTTTCCATTAGGTAGTGGAGGTTTGGGGGGGGTGGGGTTTCTCAGTGGTGGAATTACTGGATTATATGGTATTTTTATTTTTAATTTTTAAAGGAACTTCCATACTGTTTTCCACAGTGGCTGTATCAATTTACATTCCCTTCACCAGTGCACAGAGGTTCCTCTTTCTCCACAACCTTCTTGTATTTTTGTTTGTTTGTTTTAGTCATTCTGACATGGATGGTGACAGCTCACGGTGGTTTTGGTTTGCATCTCCCTGATGATGACTGGTGTTGAGCATCTTTTCGTGTGTCCGTTGGTCATCCAGATGTCTTCTTTGGAAAAATGTCTATTCATGTCCGCTGCCCTTATTTTAATCAGATTATTTGGTGTTCGGTATTTGAGTTGTGTAAATTCTTCATATATTCACAAATACATATATTATTCATATCTATATACTTAATGCTTATTAGATTTATCATTTGCAAATATCATCTCCCATTCAGTAGGCTGCCTTTTTGTGTTTTGTGCCTTTTTGGTTTCCTTGACTGTGCAAAACCTTTTCATTTTGGTGGAGTCCCAATAGTTTATTGTTATTTTTGTTTCCCTTGCCTGAGGAGACAGATCTAGAAAAATGTTGCCATAGCTGATTTCAAAGAAATTACTGCTTGTGCTCTCTTCTAGGAGTTTTATGGTTTCAGGTCTCGCATTTAGGTCTTTAATCCATTTTGAGTTTATTTTTGTGTATGGCAGAAGACAGTGGTGCAGTTTCATTTTTTTGCATGTAGCTGTCCAGATTAATTGACCATGCAAGCATGGGTTTATTTTATTTTTTTAAAGATTTTATTTATGTATTTGACAGACAAAGATCACAAGTAGGTAGAGAGGCAGGCAGAGAGAGAGAGGGGGAAGCAGGCTCCCTGCAGAGCAGAGAGCCCATTGTGGGGCTCAAACTCAGGAACCTGGGACCATGACCCGAGCCGAAGGCAGAGGCTTTAACCCACTGAGCCAACGGGCACCCCAGCATGGGTTTATTTTTTTTTTTTAAGATTTTTATTTATTTATTTGAGAGAGAGAGTGAGAGAGCATAAGAAGGGAGAAGGTCAGAGGGAGAAGCAGACTCCCCGATGCAGGGACAGCCCAATGCGGGACTCGATTCCGGGACTCTGGGTTCATGACCTGAGCCGAAGTTGCCCAACCAACTGAGCCACCCAGGCGCCCAGCATGGGTTTATTTTAAACGCAGAGCCTAGCATATACTGGACAACCATTAAATGTCATTAATGCATTATTAATGTGTGAACTTTGTATTATTGTGATTTATGCAGTACCATAAATGGGGATTATTAAATATATGTGTATGTGTATATTTCTATTTCTCTATATACATACATATATCTATATAGAGCTATATATTTATATATAGATATTATATAGATCTATATACTTATAGATCTATATAGATATATGTATTTACCCACATCGAGATAGATGGATTATTTTTCTGGAAGGTTTTGGACCACTAGACCATGTAATAACAACGAATCTTCAATGTTTCATGGACGGGCTACCACTGAGCAAGTTTTAGGCACTTTGTGATCATATTAACATACAATAGATCATATTTACAGTCCCTTTTCAAAGTTTCCTATTTTAGGTAATTCTGTATGTATAAAACTACAATTATTGTCTGCTACAAGATAATCTGAGAAACGAAGCCCTTTAAAAGTTACAGGCTATGAAATCGGCATTATCCTGGACATGACCCTAGAATCCTTCTTTAAATTAGTTAAATTGGGGGCGCCTGGGTGGCTCAGTGGGTTAAAGCCTCTGATTTTACCCACTTTATACATAAAGTATGTATACTTTATGATTCCAGGATCCTGGGATCGAGCCCCGCATCGGGCTCTCTGCTCGGCAGGGAGCCTGCTTCCTCCTCTCTCTCTCTCTCTCTCTCTCTCTCTGCTTCTCTGCCTATTTGTGATCTCTGTCTGTCAAAATAAATCAATAAAATCTTTTAAAAAATTAGTTAAATTGTACCTGTGACAGAAGTGATGATGCTGTGAAAATATTGATTTTTATTCAAAGAATTCAGAGTGTTTTTGAAAGAGGTTATATAATGGAAAAACTAGCCCCTCCGAGATAGTATCTCAGCATCACCGAGTCCTCAACCTCATTTTTTCGGATCCCACTTCTGATTTGCTCAATGAAAGAATACGTTAAGGTCCTAAGACATAACAGGGAGAATAGAATAGTCTAGTTAATGTAAACCCTTTCTGTTCAGGAAAGGTTTTATAATATTAAAAATACATACAAGACAGATACAGCTAATTTAGTTGTACACCAACATTGGCATTTTATGGATATCTTAAATATTTGAATGCATTTCATTATATGTTCTTAATAACTCTGGTAAGGTTTTTTCAAATAACATTTAGCTCAACCACTTCCCAAGACCTGGTATTCTGGGCAAATATACTTGACCACCTTTTAAATGAAAAGCAGGTCTTAGAGAATGATATTTAAATCACAGAATCATGCAGAATTAGGAGCTTTAAACAAATAAATCTGCATCAGCATGATCTGGCCTCCTGTCATTCATGTTTTGCTTGCTGTTCATTATCCAAACTCTGCTGCCGCGGTAATTCTTTATGCTGTGAATTATTGTCATACTGTTAAATACAGCTTTGAAAATGACAAGACCAATCTTTTTTATTTACCAGCAACCAATCATCCTGCCTAGAACCAACAAAAGCAAATTCTATGTCTGTTAAGCATTTATTGAAAACACTGTGTGTTATCACTCCAGTTCTTAGAAGAGAAGAGCCGAAGTGAGTAAAACAGCTGGGCTCCCCTTTTCTCAAAAACCCTTTGAAATCCATATGAAATAACCTAAATGCCACTACGGTAAGAAAGAAGAAATGAAACTTGGATCTTCATCCCAATCACTGCCTCGCCCTCAGATTTTCTCCTACCAGCTTCTCTTTCACTCCATGATGGAATTCTTCCTCCAAACATATCTGGTCTCTGACCACTCCTGTCTGTGTCTCTACTCTAGCTGCTAAGGTGCGAGTCACTATTGCCTCCAGTCAGATCCTTGCGTAGAATAACCATAACTCATCCCCCTCCATCTGCTTCTGCTAGCCTCCTATCCATTCTCACTCTGGCAGACACAGAAACACTCTTCAAACAAAGTCTTTTGGCTCAAAATCCTACAGTGGCTTCCAAAGTCTCTCAGAGTCAATCTAGAGTCAGCCTAAAAGTTTACCAGGTTATAAGGGGTGCCCCCTGGTGTCTCTCTGTCCATCCCTGGTCTCCTTCCTGTCCCTCATGTTGTGCTTACTTTTACTTCTGTGTGCATTTCTTTCCTTCAGGATAGTGAAGTTCCCCTAACCGCCTTCACCACCCTACGCGTAGGATTCCTACTTCTGAAGACCTCATGTCCCTCTTTCAGATTTCTTGTGCACACCCATGTTCCCCCACTCCCTCTGACCTCAACACCTACCAGCTTCTAGCTCACTGTGACTGTATTTACTTAATTTTCATTAACGTCCCTTTTTCTATCTTCCATAACTGAAATGTGAGCCACCTGAAGGCATGTTTCGTTCACTAATGAATGTCCAACACCAGTGCCTGACACACTACCACATGACATGTTGAATGAACGATGGCATCCCTGGAAAAATCGAGAAGTTCTCTCCAGGACACTCTGATCAGAGCAGCCTGTGTCACTTTCTCCTGAGAAGGCTGCAAACTTACTCACATCTGGGTCCATCCTCCTGCCCTTATGTCCTGCTTTCGGCTTCCTCCGTTCAAAAGCCAGTCCCTCTACCTCTAGGCCCACAGTGAGTATGTACTTAACCTAAATAGGAGATTTAATCTTTTTACATCTGAACATTTTCCCATTTATTACACTTCTTTTCATTTTCCACTCCCTCTCATCCGGCTTAGGTTATTACATTGTCCCACTTTGGCAAACATCTTGCCAAAGTGGGACAATGTAATAACCTAAGCCTGCCTCTCTGTCTTTCCCTTATATCCATTTAGCGAAATAAACCTAAATGAACTAATTCCACAAAAGGCTTTCTCCAGGCTTCCATCTCGACATTATTGAAGAATTCAAAACTCAGTTTTGCTGACAGTCTTACTGCATGATTCAGGTCAATTCGGATCAATTCTGCCCTTGATATTCCAACCTTACGCGTCTTAAAAAGCTTAAACATGTAAATGATAGGACAGCCAACAGGGCATACTTAAGTTCCTTCCACTGAACCTGCAGAAGATTCAGAATTAATTTAAAGCAACAGTGGAACAGAGTCAAAATCTACCTGAAAGATATCTAGGACAATAAATTCCAAGGTGTTTCGTGCATGGCTTCTTTCATAGTTCTGTGAGAACTTAATTAGCTGTGGAGCTAACATTTCATGACGGATGTCCTTTAACTGTTCAAACAAACAAACAAACAAAAAACTGATAAAAAATCTCAAATGCACTTGTGATGTGGCTTCTGATGCAATTTCATCAAAAAAACAAAAGCTCAGTTTTAGCCAGTTTATGATTCTCAAATCAGAAAAATCAGAGAATGCATGTTCATTAATTTCTTCAGAACTAACTTAACATTTTAAATACTTCTAACGCTGACGCTGATATTTTTCTTCCCCTGTGAGATCTTTTATGTTTAATAACTCTCCAATTTTCTTCAGTGCCAAATCTCAGAGACTTAACCCTCAGACAGAGACAATCTCATAAAAATTAAAGGCCAAGAACACAGTGCACTCCAATTGTGTGTCGCAACCCCCGGGGTGCCTGTGGGTTATTCCTCAAACCCCCAGCTCATTTTGCTTTTGTTGTCACATCTCAGATGACAAGGAAAAATATATCTGATCAGTCAAATCAGTGAAATGTGTTAAATAAAATCCATCACTATTATGTAGAAAAATGGAAATAAGAACAAATAACATTAAACACTAATTTAGAGCTTAATGAAATCTTACTAATTACATAATAGAAACTGATCAATACAATTGGATTAATACCAAATATTAATTAGTATTATAACTAAAAGTAAAACAAAAATCTATCGGTCTGCTCTAAACTTAGTCCAGTTGATATTTTTGAAATGTATTGAAATAGCTCATGTTTTTGGAGCTCTGCCTACCAAATTAATGATTTAATCAAACCTGACACCAAGCCATCCGCTGCCTCTGAATTTCTGAAAATGGTGTTTTTGAAACTTCCTAAGTTAAATGGTAGGATACATTTTTATTAATTGTATGTTCAAAAATAAAGTAGAATTCACTCAAAGAAGGAAGTTCCTGATCTTCTTAGTAAAAATATAGAAAAAGATCCTTGGTCAATTGAAAGAATTTCCAATTCGTTACACATAAACAGAATTTTAAAAGATTCATGTTTATATTAAACCTATACCTGTGTGAATGTAATTAGAAATATAACTTCATAATTTTACTCTTATTGTTCATAAAACTATCTAATTTGCATATATATATAAAATTATATACCTGTTTCTCCTTACTTTGGCCCTAGTCCTTTATTTATGAAAGATGAGAATGTTTTATATATACATATATATACACACATACATATATACATATACACATACATACATATATATATATACATATACAAACACATACATAGGTTTAAGATACAGTAATCTTACTGTCTTACATATGCCTGTTCTTTAAGTTTCTTCCTGTTTCCTACAGGCAGTCACGTGCTATATAATACAATGAATCCCTGATCTACATATCTTAGAAGAACGGAATAACAGATTGCTGAGTGGTCTCCTGCAAAGCATGAAAATTGGCTCTAGCCAGGTACTTAAAACCCTTAATGCTGGCAGAGTCCTGATGTCGTGAATTAGGTCACCTGTCGGCCGGGAGCTTTATGCGGCAACCACAAGGCTTGGACACCATGGAAAGGTTGTACTCCCCACGTACATTCACGGGAACGGTGAGACAGACCAGCCACTGACCTGCCTCATCTCACATCTGTAAGTGCAGGGCCCAGATCTTTGCAGGTGATGGTATGATGCTCGCCCTCCCATGAACGATAAGCTGGCAAAATGGGGCTCGAGACAAGTCCCATTTTAATTTGCTCCATTATAATGCTGTTCGATTTCAGACGCTGGCACTACCAGAGGCAGGTCTGATTCTTCCTCAAGGGAAGGAGGGAGCCTGCTTCCTCCTCTCTCTCTGCCTGCCTCTCTGCCTACTTGTGATCTCTGTTGAATGAATAAATAAAATCTTTTTAAAAAATTTAAAAAATAAATAAATTCCCAGGCAAAAATATCAGCAGCAACTTTAAAAATGGGTGGCAGTATATCTATGGTTCCCTAGATAATTTATTCCTTTTCTCCTACAGATGCTTTTGTCATACATCTAAAAGCTCCTCGATTACATCTCCCCATGTGTGGTGGTTAATTTTATGTGTCAACTGCCCTGGGCCGTAGGGTGCCCAGGCATTTAGGCAAACATTATTCTGGGTGTCTGGGAAGGTGTCTCTAGATAAGACTGACATTTGAATCAGGAGGCTGAGTAAAGCAGATTGTCCTCCCTAATGTCAGTGGGCCTCCTCCAATCAATTGAAAACCTGAATAGAACCAAAAGGCTGAGTAATAGGAAACTCCTCATGCTAGACTATTTGAGCTGAGGCTTTTTCTTTCTTTTCTTGTCTTTGAACTCAAACCAAAACATTGGCTCTTCTTGGTCTGGAGCCTGCTGGCTGTCAGACCACCTGTGTTCATATCCAAATACCACCTCACCACTTTTCTGTCTAATTTTTATTCCATCTAAGAATACCAACCTTGACCATGCCTCCCTCAGCCTGCACTAATTACCCCTCTGTAAGTGATCTTTCCATCAATTTACATAGACGATTTTATCTCTTTACCTGATAGACACCTCAAACTACCACCTATTTCACTTGCTGCTTGTACATCAGAATTCTTCAAAAGACTGTATAAACTCAATGTCTTAAAATTCTCTATTTACCAATTTTCTTCAAAAAGCTTTATACCCACTTTCTATCTACTAACCCCAAACCTCAATTATCAGAGTTGCCAATTGCTAAAACTTCATGCTGCTAAAGCAAATGGTCAAGTCATGGTCGGCCCCTAATGTCACCGCTGATGCTTTTGACATTGGCGAATCCTGGGCCAGAATGGCTCACACTGCCTTGCAAGAGCTGCTTGGGAATCTCTTCTAAATTCTTGAGACAGCACTTTGTTTTCTAGGAAACAATATTACCATGGTCTTCCTTCTATCTTGTGGATAGCTACTTCTCCATTTTCTTTGCTGCTCCCTACTTAACTCCTGATTTTTGTGTAGACACGTCCTTGAAATTGTTTTCTTTTTATATTCATTTCCTTGGGTACAGTGAACTCACGGAGTACCACATCTTAAATAATACCTTCTGTATAAATTATCTCCACCTGTATATCTCAATCTTCTCTGAACTAGAAATTGCTGTATGCACCTGCCAACTGCACATCTCTCTGTGGATTAAGTAAAGCAAATTTAATAAGTCCAAACTCCAAATTCTTGCTCTTTCTTACATACTTTCTCCTCACTTGGTCTTCCCTGTCTCAGTCAATGTCAATTCTATCCTCTAGTTTTTCAGATCCCAAACACTTAGTGACATGCATGATTTACAAGCATTTCTAACCAACCCCACCCTCGCACTCTTTCTAAACCATCAACCCGTCTCATCTAATTTGTAGGAATTATCTCTTAACTTGTTTGCTTACTTCCACTCTTGACCACATAATTTTTAAAAAACAAGTCACAGTACCTTTTGAAAAACCTAAAACAGATGCTCTCATTTCTTTGCTCCAATCTTTCCAGTGGTTTCCTGTCTCAAAATAAATACTGGTACATTCAGAATATTCTCAGTCTCTCCACCCCACTTTAAACTCTAATGGCCATCAGGTGAGCTCTTAGCTCTGGGACTCTGCATTTGCTGTTCCCTTTGCCTAAACATATACTTACGAGCTACCTGGCTTTCCCTCTCACACCCTAGGAGTCTGATTAAGTCAACTTGGAGGGTGCGGGCCTTCCTTGAACAGACAATTTAGGTTTTTAAGTATTCTCCCCCAAACTGCCCGTCCCTGTTTCCTGATTTATAGTTGTCTTTAGCACTTATCACCAAATCACTACTCTATCTCCTATTTATTGTCTATATTCCTCGCTCAGATTTAAGGTCCGTGAAAGCAAGGTTTGTTTTTTACTTGATTTTGCTCATGCTGCTTGCCAGATACTTAACATAATAGGAACCCACAGCAGTGGCTCAACGCATATTTGTCTGATAAAATATTGCAGATCAGGTATGTGTTTGTATCTCTTTTAGTATTTCTGAACATTCCTTGATTAACAAAAGTATTTCAAATTTTATATGAAATAAAGGAATCTCATATGCCCAGACTGGACATAGGACCTCTTGTTCTCAGAATTTCTTACGTCTTTTCATTTAACTATTATATAAAGTATCATCTGGTCTGGAAACTAGCATTATCAAGAACTTGACAGTTACCCTGTGTGCTCTCAGTATATGCCTTTAGAATTGACTTTATTGTGTAAATTAACCAAATTCCTCTGGGTAATATTGGGAAACTTTTTAATTTGATGAATTTTTTCATAATTAATTTATATAATTGTGTATCTTATATGTGTGTAATTGATTTATTTTTAATATTATATTTTATATAAATTATAATATATAAATTATATATATTGTGTATATAAATTATATAGAATAAATATATATTTAAAATCTATAATAAGTACACTGAAACATATATTTTATAAAATATATGTTAAATTTATCATATATATTTTAATATATACATACAATATATGTATGTATATATTAATATATACAAATACAATATATATTTATGATACCTAAAGGGTATTGTAAGATGACTTTTTCCTGTTGCTCTGGATTTATAAATGGAGCTCTGAGCTGAAAACAGCTGACATCAAGCTTCACCTAATTGTCAAAAGAACTACAATGAGCCACATACAAAATGACACGTCTTTGCAGAGCTTGCTTGCTTGCTTGCTTTCTCTCTTTCATTCATTTATTTGAGTGAGAGAGTGTGTAGGAGCAGGGAAGGGGGTGGCAGGGAGAGAATCTCAAGCAGGCTCCACACAGGACAGAGCTGGACACAGGGCCCCATCTTAGGACCCTGAGAGCACGAGGAACCCAACCCTTAACTGTCTGAGCCACCCAGGTGCCCCTTTGCAGGGCTTTCTAAGGGAGGTTTTTGTTGACTTAATTGTATTGACTAACCACCAGTGCCCTTCCTAATATTTAGTACAGTTTTAATGGGCAACCTCCAAAAGAGTTATTCATAAAGATTGATCATCCTCTCAAAAATTGCTAATTTCTCTAATTTCTCTTCAGTTGCCAACTGGATGCTGTGGCACCACTGTTCCTGTAGGCTGTCCAGCTATGGGTTACACTTGAAACACAACAAAACATGGTTGAGGTTTCTATAGAGAACGTGTACAACTTTTCTCTGGAATTTTGGGACTAATGTAACTATTTAAATTATATTCCTGTGTATCAAGTCATCCCAAGTATATTGGCACAAGGCAAAAAATTTCCTTTTTTTAAATCTGAAGTATAATTAACATATAACATTGTATTGATTGTAGGTATAAGACATAATGATTTGGTATTTGTATATATTATAAAATGATCACCATAATAAGTGTAGTTAGCATCCATTCTTATACACATTTACAAATTTTTTCTTGAGGACTTTTAAAATTTGCTGTCTTCACAGTTTTCAAATAGGTAATGTAGTTATCAACTAGAATCGCCATACTGTACTTTACATCTCCATGACTTTCTTACTTTATAACTGGAAGTTTGTACCTTTTGATCTACTTTACTTATTTCTTCCACCCTGTACCTTATGCCTCTGGCAACCACTTCTGTTCTCTGTATCTTTGAGCTTGTTATTTTTGTTTTATTTTCTTGGCACGTTGTAACAAAATGGCAAGGGTGCATTGTTTTCTATGTCTGAATAACATTCCATTTAGAGGGTGTGTGTACCTGTGTGTATGTGCACATATGTGCATGCATATGTTTATAACAACGTCTTATCTATCACGAGGGGATACTTTGTTTCCATGGCGAGGCTATTATAAATGTTGCAGAGAACATGGGTATGCATCCGTCTTTTTATTTTCTCAATTTCTCTTTCTGCTGCTTTATTATTGGTATATGGAAATGCAACAGATTTATGTATGTTGGTTTTTATTCTGTGAACTTACTGAATTTATTTTTCAGTTCTAATAGTTTTTTGGTAGCATCTTTAGTTATCTACGTATCCTATGTCACCTGCAAGTAGAGAAAGTTTTACTTCCTCCTTACCACTTTGGATGCTTTTTATTTCTTGTCTGATTACAGTGGCTAGGACTTCTAGGACTTCCAGGACTATATTAAATAAAAGTGGTGAGAGGGGACATCCTTGTTTTGTTCTTGATCTTAGAATAAAAGTTCTCAGTTTTTCACCATTGAGGATGATGTTAGCTGTGGGCTTTTCATATATGGCCTTTATTTTGTTGAGATATGTTCCTTCTAAAGCCACTTTGTTGAAATATTTCTTGTCTTTTTTATAATAACCACTCTATGGGTATTAGAATTTTCTTAAGCTCATAAATTCTGAGGTTAGGAATTCAGATGCGACATAGCAAGATAATTGATATGTGGAATTGCTGAAAGAGGCGGAAACATTTGGGCGCTGCGATTATGTGGGAGCTCCCTAATTCACATGCCTGGCAGTTAAAGTGGGATTAATTGAAAGCTGGATTTAGCACTGACAACCATAGTGCCCACCTATGACCTCTCCCTGTGAGGTATGTTTCCTCTCTGTACGGTGGATTCAGAAGAGGCTGGGGGAGACCACCATTGACAGGAATGAGAGAGACAACTTTCTTTAAGGGAGTCTTCAGCCACAGAAAATGTATCCAACAATGGTGTGCATGTACTATACCCAAAATGTGCCTTCCAAACAAAGGAATACAGGAACTTCCAGATCAAGCATATTTGGCCATTTTTGGCTGCCTCTCCGGCCTCTCTGATCTATTCCCATCCAATCCTTCAAAATTTATATGCATAACATCCAGAGAAAGAAAAGACATCTCACATTTCACATAGTCATGCCTGCTCTTGTGAGAGTAGGAATCAGAGCTCCAAGTGCACTGGACAAGGGAGGCGTAGTGCCTTGATTTGCATGTGAAATTGGAAGCTTCAAATGATATTTACTGAACTGGACTGGTCCAGAAAAGACCCAAAGATTGTAACATATAGGAGTTATATTCTTAAGGAAAAGATAGAGGGAATTTAACAAAGCATCATTTAAAAAAGAAAAAAAAAAGTATGATTAAGAAAAATAACAATTTATATATTTTTTTAAGTTGAAACTCCTCAAAAGTCAGTGGTTATGTTTCCAATATTATAAATGAAGTTGGGTACTATTTTGAATTTTAGCTAGTTCATTTATAAGTAATATAAAATATAATCTAATTCCTAGATTTTCAGAAATGGACCCACTGGCTGCTTCAAGAGTAATATACATATTATGTTTAAATGATTTTTTTAATAATAATCTGAAAGAAATTTCAAAATCCAAATGCCTGTAGGAAATTAGCATATGATGTGTGAATTGGATTTAGTGTAAGAATTAGGAAATACTTGGGGCACCTGGGTGGCTCAGTGGGTTAAGCCGCTGCCTTTGGCTTGGGTCATGATCTCAGGGTCCTGGGATTGAGTCCCACATCGGGCTCTCTGCTCAGCAGGGAGTCTGCTTCCCTCTCTCTCTCTCTCTGCCTGCCTCTCTGCCTACTTGTGATCTGTCTCTGTCGAATAAATAAATAAAATCTTTAAAAAAAAAAAAGAATTAGGAAATGCAAGTAATAAAAACGGCCTAACACAAGAAAACACATCTATAGTCCTTATTAGAGGGCTAATTCTGGGCATGCCACAATGTAGGGAATAGAGAAGTTTGGATATGACACAGTTATATCATTTAGAACCCTTGGTGCTTTTCTTGATTACTTAAAAACATATTCAATGAGTTGTATTATATACACACATACATATCTATAAATAACAGATATGAGAGAAGGATAGTATTGAATTACTTGAGGGAACAAAAATTAAGAAGGAATATGGAGAAGAATTCACTATAACACAGAACTAATCAGGATACACAAGACTCACCAAAAAAAATTTTTTTTAATCCATTTATATTATATGACCCACTAATAAATGAATATGGTATTTATTTTGTGATTTGAAAAGCTTCTTTTTCTAACAGAAAAATAACAGTGGTTCCAGATTTGTACTTCAATTTAACACAAAAATTCTTGTATTTCAAACATATGCCTCTTTTATTATTTATCATCATTATATAATATGCAGTTATACAACTATCAGTTTGCTCAAAATAACCTTGGATTTTCAAGACTGAGGGAAATAAAAATAAATCACATACTGATAGTAGGTACACATTAAGTGATCTGTATTAACCTACTTACTTGATCCACACTACGAGCCCATTTGGTTATTATTATGGGGTAATATCCTTTGATGCAGAAGGTTTATGAAGAGTTTGCAAATCATATAGACAGTAAATGGCACAGCAGGGATATGAAAGCCAGTTGTCTTCCTCTTCCCATTTTCTTTATTTAAATGAAATATTCTGTTCTTCATGAATTTGGAGGGGAATGGACCATTTTTAAAACAGGTTGTGTAGAATGTATTGTAAAACTACATTTTGAAAAATCAATAAGCACATTCATACAAGGGCACTGAGCTTCTACAAGTACTCTGTAAATATATAATTTTATAGAGAACAGCTTTATTAGACATTTCATAGTGTCATTTTGAGTTTTTTTCTAATTGGGAGCCTCTACAGTTTACAGGTACCCCTAAGAAACAGATGGGGTAACCACAGGATATTGAAACACCCACAGGATAACTGAAGAGAGATTAATTAGCGGAGTATTAACAGAGTTTGGGGCAGGATTCGGGAACTCACTGGGGAGGGTGACGAAGGTAGCAACCACTGACAGAGAGGGGACTTCCTGGGCCCTGAGGCGCCGACAGGAAGAGGCTGTTTGGAGAATTCGACAGCATTGGTTGCAGCCGCAGGAAGTGGCCTCCAGACAGTTCTAGCTGTGGTAGAAGAATCCAGCCCCTACAAACCAAGGCAGGAATGTATTGGGGGAAGTAAGAACCTTGGGTCTGTCTGCCCTATTTTCTCCTCTCCGCTTCCTGCATCAGCCAAACCCAATGTCATAGTTCAAGCTGCCCTAACAAAATACCACAGATGGAGGGGCTTAGAAATAGAATTTTATCCCCCCACAGGTCTAGAGACTGAAAACCTAAAATCAAGGTGGCAGGTTGGTCAGTTTCTCTCGCAAGCTCTCTCCTCGGTGGCAGATAGCTGCCTTCTCCCGGTGTCCTCACATGGCAGAGAAAGCCAGCAAGATTTCCTATGTCTCTTAAAAGGGCACTAATCCCACTACAGGTCCCCACCCTCATGGCCTCCTCTACACCCGATTACCTCCAAACGGCCCCATTCCCAAATGCCATCACACCGGAGGTCCGCTTCGCCGTGTGAGCTGGTGAACGGTGGGACGCGGAATTTCACCCACAGCACCCACCTAGCAGCCTTAGGGCAGGGGGCCCCTCTAGAGTCGGTGCAATTAGCTTCCCAGGACACAGACCCAGCCGGAAACCACCAAACACGCACAGTTTAAAAATCTGCATTTGTCATACTGATGAGAAACGTGAGTTTCCTGTCCTGTTTAATCAAAGAGCCATCTAAAGCCTTTCCCTCTCTCTCTCTTTTTTTTTTTAAATTTTTGAAGATTTTATTTATTTATTTGACAGAGAGAGCACAAGCGGCAAGGGGGGGGCGGGGAGCAGAGGGAGAGGGACAAGCAGGCTCCCTGCTGACAGGGAAGCTGATGCAGGGCTTGACCCCTGGACCCCGAGATCATGACCCCAGCCAAAGGCAGATGCTTAATTCACTGAGCCACTGGGGCAGCGTAAAAATCTTTCTTACTTTATTAATTTTTTCTTTTCAGCCATGCTCAGCATTTCTAGTTGTGTAATAAGGAAAATTTTAAGGATAATATACATATCTGCACTTCATTGTTACTATTTCAATCTTGAAAGTATAATTTTCACTACTTTCTTAGAGATAAAATCTCTAATTTTCAAAAATGAGCACATTTTATAGATGGGTCGTACGTGCATAAATCTTTGGCTTTTATTAAACTGCATTAAATGATTGATTATACGGAGTCTTTACATTGGCATCCAGTAGACACAAACTCAATTATACATATTTTTAACGATTTAAAAGAAGTTCCTTAAAGCTATAGATGTAAGAACCCATATTTTACTTGATAGTGTTGAAATTCCAATAGAACAATCATTTCTTTTGATAACTATTATGATAGACCTTCCCAGAGGTATATTGGTGGAAAATTTCTTTCATTCTTAAACATCTGTAACCAAACCAAACCAAAACAAACAAAAACAACAACAAAAAAACCTTAAAACCCACACTTCACATTATTTTTTCTTTTAGTTATCAGGTCAAAATACAGAAATAAATGTATCTAACATGCATTTTTATACTCTTGAAAATGAGATAAATCTACCTTATAAATTACTATAAAGTGTAAGATAAATAATTTTGGCTTTTAAGTCAATTTAAACAGTACGGCTTAAAACTGACTTGAGGAAGAAGATAGGAACATTTCATACTTGTTACAAAACATAGTTTTGTGTATCTGTGTGTTTGTTTTTCACGTAATGGTGGAATTCTCTCTCATTTTGATTACTCAGAAGGTACTATTGTAAGATGGTTGGAGGTTAGCAGGACGTCACTTTTTTCCTCTCTAGTTAGATGTCCAGATCCATAAAAATACCCGCATAATATTAGATGCTTGTTCTCAAGCAACCACAGGTATCTGGTGCTGTGTGGTACTGTGTTGGTAGTTTCTTCTGAGCACCTGTGAATAATTACTGAGAAAATTGCAGCTACACCTTCCATGTATATGGAGAGACACACTCAACCTCAGACCTGATGTTTTCCAACGATCTGAGAAAACACTGTCAAAACTGTAGATATTTCTCAAAGAAATAAAGGAAAAATCATTTCTGTGTTTTTATTATAATTCTGTTGTTTTGTCCAAAGATTTTTTAGAACAGAAAATATACAGTGTCTTAAAACTCTTGTTAAGGCTGTAGTTGTACCTTTTTTTCTTTTTACCTCTACTTTAATGCTATCACATTCCATCCTTTCCTTTTGTAAAAGGTAATTGCTTTCTGAGCATTAAAATCTGCCCTGATTTAAAAGAAACTGATAAAAATGAATAGGAAACAAAAAGTGTTAAGATTACATTTGTTATAACTTCAAGTTATCCTAGGCATTAATTGTTAACTAGTAAAAACACTGAAAAACGGTGAAAATCATACCAAGGTGCTCTTACATTTTGATGTGTAGTGTAAGAGGTAAGCTGAGTGGGGTTTTAGATTTATTCAAGATATACTAGTTAAGGGGTGCCTGGGTGGCTCAGTGGGTTAAGCCGCTGCCTTCGGCTCAGGTCATGATCTCAGAGTCCTGGGATCGAGCCCCGCATCGGGCTCTCTGCTGTCTAGGGGAGCCTGCTTCCTCCTCTCTCTCTGCCTGCCTCTCTGCCTGCTTGTGATCTCTCTGTCAAATAAATAAATAAAATCTTAAAAAAAAAAAAAGATATACTAGTTAATAGGTGCTGGAAAATAGCTTTTAGCATGTCTCTTGGTGTGTTCTAATAAAATTCTAGAAATGTAAAGTAGGGTACATTATTTTTTTCAGAAGATAAAGGAAAAAAGAATTTTCACTTATCAAAATGAAAAGTGAAAGTAAAGGTTACCAGTGCAAGTTACACAGAGGTACAGTGCAAAGCATTTTGAATTTAGAATTTGTTTTGTATGAAGAATCATTGAAAAAATGATCAAAAACTTAAGTTTCCAAGGACAATATCCTTTTCTGTGAAGTTATCAAGGTTATGAAGAGAACTGGAAAGTTCCCTTCACATTTAAGATTAGTAGGTGGGTTTTGTTTTATTCAACTGTTTTTATGGCTATAAGAGCTGCTCTACAGAAAAAGAAAATATTTTATATTAAAAATAAAATGCTTCTTTATTATTGACCTGATACCTGCTAAATAATTTGGCTAAAAATTTGACAGATTTGTCTGGTCATTTAACCAAACTAGTTAAGTCTGTAGGGTTACATATTCATCCAGTAGGTAATTAAATGGAGAAATGGGTATCTGTGACTGTCCCATTTAGACAAACTAGTTAGACAATTCGATTTTATTTCAATGACAAATGAGTAAAACAAAATTTGTTTTTGTAATTTAGTTTAAAAAAAAATTACGAACCAGACCTGTGAGCAGTCCTCATGTTGATTCAGCATGTGTATTAGTTTTTGGATTGATTTTGGTTATTTCTGGTTTTTCTGATATGTAAGAAATGAACAGCTACCTGTCAGTATTTGGCCAATTCATAATTCCTGTTCCTTTCCTTCCTTCTTTCTTTCTTTCAGAGAGAGAGAACATGTGCACAACATGGGGGAGGGGCAGAGGGAGAGAGAGACTCTGAAGCAGGGACTACATTCAGTGTGGAGCCCAATGCTGGGCCCGATCTCATGAGCCTGAGATCATGACCTCAATCTAAATCAAGAGTCGGATGCTTAACTTACTGAGCCACCTGGGCGCCCCGAATTCCCGTACTTTCAATATGAGTATGATATAATTTATATGTATACCCAATACAGTATTTGTCATGTGTGAATTAACTTTTTAAAAGTTTCACATACTCCCATTTTTTCAAAAAGCAATTATAAGAACAAAAGACAAGTCATATGCTTATAGTACACTAGTGATATAATTTAGTCTCCTTTCTGATTCTTCACATTCCTCAAGATACGAGTGCCACAGTCATATAAAAATGTGAAAAAAAACCTCTCATATTTTATATTTCTTTACAAACAAACCCTTAAAATGCATAACACCTCAAGTATGGGGATTTTTAGTTCAACCTTCAAAAAACATATAAAATATTGAGGGTTACCTTGTCTTAATTGAGAGGAAATGTAATACATAAGTTATACATCAAGTAAATATCTTTTATTATATTGTCTTATTTTCAATTTCTCTCTGCATTTTCCATATGCATAATCTGCCTGGGTCATGAAAGATGATATAATAAATTAATAAAAGATGCACACAAAAAGAAAAGAAATTGTGCTTTCACTTCTGAATATGAAGAGAGAAATGAAATTAAAAGCATTTTTATTGAAAAATAAAAATTTCTACTTAACAAAAGACCTCTTGCCATTGGATCCCTGGGTGTTCCGTATATCCTAGAAAACACTCATACTACCCTAGAAATATAGAATTGTAATGTAATTATTGTTTACTAGGTGCAGAGAACCCATGTTTCTACATTTTGATATAGACAAGACCAATTTCATTAAAATTATGTGGAAAGAAAAGAATATTCCTTCATTGAACTATTTAAGACCCTTATGATATAGCAATATCTAAAGTTTTACACTGATTTTTCCTTGATACGTGTATATCATTACTTTGGTCTTCCATTTAGTTTTATTGTTAAAGATCAAGTGATATGAAGATAATGAAAAAACAAATACAGTCATTTCAGTTGTCCATATTGGTACTTAATTCTACTCCTGAAACTAATATTACACAACATGTTCACTAACTACAATCAGATAAATTTGAAACAAGGAAACAAACCAAAAAATTCTGAAGTACTTTGATTTCCTCACAGTCCTTGACCAGTTGGCTAAGTGCATCCTTTATTTAGTGTAAAATGGACAAAAGAGGGAAAAAAAAGGTTAGTACCATTTTTTTTATCACTGTAAAAATTGACATTTTCTTGAAAACAGTTTAGGTTTATGGTAATGAAATAGGACAACAGGGTTTTTCTAAAATTTTTTTTCCTAAAGATTTTATTTATTTATTTGACAGAGATCACACGTGGGCAGAGAGACAGGCAGAGAGAGAGAGGGGGAAGCAGGCTCTCAGCTGAGCAGAGAATCTGACTCAGGGCTCGATTCCAGGACCCGGGGACCACAACCTGAGCCAAAGGCAGAGGCTTTAACTCACTGAGCCACCCAGCAGCCCTGGGGTTTTTCTAAATTTTTAAAATTTTAATTCCAGTATAGTTAACATACAGTGTTATATTAGTTTCAGGTATATAATTTAGTGATTCAACACTTCTATACCTTACTAGATGCTCATCATAAGAAGGGAGCACAATAGGTTTTTGCTGGGTTTTTAATCACAGACTATGAATTTAACAAGACTAAAACATTTTTTCAAAAAGCTAATGCTTAGAGAGATGCCTGGGTGGCTCAGTCAGTTAAGCATCTACCTTCGGCTCAGGTCATGATCCCGGGGTCCAGGGATGGAGTCCTGCATTGGGCTCCCTGCTCAGTGGGGAGCCTGCTTCTCCCTCTGCCTGCTACTCCCCCTGCTTGTGCTCTCTTTCTCTCTCTCTCTGACGAATAAATAAAACTTTCAAAAGTTAATACTTTGAATGAGTATTTAGTATCCAACCTTTTGTTGGTTGCCTTGGAAGCAAAACTTATTTTTTTCTAGAAGTGAATCTGCTCCAGAGATTCTAAGTTTAGGAAATCCGCCTGGAGGCTCACAGTAAGGACAGGCAGGCAAGAGTCCCAAAGGGAACCAGTCCCACCCTGGGAGACGTGGAGAGCCTAAGTGTGGGGCTCAAGTCTGTAGGACTATTGCATTGACTTTAGGGAGGAAATTATTCACAGAAGCTCTGGATAATGACCCATCAGATTACACCAAAATAATTTTCAATTTGTAAAGCAGCATCAAAGAAATTAGCACCTGTAAAGAGATGAGAGTCTCTATTTTGCTCTCTTCCTAGTACATGGAAGAACTGAGCTCTTAAGACTGAGTAACTTGACATTTTTTAACAAATAGGAAGAAGTAGGAGATATTTATGTCATAAAGTGTCAGTGGTGCTTAAGTGTTTACTTAGAAAAGTAAAAAAGATAGAATTACGTTTGAATCCTGTGTTCATGAAATTCTCTGTAAGTGCTGTTCTATCATGTAAGGTATCCTGTCATATTAGCTCTAATTTAATTCAGCAAATGTTTATTAAACAGTTATTATGTATCTGGCATTTTAATAATGGCTTAATCGGTCATTTTTCATTGACAAGACCTGCTAAAATGTTCAATGTTAAGCTCATTCATTTCTAAAATGCTTCAAAATATTTTTTTGGTTTTTTTATTTTTCTTCAAAATATTTTTAAGATCAAAATGACTTTTAAATATATTGTCAATTTCTATTCCCTGTGTCACAGAAACTTTAAAATAGCTGTGCTTTGGAGCGCCTGGGTGGCTCAGTTGGTTAAGCATCTGCCTTTAGCTCAGGTCACGATCCTGGAGTCCTGGGATAGAGTTCTGCATCCGGCTCCCAGCTCAGTGGGGAGTCTGCTTCTGCCTCTGCCCCTCACTGCACTTGTGCTCTCTCACTTGCTCTCTCACTCTCTCTCAAATAAACTCTTTGAAAAAAATAAAAAATAAATAAGATAGTTATGCTTCATTTTTATTATCTTAATAGGAACCTTAGTTTATCAATATGGTTTCACCGGTTGTTAAACATATTTCTCGTACCCTTATAGAAGACACAGTGATTGTGCTCACATGACATCAAATCATTTGGATGAGAAGCAAAAACACCAAAAAACAAAAAACAAAAAACAAATCCCAATTATCCAGATGTTGAGCTTAAATAATACCAAACATCTGGTGTTTCCAAATAAATTTTTCTTGATTCTGCAAAGCTTTAATTTTTAAGAATGGAGACTTAAATGTCAGACCCAAAATATTTCTTAGCCTAAAATTAACACACATGAATTTGCGATATGTTGGAAAGAAATTATTTCAAGAGGTGGGCTGACATAGAAATGCGAACCCATTTACTTCACAATCACACCCAAAAGGATCATTCTATTACCATGCAAGCAAAGAGATTTTCACTTAAATGTTCTGCCTTTTAATGTTTCTTGTCATTTATTTGACCTATGGTCTTATCCATCTGCTCAGCTTCTCAGTGTTAATAACTATTCAATTCTATATTACAGAATATCATGTGGTTAGAATGGTCAAGACCGGAAAGTTTCCAAATTCACAATATGTCTGTGGTTTATAGATCTAAAATTCAAAGAACAGAAAGATTTGAGTGGAAAAAGCCATTTTAAACATACGATTTACAATGCAATATGGGAAATAACATATGTTTAAAAATGTTTTTAAGATGAAAAAAGTTTAATGTGTTGGAAAACCAACTGTTTGATATAAATATATCTGTCACAGATTTGATATACAGTCTACGTACAGTTGCTTTTTTTTTTTTTTTTGGTGTAAAGGTCAAAGCTTAATTTTTTCCCCTGGTGTACTTAGTACCACTTATTGCAAAGATCATTCTTTTTGACTGCTACACAGAGCAATCTCTGTCATAAAGCCAATGTTACATTTAATTGTTCCTGTTCAGGGCTTTTATTTGATCCTGTTGGGCATTTGTCTACCTTTGTGCTATTACCATACTGCTTTAATTACTTTATTTTTTAATAAGCCCAGCTGCATACCAAGAGGAGAGAGCGGCAGTGACTACCTTGGTAGGTAGGAAAACTTTATCGCTGATATTATTTAGAATTTCCTGTGCTTATTAATTATAATAATTTAAAAAAAAACAACACCTGGTCACTTTTTATAAAGAACTTTTAGAATCTATATAGACAATTTACTGCTTTATTGCCTGAATCCAAAAGTGAATTTCTGTCATCATACTCCTTCCTCCCAACCCAGTCGATTGTCTCTATAATTTTTTTTTTATCTGCTAGAGCGTGTTCTCCAGAATTTGTTCTTGAAGGAGCCTTGTCTAAATTTGATAATTCTTAACTCCATGTAAATTTTATAATTTATTTAAAAATAATATAAACAGACCACCACCATAAAATAACTCTCTCTAATGCAATTTTATATTGACATTGTAAGGAATTGATAGAGCATTTTAGAATTAACTAATAACTTTATATTAACAACACATTCCAATCATGTATATGAACTATCCCCTTATATAATTTGTTGTTATTCATTTTTTCTCAATAATAACATTTTTCTGTATAAAGAGCTTATATTTTATTGTTATATTTATTTATAAAGAATTTGATTCTTAAAAAATTTTTTTCCAAGTTTATTTATTTGAAAGAGAGTGCAAGATAAGAAAGCATGAGCAGGGGGGAGGAAGAAGCAAGCTCTCTCCCCAGAAGTGGGGCTCGACCCAGGGGCTCGATACCAGGACCCTGGGACCACAACCTGAGCCAAAGCAGATGCTTAACTGGCTGAGCCAGCTGAGACCAGCTCAGGTCATGGTCTCGGGGGTCCTGGGATCAAGCCCCACATCGGGTTCTCTGCTGGGCGGGGAGCCTGCTTCCGCCCCCCACCCCACCTACTTATGATCTCTGTCAAATAAATAAATAAAATCTTTTTTAAAAATAGGCTTTTTATATTAGAGTCCACCCAACTGTCCACTAAAATATATGCAGTTGTCTGCAGACATCACACAGAACCAGACAATCAAAAGTATTCACAGGGTATACCCACATAAAGCTTTAACTACACTTAAGAGATAAAGAAAGCAACCTCCAGCAAGTATCACTGATGTCTAAGACTTTCAGGCCCGACTCTCAGGGCCCTTTCACAAACTCACTGAAGTGGGCTTCATTTGCAATTGTTAACCATCCAGCTAACAAGTTTACATCAAGGTAACAAGTTTACGGAGAGTTTGGTTACAAGGCTAGAATCAGGGAGTGTAACAGGATAAACCAGGTACAAAACATCCATCAATGCACTTTTAATGAACATTGTATCCACATTTGGTGTCCAGTGCTTTCACGCAGGTTCTCACTTTAAACGGCATAACGTAAATCACAAGCTAGTAAGCTCCACCCTCCTCTTGTGGTTAAAAAGCATTACCATAGACATCCCTGCAGAAAAGCCTAGACTTAACATAGACTAGCTACAAGTTAACCCTCTGTTTATACTACAGTATAAATTTAATACATTCAGTTTCATTATTGATCAGATACATGTAAATTAAAACTTCCATTGGATATCAATGTCCACCAAATGGGTTGTAATTAAAAGATTGATATTCACAAGTATTAGAATAGGGAATACCAAGAACTCTTACAGCACAGCATCTTTGACTGTAAATTGATAGTGCCCCTTGGAAAAAGTAAGTTTTTCATTATCTAGTAAAGTTGAAGGTGCACATATCTTATGACCAAAATTTCTGCCCCTATATATATATGCCCACCAGAAGTATGTGTGTATGTATTTCTTCTAACACGTAAATAAAAATAACTGAAAGTTTTAAGTAATCCAAGTGTCTATCATCAGGAAAATGTTTAAATAAATTCTGGTGTGTTCAGGCAGTTGAATAGAATATAACAATGAAAACAAACCAACCATTCTGTAAACAAGAGTATAAGAGAAACAAGCATAATTTGGAACATAAGAAGTTAACATAAAACATAGACGAGTCTGTTTATACAATATCCAGAACCAGGCAAGCTAAACTGTAGTGTTTAGGGATAAAATGATAAATAAAAGCAAGTAAGAGATTATGGTAAAACTCTTCAGGGAGTAGAAAGTAGGTGGTCATTGGAGATTGAATGGAGAAATGAGGAAGTCTTCGCAGTGGTATTTTAAGGATGTTCATTTTAAAATAATTTGTTCAGCTCTATGCTACAGTTTTGAGCACCTTTCTGTTGTGTGTTTATGGCTCTCAATTAAAAAGCTATAAAATACAGAAAGTATTCATTTAAATTTTGTAATGTATTATATGTCATGATTTCATACCAATTGAAAAGATTTTAATTACTCTCTCAAAGAAAGAAAATAATAATATTTAATGCCTAAATAATTAGAGCTATAGCCAAATGAAATCATATTATCAATTCTAGCACCAGAAGTCGGAATTCACAACACAAGTTTAGCCCCTTAAAAATAATCACCGGTTAGGGGTAGGGGCAAATCACTCACCCTCACGATGTGTGGAGATGGCCCCTGCAAAAATTAAAGGACAAGATGATACAAGGCCCCATTGCAACATTGTACTTGCATTGCTTTACTTTTTCCAAATTAAGTTTCAGCCTGAATATCAAGAGTGTCTCCTACTCAGAGGTAAGTGTCCTTCCTTCCACAAAATTTGTGAAACTTGTCAGAACCCGAAAAGGGCTTTGATAGGCATTTTCCATCCGTCTGCTCTGGACTGTGCCACTCCCTCCTCACTGGCCCAAGCGAGCCGGCCAGACATCACAGAGTAGTCCTCCGGTGCCTGGAAAAATCACTTCATCACTGCCCAGCCTACTCAGGGTAAATCATGAAGTACTTTCACGGGGCTGGTTTAAAAGTTGAGTAGAAATTTTTAACACTTGGCTGTTTGGATGCTTCTCTGGTGTTCCTTTCCCGTTGAATTCTGCATACCATTTTATGGGGTGCGGTAGACTGCATGTTTGTGCTCCCCCCAGATTTCCATGGTGAAGCCTAATCCCCGGTTGTGATGGCATTTGCAAGCGGGGTCCTTTCGAGGTTCTGCTCTCAAGAATGGGATTCGTGCCCTTACAACATGAACCACAGGGAGCTCCTGGCTCCTGGCAAGGATACAGTGACAAGTTCAGTCCAAGGAACCAGATAACCAATCTGCAGGGCGACTTGACCTTGGACTTTCAGCCTCAGGGACCTTGAGAAATAAACAATTGGAGGGTTTTTTTTGTTTTTGTTTTTTTCTTTTTAATAAGCCCCTCATCTGTGGTATTTTGTTATAGTGGCCTGAGCAGACCAAATATGGAGATATATATGAATTATATACACGAGAACAATTTGGGAAGTTAATGTTATAATTTTTATTCCTGAGTCTGGGTACATAAAGAGGAAAAAAAATTGCTGGGATCTTCTTCCTCAGATTAGTATATTAACAAAACCAAGATCCTAAATTTGAATTTTATGTATACGTCGGTTCATTTTTGCCTATTACATTACAAAGCTATAATTTTGTAGTGGGGGGAACTGAAAGGGTGAAACCTCAGAAGGCCTTTGGGTGGTCGATTAGTGCTAAGAAGTAATTATTCTGTCGCTGCCGGGAATGAGAGGAAAGAGATAGTCACTGTCGAGTGCAGAAGTGTAATCCTTTCCGCCCTTTGCCCAGCCTCACAGTAAGGAAGGCACCTCGTTTACTGTCTTTTCCCTAAAAATTTGTCTGACTAGGCATACCTTACTTAATGTTTAAGTTCAATTATCACAACAAATTTAAAATGCCTGAAAGCTAGTCACTCTCCATCACCTTAAATTTCCAAGTCCAAGGGCCATTTCTTTCCCAGTCTAAAGGAATTGCTCACCCCCCCCCCCCCCCCCCCCCGCCCCAGGGCTTCATTTAAATAATCTTTGTGTCCCCTAGAGGCATTTCTGGTTTGTCTCCACTTCACCCGCCACTCCTTGAGAATTCTTTTGCTGACCTGTGGTCTTGTACTTCAACTTTAAACGTGGAAAGGCTGTGAGCTCCCACCTGCACCTGCTATCTTCTTTTCTGCAAAACAAACAAATGAACAAAAAAGTTGTTTCATCTGGTCCCCTCCCTTTAGATAGTCAATTAGTCAATGGAGTTAGTCTCTATCTGCATATCTAATCCCAAATCTTCCCCAGCTCTAGCTTGTTACACGCAAGTGCCTACCTGCCCAGACCCTTTGCTGGGACGCCTTCAAAATGGTAATTTTGTTCCCTTTTCTGTGTCCCAAATATATAATCCTATTTTCTGTTGAGTGTTCAGGAATGTGTGCTAGGTTCTAAATCATCATTTACCAACATGTAACAATTTTTTTCTTTTTCTCATGAAATAGAGATTAATGACAATCATTCCATAGCAAAAAAAAAAAGTATCAAAAGACACTGATCACTTTTTTGCCTGTTGGCTCTGAAGAAGGGTGACTACAGGTTATTCATTCAGGGATCAACTGAATCCATACTGGACCGAATAGAATCCCTAACCTATATACATTTTAAAAAGTCACTTTCTCTGTGCTTTGGGTGAATTTTATGTGTTTTGGTAATTTCTGAGAGTGTCTCCATTTTCCTTTTTCTCTTTGCGTGCAGCCTAGAGGTATTGTCTCTTTCTCGGTCATTTAACTCATTTCACAGTACATTTTTCATTTCAAGAATTTTTAATTCATTAGTTATTTTTTTATATTCTTAAGAATACTTTATTTTTTTATTTTATTTTTTTAAAGATTTTATTTATTTATTTGACAGAGACCACAAGCAGGCAAAGATGGAGGCAGAGAGAGACGGAGAAGCAGGCTCCCTGCTAAGCAGAGGGCCCGATGCTGGGCTCGATCCCAGGACCCTGGGATCATGACCTGAGCCGAAGGCAGAAGCTTTAACCCACTGAACCACCCAGGTGCCCCAGAATACTTTTTTTTTTTTAAAGATTTTATTTATTTATTTGATAGAGAGAGAGATCACAAGTAGGCAGAGAGGCAGGCAGAGACAGAGGGGGAAGCAGGCCCCCTCCTGAGCAGAGAGCCCGATGCCGGGATCTATCCTGGGACCCTGAGATCATAACCTGAGCTGAAGGCAGATGCTTAATGACTGAGCCACCCAGGCGCCCCAAGAATGCTGCTGCTTCTTCTTCTTCTTCTTCTTATTATTATTGAGATCTATAATCTTAAATGTTTCAGAGTACAGTACAGCTTTAAGTACAATGTTGTACCACAGATCTCTGTTAGGTAGAAACTAGACAAGAGTAAGGGAAGGAAAACTCTGGGCAAATCCAAGTCCTTGAGGGAGGAATGATAGAGACAAGAACTGGAGGCCAGGGCAGTGATGAACAGATTACAGGTTAGAAGCCTAGGGGCACAACACCCTGACCTTGCAGTTTCCAAGACCTCGGGGCTAACAAACTAAGGCCCGTAAGTGCAGAGGGAGGGCTCTCCTTTACCTCCTCTACCCCAGGGTAACCCCTAGACTCATTGTAACTCATTTGCATTTTGGATACTGACTCACCCCCTCACTATGAAAGGCTGCTTCGAAGGTTCTAGTACACACCCTGTAGGGTCAAAAGGGCCCCCTCCCCACCTGTGGGCGGAGTCCACAGATGATTGAAGGCAGCCTCCGTTAGAGCGCCTGCCCGGTGGCTCCTTCCCAGCCCAGAAAAACCTAATAACCTTTAATCCCCAAACAAGCAGGAGGCTGGTTCCTGCTCTCCCACCCTGAGTGTGTAGTTTTCCCTTTATATACTGCTTTGTGTTTGCTCCTTCCCTTCCGGCTGTCTTTATTTCGACTGGGATCCTCAGGTAAATACAAGGACCCAGGCCGTCCGGTCATACAACATAGACTCTCCACCGGGCACAGCTCCGTGGAACTTACGTCTCTTGTATAACGCAGCTTCAAACTTGTTGAGCTCGAATTCATTATGTATGTATCCACTTTTCCTTGCTTCATTTCTCGGTTTTTTGTTTGTTGGCTTGTCTATTAGTTTCTTTTTATAAACACTTTGCATTATATTTTGGAAAATCTTGAACACAGGTTTCACAATCATTTTTAGGTTGTTTTCGTCCTTTCCTTCGATTTTAGGTGTTTCGTTTCCTAATTATTTTGTGAGCTAACTTTTAAGTCTTAATACTCCATTTCGGAATTTTGGTTTGCAGACTCGTATGGAGTGAACTTTCTCTCTCTGCTTTATTGATATTTGTTTGTTTCCTTCTTCTGGTGCCTCCCTGGGGTCCCCAGGCCTGAGCCGTGTTTGCAGTCCTTCTATTAACGGTGGCAATATTGCGGAATTAGAAGGAGCTACAACAGCTGCGGAGCCTGGGTGCTACCTACTCCTGTATTCCTCTGGAAACAAACTCCGTGAAATCCTAGTTGCAGGTAGGGCTCACCTTTTTCAGCCTCCTTTTCAGGGCAAGGGGCACCTGCCGCGCGTGTTTATTGCAGGCTGTGTATCTGGATTCACTTCTCCCTGCCACGTGGTTGATGGAAGGATTCCGGAGGCGAAACTGCAGACCACCTTCGCTGGCTTCTGTTCCCAGAGCAGGCCTGCAGACCTAGTGCCACTTGTTCTCTGTTTGCTACTCTTCTGTGTCTTCTCCATGTACGTTTTTATTTTTTGACTGTACATTTTTATTCTGTCCATCGTTGCTGTATATTTGAAACAGAGAGAGAACTGTGCGTGTGAGCGCGCAGTGCCATCTAGATCGGAAATTTCCTTAGCATAAAAATTTCCTACAAGAGGATGACGGTGCTTGCTTTTGTCTTTGCTCCTCACATAGAATTCACAATTACTTAAGTAGCCTGTCACACTGCTCCAGACCCCATGCCTTTATTTTGAAGAGCCTCACCTTTTGTGAAGGAGGTACCCTAAGTTGGTTTCTCAGGACCCCTAACTTTTTCTACTATCCAAGATGTCTTTTTTTTTATGCAGAAAGAATGGGATGATGAACGCCGGTTATTAGAGGATGACATTCAGGGAAAAAAAATCCAACAGATATTAACCTAGTCACCTGTTATTTGTTATAGTTCTGTTCTAAATATAAAATTCCTGCTAAGGTTTCCTAAGTTCCTAAGTATAGTGCTTTATGTGTCATTCTTTTTTAACTCAAAAATGCTGAAAATGACCTTAAAGTGACTCCATCCATGTTGCTTGGCTTTGTTTATATGAACAGCCTCAGGATCTGTGCACATTGGAGGTTTTGACAACTTTAATTATTCTACACATTTAACTGGTGAGAACTTAATTATTCTAGTGTTTCCAGAGGGCTGATGACATAGGCGAGATATTAAAAAATAATAAATAAATGAAGGCATGTACAATCTGTGACTCCTTCAATTTGTAGCTAAGAATATTGTAGGACCCATAGAATATACCTTACTTTAAATCCCTATTTACCAGTTCTTTAATGTTACCATTTTCAGAGTAGTATCTAATGGTAATGTAATATCGTAGATATTATATAGAAATATAGATTCCTTTATGTATAACTTATATATTATTATATAACATATAAATATATGTGTAAATATTTTAAAGATTCTTGTTTTGAATTAATTTTAGATTTATAGAAGATTCCCAAGAATTGTAGGAAGACGTTTCATGTGTCCTTCACTTAAGTTGCTTAAATGTTATGAAATACTTGAACGTAAATGGCTCATATGATATCCCTTTATCTTTAAAGACTTCAATAAGTTTTCTAAAAATAAAAACATTTTACTTAACCAAGTGCAAATATCAAAATCAAGGAATTAACAACAAAAATACTGGTGCCTAATCTGCATTCCTTATTCAAACTGTGTCATTTATTCCACTAATATCATATATGTAACAAATGTGGCAAAATATATATATGTATTTTCCTGGTCCAGAATCCAACCCACATGTGACACACAGCCCATTAATGCCCTTTGGAACAGTTCCTCAATCTTTTCTGTTTCATATCTTTGACTTTTAAAAAAAAAATAACAGTTTATTATTTGTTGAATGACCTTGATTTGACTTTTGTGAGGTTTCCTCATGATTGCATTATGCATTTCAGGAATGCCACAAAGTTCATGCATATCCTTCTCAATGCCTTAGAGCACCAGTCACGTGATGCCCAATTTTCTCTTCGCTGATGAGACTGACTTTGATCATTTGGTTAAGTAGTGCTGTCGCTTTAAAGTTTCCAGTTCTTTGTAATTAGCAAATACAGTGGGGGAGATACTTTGAGATCATGCAAATACCCCATTCCACACCATAATTTTACCTATTGTATTAGCATCCAGATAATTTTTGCTTACCATGATTATTATTATGATCTTGTCAAATGGCGATTTTCCAATTTCGTCATGCCTTCTGGATTAATTAGTTGGCATTCTACCGTGAAGATTTCTCTACTGTCCAATTTAATTATTTACTTAAGCATTTGTAATGAGTGATAATCCATTACTAACATTATACTGATAATCCAACTGTGTAAGTCCCTCCAAGCTGACCCCAGTGTCCTTTGGCATGTCACCATTACTCTGAGGAGCTCTTTACTCTTTCTGGCACAAAAAGATGATCTGGGTTAATTTTACTACTTTTTTCTCCCAGCCATAGCCCAGGAAATTAGGTATTTTTCCAAGAAGCTCTGATGCTGTGTTTCCTTTTTGTGGAAAATGCATTTAGAAACCATATGATAGGCGCTAGGTCTGTTCACTACTGCTGGGATCCCACTGTGTCTGGGTCCTTTCAGCCGATAGGAAGATCTTCAGACGCATGCCTGGAGGCCCCCCCTTTTTTTAAGATTTTACTTATTTATTTGACACAGAGAGATCACAAGTTGGCAGAGAGGCAGGCAGAGAGATAGAGAGAGGGAAGCAGGCTCCCCGCTGAGCAGAGAGCCTGATGCGGGGCTCGATCCCAGGACTATGGGATCATGACCCGAGCCGAAGGCAGCGGCTTAACCCACTGAGCCACCCAGGCGCCCCAGCTTTCCCCTTTTCACAGCCGTAAGGTGTTCCATTGCATGGATGCATCATAGGGCTTGCAACCCTGCATCATTTCACTTTTCCCCAGGTCTTTGCAATTACAAACCATGTTGTAATGAAGAATCTCGTTCACATGTATTTTTTTAAAGTGTATCGTAGCGGCAAATTCCTCAAAGTGAAATCACCAGTTAAAAGGTAAAAAAATACACTTGTCAGATATTTGCCAAGAGGGTTGTATTGATTTGCATTTCCACAAGCAATTCTGAGAGTGTTTATTTCCCACAGCTTTTCCACCAGAATGTGTCCTCATACTTTGTAAATTTTTTTTGCCATTCTCTTAGGTGATAAATGGTATGTCAGGCAGTTTTTATTTCCACCAATGGGAAGACTAACCATATTTTACTATGTTTAAGAGCCATCTTTATATCTTTCATTGTGAATTGTTTGTGGTGCCTTTGCTCATTTTTCTGTAGGAATTTTAGGGTTTTTTATAACTTTAAAGAGTGCTTTATATGTTAGGAATATAGGCCCCTTATCTGTGATATATGTTGCCATTTTTCCTTCCAGTTCCTCAGTTGTCTTTTGACTATGTTTATGGGGGACTTTATCCAGAAAAATGGCTGTTTCTTACGGTTAAACTCATCAATCTTTTATTTTATCTGAATTTCCAGTTATAGTTTAAAAATACTTTCCGTATGCTCAAGTTACATAGTAATACATCCATGTTTTCTTACGGCTTTTGTAAGGGTTCTTTCTTAAAATTTGTTTTTATTTAAATCTCAGATTTACTTTGAGTTTCTACTTATACTTATGAGATTTAGAACTAAAAGTACATGATTTTCAAATGGTCATTGTCTCAGCACTCTGTTAACAGTCCACCTTTACCACAGGATTCAGATGCTGCTTCTATCAGATCCTGAATTCCACGTGTACTAAGTCTGTCTCTGGGCAGTCTCTTTTATCCGATTTCTCCAATTGTCTTCTTATGTATCCATATGACACTGTTTTTCTGTAAAGGGCTTAGATATTAAAACATCATGTGGTGTTGATCCTTTCTCATAGCTTTATCTTTTTCCATAATTTCCTGGCTAATTTTTGCATACATGTTGCTTTCCCTTTGAACTTCGTTATCAACTTTTCCTGTTCATTACAGTTAGTATTGGGGGAGGGGGTTGGATTACATTGCATTCATAACTTAGGAAAGTTGACATCTTTAGGATACTGAGTCATTTCACATAAAAAAAAAATTCTCTCCATTTTTTTCATGCGTGCTTTAGAGTCTTTCAAGAGAAATGCACAAAACTTTGAAGTTGTAGAAAATAAGGTTATAATTGGCATTAGCCCTCACTTTATTGATAAAAGCTAATTTCTAGTTTTATTTTAATTTTACTTTTGCTGTGTGTTATATGGAGTATATCAAGCAATTATCTAAAATGCCAGTAGCTAGCCTCTCCTAATTTTTCTGTTTGTTAATAAATGAAAGACTATTTTCTCCATGTACAGAAACTTTCTCTAATCCAGTACTTTATGCATTTATTGTCATATCTGTGATTCATAGCTTGTGTACCTATTAATGTAAGTTCAGTGAAATCAGTTTCTTCCTTTTCCATATATTTTAAGATATATAAGTGAAAATAGATGGTAATGCTGGAATCATTTATGTGTAGATTTGACAACTCTGCAACAAGGTCAAAACTGATATATCAGACACATTCTTGAACTAATCACCTAAATAAATTTGCCACAATAGTATCCAGTTAGCAGGGGGGTATATGCATTGTGCATTATTTTATGCACCATATATTACTTCCCACACAAGAGTAATAGCAACCAAAGGGGCCATTTAATTGTAAATTTCTTTTAATTGATTAGACTTTTAAATATCTTTTTTACTCAAAATGAACTTCGTCTTTTTATTGCTTTAAAAAAAAAAAGCAATAAAGCTATGCCAGTAGGAAAATGTTACTGGAGAAATGCAAATTGTACAAAAAGTGTGTTAGGAGAAAATTATTTCCCCAGTATAGTAGTATTAAAATTTTCTAGTCTACAGCAAATTTGAAAATATTTACACTGGCTCTCTATAGGCTTACAAACATGTTACTGTGAACATTACAATAATTATCACAGATTAGGACATCTATTCAAGCTATATCATATAAGTACATCATATCAAGCTATGTCATTTATGATACCTTTCAAAGGAAATTGGAATCATGATATGTTCTCCTAAAGACATCAGTATTCATACCATTAATGAGGATTTGGTTAATTATGTTATTTATATATTTAATATATATTATATATATTAAATATATATTTATAATGATAATTTAGTTGCAGTTTTTTCATTTGATATAAGATTTGCTCAGTGCAATACACAAAACATTTACGACGTATTCACTAGTTTCTGAAAACTGTCTGCATTTATGTAACCCATATCACGTCAAGATATAAAACAATATCATCACCTTTTCCTTCCACCCTTTTCAAGTCCCCAGTCTGACAATAAGTATCTCACTTTTTTACCACAGGGATTAGTTTTGTGGTCATAAAAGTTCAAGTACTTAGAATTATAAACCATGTACTCTTTTTAACATAAGGTTTCTTTAGATTAGCATATCATCTTTGACATTAATCAAAAATGTTGCAGGTATCAATAGTGTGTTTTCTTTACCACTGAGTAGCTCTCAGTTGTTTGAATACACTAGTTTTTTCATTGATGGATACTGAAGTGGCTTGTCAAATTGAACTATCATAAAGCCTTATAGATATTCTTGCACAGATTTTTTGTGAATATATTTTCCATTTCCCTCAAGTATATACTTAGGAATGACAAGTAATGGGTCAAGTGAATGTTTGGTTTATAGGAAATGTTCCAAAATATTTCTCAAGTAATGGTACCATTTTAAATTTCCATCAACAATTTCTGAGAGTTTCAGTTGCTTCACATTCTTGTCAACATTGATCTGTCAGTCTGTTTTACTTCTAATCATTCTGACGGGTGTGCTGTGGCATCTCACTGTGGTTTTAATTTACATTTCCATAACAATAATTTGAGCATTAGTATATCTTTTATTGTAATGGTCATTAGTATATCTCCTTTTAAAAGTATCTGTTTTTCTTTTATTTAATTGTGGATGTGAGTATATCCTCTATGTGAGTTCTTTGTCAGATATATGTTTTATGAATGTTTTCTTCTACACTAATGCTTGCCTGTATTTTTTAAAGATGTCTCTTAATGGGCAGAATTTTAGCAATTTTGATGAACTCTAATTAGTTACTTCTGTGGTTATTACTGTCTGTAACCTAAGAAACCTTTTCTTGCCCTCAAGTTAGAAAGATACTCTATTGTTTGTTGTTGTTTTTTAGAGTTTTCATGGTTTTTGTTTTTGTATTTAGGAATACTCTTTTTCTGGAGTTAATCAGGTTATTTTGTGCAGGTTGTATTTCTGGACAGAACTCAGGTTTGGCTGTTGTTCACTGATCGAAAATCAGTACTTGAGAGAGAAGTGATGGAGGGAAAGGGAAGGTTCCTTTATTCAGGAAGTCAGCACCCCGGGAAGATGGTGGGCTGATGTCTCAAAGACCATCTTCTCCAGCCAGGGCAAGCCAGAGGGTTTAAAAATGGGAAGGTGTGAGAAAAGGGAGTGGGGCTGCCTGCAGGAGAAGCAGGTTCCAGGCTGTTGGTCAGATGTTGACAGACATGACCTTAACAGATTTGCTGGCCGTTTGCAGCTGTTTTCCAACATTGTCAGGCCTTACCTTCTGGGATAGTTTGGTCCTTCACTTCTCAAAGAAAAGAAGTTAGTTTTGCTTCAGGTCATCGAGGGACTTAGGTCAGCCTGCAAGGAATGCATTAGCTTGAAGCAAGTTAACACTTAAGACTGGCTGGAATGCTGTTAAGTGAGGAGAGGTCATTTTATATATATAGATAGCTAGAGATAGAGATATCCAATTATTCCATCACCTTGCAAAATCATTCTTAGACAAATCATGGTTTTCATGCTTTTGTCATAAATACAAAGACCTTATAAGAGTAGATCTATTTCTGAGCTATCAGTAGTTCTCTATTATTGATTCTTAAGCCAGTGCCACATTATTTTGCTTATTCTAGATTTATAGTGGGTAATGAAATCAAATAACACGCATTCCTATTTTCATTTTCTTTCTTCAAGATATATATGTGTATATGCCAAGATCCTTGGCATTTCCCACACATTATAGAAATTTTGTCAATTTATCATTTTTAAAAAAGTCTCAGGGATTATAGGTAGGATAACTATGAATATATGAATCAATTTGGGAAGAAAGGAAATCTTGATAAAATTGATAAAATCCATGAATACTGTATATCTCTCCAATTTATTTAAATATTTGAAAAATTTTGTCTGAAATGTAAGAATGTTTTCCAGAATATATTAAGTATGCTATTAACACCCTTGTTTACTACTTTATCCAAGAAATGCCATCTGTAGTTATTAAAAAAGAAACCCTTAGTACCATTCTAAAATTAATGGAATGAAGACTGTGTCATATATGATAAGCTTATATGCTGATAAAAGCAGTGCATAGCTAATACTTGAATTTAGTTTCAGGTTATCTTGGCTCCACATAACTTTGTGGCCTCTTCCAAGCCCTTGTGTAATAGATACAGTAGAGTTCAGTTCCCTGATTCTTGTAACACGTTTGTGTGACTTTGTGTTGTATGATCCAGGGCAAATAACTTTCTCTGTTACTTGTTTCTCAACTCTAAAGTGGTGAGATGGTGGTAAGGTTGTCTGATTTCAAAGATATAATGAGGTAATGTCTAGGCACAGTTGGCGAGTTGGCTCAGTTACACAGGTAACTGTGTTGGAACACAGCCATCAGTAAAGACCACCTGTTGTCATGATTTTCCTTCCTTCCTCCCCTTCAGCCTGTCAAGCCCTTTCCTGTTTTACAGACTTTCTATTGCCTTTGCCAAATTTTTAGCTACTTCCAGGAAAAATACTTCATCTTTCATATCATAGCTGAAATACTTCTCCTTGGAAAATCCTTCCAATCATTTCATCCAAAGGAGATGCATCCGTTGGCGATCTCCATAACTTTTTTACTTTGTTGTTACCTCCAAATCAATCAACATGTTTTTTTAAACATTTTTCTTTCAATTTTTTTTGTTTCATTTTGTGTATTTTTCATGTCTAATGTAGAGATTAGACACTGTGCTATTCTCTGTTCATTAATCTTTCTAACTAGTCTGGTAGAGTGCCTGTCTAATGTAGATACTCAGTTAATATTCATGAAATAAATTAATTTTCAATAAGAAATAGGATAGTTCTCCTTTTAGAAATTTTGATAGTGGTGCCTGAGTGGAATTTTCACCGTTTTAAATCAAGTGCTAAGTCCCATCTGGCAGTTCTTATTTTGAAATCTCACCAGAGTTGGAGATAAGAAAAATGGAAATATAGTTGTTTGTATTCTTCAGAGTAACTTGCAACTGAGACGTGACTCTGAGGAGGTTTTAAAGGTGGCAGCTATCATCACCAAAAGGGTCCTCTTCTGCAGAACTAACTCTTTGAAAACAGTTCTTAGAAAATCATGGTTTCTGTTTGTTTCAGGGTTTGGAGTCATTATTTATTCATTCAGCACACACATAATCATTTTGTTCTATGAGTGCTAAGCATTCTTTTGAGAGCTTAGACAACAACTGAACAAAATAATTCATGTTACACAGCGATGGAATGACATAGATGTTTTTTTAAAAGAGTATTGAAGAGTTCCCAAGCAAAGATTTTAAGGAGGTGGTCCATCTACTGAAATTCATTCTCTGTTCCTTTCCTTCAAAGACTCGCTGTGTGTTCTGCTACATAGGCTAAGTCATAGTCCTGATAGATTCTGTATTTTCCCACTTCTGTCTTGTTGTTTTCACTGGCTTCCTCTATCCAGAAAGGATTTTTTATCTTCCCACTTCTCTGCCATCATCCTCGTTGAGCAATGATCAGGGGTTGCCTGACTTCCCACAAAATCCTCTCTCGTCCTATGCTCCTTCAGGCATCATCTAGAGATTAGTCAGAACTGTATTTGTTCCTGAGCGTGTCACTCAAATACTTAAAATTCTTTAAAAACTCATCTTTTTTCTGGTGATAAAAGGCAAAAGATTAATTAGCCCTGTGCCACCCAGCACTGGCCACCCCCCAGCTTCACCTCATGATCTGTCATTTGCCAATTGTCTATCTTTCAAGCGTGGTTTTTCCTTCTTCAGAGCCATACCATTTGCTCTTCCTCTGCCTGAAAGGCTTCTCACACCCAGCCAGCCACTTTCTTACACGAACCCTACTCATCCTAAAAAGCTCACAATTCACCTTCTAAGAAACCCTCACCGTCATCCCTACCTATCCTTGGGGTACAGGCGTGTTTTATTACGTGAGCTCAAAGCACACTGAATTTCTCTTTCGTAGCATTGTATTGGAGCATTGCTTCATTAGTAATTCACTGTCTGTCTTACCTTCTGTAATATTAAAGAGGACAAGGACAGTTTTTTCTTCTTCACTGCTAGAATCCCACTACTTAGTATAATTTTTGCATAGAGTAGATATTTAATAAATGCTTGTGGAAGGATGACCTATATATTTTTATTTGCAGAATGAATGTTTATTTAGAAAGAGAAAAGAAATATGTTAAACATTTTAAAAACTGACAAATGCCAAATAACACAAAATACAGAAAAATAATGGAACATTTTGTTATCAGCTACCTCACATACTACTATAATATTTATCTCCTGTACATTCTATGTCCTCTTTGGTTGCCTCTAAACATGAAAATTTTGTATTTATGGATAGAAAAGAAAATGAATTTAATCCTTCATCTAGCTTAATGAATTTTTTTTTAACTTTCGCTAACTGGGAAATATAAAACATACACTTTCACACATAAATGTACACATTTCTATCAGTTTAGGTTTTTAAACATGGAAATTTGATAAATTTTAGTCAGATAATACCCCTCAAAAACTTTTCACACATATACAATTATGTATGTTACATTATCAAATATATCTTTGAAATGAAGATACTTTACTTTTGACTCTTGTTTTCAAATTTGCCTGCTTCGTAATTGGAAGGCTTTTCCAAAACTAACTTTATGTATTGCATATCTCACACCTAGCTTCTCTTTGATCCTCAGACTTCTAGATGGGGATACCAGAGTACAGGACTGTAGGGTAATATGGCCTCTGGCCACAAGGCTGGTGAATCAGCCTAGTGGTGGTACGAGTATTTCCTAAAATCCTTCCTATCACATGTTACAGTTAATAATAACTTTACATGGACGTGATCTTGAGCCCCATAAATATATCCCCTTCACTCTGACTTAAATCTGTTCTCCACTCAGTTTCCTCATAGCCAAATCCATAAAAATGACCTTCATTCCACTGCAGTGCTATCTTAAAGGAAGGGAAGATAGGAAATAAATAATACTCAATAGATAATGGTCAAATTACCTTTTTAAAATTTTATTTTAATTTTACTTTTACTTGAGTATAGTTGACCCACAATGTCACATTAGTTTCTAGAAGCCTGTATTTATTTCCCACTTCAAACCTTTTAAATACATGGCCGTGGGAAAACATTGTATTGACCTCTCAATGACTTTGGAAGCTGAAACCTAAATTTCATTAGCTTTATGATAAGCCTACCTGCTCTGAGCTATTCTATATAGTTTCTTGACATCTCACTCAAATGTTCGGAAACTAGCCCAAGATTTTGTTACCTAGAATTTCCCTTTGGGGTAGGTAGATTTTACTACTTTTTTTTTTTTAAATCTTTTAAATTTAAAAAAGATTTTATTTATTTGATAGAGAGACAGCGAGAGAGGGAACACAAGCAGTGGGAGTGGGAGAGGGAGAAGCAGGCTCCCCACTACGCAGGGAGCCCGGATGCAATGTGGGGCTCGATCCCAGGATCCTGGGATGCTAACCTGACTGAGCCACCCAAGCGCCCCTAGATTTTACTACTTTCATTGGTTTCCCTTTTTGCTGGGGACCCAAATGCAGGGGGAGAATTAGCCCTTCCTAATTATTTTATTAACTTATTTTTCTCTAAATCTTCCTTCTCAACCTGTCCTCGTTTTTTTCTACTTTCCTTTCTTTATCTTTCCTTTTACCAAGAACAAGACTGCTCATTTCCATGCTGCTTTTCAACCCCAAGTTAACCAGGCGCATCCGGTCTCCTGAATTAGGGAGGAGGGTTCCCTACTCTTCTATCCTGGGATGCAAAGTGAGTGATCATCCTAAAGCCTAAAGCTCTTAAGCCTGCAGAAAGCACTTGGCAAGTACAAGGAAGCAATTCCAGGGGAGAAATGACAGCTTTTGTTGGGGGGAGTGGGCTTCATGATGGTCTTCAGTGGGTGGGGGTGCTTTGCTGTCCTATTCACAGCCTTGGAAACGTGCCTGTTGAAGTTGTTAATGTTTCACACAGTGGCAGTGACAAGGTAACTGTCTAAACTCAGAGCCTTCACCATAAGTCTCCGTGGATCTTGTATTTCTTTCCTTCATTTATTCTTTTTTTGTTTTTATTGTTTAAGATTTTTGCCTCTGTTTTCGTAAGAGCTCTCAGCCTCTCAATTTCTTATGTCTTTGTTATGATTTTTTCATCTTTATACTTTCTGTAGTATGCTTTTTTGTTGTTGTTATGTTCCATTAGCCAACATATAGTACATCATTAGTTTTTGATGTAGTGTTCAGTGATTCGTTAGTTGCTAATAATACCCAGTGCTCATCACCACACATGTCACCCAGTTACCCCCATCCCCCATTCCCCTTACTTCTGTGATCCTCATTTTGGTTCCCAGAGTCCAAAGTCTCTCATGGTTTGTCTCCCTCTCCGATTTTTCCCGGTTCAGTTTTCCCTCCCTTCCCCTGGGATCCTCTGCGTTATTCCTTATGTTGCACATATGACTGAAACTATATGGTAATTGTCTTTCTCTGCTTGACTTGTTTCCCTTAACATAAAACCCTCTAGTCCCATCCATGTTGATGCAAATGGTAGGTATTCATTCTGATGGCTGAGTAATGCTCCGTTGTCTCTATGGACCACATCTTCTTTATCCAGTCCTCTTTTGAGGGGCATCTCGGCTCCTTCCACAGTTAGGCTATCGTGGACATTGCTGCTATGAACACTGGGCTGCATGTGCCCCTTCTTTTCACCATATCTGTATCATTGGGGAAAATACCCAGTACAATTGTTGAGTCATAGGGTAGCTCTATTTTTAACATCTTGAGGAACCTCCGTACTGTTTTCCAGTTTTTTTTTTAATAAAGATTTTATTTATTTATTTGACAGAGATCACAAGTAGGCAGAAAGGCAGGCAGAGAGAGGAGGAAGCAGGCTCCCCACTGAGCAGAGAGCCTGATGAGGGGCTCGATCCCAGGACCCTGAGATCATGACCTGAGCTTAAGACAGGGGCTTTAACCCACTGAGCCACCCAGATGCCCCTGTTTTCCAGTTTTCATCAGGATTTTGCTAGCCAGATTTAGCAAATTAGGAAATGTTCCCTGTTTGTCTACTTTGTGAAAATTGAATACTGTAGGCTGAATGTTTGCATTCTCCCCATATTCACGTGTTAAGTCCTAAGGTTTGGTTGTGAGCCTTGGGTGGTGACTAGGTCTTGAGGACAGAACCCTCAGGAATGTGACTAGTGCCCTGATAAAAGAGACCACAGAGAAACCTCTTCCAAAAAGTAAGAACGTAGTGGAAAGATGGCCTTGTGGGCATCAGGAAGGAGGCCCTCCCGGACATACATCTGCCACCATCTTGAACTTGGACTTCCCAGTTTCCAGAACTGTGAGAAGCAAATTTCTCCTATTTACAAGCACATAGTCTGGCATTTTGTTACAGCAGCCCAGGCAGACAGAAACACTGAAGGATGAGTTTTCGCTTAGAAACCCTTTCTATTTTCACAAGCACACAGTGGGTGCTCCATAAGCAGGGATAGATGTGAGTTAGATGTGGCGACCACCTCTGCTGTCTTCAGCCATTTCACGCCACTTGTGTGCCTTTACAGTTGTGTCATCAGCTTTTCTTAATTTCACAGCTAATACGATGGACTTCCTTCCAGTAGGCAATTCCCTAATTACTTTGACCATATAGTCTAAGTGGATGATACTACATGCTAAACTCTTCTCTTTGCCATAAGCTTTTGATTTGTGCAAGAAAAAGGAGCATCATTCTAATGTACAATTTCAGAGATGATGTGTAGTCCACCTGAGAGATGTTGTGTGTGCGTGTGTTTGATTATACATTGTTCTAATGTCCACAGGGTGGACTGGGTGATAAATGATGCCATTTCATCATGAGCTTGGCCCCATATATTCCACAGACATGAACGTTGTAACTTGCCCGATGAGGATCCAGAGGTGTAGTGAAAACTTGTTATAGATGGGGTATAAAAAGGGCTGCCCTTTATTATGGAACAGACAGCTTTTTTCCTGAACCTTTCTAAGGTTTCCAGACAAGGAAGCCCCTATTCACAGAAAATATAGCAGGAAAGTGTGTGATGTGCCCCCCGTTCCCCCCAGGCACCTTTACATCAGTGCTATCGCAGATGAAGTCCCAGCAGAGGTAACTGATAGGTTAATGAGGGGTGTGAGCAGATGCAGAATTGAGAACAAAGAGGATGATTTTATAATTTGTAGTGCATGTTTGGAAAAGGAAAACTTCCAGACAGATATGCTATTTTTGTGTTAGAAACAGGTTTTATTACTGAAGTATCATCATATAGTATGTACTGCCATGAAGAACATGTAAATAGGCAAAAGTAGGCAAGCTTATTTAATTACATAAAGTCAAGTATTTGGCAAACCTAGTATTTTTGGAAAAGGATTATGTCATCTTTTCCAGGGTTCCTTATCAGCACTTTACATAAATAGGGTGAGACGGTATGTTTATACTTTGCCTTAGATATCATTAATAAAAATCTAGTCACTTAAAAGTGGATGATATATTATTTGTGGCTCTTTGATTTTTCACAATGAAGATATATATAAATATATATATATATTTATCTGGATTGTAAATTCTGTAAATTCTTACAATTATTTTTTATTATTTATGATGCTGTGTATGTGGTAAGTACTAAGCAAATATTTGAAAACTTGAATCCCATCGGGCAGATTTTCCTATGTAAAATTCAGAGTTTTATTCTTAGTTACATATTATTTTGACCATGACCTTCTTACCCACTAAACACATTCCAACATTTAGAAACAGAGAACAAGGATTGCAAATGTTTTCTGGATAGGGCCAGATAATAAACAATTCAGGCTTACTCAACTCGGTTGTTGTAGCACAACATCACCTATAGATGATATGTAAACTAATGGGTGTGACTGTGTTTCAGTAATTTTATTAACAAAAGCAAGAGATGTGCTACATTTGGTCATTATTTGACACTTAGCAGATTACATAGTCACCTAAATAAAGCTCAGGCCCCTTCAGTTACAAAAATATGTTCCCCTTTTCATCCCCCTATTATCAGATTCAGGTTCTAATTTGATGAACATCACTTGCTGAATGTTTTCCTTAGGGATAATGAAGTTGTGTACCAAGTTAGGCTCGCTGTTCCCACTTTTATATATTCCACGTAGGACATCTGCAGAAATGGAACTTTTACATACTGGTTATAATTAATTACACAAAGCAAGTTCCTTCAACTTTATTACAGATTCATAATCTGTGGGATAAAACTTATTAGCAGCTCTCCTTACAGAATAGAAACAGAGCATACTAGTTTGCTTAAACTTGTGGAAAACATCAGTTTTGTATCAGCTTGTCAATTGCACCCATTTACCTCCCTCTTTCATCTCAGCCACATAATTTATTTTGGAAGCTCTGTTGTTTCTGTTTCACTGAATTCTCATTCTTTAGATCCACTGCCATAGGGTAGCACCTTTTAATAAAGTTTCATTCCAAAAATGCCACACATGATGAAAAATACTACAGAAAGTAACAAAAAAGGAGGAATTCAGTGACAGTCAGTGATTCCTACCCTCCTGGGCAAGACTCTCGGTTAGTCTTCTATGTGGCAGAAATGGTGACACCTGTTAAATTTCTTATAAGAAAAGGATTCTGATCACCATTATTCACCCCACTTTTGTAAAAATGTCATTTTTAATGGAGATTTCGTTTGCTAAGCATTCTTTGTTTTTTTTTTTCATTAACATATAATGTATTATTTGCTCCAGGGGTACAGGTCTGTGAATCATCAGGCTTACACATTTCATGTTTGCTAAGCGTTCTAATAAGTTATTAAAATAAGGACATTTTCGGGCGCCTGGGTGGCTCAGTGGGTTAAGCTGCTGCCTTCGGCTCAGGTCATGATCTCAGGGTCCTGGGATAGAGTCCCGCATCCGGCTCTCTGCTCAGCGGGGAGCCTGCTTCCCTCTCTCTCTCTCTCTCTGCCTGCCTCTCCATCTACTTGTGATCTCTCTCTGTCAAATAAATTAAAAAAAAAAAAGACATTTTCCTTAATGATGTGTGATAGGAATTTTTGTCCTTTTCACCATTAATAATTATAACAATTAAAAATTTACTTTTTAACTCCTGTATAGTTCATAGCATTATATTGTTTCACATGTATGATATAATGATTCAGCAATTCTCTACATGACTCCGTGCCCTTCACAGTAAGTGCACTTTTAATCCCCTTCCCTGGTGCACCCATCCCTCCCTCCACCTCTCCTTCGGGAACCATCAGTTTGTTCTCTGTGATTGTCTGCTTTTTGGTTTGTTCCTTTTTTTTTTTTTTTTTAAAGATATTTATTTATTTGACAGAGAGAGATCACAAGTAGGCAGAGAGGCAGGCAGAGAGAGGAGGAAGCCCGCTCTCTGCTGAGCAGAGAGCCGGATGTGGGGCTGGATCCCAGGACCCTGGGATCATGACCTGAGCCGAAGGCAGAGGCTTTAACCCACTGAGCCACCCAGGCACCCTGGTTTGTTCCTTTTTAACTTATTTGTTTTGTTCCTTGAATTCCACATAGGACTGAGCATATGGTATTGTTCTTTCTGTGACTGACTGCATTTAGCATTATACTCTCTAGAGCCATCCATGTCATTACAAATGACAAGATTTTGTTCTTTCATGGTTGAGTAATAGTCCAGTGTGTGTGTGTGTGTGTGTGTGTGTGTGTGTGTACACATGCCACTTCGTTATCCATTCATCGATCCATGGACACTTGGGTTGCTTCCATAATTTGGCCATTTTAAATAACACTGCAATGAACCAAGTTAGGCTGGAATTACTATTTTCATATCCCTTGGGTAAATACGCAGTAGTGGCATTATTGGGACTGGATCATATGGGAGTTCTCTTTTTAATTTTTTTAAGAAACTCCATTCTGTTTTCCACAGTGGGTGCACCAATCTGCCTGAGGGTTCAGAAGGGTTCCTTTTTTCTGCACAGCCTGGCCAGTATTTGTTGTTTGTTATGTTTCTGATTTTAGCCATTCTGATAAGTATGAGGGGATATCTCATTCTGGTTTTGATTTGTATTTCCCTGATAACTAGTAATATTGAGCATCTTTTCCTTTATCTGCTGGCCAACTGTATGTCTTCTTTGGAGAAATGTCTATCATGTTTTCTGCCCATTTTTTACTTGGATTATTTGGTGGGTTTTTGGTGTTGTGTAAGTTCTTTATGTATTATGGATAGTAACTCTTTATCAGATTCGTCATTTGCAGATATCTTCTACCACTCAGTAGATTCTCTTTTAGTTTTGTTGAAGGTTTCCTTCACTGTGCACAAGCTTTTTATTTCGATGTAGTCTCAGTTGTTTATTTTTATTTTTGTTTCCCTTGCCTCAGGAGGTGCATCTAAAAAAATATATCCAAGGCTCCTCTCAGAGATATTGCTGCCTGTTCCCTGTGATTTTTATGGTTTCCTGTCTCACATTTAAGTTCTTAATCCATTTTGAGTTTATTTTTGTATATGGTGTGAGAATTTTGTCCAGTTTAATTCTTTTGCATGTAGCTGTCCAGTTTTCCCACCAGTTTTTGAAGAACTGTCTTTCCTCCATTGAATATTCTTGTCTCCCTGTGGAAGATTAATTTACCATACAACCATGGATTTATTTCTGGGCTCTCTATTCCCTTCCATTGATTTTTGTGTCTGTTTTTGTGCCGGAACCATACTTTCTTGATTATTACAATTTCATAGTATGTCTTGATATTTGGGATTATGATACCTCCAGTTTTGTTCTTTTTTAAGATTGTATTTGGGGGAAATTGGAAGGGGAGGTGAACCATGAGAGACTATGGACTCTGAAAAACAATCTGAGGGGTTTGAAGCGGCGGGGGGTGGGAGGTTGGGGGAACCAGGTGGTGGGTATTAGAGAGGGCACGGATTGCATGGAGCACTGGGTGTGGTGCAAAAACAATGCATACTGTTATGCTGAAAATAAATTAAAAAAAAAAAAAGATTGTTTTAGCTATTCAGGGTCTTTGTGGCCCATACAAATTTTAATGATCATTTAATCTAGTTCTATAGAAAATGTTTTTGGCATTTTGATAGGGATTGCATTAAACTGGTGATTGCTTTGGGAAATAGGGGCATTTTAACAATATTGACTCTTGCAATCCATGAACATGGAATATCTTTCATTTGTTTGTATCATTTTCAATTTCTTTCATTAGTTTTTTATAATTTTCAGAGAATAGATCTTTCACCTTCTTGGTTAAGTTTATTCTTAGGTATTCTTTTTGGTACAATAGTAAGTGGGATTGTTTTCTTAATTTCTCTTTCTGCTACTTCATTTACAGTGCATAGAAATGCAATGGGTTTTTGTATATGGAATTTTTTTTTAAAGATTTTGTTTATTTATTTGATAGAGATCACAAGTAGGCAGAGAGGCAGGCAGAGAGAGAGGGGGAGGCAGGCTCCCTGCTGAGCAGAGAGCCCAATGTGGGGCTGGATCCCAGGACCCTGAGATCATGACCTGGGCCAAAGGCAGAGGCTTTAACCCACTGAGCCACCCAGGCACCCCAATGTATATGGATTTTGTATCCTGTGACCTGAGGAAACTCATTTATCTAGTAGTTTTTTGGTGGAGTCTTTTAGGTTTTCTATATATGACATCATGTCATCTGTAATTAGTGAAAATGTTACTTCTTCCTTACCAATTTGAATGCCTTTCATTTCTTTTTTGTCTGATTGCACTGGCTAGGACTTGCAGTACTATGTTGAATGAAAGTGGTGAGAGTGGACATCCTTGTCTTAGTCTTGATCTTAGGGGAAATTTTCAGTTTTTCACTACTGAGTATAATGTTAGTTGTGAGTTTTTCATATCTAGCCTTTATTATGTTGAAGTGTGTTCCCTTTGACCCTACTTTATTGCATTTTGTTTTGTTTTGTTTTGTTTTTTAATCATAAATGGATGTTGTCAAATGCTTTTCCTATATCTGTTAAGATGATCAAATGGTTTTTATCCTTTCTCTTTTTCATGAGATGTATCATGTTGATTTGCAAATATTAAACCTAAGAATAAATCTCACTTGATCATGGCAAACAATTTTTTTAAATGCATTGCTAGAATTGGCTTGCTAATATTTTGTTGAGGATATTGGCATATATGTTCATTAGAGATATTGACCTACAATTCTCTTTTTTTGGGGTAATGTCTTATTCTGATATTGGTGTCAGGATAATGCTGGCTTCATTGAATGAATTTGGAAGCTTTCTTTCCTTTTCTATTTTTTTGAATAATTTGTGAGGAATGGGTATTTACTGTTCTCTAAGTGTTTAGTAGAATTCGCCTATAAAGCCATCTGTTCCTGGACTTTTGTATCGGGGAGATTTTGATTACTAATCCAAATTCATCGATGACAACAGTCTGTTCAAATTTTCTATTTCTTCCTACTTCAGTTTTGGGAGGTTGTCTCTTTGACTTTATACATTTCTTCTAGGTTTTCCAGTTTGTCGGCACATAATTCTTCATAATATTCTCTTATAATCCTTTATGATCGTTATATTCTTATTCTCTTATGAATCCTTATAATTTCTGTGTTGCTGGTTGTTTCTTCTCTTCTTTCATTTCTGATTTTATGTGAGTTCTCTCTCTCTCTCTTTCTCTCTCTCTCTTTGAGTTTGGCTAAAGGTTTATCGGTTTTATTGATCTTCCAAGAGAAACAGCTCCTGGTTTCATTGATCTATTCTATTGTTTTTTTGTAGTTTTTATTTCATTTTTTTCTGCTCTAATCTTTATTTCCTTCCTTTTACTGGTTTGGTTCTTGTTAATTGTTTAGTTCCTTTGGTGTAAAGTTAGATTGTTTGAGATTTTTCTTTCTTCTTCAGGTAGGCCTATATTGTTACATGCTTCCCTCTTAGAACAGTTTTTACTGTATCCCAGAGTTTTTACAGCATTCACTGTGTTTTCATTTTCATTTGTCTACATGTATTTCTTTTTATTTCCTCTTTGATTTTTTTTTTTTTTGTTGTTGTTGATTTATTCATTGTTTGGTAGCATGTTGTTTAACCTCCATGTATTTGTGTTCTTTCCCAGTTTTTGTTGTTGTTGTTACTGTTTTTCTTGTGGTTGGTTTGTAGTTTCTTAGCATTGTAGTTGAACAACATGTATGGTATGTCCTCAATCTTTTGAATTTGTTGAGACATGCTTTGTGTCCTAATGTATGTTGTATCCTGGAAAATGTTCCACATACACTTGAAAACTAATGTGTATTCTGCTGTTTTAGGTTGGAATATTCTCAAGATATCTGTTAGATCCATCTGGTACAATGTGTCATTCAAAGCCACTGTTTGCTTACTGATTTTCTGCATTGTTGTCTTTTTTTTTTTTTTTTTAAGATTTTATTTATTTATTTGACAGAGAGAGACACAGCTGGAGAGGGAACACAAGCAGGGGGTGTGGGAGAGGGAGAAGCAGGCTTCCCGCGGAGCAGGGAGCTTGTTGTGGGGCTCTCTCCCAGGACCCTGGAATCATGACCTGAGCCAAAGGCAGATGCTTAATGACCGCCACACAGGCATCCCTTGATTTTCTGTTTAGATGATCTACCCATTGATGTAAGTGAAGTGTTAAAGTCCTCTACTATTACTGTATTATTATCAGTTACTTCCTTTATATTTGTTATTAGTGTTTTATGTATTTGTATACTTCTATGTTAGGTGCATAAATATTTACAATTATTATATCTTCTTGTTGGATTATTCCCTTTATGATTATATAGTGTCCTTCTTTGTCTCTTGTTAAAGTCTTTGTTTTGAAGTCTGTTTTGTCCAATATAAGTATTGCTACCCTGGCTTTTTTTTTTTTCCACTTCGCTTTGCATGGTGAATGTTTTTCATCCCTTTACTTCCAAACTGCATGTGTCCTTAGGTCTGTAGTGAGACTCTTATAGGCAGCATATAGATGAGTCTTGCTTTGTCACACTTCATCTTTTGATGGAGCATTTGGTCTATTTACATTCAAAGTTATTATTGATAGGTATGTACTTATTGCCATTTTGTCACTTGTTTTATGGTTGGTTTTGTAGCTCTTCTTTGTTTCTTCCTTTGCGTTCTACCCTCAGTTTGCTGGCTTTCTTAGGTGATGGACTTAAATTCCTCTCTCTGTTTTTTTGCATATATATTATTACTTTTTTGATTTGTGGTTACCATTCGATTTATATATAATATGCGTATACAGTCTATATTAAGTTGATAGTCACTCAAATTTGATACCATTCTTTATTCTCTCCCACCCCACATTTTAGGTATATGTTTTTACACTTTACATCTTTTTTAAAAAGATTTTATTTATTTGAGATGGAGAGAGAGAGTGAGAGAGAGAGAGAGCATGAGAAATGGGAGGATCAGAGGGAGAAGCAGACTCCCTGCTGAGCAAGGAGCCCAATGCAGGACTTGATCCTGGGACTCTAGGATCATGACCTGAGCCAAAGGCAGTCACTTACCAACTGAGTCACTGAGGCACTCACTTTATATCTTTTTACTATGTAACTCCCTTGACTGAGTTTTATAGATATACTTTATTTTATTGCTTTTGTTCTTTCTACTCTCCTTACTCCTGTTTATGGTCTTTCCTTTCCAAAGACTCCCTTTCAAGGCTGGTTTAGTGCTGATGAATTCCTTTAACTTGAAGGGTAGAATATTCTTGGTTGCAAGTGTTCTTTAATTTCAGTGTTTTGAATATATTATGTCGCTCCCTTCTGGCATGCAAAATTTCTGCTAAAAAAAAAAAAAATCTGATGGCCTGTGGGGTTTCCCTTTTATGTAACTGTTTTCTTTTCTCTTGTTGCTTTTAAAATTCTCTATATTCATTGCTGTTTGTCATTTGAATTACCATGGGTCTTGGAGTGGACCTCCTTTGGTTGACTTTTTTGTGAGGCTCTCTGTGCCTCCTTAATTTAGATTTCCATTTCCTCCCCCCAGATTTGGGCAGTTTTCAGCTGTTATTTCTTCAGATAAATTTTCTGCCCCCTTTTCTCTCTCTTCTTCTGGAATTCCTACAGTGCAAATGTTACTATGCTTGATAGTGCTGAATTTCTTAACTTTTTGTTATTATTTTTTCTCTTTCCTGTTCAGGTTGATTGTTTTCCCTTAGCCTATCCTGTATTTCACTTATCTGTTCTTCTGCTTCTTCTAGTTTACTATTTATTCCATCTAATGTACTTTACTTACTTTCACTTATTGAGTTCTTCATCTCTGATTGGTTCCTTTTTATGTTTCTTCTCTCTTTGTTGAGGGTCTCATTGAGGTCTTCCACTCTTTTCTCAAGCCCAGTATCTCTGACCATTACTTCAAATTTTTCTATCAGGAATATTGTTTAACCCCATTTTTTATAGCTCTCTAGCTGTGATCTTGTCCTGGTCTTTCATTTGGGACATATTCCTCTGTCTGCTCATTTTGTCTAACTCTCTGTGTCTGTTTCTATGTGTTAAGAATGTCTGTTATGTCTTCTGCTCTTAAAAGTAATGACCTTTTGAAGAAGAGTTCCTGTAATGTCCTGCAGTGCAGTGTCCTGTCCCCTGTTCACCAGGACCTGGCACTTCAGGGGTGTTTTCTGTGTGTTGTGTGCACTCTGTGGTTGTGGCTAAGTTGCTTTTGCCTTTAGTCCAGTTGTCTGCACTGGCTCTCTTTTTTTGTTGTAGGAAAAGTTTCATCCCTCTCTTATTAGTGGACCAGTTTGGGGCTTGACTTGAGTCAGACCAGGTGTTTGCCAGAAATGCAGTAGCAGGGAACCACATTGTGCTTTCCCTGTCTTCGGGCCTTAAGTTAGAACCAGTGTCTGTGAGAAGCCCACTACTAGGCCTACAGTGAGCTGGTATGTATGGTTATCTTCCCCTCTTCCTGGGGCCGGAGTCATCTGAGGTGGTGCTGGCTTTCAGGGCTGCTGGCACAGTGTCTGGCCTGGAGCACCGCTTTGATAGGCTCTGTTCAAGGTGTTTGCTGTTCAAGGTGTTTGCTAGGGAATCCACAGGACAATGTGAGGACAGGGTAGGTGGTGCCATCAAGGTCAGCACCTGTGAAGGGAACACAGCACTGCTGTGTACCACCTGTACCCACCTGGGAAAACTCCTGCCTAGGCCACCAGGTTGGATGTGGCAGATCCGCAGAAGTGCCCAGGGGCTGGGCGCACAGAGAGTGTTGGAGCTATGCTGACTCCCACAGATGTCCTATAGCTAGGCTGAGGGGAGGGAGAGGGAAATGGTACCTTCCAGCTCATTTTTTTCTTAAGTCTCCTGATGATCCTTGCCAGTACATACTTTGAAATTAGTAAATAAATCTTCCTCCCATATACACCCCAGGCATTTTCCAAACCATTGCTTCTGTGCTATATCTATTTGTTGTGCTGTCTCTTTAAAAGCTGTCATTCTGGGGACTCTGTCTTCTAGGCTCTCCCAGAGCCATGCCTGCTGATTTTTAAAATTGTTTATGTTAAGCTCCACTGATTTTTAGGCCTCTCTGGTTTCCAAAGCCAAATGTTATATTGATTTGTCTTCACTGTGTGGTTACCCCAAGCCTAGGATGCCTGGTAAGGGTATCTCGTCCTCTCTCCATGCCCACTCAACCCTTCCTCCCATGGACAGTCCCAAGGGCCCATTTGGCTCTTAATGGCATTTTCACCCTATTTACCTTCTCCAATGTGGCCTCTTTTCTATGTTTAGCTGTGGAGGTTCTGTTCTGCCCATTTTGGAGTCATTTTCTGGGTTATTTATACTGATGTGGATATTTATCTAGTAGTATCTGTGGGAAGAAGGGAAGCTTAGGAGCCTTCTATTCCACCATCTTCCCTGGAAGTCCTTAATAATTTTGTAACATTACTAAACCCATCTTTCTACTAAATGAATCATCATAATTCTGTTATATTGTCAGACTTTTTTTTATAATTATCACTGGCATGTAAAAACATAAAATAGAGTTAAAATATGAAATATAAACCTTAATCCATAAAGTACATTGTCTTAGAAAAATTGAACTACTTGTATATGAGCCAGCTGTTTATACGAACATGATAATTTTTTATAACCCAGAAGATGCTTTTTATACTATAGTTATATGTTCCATAGGCAATTTATTTGTTTGCTATGAGAAAAACAGTTCATACAGTTTAACATATTGAACTGAGTGATCTAATTAGAAAAAAGTTTTTTTTTTTTGAGAAGCAAGGGACAGGTATCAACAAAATGGCCAAATAAGAGATATGTAGCATGTATCTTCCCCTTAACAACAATAATTTGGCATCCATCTTTAGAAAAATGTGCTTTCATGGAAGCTTTGGGACCCAGATAGAAGACTATGAAATGCTGGTGTAGTCTAAGACCAAGGAGAGCCATTTTAAGCAGACAGCTTGAAACCAGGCAACTGACCCATGGACGGGTCCAGTTACAGAAAAGAAAGAACTGTTCTTCCTGACAACTCCACTGCAGCCTCATTTGGATTTGGGTCTGTCACCAACACCATTACACCAAGGGACCGAGGAGGAGTCATTTCTACCTATACATCAGGTAATAGACATATAGTCCTTAGTACTGGCTGTGGACTCTGAAATGCCCCCCAAACATGGCTTTAGCCCTCCCCTCTTGGCCGTGGTCTGGAAACTCTTGGAGGTAAGCCCCCAAACTCGATCAGACTTTAAGAGTCTCATGCTCTACCGACTGAGCTAGCCGGGCGCCTTCGATCAGACTTTAAATTCTGAAAGGACCCTGTCACTGGGATCTAGCCTGTTCCAGCCATAGTCCTGGTGGCACAGGAACCCGGCAGGAGACATTCCTATCTGTGCCCTTGGAGATCCTAAAGGGGCCCTATAATAGGCATCACCCCTTCCCAGCCAGAGTGCCATAACTGGCCTGCTGGCACAGGAACCAGGCAAGAAAAGTTTCTATCTACATCCCTGGAGGTTTTGAAAAGTCTCTTTCTGTGGCTCCAGCTTCTTCATAGCCATAGTCTGCCAGCTGTCCTGAGGGTCTAGGGTTCTTGCTGGGGGTACTTCCAGCTGCAGCCTCAGAGATCCTGAAGAGTACTGCACTCAAATCTAACTCTATCACAGGTGCAATCCCCCAGCAGACCTGTCAGCCCCAGGACCCATTTGGAAATACCTTGTCTACCCTCATGGAGATCCCGAAAGGGCCCTCTATTTGCCACCAGTCCCTCCATGTCTTGGTCAGGGAACAATCCAGCTCTCCCATGAATCTGGAAGGAGACACACCCATCTGTGCCTCAAGAGTCAGATCTGTAGACCTCACCCTCGGCCTTGGAAACTGAAACAGCCCTGGGACATGGTTCCTATCCTTGACTATGATCCAGGGCCATTATTGCCCATCCAGTGACTAGGCCATGGACCTGGCAAAAGCCATACTGTCTTAACATCTGGTAATAGGCCCACTGTCTGAGGACCCTGAAAACCTCAGTGCCACCCTACTGAACAAGGTAATGGGGGCAGTCCCATCTACCCAGTGACCAGACGGGATCTGAGTCCCTCGTAACATGCCCACCAACTGCAGACCCCACTACAGACCCATCTACAGCCTCCTCACATTTTCTGATCCAGCTTGACTATGATTCCAGAGATATTGGATTCACCCAGGGAACAGACAGGAGAATGTCATTACTTGCTGAAATCAGTGTAAAGAGTAGAAGAGGTGTTCACTCTTTCAAATGCACAAGGTAGAATAGAGCCCCAAAATAAATGCCCCCAGGTGGGGTCAGGTAATATCTTACAGGGGAGCCTGGATTACTTGGGAAAATACAGCTTTTTCAATAACTGGTTTGGGAAAACTGGATATTCACATGCAAAATAATGAAATTCAATCCCTCTCTTACACCACTCACATGAATTAACTTGAAATGGGCTAAAGACTTAAATCTAAGACTTGCACCCATAAACCTCTCAGAAGAAAACAGAAAAAGCTCCTTAACATTGGCATTGACAATACTTTTTTGGGGTATGACATAAAACCCACAAAAAAGTAAAAATAAGCTAGTGGGACTACATCAAACTAAAACCTTCACAGCAAAAGAGTCAACAAGATAAAGAGCGACAATCTGGAATGAGAGGCTTCTAAGAGAATTAAATAAAATAAATCAGGCAGGAAAAGATAAATAAGGTATGATCTCATTTATATGTGGAATCTGAAAAAAAATGTCAAACTCGTAGAAACAGTAGAAGAGTGGTTTCCGGGGTCGATGGTTGAGAGAAAAGAGGTGATATTGGTCAAAGGGTACAGACTTCCAGTTATATTGGATGAATATTGGACTCTAATATTCAGTATTGTGATTATAGTTAATAATACTGTGTTATATGATTAAAAGTTGCCAAGAAAATAGATTCTAACCACACACACATAAATTGTAGTTATATGGGTTAATAGATGTATTAACTAACCTTATTGTGTTACTCATTTGTAATGTATACATGTAACCATCATGTTGAGTACCTTAAACTTATATATAATGTATATAAGTTATACATTGTAACTTATACAATGTATATAAGTTATAAGATATATACAATGGTATATATCAGTTATATTTCAGTAAAGCTTGGAAAAATAAGAATACATCATTTTCATTTTTTCATCATTTTCATTTTTACCTATAAAGTAATATTCATTGAATAATTTTATCCAAAAATTGATATTAAAATCATTTTTATTATAAATATAAGATTCAATAACAGCGACAAAATTTTAACATATGAACTAAAGGACAGGTTTAAGAATATCTAGAAAATATATTTCCAGCACTAACATCTAACTCATAAGTATGGAGAATCTCAATCTATTTATAATTCTGGATTTTGAAATGACAGAATTACTTTGTGTGAATAGTTACCGACCTCCGCAAAAACATCTTTTAATTGTATTGCATCAATTTTTAAGTTATTCTGAGTTATAAAACTTGAAATACTATCATATTTTAAATATAATTTTAAAATACGGATGTTGCTTACTGCCATTGGAAAGTCATTTTTTTAGGGATAGTTTATTTTTTTTCTCTATTTTTTTCAAAGATTTTATTCACTTATCCGACAGACCGAGATCACAAGTAGGCAGAGAGGCAGGCAGAGAGAGAGGAAGGGAAGCATGCTCCCTGCTGAGCAGAGAGCCCAATGCAGGGCTCCATCCCAGGACCCTGAGACCATGACCGGAGTGGAAGGCACAGGCTTTAACCTACTGAGCCACCCAGGCGCCCCTTAGAATAGTTTAAAACAGAGTTAAATACATTTGCATTTGCATGTAGCCTAGATTACATAAAATAAAATACCCATAGTATGGGAGGGTAGATTTTTCTCTTCCTGAATCTTTCTTCCAAAATTCTTTATTGATTGGTTACCTGAATCCATGGAAATGTTACTTAATGTTTAATTTTGTTTCCATAATATGTAATTTTTGCTCAAAAGCAGTAAGATTTTGGTATTCTATAAATTCTCTAATCCTCTGAAATAATGTAAAAGACTGTAATGCCTCACTCAACACTAAGGTAATATGGGTGAATAAATCATGGAACATTTAAATTGACTTATTCAGTTATAAGAATAGCCTCTTTCCACACCGTCCCTTAAATTAGACGGTGTATATCCAAGCATATTATTAAGCACATCTAAAACAATGTTTTCAGATAAGTGATATTTAAGCATATGAAAATGAATTACACTAATAAAATAACCAGCCTGCCTTCTAATTAATAATTTATAGCTTCAGAATGAGAAATTAGGAAAGTTTTTTTCTGAGCATTTATTTTAACATATTTTAAAATACAATATGTATAGTATCTGTTGGAAATTAGAAGATAAACATCATATGCATTTCAGAAGTATGGATTAAAAATAAAAACAATGTAACCAGAATTTCATTCTTCAAAGAAGTAAATACTGCTTCAGGTGAAAAAAATTTATTAACATGAAAACTATCAAGTTTATTTATGAGCTGCAAAAGTAAAACCATCTTCTCTAATAGTATAGATTATTCTTTAGTATTTGAATGTATAATAATATTTGATCATCTTGGAAAATACTCATATTTATTTTCAACATATTTACTGTAGGAGGGCTTTATTTGTTAATATATTGTATCTACAGAAATTTTTTAAAAAATTTTTTGGTAAGTACTTTTTTTTGTTTCTTTCTAGAGTCAATCCTTTTTAAGAATTTATATCACTGTACTTGAAATATTCTTAGTTTTGCAAGACATCAAGGCATCCACTAAGCAACCTTAATGTTCATTTCACAGATTTGCTTTAAATTCCATCCAAAGATATATTTAATTGCCAGTGAAGTCTGACAGTTGTTAATACATTTTACTTAATATTTAACTTTGCTTAAATATATCTTATGGACCTTCTAGTTTGATTTTATTATAGGTATTTTATTGTTAATAAACATTAGTATAATTATGGAGTATAATATACGTATATTTTATGTATACATATGCAAAATACATTTACATATACATACAGAATACATTTACATATACAGTATACATAGTATAATTATGAGGAGGAAAAGCAGAGTGATAGATGAAAAAGGAGAACACCATGTAACCGCAGAGCCATGGTATTTCTAAATGGAGAATAATACAAAGAAACAATTTTTATCAAGTGAACAGAAACTAAGGTATTGTGGGTGGTATCAGCCTAAAATATTTGTAATTGAAGTCCTAAAACAGAGGAAAGACAGATAATGTAGCAGAAAAATACTGTTGATAGAAATTATGGCAGAAAATTCAAAAATCTGATGAGAAATGTAAATCGACAGATTCGAGAATGTCAGAAAATACCCAAAGAATGGAATAAAAAGGAAAAAAACCCATGCCTAGGCAAATCATAATCAAGCAACTAAAAATCAAAGATGAAATTTTCAAAGAATTGAAGAAAGAAGTATGATACTTTAAGGCTAACATCAGTTCAAAAATCTGTAGACAAGTCATCAGAAATTGTGTAGATAATGTAATAGTATCTTTAAATTGCTGCAAGAAAAACAAAACCAGGGGAGCCCAGGTAGCTAGTGGGTTAGCATCTGCCTTCAACTTGGGTCATGATCTCCGGGTCCTGGGATGGAGCCCTGTGCTGGGCTCCCTGCTCAGCAGGGAGTCTGTTTTTCCCTCTCCCTCTGCCTCTCTCCCAGGCTCATGCTCTCACTCTCTCTCTCGAATAAATAAAATGAAATCTAAAAAAAGAAAGACTCCCAAAACTGTTGAACCAAGGATGATATCTCCAAGAAGAATAACTGAAAGGATGTGGAATAAAGATATTTTTAGACTGTAAAAATTATAAATAATAATTAACAGAATTCATCATCAGCGCATACAGTACACGTAATGCTAGAGGAAGTTCTTTAGGCTGATGAAAAATGATACAAGATGAAGCTGTTCTAGTAGAGGTGGGTACAGCTCTAGTGCTGACAAATTTATAGCTATAATATTTATATTAGGCTAGAACATTGGTCTAAAATGAAAAACTGGGGGCGCCTGGGTGGCTCAGTGGATTAAAGCCTCTGCCTTCAGCTTAGGTCATGATCTCAGGGTCCCGGGATCGAGCCCCGCATCGGGCTCTCTGCTCAGCAGGGAGCCTGTTTGCCCCCACTCTCTGCCTGCCTCTCTGCCTACTTGTGTCTCTCTCTCTGTCAAATAAATAAATAAAATCTTCAAAAAAAAATTAAAAACTGGAGTTGTCACATTTAAAAGCTAGAAAAAAGATAAAGACAAAAAGCCTAAAAAGAGTAATCATACATATATGTGAAAACAAAACCAATACAGAAATTACCATAGACCAAAATTGATGTTTTGCAGTAATCAACAAAATTGGTGGTGATTCCATCAAGATGGAATTGGTTGCCCCTGATGATTCCTCACAGGAATGACTAACAACTGTCCACGAACAAGGAACTGCTGGGAGAATCCTACAACACTGGACTGTGGCAGAAGCATCCCCTGCACCAGGGAGACCAAGACAGACCGCTTTGGAAGGTAAGAGAGTAGCTGCATGTTGACCATACTGCCTGTCTCCCAGGTCAACACAGTCCTATGCTGAGAGAGTCTCCCTGAGCCTCAGTCCCTCAAGTGGGAAAAGAGAAACCAGGGAAGACACCCAGCTCCCCAGTCCGCAGCAATGTGGGCCACATTGCTGGAGTCCTCACTCTGGTATTCAGTCACAGGGCATGGCAGAGGAATCTTCTGGGCCATCCACTGGGAACGTGACTGTGACAGAGAAGGGGGTGGGTCTCCCAACAGCCAGGACACAGATTTGGCAGATGCTGTTCATACCTGCCGTGCCCAAGTAGTGATCCCAACCTGGGGCCTGGCTCATCTGTAGAACCAAGCCAAAGGCACACATCACCTTGTCTCTCAAGGATGTTGGTTGTACACACAGTCATAGATTGGGTTCTGGTAAAGGAGGGTTAGAGACGTGGGATCATGAGAGACCTATGGGGGATTGTGCCTCCCAACATAAAGGTGGAAGTGGAGTATTGCACAGAGCTAACGGATCAATAATGGAACTGAGTGTCAAAGAGTAGATCCACATAAATACTGAAACAGTCTATGATGCCAGATTTGGTATTATAGATAAAAAGTTGGAAAACAAGGATCCAACAAATAAACAGTGCTAGTAAATTGGTTATCTATGTAAGGGAAAATGAAATTGGATCCTTACTTAACATTGTATTGTAAAATCAATTCCAGAGGAAAGAGAATATTTTAGAAGAAATAAACTATTTTTAATTTAGAAGACATAAGAGAATGCTTTTATGATTGAGGAGGGTAGAGAAGGATTTTTAAAAATAATTTTTTTAAAGATATTATTTATTTGAGAGAGAGATCCCATGTAAAAACTGGGAGGTGGTCAGAGGCAGAGGGAGAAGCAGACTCCCTGCTGAGCAGGGAGCCGGACACAGGGCTTGATCCCAGGACCCTGGGATCATGACGTGAACTGAAGGTAGATAGATGCTTAACGGACTGAGCCACCCTGGCACCTTGAGAAAGACTTCTTAAATAAGGCATTTCATAAAGCAGTTTTTGGTACACATTAATCTAATGAACATACTTTGTTCATCAAATGATACAACCAAAATGAAAAGGCTCAAAGTGTCTTTACAATTTAAAAGAATATATTCAAAACAACTTAAGAGAATCAAAGTCCAGAAATATGAAATGAATTAATGGTTTATTGTGAACCACGATTGAAAAAAGCAAGAAAGGCTGAAGAGACAGGGAGAGAGTGTTGAATAAAAGCCATGCACGGATGGCCATTTTACATGGAAGAGACCGCATTTCGAGAATGAACATAGTAATCAGGGCTATAGATTAAAACCACAACACCTACTATTTCATACTTTCCATACTGACAGAAATTAAGAAATCAGAGACTATGAAAATTCATAGACTCCTGGTGCAGTTTATGCTGTTTCAAACACATGAACTCTATCATTACATAGTAAATGGAAATCATATGTAGCCCACAAAGTCTTGTACATATGGGGCAAATGCATCCCCTAGTGCATGAGAGTATATAAACAGTATCACTTCTAAAGTAAAATATTGGCCGTGATTCACACGTCCACTGACAGTAAAATAACAATGTTGTAGTGTATTCACAAAATGGAATAATATACTACAGTGGAAGTGAAGACACTAGAATTACATGACTTAAAATGGATTTATGTGGGAGAAAAAGGAGTAGGAAATGGTATAGTCACAGAAGAAAATAGTATGATTTTATTTCTATCATTTTTTTTAAAACAGCTCATCTGTTGTTTATCATTGAGTTAAAAACTTCAGAGCAAAGCATGTAAATAACACAGTTCAGGACAGTAAAACCTGCAGTGGGAAGAAGATACTTCCGTGGTATTTGTATATCCTTTACTCTGCTTGGAACTGGTTTCGTTGGTGTGTGTTCTGCAAACAATCATAAAAATCTTGTGTCCACATATGTTATACTGTCTTTTTTCTCAGTAGATAAATAAGAAGTAAAGAAGGGTCTGGGGAACGACAAGCAGGATGAATGAATCATATATAGCCATATCTTTATAATATTTTTGAACACCAAAAATAGATAAAAAAGGTTTCAGGTAGGAAAAAAATATGAACCTTAAAAGAAACATGCCACCATAAAGTACTTAGATAACTGTCCCATCCAATGGAAGCTGGATTACAATAAGACAGCTCTTGGTGCACTAGAAAAACATAGAATTTTGTGGAAGTTAAGTATAGAGGAAGATGTATATTCCATATTCACTTTGTGGGGAAAAAATTTTTTTTGAGAAACTGCTTAAGCAAAATAAAAGTGATGTTAGTGCTCTCTTGGGCAGCACATACACGGTAATAAAAGCGATACCAAAACATGGGAGAAATTCTTTGCAATGAGCAATAGAACCAACCAAGCAATGACATGAGAAAAAAAATTGCAGAAGGAGGGCCAAACTAGTATTTAGGTGTTATTTGACATAAATTTAAAAAGAGCCCATTTAGCCCAAGAAGACTAGCTTTGAAAAGGGGAATTCTTTTTATTTGAAAGATGGAGTAAGCAGGGTGCCTGGGTGGCTCAGTTGGTTCAGGGTCTGCCTTCAGCTCAGGTTGTGATCTCAGGGTCCTGGGATCGAGCCCCACTTCGGGCTCCCTGCTCCATGGGGAGTCTGCTTCTCCCTCCCTCTGACATGCTCTTTCCCTCTCACTATCTTTCTCTCTCAAATAAAATCTTTAAAAAATAAAAGATGGGGTAACCAAAAGCCAGAAAAATCTTAGTGATTTCAAGGCATAACAAAGATAAAAACAAAAATGGTATGATGAAGTCATGATCCAGAATAGAAAAAAAAGCAAATGGAAATGCGTTATTGTTACTAGGGGTGTTAAATAAGGGCACATTAGCCCTGGCAATAACAACAGAAGCCATGTCACTGTGACAACAGTCTCCATCAAGTTAAGACACATCTTGTGATACTGCTTGGGGGTGGGGGGCCGATTCCACAGTAATTAATACTTTCCTCTATTTTTTGGTCATATTAAACTACTATTGCACTGTGTTCAAGTCTTGGATATTTGAATTTGGGCTGCATAGAATAGAAAGTTTTGAATCTTGACAAGATAAAAATTATAGTTGTAGAAAATTAGATGACAGGATTTGGAGGGTGGTTGAAGTAGGGTTAAGGGGAAAGGATATCCTCTTACACTGTGAGGAGTTCAAAAAAATAAGAAATATAAGTGTTATGTTACATAGCTTTGTATTTCTTAATGTCTGTATGCCCCAAACTTTTGTATTTTGAAGCCCTAACCCCCAAGGGGAAGGTATTTGGAGATGGGACCATTAGAGTATAAATCTAGTTACATGAGGGCGTGAGTGTGGAGTTCTCAAAAGGGAATTAGTGTCATAGTAGAGACAGCAGAAGCTGATTTACACACTCTGGCTCTCTTGCTCACACTCATGCTCTCACACACACGCTCTCTCCACCAGGTGAGGACACGGTGGAAAGGACTCCCGTCTGGTAGCCGGGAAGAGGGCTCTCACCAGAAACAGAATCGGTCACACCTTAACCTTGAACTTCCCAGCCTCCAGAACTGTGAGGAATACATTTCTATTGTTTAAGCTCCCCAGACGAAGGTATTTTCTTATGGCAGCCCAAGCATATGAAGAAGATAATCTTAAGTGTTTTATTTAAAACTACAAAGGTGATGGTTAGAAAAAAGTTAGATTGACCATAAAAATGGCTAAATAATAAAAGGAGAGAGAAGTGAAAGTTGAGGATTTTTTTTTTTTTAATCCAAATATTTCATGGCAGCCTGTAAATGGATAATGTCTATAGCTGGTGAATCAAAACAGCACCGTGACCAAGGTATTTGGATAAAGAGTTAAGCATCGGAAGAATCAAAAATATAAATAATTGAAAATGATTGTTTCTGAAGACTGCTCAGTGGAAAGAAGGGGGTAAGTTGATTCAGTCTAAATTTTTCTGTATCATTTAATTTTAAACAGTTGCATGTGGCGCTTTGAATCAGAAAAGGAAAACCGAACATGCAGAATGCCGTCTTATCAATGGCCTTGTGAGGGAAATTTTGCATAAACGTGGATTATAAGTTCCTGAAATAGAAGAGCTGCATTTCCCATCCCCACCCCCTGCATCTCATCATCCTATATAACCCATAACCGAGTGTTTTGCACATGGTGGGGCTTAACAAATACAGTTGATTTACAAAGTTTATGTTAATAGCAAGAGAGATGCTGCAGGGACGCCCCACGAGTTGTGATCCTTGTGGTTTACTTGGTCCAAATGCTTAGGTAAGGACAAAAAATTGATCAGTTTGGAGCCTCGCTCATTAAATTAATAATGAAGGCCAGGGATATGGGGACCATAGATTCTGTCATTTCCCTTTATAAATGAGAAAAACAATAAGGATGCTTATGACTTTGGGGGAACAAAAATATTAAAACCTAGACTTGAAAGAAAGTTAACTCATCATGCACAGAAAGCTGAATCAATTTTTAAATTATATTTCTTCTTAATTGACTTTAATTGCTAATTCTTGCCAACAAGGACAAATAGGCCTTGCATTTTAAATGAAAGGATTCAAGCCATATTCAGTGCCGCCTTGAAATTTCCAGACCATTTCATATGCAATAGCCGTAGTGGTCTTTGCTTCTACAGCGAAGCAAAAGAGAATCACATTAGATTCTATATATTTCACATATTCTCCAGAAAATCCTATGCTGAAGAATGCGTATTCCATGGAATAGTAATCTTTTTTCCTTTGTCATGAGCATGTATTAAAAAATGAAAGTGATCTTAGCATCTCAGCATTATTTTTGTTTCTACTTAGCACTATATTAAAAAAGAGGTCTCCTTTTATTTTGCATCTCTGGATAATAATCATCCTTTTTCAAACTGGCTGAAACAAATTCTCCAGGCTCCTACCACAATATGACACCTCTGGGACTTCGTATAAAACTGTGAGACTTAAAATCCATCATTTCTCATACAGTACGTAACAGGAGCATAATTCTGGTTGCTGTATCTTTCAGACTCCACTGATAATCTCATCTAATGCTCAGCAATCGCACTGCTCAAAAAGTCGTCCACAGGAGAAATAGGTGGCTTTGAGTATTTATTCACTGACTCAACAGAAAGCAGTCAATTAAGCATGTGCAGATCACAATCCAGCTGAATGCCAATGCTAATATCAGTTTCTTTCCATCAGGTTTCTCTTCCTTAGCCAGAAAATCATGAAGCAACAAACACACCCAGTAAAACCAGGCATTTGTTCTTACTGTCCCATCTCAGGTGAATCCGCACAAATTTGATTCCACGTCCCCACTCCAGAAGGAGAGAGTACTTCTGACAGTTTTTGTCCGTTAAAGGATTATTGAATTTTAGTTAAGATCGCTTCATGCTAGTTGAGCAATATGTGGGTAGAGCAAAAAGAGTTTGGGGGAATTTAATACAGGAAGGACATTACACTCATGATGTATAGTAGAATGGACATTTTCTTTTTCAGAAAGTTCTGAAACTTTCTGAAGTTTCAGGGGATGCCTGGGTGGCTCAGTTAATTAAGCGGCTGCCTTTGGCTCTGGTCATGATCGCAGGGTCCTGGGATCGAGGCCCGCATCGGCTCCTCGCTTGGCAGGGAGCCTGCTTCCCCTCTCTTTCTCTGCCTGCCTCTCTGCCTACCTGTGATCTCTCTGTCTCTCTTTGACAAATAAATGAATAAAATCTTAAAAAAAAAATTCGTGATTTTTTTTACTCTTTGCAACATATTTCATATTCCATAAAACTGTAGACATCTACTTTTTCTTTAAACATATATATGTATATGTACACACACATGCAAAAACATTATGTGCTAAAGAGAGATGAACCTTTTTTATACTTATTTTTAACTAGGTTTCCTTAACTAGATTGCTTCCCTGATGTAGATGCTCCTTATTTTGATTTGTAGAAAATCTGCCTTTCATTCTTCCACTGTTGAACATAGGCCGAGCTCAATGGGAATTGAAGTATACGATATTCTACAAGTAAAAATCAAAATTCCACATCCAAAGAAGCATTATTCTTTGAATTTAAGAAATGTTCCTGGTGGTTTTTTGCTCCTTAGTTCCTTCCATTTTTTTTTATTCATGATGATAAAATAATTATTATGAACTCAAAACTGTATGCTTTTCTAGTGACAAAACCTGGTGTACAGTATTTTGATTATCATTTTTAAAAAAATCTGTAGTTGCATCTAGAGAGTTATCCTCATAAAAAAGTAAGATAATAATGCTTGGATTAATATTAGTCATACATACCTGTAGGCACTTAATAGCAAAAATATTAGCCATGAAAAAATGAACCTTTTTCTGAATGACTAAATATCCAGTCTACATCTATGACATATGACAATTATATTAAGCAGAGCACTTTGAAACAAAAATCTATTATACAGTAACCTAAAAAGAAATGCAGACTACCAGAAAGCGTGTACAGCATGATTCTCTTGTTAAAATAGGTTCATAATTGTATCTGTGAAGTACGAATAATGAACAGAATTTCCACCAAAATGTTAACTATGATTGTTTCTGGATGGTGAGCTTTTGATAAATTTTATCTTGTTTCATCATATCCTTGTTTTTCTTTGAAAATATGCTATTGTCATAAGAAAAAGAATGATCAAAGGAAAATATTTTTCTTTGACTTTTTTGAGATTTACACGTTAAAGTTACCTTGAAATGTTGTAACATAGAATAATTTTTCCCCAAATCTAAGGATGCCTCTTAAAATATTCAGTTATACAGCGTATAAGAATATCCTTTAGAATATCTTTAGTCAAGCGTGAGGGTGTTTACCCTTTGAAAGGACAATGAAATCACCAAAAAAATCACCCTTGTTTTACTTCCCCCAATGCAGTTCTTGCTATGCACTGGGAAAAGGGCCTCCAACAACTGTTACTGGGGAAAGGAAACCATGTATGTTTGGCCGCTGATATTAAAGATGAATTTCTTTTCTGAGGTCAGGATGAGTAATAAGCAATTATGCCATTCAGGGTTGAGTTAAAAAGTACTTGGTGTTTATATGACCTTCCATGAGTAGTTTAGTATATTTATAAATATTTGCCATCCATTTGCCTTTTGTCATTGACTAAGGATTGACCTGTGTCTCTTGTCACTGACACCTAACACCAAAATGAATTGAAATTCTGTCTTTAGAAATAGGTCTCCTTGATACTGTGACATTTATAAATGGGCCTTTAAAGACTGCACTTTTTCTTTACACTTTGTTTCAATTTCCTGTCACTCTCAAGTGGAGATTTTTATAATACTAAATTTATCACATCTTTCCAAGATCATTTCTCTGGCTCTAAGCTTCTGGTGTATACTTCATCTCCACAGGAATCCGTGTTTACACTGTCCCCTTCCAACTTACAGCAAAGTGTGATATGAAAGCACTCTCAGACAGGATATGGCATTCCTTTCTTTAAAAAAAAAAACAAAAACAGGGGCGCCTGGGTGGCTCAGTGGGTTAAGCCGCTGCCTTCGGCTCAGGTCATGATCTCAGGGTCCTGGGATCGAGTCCCGCATCGGGCTCTCTGCTTGGCGGGGAGCCTGCTTCCCTCCCTCTCTCTGCCTGCCTCTCTGTCTACTTGTGATCTCTGTCTGTCAAATAAATAAAATCTTTAAAAAAAAAATAAATAAAAAAAATAAAAACAAAAAAACCTAAAATTAGAGGGAATCATTGGTTTTAACAGCTAAGTTAATTAGAAGTCTGGTCATGATGGAGGTTTTGAAGAGAAGCCATTTCCAGAAAATATTAACCTCGGTTTCTTTCCTGTTTTGAGATACAGAAGTTCAGATGGAGGAAAATATTTAATTGGTTTTTGTTATTATTTAAGCTGCAGCTTACCTAAAGCTGTTTGTTTGTCCATCCTGTCTTGAAAGGCTTTTATCCATCTTTATTTTCTCTTTTCCTTTTGTGAAGGAATTTATGGCAACTTGAAGCTCTTCTCTGCTGTGTGAATTATGTCGCTTACTGCCATCATTTTTTGCACTTTCTGCTTTTTCTTAACATCTTTGTAATTTTTATAGCCTATTATTTTTCATAAAGACAGGCAACTCAGTTTCTCTTGACACGGTTATACACGTTCTAAGATTTTTTTTCCTCATGTCATAAATAAGCTTATGATCGTTGCCTCTAGAATGAGTCAAATTAAAGAATAGAGGAAAAGAAAACAAAATCTCAATTTGGGAGATTGATAATTACTTTAGTTTCCAAACCTAATGCAAGCGAAATCTGCATTTCGCTTTCTATACGCTTCAACATATTGCCACCATCACCAAAACAAAGCTCCAGTTTCCAAATCAACAAATTTAAAAGCCTACTTCAGTGTTTAAATTATACATTTTAGTCCATTCTTCAGTTTATTACGTTCCTTTTAATATGTATAGAACAGCACTATTGCCACAAGAAGATAGCGTCTGGAACTTAAATGTCCATTGGGCAACAACTATCGGCATTTTTCCTCTGTCGAGGTCATGAACCCAATTAATCCTCATTGCAGAAAGGATAAAGGAAATACCAGTGATCATACACACTAAATGTTATCCAAATCTAATCTGATAGTCATTGCTGATTGAACTTTGTATACCCTGAAGCCTGAGAAAGGAGTCTTAGCAGGCATATAGATCTCTCTGTATTTTACTAATGGCTAGTCCAAATGCTTTTCAGCATCAGCAGAAATGGAACTGCAGAGTTACATGTGGGATTAATTTTTACTGCATAGGCTATATTGAGTGCGAATATCTAAAAGCATTTCATGGCTTTATAGGAGAATGTACATTGTCTTTACTAAAAAGAAAGGAAAACCTGCCTGTGTTTCTCTAATATCCTGTATATGAAATTGATGACCCATGGAATAAAATGTTAGTAAGTTCATCCCAGTAGATGATTAATTTTTTTCCATATTTTTAGTAAGGAGGGACTTTAGTGATCTCTCTAATTCTAGCCTTTCACACAGTTCTGGGGTCATATTAACCTATAAATAAATTTTTGCTGGACTCTATATAATTACATAAAATTTTATACATGTACATAAGATTTCAGATGGTTGTAATCATAGTTTATACGTAATGGTATACCTACTATTTTCATGTATTCATCCCTCTTATTATGAATTCTTCAAAACCATAATTTCTAGTACCATTCTCAAAACTATGTTTTCTTCTGGTCTCCTTAACCTGCAGTCCACATATTGGAATATATAGTAAAAGATATACCTGAGATTAAATCCAATAATTCATGTCAAAGTGTCAAAACTAAAGTAAAAGCCTTTCTCACTACAGTTAGCCCATCCTACTATATTTCTAGTCTTCTTGCTATGGAATCTACATCCAAATTGGAAATGAAGAAGTCAGCTTAAGTGTGTCCTTTGCTTTCCCCTTTCACATCTAAATTTTTATCAAGTATTTTCTGCCTCCCAAATGTCACTCAAATCTCCCTGCTCTTTCGACACTTGCTGAATGCTAATTATTCCTTTCCTGAATTAGGGTACCACCCTCCCCAAAAGTTTTCCCTCTTCCTGGGTGTTCCTTAGTTCTCTTCACACCAGTTTGAATTGCTTTCTAAAACAGTAATCCTTACTTCTCTGCTCTTTACAGAGAAAAGTAGCTCCTTTTCTTCTAGAGGATAAAATTAAAACTTTTCAACATAGCCTGCAAGGTCCATCATTAATCTGGTTCCTATCCAGTTTTATAGTTGATTAATAAAACTTCTTAAATATCCTACATCCTCAGTAGAACACATCCTTATTTATAATGCTGCTTCTGTGGTGGACAATCCTGGAAGATGCTAATATATCATACAAAAGTCTTCACATTCTATCCAGTGCCATTGGGCCTTCTTGTTCCCATATTTCCATTCCATTCTCCAATCCTTAGGATTCCTGGTCAGTCTTCACCTGATTCATAAGCTGTAGTGTATGCAGGGTGAGAGTCCAGGAAATCAAAGAGTAACTCCTGGGAGACTGAAATTTGAACAGATATTTCAAAATTTTCATTGTTTGAGATATAACAGGACTCTGACCAGCCAGAGTGAAAAGACCTTTGAGAACATCTTAGGTGCTCATTTGAAAGGCTGTGTCATAGGAGTCAAGACCATTCTTATAAGAATAAGTTCTCTCCTCTAGGAGTAAGATCAAAAAAATTAGGTATAGACACACTCTAACAAAACCTGTCAAAGCTTAAAAGGATCAAGGAAAGCCACTAGTGTTTTGACTAGTATCCACTGGTAATTTGATTTTCTGCTAAAACAACATGACCTTATTTAGAGTAAGGTAAACTTTAAAAAATCACCCACAATATAAGGTCTAAATAAAAAATTGCTAGATAAAGCAGTAGAAAAAAATTGATAAGCAATCTGAAGATAAGAAAATAATAACAGATTTCAGAGATAATCCAAATATTAAGGTGACCAAAGATTTTCAAACTATGATAAGTTAACTAGAAGGAAAGATATACAATGTGGTTGAAAGGAAGTATTAAAAACAACATTAGAATCAACATGCATCAATCCAGCAAACCTTCATGAAGTACAAAACCCTGCTTGAAATGAGGTATGCATTGGGTGGGTTTAACCACCAATGCACCCAACTAAAGATAAGATTCAAAAACCTGAAGCAGTTAAAGGGAAAAAAATATTGAACTAAAGCACAGAAAGAAAGAAAACATGAAAGTAATAGAAAAAAGCAGAATATATACATGTAAATTTTTTTTTTTTCCTAATATAATTTAAGTCTTAGAAAGAAAGCAAGGGGAACCTGGTAGACTCGGTAGCGCATGCGACTCCTGATCTCGGGGTTGTTTGAGCCCCTGTTGGGCTGAGAGCTTACTTTAAAAAAAAATTTTTTTTTAAGAGGAATAATAAGACAAAAATAATGCTGGGAGACCATTTTGGTGAAAGATATTTGCCACTGATTGAAAAAGCTCATCAAACCCCAAGCAGAATAAATATAAGTAAAACCTCACACAGATATATTGTACAAAATTGTTAATACCAAAAGATTAGGAAGACCAACAGCAACAGAAATAACAGAAACCAAGAGATAATGAAATGATGGGGACTTTAGAGTGATAAAAGGAAACAAAAACTCTCAATAGAGAATACAATACCCCATGAACATGTCTTCGAAAATTGAAGTAAAATGAAGATGTTATGAGAAAGAAAATGCAGACCTCATCACTAGCAGGTCGAAAACATAACAAATACTAAATACTTCTTTTAGAAACATGTAAGTATCGGAAGGAACAAATACCATTAGAATTTATAAATATATGAGTACATATATTCAAGAGTATGAACTATTTAAAGCAATAATAATACATATAGGGATAATGTTTTGGTTTATAAAGTGTGTAGAAGTAAAAAATATAGCAAGGGCCAAAAAAAGGCAGGAGGCTAAATGCAGTTTAAAAATACTATCTTGTGCATTGTTTGATAGGAAAAGCATTGTGTTCTTAGAGACTACAATAAATATGTATTTTGTGATTTCTGTTGAAAATTACCAATAGAGCAATACCAAAAGCTATAATGAAAAGTTAATAGAGATAATTAAAACAAGTAATAGGAAAGATATGAGTGATAACAAAAGGAAGCACATAGAAACAAAGGTCACATGAAACAAGAACAAGATGGTCAGTGAGACGTCAGGTAGTCATAGGAAAGGTACTTGTTGGTCTGGGGAGCTGACAATATTCTATATATGTATATAGCTATATTGCTTAATATGGGAGGTCTTCACGATAGATTTCTGTTTGATGAACATTTTGGCTTACAGTTTTTTTAAGAAAGGTGAAAAATAAACTATTTAATATCCAAGGATTCACATTCATGCAGAGCCACAATCCTCAGCTCAGTAGCACGTACCCCAATTCAAGGGAGTGTGGATTTCCAAGATGGTAGACTTCTCAGGAAGCCTGCTTCATATTAATTTGTTCCGTCTTTTGTGATCTTTTTTCCAATCTGTGCCTTACACACCCCACTTCATGAAAGTCCTCACCCCTCATTTTCTCCCGAACGTCGATATGAAACCAATTGCTAGTGAAATGGAGCTGCCAGTCCTAGGTTGCCAGCTTCCTTGCCATAAGTGTTGACTTCACAGAATGCTAATAACTTGGAACAGGGACTATATCACCTACCAATATTAAATGAGGAATACATGTCTAGTGATCATTTTTCTAAATGTCTTTTTAAAATTAAAAAAAAATTTTTTTAATTTAAAATTTTAAATTTAAACAATTTTTTTTTCAGAGACCTTAAATCCTCAACCAGAGCAGTTGATGACATGGCAGAATCCTAAACAGAAGTCAGTACAGTGGTGCTGATGATGGCATTATTTGTTGAATCCTTCACTTGCTATAGGCCAGGTATGGTTTAGATGTTTGAAGGTTCTATGTGGCTCCTCTGGTCTTCAATGGAGCCCCCGAGGGGCTCCATCTATCCCATAGATGGAGAAACTGAGACCCGAAGTAGTGAAGTGGCTTTTCTAGGCTGTGTGGCGAGTAAGTTTCTGATTTATTGAAACCTTATTGAAGCCTTACATCAGGGTCAGGCTTAGAGTCTGTATCCAGTAGCTTTTCAGATTCTACACATGCCATCTTAACAGTATGAATATAAGTAGTGTATCCTTACGAAGCAGTAGTCTTGAAAGAAAGTACTTATATTGAAATATATATTGAATATACTTTGAAATATAATATATTAAAATATTAAAGGGTTTTATAAGGCTAAATATTACATAATTCATATTATATGACTTTGTAGATTGTATGAGTGATAAAAGGAGGCTAATCATAAGAGACAAAAAATAAGTTTGGTGCATGTCTTTTTTTTTTGGTATAACGTCAGTTTAACTGAGCGTGTTGTTTTTCATTGTGGATATTATATATTTCACTTTATAAGAATCTTGGCCTTGAGATTCTGTGGCTTTTATAAAATAGTTAGATAACTCAAAGGGAAAAATGGAGCTTAGACGGATTCACAGCTTAGACTATGCCTTCCAAGTAGAATGTCATAATATATAATTTGTCATGAAACATCTTCTAGTAAAATATCCAAGAGGTAACCTCTTTTTAAAACTTCCGTTTATGAGTTATATGGCCAAGATTTAAAATAAACCTTTTAGAATATATATTGCTCTATTGCTATACATTTAATTATTTTAGGGTTATCCACATTTTCTAAGAACACTAAATAAAATGTATTGAGAGAATACAGCTAAAGTAATAAATAACTGACATTTCTACTTTCAACATAGTTTAAGTAAACTTGACCTTATTAAATTGAAAAAGAGTATAGGTTCATACTCAGTCTTGCTAAGATTTCAAATTTTAAAGGAAGAAGAAAAAATGGTATGGGTACAGTGAAATTATAACATTAGCTTGTTGGCTCCCATCATCTTTGAAATATGAAAAACAAAGGACAAGTTGAATGTGATTGCGTGTGTATGGGGAGTGGGGTAAACTCTAGACCCTTCTTTAAATGCGAGAAGCTATTAAATGGACAGTATTAATCAGTGAAAAAACATATCAAAGTTATTTATCAAAGTATTGGGAGTTCTGGCTACTGGGGGGTAACAGAGGACAAAAGAGAACTCTTGCTGGGAGCCCTTGTGATGAAAACCAGCCAGTGTCGGTGCTTCCACCAACTTGAAGTGTCCCTCTGTCTGCATTTGCACATCTCAAATACAGCCAAGCCAGTTTTCCTGTTAGAATGTAGAGGAAAGTCTTACCAGGTCTGAGGTCTGAGGAAACAGAAGCCTGCCTGTTCTTCAGAAGAAAATAAAAGACAAGTGAAGATGGGAGAATACGGGGCAGATGGAAATTTCTCAAAATAAAGCACCTCTAGCACTATGATCTAATTTTAGAGCAATTTTATCACCCCCCCAAAAGGAAGCCCATACCCATCGGCAACCCCCATCCCAGCCTGCAGCCTCAGGCAATTTATAATCTACTTTTTGTCCATATGGATTTTCCTATGTCGGACATGTCACATAAATGAACTTGTGGGATTTTGTGACTGGTTTCGTTTATTTACCATAATGTAATGCTTTCAATGAAAAAGTGGTATGACACATGGATTATATCTCAGTGAAACTCTTTTTAAAAATAAGATGGGGGGCACCTGGGTGGCTCAGTGGGTTAAAGCCTCTGCCTTCGGCTCGGGTCACGATCTCAGGGTCCTGAGATCAGGCCCCACGTTGGGCTCTCTGTTCAGCAGGGAGCCTGCTTCCCCCTCTCTCTCTGCCTGCCTCTCTGCCTACTTGTGATCTCTCTCTCTGTCAAATAAATAAATAAAATCTTTAAAAAAAAAAAATAAGATGGAACATCTCGTAAAAAATGGCTAATATTCACGCCAGGAGAGCTAAGGTGTCTTTGCTTCTTCATCTGAGAGGCGAGTGGCTCTTTCTGAGATGGTAGAAAGTCTAGGAATCAGGATAATTAGCAACATTCAGCTATTAGTAGCTTCCCTACCTGAATGCAGTGATCAGTTGGGCATGTAAAATTATAAACTCAAGTATCATCAACTCAAAATAAAGAGCTAATAGTAGTTAAGTTTCTAGGGATTGTAGGAGCAGAAACCACCCAGTCAATTAAAAATAAATTAGGCATCCAACCGATCTAAGCAGGAAATTAAGTGCCTCATCAGCCTGTTCAGAATTTTGTAAAACTATAACCAACTTTGGGGGAGCTTATTAGATCCCATCCAGAGGTAACTCGAATAAGTGACCTTGCTTTTCTTCTCTTCAGTGATCTTACATTCAACATAGTATGAAAAATTGGCAGTAGGGAAATATAGGATGTGAGGGGAATATATTAATACACATAAAGATTTGGATATTTGATCCAGTAGGTTGTATCCGTAACTTAACTGAGCTCTGAGTTTGTTTTATGTGGAACTAAAAACCTCGAAAACCAGCTAACAAAAATGAAAAATATTTATAAATGCATTTGGAACACTTTAAAGGCAATCTAACAATAAGTTTGCAACTAAAAGGTGTAAATCAGAATGTAATAGCTTATTTTATAAATTGATTCTTATAGAACTTAGACACTGTGGCACCATTATGGGACCACCAGAATCACTCCACTTATGAATGCAAAGAAGTTTGGAAGTTTCTCATGATTCCTGATATTATTTGATTACATCTGATATTTTTAATTAAGTTTTAACAATCCTACAGTGAATTCAGTGTTGAGATACATATCTGTTTATGCACATGTAAATATAAATACATATAAATATAAGTGAATATATATTCATTTAAAGACCTTTTGAAAATTGGATCCCAGCGCTAGCTGCTGGTCATAAAATAGAAATACTAATATTAGTGCCCATAAAAATAAAGAGTTAAATGAGATTCCTAAGCAAATGTCAAAGGTCTGGTGTTCTGTCTGTTGTTTTATTCATTATGGTGTTTAACACATACAGAGAATGTTACCTAAGCTGTTAAGTATGTTAGCCATTTTAAAATGTCTAGTTCCTCCCATTACATCTTTTAAGGTAAGTAATACTGTGGGCACATACTAATTGTGACATCCTTTGCACCTCTTTGCTAGTAATTGAATTCTAAACATTTGGGTAAAAACAGTACAGTGCTAGTGAGAGTTTAAGCCAAGGACAAGGCCTCAGGCACTGTTGTGCTCTCCTCTAGTGAGTCTTTTCACATAAAAAATAAGTATTCCTTTCCCACTTCCAACCTTTTGGGATCTGGCAAATTTTTAAAAAGAATAGGCCTCAAATCAGAAAGGATTATGAAGCTATGTCTGCTACTTTGGCTGGCATCTTATGTTTTGTTCGTTTTTGTGGAAATTTAAAATTTGGTTGGTTTTTCACTGAGATCATCGGTGGTGAGCACTAAGTCACTTACTGATCTGCAGTTCATAGCTCCTTGTATTTCCCTTGAACTTTATCTGTCTCAGATGAGCAAAATATAGATGATAATCCAGCCTACAGATCATTTTGTTGTGCCAAGTTTTAATAAACTGCTCAAGCACCACCTTCAATCAGGGATTAAAGAAGTCCAAAATCCTGGAGTCATTACTTAGGAAAAAAGACCCTAGAGCAGTAGAGCCAAATAGAAATACAACACAGCATACGACAACCACCAGTGTAGTTTTAAACATTTAGTAGCTACATAAAAAGTCAAAGGAGAGAGGCAAAATTAACTTTAAAAATTTATTTAGCCCAATGTATATATGCAAAATATTATCACATTATTATTACACATTAATTACACAGAAGTCAGCTTATTCTTACAATGCATTCAACTTCACTGCCTGTTCGAGGTATAACATATTCTTTTCCTCTCTACTATGTTAAAATCCTGATGGGTGTGTGTGTGTGTCAGTCCATCCAACGGTTCTGCCCCCCACGTGTCAAATTCCAGTTCAGCAGGTCCAGAGAAAAACGTGACTGGGCAAGTGAGCGGTTTAAACTCTTGGTTTAACACTGGTCAAAAAGTTTTTCAAATTATTGTTCCTGTTGATGTAAGCCACGGACGAAGAATGACCAGACCCCCAAGTCTGAACCAATTTGTTCTTTCTCAAGAGAAAGAATGAAGCGTGTGCTTGTGTGTGGGCAGAAGAGTTACTTTTTACATATGATGTGTCAGAGTTACACATAGTAGTTCATATCTGGGATATTTCTTCTATCCTGCTGTCTTGTCTTTGACAGCCTGGGACATATTAATTATTTCAGTTTTAGTAAGTGTTACTATCAGATAGAACATGTCCCAAATCGCTGCTCTTTGTTCATCACCTTATTTTTTTGGATGCACTCACCATGGATTTCTTTATCTTTTCTTGGGTGTTTGAGGTTCGCTCATCATCTCCTCAGGGCACAGCATTCCATCACCTTTGGTAAAAGGCTCATGTCTTATATTAAATAACCATTTTCCCTTCATCTTTATCTCACTCCACCTGAAAACTTGCATTCTAATGTGTTTAATATATAGCATTGGATTTGTATATATCCTTGAAAAGTACATAGTGCTGATTTGAATATTGTCTTTAATTCATTTAATTGTTATTGAGCTGTGACTCTCCATTGCTGCTTACGCACTTTCTGTCTCCACAGGTGACGAGAGACTCAGCACTTCAAGATCTGCAGGTAGTCTAGCTGGAGACCCAGAAGAGCCTAAGGCAGGGTTTCAGTCCAAGTCTAAGCTGTAGACAGCAGACTTCTCAGCCTACGTAATTGAGTGAGCAAGTTCCTTATAGTAAATCTCTTTATATTTCTGTCTCTTTCTAGGAGAGCTGGTGGTGGGTGTGTGTGTGTGCGTGCGTACACATACATACATACACATATACACAGATCGCCTATGGTTGTTTCTCTGAAGAAACCACATTAATATGGGTTTTGACCTAAGGGTAGTTGTAGAACAACAGCATGTTAAGGATGAGTTTTCAGAATTGGTTCTGGGGTTTTTGGAATTGGCTCTCTAATATGTCTAATATGATTAGATTAAAATGGTAAGTCTATTACCAGTTATAAACCATGACCCATGACATGATTTGGCAATAGAAACATACAAAATATCTCTGTTAGATCCTTGTAATCAACCAGTTATAAAAAGCAAGGAGCTGGGTGACTACATTTGTCCTGTTGAAATGTTTTTGGAAAATTAACAGATATAATGAGATTGGCTGATATCTCCTCAGGTCACTGGAAAAAGTGGTAAAAGAGAAGGATAAGCCCAGGGATTCAGATTCCAAGCCCAAGTGATGGCGAAGTGGGCCTGAGAGACGTGCTTATGTCCTGAGCCTCCAGGCTGAGATTTGCTGGACATCACTCTGAACCTCATCCTGCGACTGGGCGAACTGCCAAGCAAGTTGAACTATTAACCTCACAGGGCATCTACTCTTAAAGGGAGGGCGTTGACTTGGAAAGAAACGGATGTAGTACATTGGATTGAGGATGTGTGGAAAGAACCACAGAAGAACCTGTGGGAAGAAACTAGAGACAACCCCCTAAATTCGGATTAGTCTTCGTTGCAGGGAAAATGGCCTCCCTACACCCAGCACTTGGTGCTTCTCTACCATCATTGCCTATGGAAACTGTAATGGCCTCCCCTGAGGTAACCACCATGCAAGACACTGCTGGTTCTCCTTAGGACTTCACCACCCCTCTGTTCGTCTAAACCTGTAGCTATACTCAAAGCCCGGTAGGACTGTCAAGGTGAGGTACAGCATGTGACCTGTGCAGAGTGTTCTACACCAAAGAAACCCCTTGAGTTTCTCATTTATGCACACAGAAATCCAGGAAACACATGTGAGAATGTATGTAGAGAGTGTGCAATAATGGTAAAGGAACATACAGTTGGATTAGGGCTAACTTACTGATAGGAACTCACTAGAGAGAAGTTCTGCACTTAATATTGTAGTTCAGGAAGTTAGGATGAAGTGTAACAGTTCCTGTAACTGGCTGGATGAAACTTGGATCAAAAGCTGGCCCAAGGTGGTCAACAGACACAGGAAAAGACATTCGTCTTCACTTATCAGGGAAGTAGAAATGAAAACTACAGTGAGCTATCACCTCACACCTGTCAGAATGGCTAAAATCAGCAACATGAGGAACAACAGGTGCTTGCGAGGGTGTAGAGAAAAAGGAACCGTCTTATACTATTGGTGGGAATGCAAACTGGTGCAGCCACTATGGAAAACAATAGGGAAGATCCTCAGAAAGTTAATAGTAGAACTACCTTATGGTTTATCAATTTCACTACTAAGTATTTACCCAAAGGATACAAAAATACAGATTCAAAGGGGCACATGCAACCTGATGTTTTTTATAGCACCATTATTTTCAAACGCCAAGATACAGAAGCAGCCCAAATGTCTCTATCAATTTATGAATGGATAAAGAAGATGTGGTATTTATATATATAATGGAATATTACTCAGCCATAAAAAGAACAAAAACTTTCCGTTTGTAACAACGTGGATGGAGCTAGAGAGTATAAGACTTAGCACACTAAGTCTGAAAAGGACAAATACCATATGATTTCACTCATGTGGAATTTAAGAAACAAAGCAAGTGAGCAAAGGGGGAAAAAAGAGATAGGGAAACCAAGAAACAGATTTTTAACTCTGGAGAACAAACTGATGGTTACCAGAAGGGATGAGTGAAATAGGGGATTGTCCAGATGAGCACTGGGTGATTAAAATAAATTAGAAAAACAAAAATGCCTGCCCACAGTGAGTTACTTGCCTTAGTTTAATAAGAGGAACAGATTCAGATGCTTAGAAAGATGGAATGTTAGGGTGGGTTTATCTTTTAACACTGACTCACCCCACTGGGAGTGTCCAGACCTTTCACCAATACTGTGAGAAGTCACTTTGTGAGGAGAGTCTCAGAGTCCTTGAAAAGCACTGGAATCACTCTTCTCTCTAGGTCAGACCTCCAGGGGAACCAGGGTACAGTGGAAGTAATTGGATCCCAAAGTGACAAGAGCCACGTAGCATTACTCAACCATGGAAGGCAAGGTGGGCATGGCTACCATAATGGAGGACAGAGTCAAAGCAGCAATCCGAATATTCTGACTCAGACCAATGACATTGGCTAATTGATCATGATGCTCCTAGAAGTAAAATAGGAAGCCTACTGAATTCTCGATGTGTATAAGCAGAAGATTTCTATGTCCAGTGAACAGAAGTCTAACCTGAATCATTAAAACAGTGAGTCGTAGCCCCTGAATCAATTCCCAGCCTTCAGCCAGTTAATAGACATAAAACCTCTTAAATGAAAGGCAGACCGGGTCCCCTTGAGCAAGGACTGTGCTGTAAGAATGGATAGTCTTTATCTGTTTCCTAGGCTTCCCCAAAAGGTCTTACATCCTTTTCCCAAGGTAACTGTGCGTTGGGGAAAAGGGACTACTGTATTCTTGCTCTGAATTGTTGTCAACTCCAGGAGACCCAAAATATCACTTCTACCTCTCAGAACAGAAACTTAGAAGGTCAGGTGGTCAATGCAGTTTGGGCTTCGATTCATCTTACATGGGGCCGAATGGGTCCCCAAACCATTCTGTGGTTATTTCCCAAGTTCTGGAGGGCATAAGTGGAATAGATATACTCAGTAACTGACAGAATCCCACATGGGTTCCTTGACCTGTGGATTGAAAACTATTACGATGGGAAAGGCCAAGTGGAAGCAACTACAACCACCTCTTCCTAGGGAAATAGTAAACCTGAAATAATATTGCATTGCTGGAAGGATTGTAGAGCTTGGGGCCATCATCAAGGGCTTGAAAGATGCAGGGGTGGTGATGCCCACCACATCCCCGTTTAGTCTATGTACTTGGACTGTGCAGAGGACAGATGGAACTTGGAGAATGATGGTGGATTATCATAAACTTAACCAGGTGATGACTCCAGTTGCAGCTGCTCTACCAGGTGTGGCTTCATTGCTTGAGGGAATTAACGTATCACCTGGTATCCTATACGACCTGGAAAACCCTTTTTTATTGAGACCTATTAGTAAAGACCTCCAGGAGCAGTTTTCTTTCTGCTCGCATGACTAGTTACATACCTGCACTATCTCACCTCAGGGGTGTATCTATTCTCTGTTTCATAATTTAATTTATAGGGGTGCCTGACTGGCTTAATGGGTTAAACATCCAACTCTTGATTTTGGCTTAGGTCATGATCTCAGGGTCATGAGTTCAAGCCCTGAGTCTGGCTCCACACTCAGTGCGGAATCTGCTTGAGATTCTTGCCCCATTCCTCTCCCTCTGTCCTTGGCTTGCATGTGCACATACTCTTTCTCTCTTCCAAATAAATAAATGGATCTTTAAAAAAATAATTTAGTTTTCAGAGATCCTGACTACCTTTGCTTCCACAAGATATCACACTGATCCATTGCATTGATGTCGTTATGCAGGATAGACACACTGAGCAAGAAATTGCAATGAATGAAAAGCCACATATCCACAACAGGCATTTGTTGATTTTAAATCACCATACATATATGTATATGGGTGCATTTGCTACTTTTAGCCATAGATATGTTGTCTTCTTGGGAGTTGGATTGTTAGAGAAGGTACAGGTTTTTCCAAAAATAGAAATAATGGGATAGAGATTTTGGGAAACAGTTGAAATATCTTTGAGTTACTTAGTCTTTTCCTTAATTTCTTGTGGTAATAAAGTGATTTCCCTCTTCCTAGTTGGACTTTCAGGTTTGCAGTAAAAAGACATATCATGATCTGTTTTTCTGTGGCTGATCCATTCCTCTTTTTTAATCCGTTGGTTATGAAGGTTTTTAATTTCACAACCATCATTTAGGGTTTGACCGTCACAATGTATGTCATGTTTCTTAGTTTGATTGCTTGAATTCCAGATGGAAGTTGGAGAATAGCGAATCTAGTCTTACTAATTTCTGGTCACCATAATCTAGAAGATTGCAGAAGTTTCATAATCTACAAAAAGACAGACCCATGTGTGTATCAAAAGCATGAAATACAGTAATGTATTCTCTGTTAATATACAAATGGATGAATGAGAACAAGGTTAAAAACTATAGGTTTTTACAACAAATAAGGTTTGTTTTGCTTAGGAAATGGGGGAGGGAGATGTACATCTTCTGGGATGTTTGCTTCCCACAAAAATCGAAGGTTTTAGGAAGGTAAATGACCTCTGTATTATTAGTTACAAGGAACTTGCTGGTAAGTGGAGCTGTTATTTAGAATAGGGTCTTCAAACTGGAGTTTACCTATGTTTGGAGGCAGCTAGACATTGAGGAATAAATAGTCTAAGGGAATTCCTCAACGTTCATGACAGAATTTTCTTAATGTGCTTAGCTCCCACCTGCTCTTTCATCACTCTCCTTTCAAAACTGCCTTATCACACCGTAGAAGAAAAGCCCTGACTTCTCACCTACTTTGACATATGGTGCAGTATCCTGTGGTGTCTAAAATTTCCTTGTATGTAACAGACACTTCAAAATATTTGTCGGCAGGGGGTGGGGAGGGAGTGAATGACTTTAAAAACTGGGAGATAATAACATTTTGAAGGTCAGTTGTTTTCCATATCTTTAAACAGTTTGAAGGAAGATTGGGGTTTTCATTCAGTAGATCGTTAAAAATATTTTTGATTATAAATTACTGTGTGATTTGTGACTGTTGAAAAAAACCCTTCCGTTTTCATCAATTTAAGTGAGAAAAGCTTTAAACCTTTTTTTAAATTTATATTTATGTTTTATACTTTTTTATTTTTTATTTTTTAAAGATTTTATTTATTTGACAGAGATCACAAGTAGGTGGAGAGGCAGGCAGAGAGAGAGAAAGGAGGGAAGCAGGCTCTGTGCTGAGCAGAGAGCCCGATGTGGGGCTCGATCCCAGAAATCTGGGATCGTGACCTGAGCCAAAGGCAGAGGCTTTAACCCACTGAGCCACCCAGGTACTTATTTTAAAAAGCAAAAGAGAGAATTCATGCTCAATAGCATTTCCTTGAAGCAACAAGTTCTATTCATTAATAGATAAAAGAGTTCACTTGAAAAAAATAGGACTTGCCATCTGTTCAATAGATACATTTAAAATAGAATTGTCGGGGCACCTGGGTGGCTCAGTGGGTTAAGCTTCTGCCTTCGGCTCAGGTCATGATCTCAGGGTTCTGGGATCAAGTCCCACATTGGGCTCTCAGCTCAGCAAGGAGCCTACTTACCGCCCCCGCCCAACCCCTGCCTGCCTCTCTGCCTACTTGTGAGCTTGATTTCTGTGTCAAATAAGATCTTAAAAAAAAATAAAATAGAATTTTCTCTTAAAAAATTATTAAAGTTAGTAACATATTAATACTTTACTGATACTAATAAAATTGCAGTGATAAATCAATCCAGAAGAGATATTTAGATATTATTATTATAAAGCATTTTAAAAAATGCATATAATATATGTATATGGTTTTGATTTAGAAAAATACGATAGTGTAATCAGTAAAATAGTTTTGAGCATGAAATATTTCATGAAGACAAAATTCTGTGGAGAAAATAGAGTGGAGATATGGAGAGAAAATAAGTAATATAAGATTTCTGGCTTTTAAAGATACTCATATCTCTATGTATAGATACAGATATTGAATAAGTAATAGTATCAAAACCTAATATATTTTGATTCTGTTGGATACATTTATGTGCAGTTCATTGTAAAGAGCAAATATTTGCAGTTGGCCAACAATTTCATCTTTTACAACCATTTAAATTTTAACAAAATTTTAGATATCTTGATAAAAGCAGGTCAAGAAATACATAGGTTTTCAAAATACTCGAGTAGTTTAATCAAGCAAATAGTTGTGGTGGCAAGTGCTTTACAAGATAGTAGGAGTGCAAAATCAAGAGTGCACAGATGGAAAGAGAAAAAGATAGTACCCAGAACAGCAAAGGGAAATATTTATGCTGAGAAAAGACGTATAACATTAGGAGAAGCAGAAGATGACTTAATGAGTAAATAAAACCTTCTTTCGCCTCCTCGAAGAATAATTGGGTGGAAGTGAGGCAGAATGAGTTTAAGATTTGACATCAGAATTAAGAATAATTCCTGTACTATTACATATTAACTCTTTAACTATGTACCAGTCACAGGTGAGACTCAATTTTCCCAAATGTAAACAGGAAGTCTGCCTCTATGGCTTATTAAAGACAACATGGTAATAAATACGACTCACCTCTACTAGCTTGAGGAATATTTACTAAATTAATGAGAATTCCAATAATTAGGAGTACAGTATACTTTTTATTATGTCCTATTGGAGGCATTCATTTTTTTGGTCAGTGCCCCAATTAAAGAATCTTAATTAGGAAGTGTTTGTACTAGCAATCACAAATCTGTGTGGACTTTGCCTAGCATCTGCTCATTGGATTAATGCCCAGAAAAAAAGATGGACTATTCACCATTTCATACGCCTGAACACCTCTTTGGTAAGAAAGAGGAATGGATTGATAATGCCAATAATATGTCATATACGTGAAATTATATTATTAGGTGTGTTAAAATCTTAATGCTTAAAAATACACATTGTTAGCATCTATATGTAAAATATTTAAAATGTATCATTTTGACATTTGATTTGCCATAAGGGAAATCTGTGTTGATTAGAAATGCTGGTTAGCCAATGACAGAGTAGAACACTCAACGCATATTTTTGCCAGACTCATAGTTAATATTGAAAAAGATGATATGTTGTCTTACGATACCAAAATACCAAATATGATTAAATTATTTCTAAGGATTGCTCAGCACTTGAGAACATGTCTAATCAGAGTTCTGAGATACAAAAGTATTATTATTTGAAAAAGAAATTATTCTACCTATTGTGTGTCAGGCAACTGTAATTTGACTTGAGTAGCAAAACAACTTCCCAGCTGTTAGCGGATAGCATTTAACAATAGTAATTTTTGTTGCAATAAAATAGCATTAATACCCAAAAGATTGTTATTTCTTCTGCTGAGTTCACAACAATAAAAGCGTTCATTCACATCCTCTAAAATTTGGTAACATATTATATAACCATTTCAAAATAATTTTTTTTTTAACTTTGCAGATGCTGCTATCCTAAGAGATGCTATTCTATATTGAAATGTAGTACACAAATTTGGAAATACTAACTGGACCTCAGCTAGCAGTTGTTTTCTGAGACTTTGACCTGAACCTTACACTAATGATGAAACGAGTAACCTTTTTGTTTGCTCAAGGTCATTGTCTATTCTGCATTCTAGAAATATGGTAAAGGAAAACCATGTCTTTGGCCAACAGTTGGAGGCCCCTTTATGCATCCTTACCTGAGCATCAAAGATCCTGAGACAAAATGTGATAAATTAGCTACTCAGATAATCAAGACTTGTCTCCTTTGCTGTATATTTTTATAAGTAAGTTTCAGTCCTTTCTTTTAAATGAAACAAAGTAAGATAGCTCACCAATAATTGGTTAACTTTAAATGATTTTTTATTAAGTTTCTAGGAAATTCAGCTTAAATCATTAAGGAATTAAAGATAAAACATGGTCAAAATGTTTACAAAAATCAGTGTTTTGTTTATTCCTATTTAGGTGAAAAATACCTAACATTTGAAGGAATACTTTTCCTGGTGTGACACAAACTTTATGGGATTTAAACACAGAATTAGAGGTTTTTTTTTAATGTCCTAATAATAGCTCCAAAACCATCATGGGTACCTTCATTAGATTTTATCCTTTTTATAGCTAGTTCTTATCATCCTTTCCCAACAAAGTACTCAAATTGCTTTCAAGTTCTTTTTTCTCTTAACAATTTTCTTTGTTTATTGACTTACTTATAGTCCGTAAGACTTTTCAATAACTTTTAAAACCAAATAGCCAAAGCAAACACTGAAAGTTTGTAGCAAGTGATATATTTATGATTAATAGTACAAAAGTTAAAATTTATGGTATCTTATGTATGTATAAATGCTGAATGTATTAGTCATGATAAATACTCTAATACTTGAGTATTTGTCATGATATATAACTATAGCTATAGTTACACAATTATGCAAGCTATTTTTTTCAAAGATTTTATTTATTTGTTTGACAGAGAGAGAGAGAGTACAAGCAGGGGGAGCAGCAGGTTCTCCGCTGAGCAGGGAGTCTGATGTGGGGCTCCATCCCAGGACTCTGAGACCATGACCTGATTTTGCAATTAGGCAAACTATTAAAAATGTATTTAGTAGTTGAATAATGTAAACATTTTTAACTAAATACTGGCACATAGCACCATTTTATAATAGCAATACCTTTCCATATAAGCGAACACAATTGAATGAGTAATTTCTCATAGATTCAAGCATGCGTGAAACTGGGTAAGCTAAGAAACTGGAAAGGAATGAAGTTCAAAATTACTTTTGCAATTTGCAAAGCCAGTTGGCAAACTGCTGTTGAATGGATCAAGTCTCTTGAATAGTGGTGCAGACGAGTTACAACAAAATATGTTAGTAGCTGTCAGTCGGCAATCCCTTGTTAATTCCATCTGAGATTAAAGAAAGGACTTCTTGGAAAACTAGTAGTTTAACTAGCCTTTTCAGGGACAGCTCCCAGTGAGGAAACTATGTGGAAGCCATTTTCCTGAGTCAGTTTTTCATTCTTAGGGGGAAGAAAACCCAAACCTTTTTTTCCTTCTTTTTTGGGAAAAGTGTGCCCAGGCCACTCTATTGCTTGGCAAAGCACTTTATTCAGACTATCCCTCTTATTTTCTTATCAGTTAACAGTTTGTATTAATTTCCTTAAAAATTGATGCTAGAGTTTATGATAAACTCCTCTCTTCTGTGCCAGTTTTTAGTTTTTCAATAGAGTAGAAAGTTTTAATCATACAGGACCATTGAAAGGATTTCACAGTGAAAACCTGTATCATAGGAACTTAGATGTACCATTAATGTGTGTCACATAAATCATGTGACTTAGCATATATCCATACTACTTTTGATGCAATAAAAGTACATTGCAGGACTCCATATACTCCCACCAAAATCTTTAGCATTTATAACATTACCTGGAATTCAGCATTGTTTGGATTTTTTTCTTTTGATGAAAAAGTTTGCACAAATGCACAAATAGTAAATGCACATTTGCTAAGTGTTGACAAACACATCCTTCTTTCTTACCAAGATATAACGCATTATGATAAGCTAAGAAAGTTTTGTGTTTGCTTTATCTTTGCAGATCACTGCTCTTCTTATAACCCCCAGAGGCAAACCACTGTTCTGATATTTCCCACCACAACATAGATTGGATGTAACTACTCTGGTCATTTTTAGAGTCTTACACTCTGCACTTCTATGGGTAAGTCATTTTTCACTCAGAGGTCTGAAATTCACCGTGTGGACCCATGTCTCAGCGATATTGCTGAGTAGCATTCTCTCATGAATACACACAATTTGTTTATACCTTCTCCTTTTTATGAACTGCCTAGATTTTGGCAGTTTTGTTTTTAATTATTATAAATAAAGTTGCTCGGAATGTTTTTATGCAGTGTTTTTGTGCATGGGTAGACCTATCTAATACATATCTATAATATGTATTATATAATATATATATAATACCTATCTATAATATATTGTATATAATATATATAACCATATACTTATAGTTTTCTTTGATAAACACTGAAGATAGGGATTTCTGTAATAAATTTCTATAATAAAGTTATAGGCATAACTTTAGTTTTATAGGAAACTGCCAGAAGTTTTTTTCAAGTGACTTTACATTCCCACCACCAATGTCCGAGAGTTCTGTCTGTTTAGCATCCTCAGTAATATTTGGTCTCAACAGTCTTTTTTCATTTAAGTCATTTTGGTGATTATCATGCAGAATTTTTAGTTACTGTTTTTGATGTTTTATTTCATCTTTTAAAGTCGTTTGGTAATCAATTTTGCACAAAATAACCAAGTCTTCTCCACATTCTAGCTCTTCACTGACAAACTTCCCATAAGTTGACTTGCTGTAAAATATTGATACCCATTAGCTTTACTGAAAAAAAGGATATGAGTTCTGCGATCAACATATTAATGTACTATTTCATGAGAAAAAGTAAAGCCAAAATCTTTTTTTTTTTTTTAAGATTTTTTTTTATTTATTTATTTGTCAGAGAGAGAGAGAGAGGGAGAGAGAGTGAGCACAGGCAGACAGAGTGGCAGGCAGAGGCAGAGGGAGAAGCAGGCTCCCCACAGAACAAGGAGCCCGATGTGGGACTCGATCCCAGGACGCTGGGATCATGACCTGAGCCGAAGGCAGCGGCCCAACCAACTGAGCCACCCAGGCGTCCATAAAGCCAAAATCTTAAGAAATAAAGAATACAAATAATACAATAGAAAAAGTTTTTTTATGAATAGAATTATTAAAAAGAAACTTTAATAATCAAGGCTTAGCTTAGAAAATTGTTTTCCAAGTTCACTGTTTTTTTAAGGGACTAATAAAGCATGTGGGTACTCAATTTGGACCAGTTCTGCCAAGCTAAAAAATTTAAAGTTGGAAAAAGTGCTATTCACAATAAAAGACAATATGAGTAGGTATGATGTCATGAAGTTTATTAGCCTCTCAATCCTTTGATCAGGACAAAGTTCTGTGAAAAACAACAGTACTCCAGAGATCTATTTATTCTATATTACTAATATTCATTTTTTCCCATTTATTTCTTTTATAATATTCAAGAAACATAACCTTGGAAAATCATTCTTAAATGGTAATGTTATGTCATCTACCTGAACACATTACTGCAGTATAGTCCACAGACAAATCTTTACAATATGGTTGAGGACAGATTTTATTGCTGTAGTGAATGGCTCCTGGACCAGAAAATGTGTACCTTGCTTTTAAATCTTTTATAATGTTCTCTTTCTTGCTCCTACTGCTAGGGTTTGCTCATTCTTTTCTTAAAACGCTGTTCCCTTTATTGACTCAAAGATTACTATCAGATGTCACCTGTGCTACTTAACTGTATATCATAATGCCCATTAAACTATGTGCCTATGAATGTATGGAAATAATACTAAATAATGCTGGGCACAGAGGCTCAGTGCGTCCATGCATCAGTGTAAGTAATAAAATGTTTTACTGACTAGAGATGTGGTGCTTTAAGACAGGGTTACAAAAAGTCCCCAGTGCCTTCTTTAAAAGAATATGTCAAATGATTTCATTGGATAATATTCCCATATAAACTAACAAAAATGAGAGATGTACCGAAACTATCCTTTCTCTTATTAATGTGAGAATCTTTTGAGTTTAAGAATTTGCCAAGACCCTAATTGTGTCCTTCTGTCTTTCTCAAGGAGTGACACAGCTGGGTGCAGGACATTACTGCAAATACAGGATGACTATTATAAACCATGAGAGCATAATTATTTGGTTTATAGCAGAAGAACCCTCCAGTAAGCTACCATTACTGATTAGTGAAGAGCATTGTACCACTAAAATCAACAAACAGCTGATGAATATGCAATCCATAAAATTTGAGAGCTAAACACAAAAGTATTGTCTAATTCTTATATAATGTGGCTTTAATAAGAGTATTGCAAAAGAAAAAAAATAAGAGTCAATATCGCAAAACTGGTGAAAATTTTTACAATGAAAAAAAAACGTGTCTAAATTAACAGATTCTACCTACACTGGAATACTGATCAGCCCTCATGGTCAGAAAGACTCTTTCAAATGTGCTCTAAATGTTTTATCCTAATGTGAGGGTTAAAATTGCTTAATATCACCCACGATTTTATTGTAGGTCTTCATAAATATTAGGTCATTTCTTAGCTTTAGTGGCTGTTGATAAATACAGGCCATATAAAGTTCTAAAAATAATTTAAAGCCATTCATTGTTGAAATGATTACTTTGGTAATCATCTGGGTTCTCCCAGTACATGGTAGAATTTTCCTTTTCTACCACTTTGAAGGTGAATGTGACTATATGACTTGCTTTGGTCAAAGAACCATGATGAGAAGTGGTGTGCACCACCAGACAGAGGTGTGAAGATCCAAGAAGGGGTTTTCTGAAGTCTCCTTCCTACTGCCGCAGTGCCTTGCAATGCTCCAGATACGTTCCCTCATTCATTCTGGGTCCTCAAAGGAGGCATGGAATTTAATGGAAACCCTAGCCAATCCAAGATGTCCATAAAGCTCAAGCAAGAAATCAACCTTTATTGGGGAATCATTTGCTGCTACAGAATCACCTGGACTATCTTGACCGCTACCACTGTTGGGTGCTGCCATAACAAAACATAACAAAATGGCATTGTCTTTGTGGTCGACTGGAAAACAAGAAGGGAGCGGATGCTGGGGGTGGAGTGCTGCTGATTCAACATGAACAGTCGCTGAGCATTTGGAAAACTGCCTCCCTTAATTGGGAGGGTAACCACGTGTCTAAAGAATCCATAGCTCTTGGGGAAATGATTGCAAAGTAGAATGTGAATTCTGTGTGTTCACTGGTAGGGCTGAATTTGGAGAATCCAATATAAAAAGAGGCAATTCAAGCAAGGAGAGTAGAGTTTTAACAGTGGGAATGAAAGAGAATAAAGTGCAGAATTGTAGGGTCTTGCTGGGTTAGAAGTGGCAAATGTTCCTCAATCCCAAATGATAAATTATAAAACTGAAAAGGTACTTGAGAGTTGAGGCCAATTACAACTCAACCTTGTGGTAAATAGCAAATCGATGCAATAGTCATCTGACCCATTGTTACAATATCTAAATAAATTAAGATGCCTCAAGGCAGAGACATTTATGCTTGCGGCACCCAGGAAATACTTTGAATTTAAGAAGTGGCTCAGAAAAAGGCTCAATATGGGACTCTTAAATCTAAGTCTGTTAAAGTCAAGGTATCCACAATTAATTTGTCATAAAAGGCATAGGAAGAAGAAAGTAATATATGTAGCAAATCTAAGAACTGTCTAGAAATAGCTGTGGATGTCGCTGTTAGCTCATGGAGGTCAACAGAAATAAAATGGATAAGAAGCCAAGGGAGTTTTAATTGATTTGCAGAAAGAAATTGAACAAATAACCCACAAGCCATAACCAAGACTCTCTAAGATTTTGAACCTCTAACTTTGATTGATAATGAAGTAGTCTGAGAAAACTGATTACCTCAAGGAAAACAAAAATATAGTCTAATGCCCACGACATACGACAAGGAGAAGAATGGAAAATGAAGCATCTCCTGGTACAAAGTCAGAGAACAGAGATTGCAATTACAGACTGTTGGCACGGTCTCTGACCTTGACGATGCCCGGTGGGATCCAGAATCACTGTGACCCCCTCATGTTCTCTCTTCCTCCTGTGAGTGTTTATCATGGCTGCACCTGCCCCAGTTCTGCCATTTTATACTGGGTGTATATGGAAGCTGATTTTTCTTTTTCTAGTTCATAGGTTTTTAGATGGAAGTTAGACATGTGATGAGTAGATGATGAAAATACTAGTCATCACTCAAGTACATGAACTTGTAGGTGGACCCAGAGACTAATAGACTTTGAGTATCATCTGTCACAGCGTGAGCAGATTGGCATATAGGGAAGAGGATACGCTGAATATTGAGTGGCAAGAAAGTCAGACTGTAGTCATCATTAGAGTTCCCCTAATGTCCCAGTTGCCCTCCAGGCACAGATAGCAACACAGTTGCCCTACCACTTCAAAGTTGAATGAGGCCACTTGAGTTGTAGGTTAGTATAAAAAGAATTGGCATATGCCTGTCTCAAATGCACGTTGTAATAACCTTTGTGTGCTCCTTATTTTTTCTTTCCCTCCTCTCTGCTCTTTTTCCTTGTGCAGCGATCCCAGTGGTGGCTGCTCTTCAGCTGAAGTTCAAGAATGAAGACACTGTGGAAAAATATGCTTTCGTAACCTGAGAGGCACATGGAGCGTGAATGGGAAGTAAGTTGCTTTAAATCCATGTTGCTTTAAATCCATGTTTAAATCCATGTTGCTTTAAATCGTTAAAATTTGGAGGGTGTTGGTTACTGGAGCATGATGTAGATGATCCTGCCTGACACATTTTACACTGTTGATCTGATGTGAAACAACTGTAAAGTACTCCTAAGTTTTATATCAGGGGACTATTGGAGCTGTTGTGTTCAGAATATCCTTGTTCAATTGAAATAGCTTCAGCATAAACAGCCTTTTAGATAGTTGTGGGAGAAGAGATGAAATATTGAAACTAAAGGAAATTGGGGAAGTGTTTGATTACCAGATTGGTAATAACTTACTGAGCATATAATCAATGTCAGAAAAATCAACACTGATTTGTTTACTATGTAAGCCTTAAAAAAGTTTTACTCTTATACATAAATGACAAGAAAACTACGACAGGCTGTAGTATTTGTAACATATACAATAAAGGGTTAATACTTTGTTAGCGCGAACCAGTAGACGAACACTGGGAGCAAAACGGAAATAACAACTCAGAAAAGACAAAAAGGTGAAATGTGAATATTGAAGGCTGTGTCGGTAAGTAATAGAAATCCAACGGAAACAGTGAAGTGGTGGGGATTATGGGGGGCATGTACTGTACGGAGCACTGGGTGTAGTGCATAAACAGTGAATGCTGGAACACTGAAAAGAAATACGATAAAATAAAATGGAAAACAAATGGGCACCTGGGTGGCTCAGTGGGTTAAAGCCTCTCCCTTCAGCTCAGGTCATGATCCGGGTATCCTGGGATCAAGCCCCGCCTCGGGCCCTCTGCTTGGCAGGGAGGGAGCCTGCTTCCTCTCCGCCTGCCTCTCTGCCTACTTGTGATCTCTGTCTGTCAAATAAAATAAAATAAAATCTTAAAAAAAAATACATTCAAAAAAGGAAAAAAACCAAAAAATAATGAAGTTCCATAGTTTCTGTATGAAAATAGGCAATATCTTCAAAGCGATAAACGTATTGTTAGAGAGGTATCCTCACAGGCTACTGAAGGCTCTTTTCAACAAAGCAAATTTGATTGATTTATTTTTAAGTATGTTATATAAGATTTACTGTTATATATGTTATATAAACATATACAAAAATCATATTTATAATCTTATAATTTTATTTCTAGAAATGTATCCCTAAAGAATAACCATAAACATTACAAAACCCCACATTTGTGCAAAAAGATGTTGACCATTTGTACATTAACAGTTTTAAACAACTAAAAACAATGTAAAAGTCCAAAAGAATTGAATTCCTGAGTAATTTATGTTGTCTCTTCTTAAGGGCTCATGCATTTCTTAAATTGTGTCTCTAAGAATTTCAAGAAAATGTGAAAATTCTTATATGATCTTTCAATTCAAGCAGAATAGATAATTAACCACAAAATATGAAAGTCATAAGTATATTTTATCCTTGGAACGAGGATTATAAATAACTTGAATTTTATTTTTACACACAGTATTAGTGGAATTTTCTCCTAATCTTTCAAGATTAGTTTCTTAGAATAGAAAATAGAAGCAAAAATCCATTAAGTCTTTTGAAAAAAGGAGGGAAGAAAAAAAAGGAATATTGTTAGTTTAATGGAAAAATCAAAATATGTGGCTCTTTTTAATTCTAAATATGAGTCACTGATAATAAGCAAATAGTAAAATATGTATGTGCTAAAAAAATTCTAGCTGAAGTATGGGAAAAAGTACTTCCTGAAGACCAGCTGTATTCAGAGACATCCTTCTCCTGCAAACTTCTGAATCACATATATTGGAGATGTTACTTGGCCCCCATGGTCATTTCCTTGAGTGGAGTTTAATGTTCTTTCTGAAAAATAAATGTGCTTCCTTAAAAGTATCTCTAAACTTAATTTAACTGTTCTAAGTACTCTACTCTTCATTTAATTTACATGTAATTTGAAGTGGGAAGGCAAGATTTATATTCCTATAAAAAGCAATGAAGATTAATTTGAAAGGAGCGTTATAGTTACCTAATTACACTAAATATGAACTGAGCTGACCACAGGAAGCATTTTATTTACAGAAAAAAATGTAGTGATCAAACTTAGCATTTACTTCTGGAGTTTCAAGTTTTTTTTAGATACTTTTGCAAAGTATGGTATATAATCTTACTATACCAGTTTCAAGATTTTCATTAAAAATAACAGAATAGCTATCACATTAATAAATCTTTGGGGAAGTATCTTCTCACCAGTTATTTTACAGTGTTACCACATTTTTATTTTCTTTAATTAGAAATGACCTTAGAGGTCACATGATGAGACTAAGAAACTGAGGCTAAATTATTTGTCAAAAGCTACATTGCAAATTAAAAATCCAAGCTGGGTGTGGAATTCAGACACATTGTAGTTTGTTTGATCTACTGATTCACTAACACAATTTTTTAAAGAAGGAAACGTATGATTTTCCCAGTTTGATGAGTAGACATGGATTTTTCCCAGAGCTGTGCAGTGCTTGTAATGTTATAATGTTAATAATGTTTTTAACGATGTTTGTTGGTCTTCAGTAATGTTTGTTGAAGTGAGTTAAACTAAACTACTTTAAAATCTGTGTCTGTATTTAGAGTAATTTCTTTAGGAATCATTATGAAGGTAATGTTTTTTATTTCAGTAGATAAAAATAAAATCTACGTTTCTGCATGGAAAAACAGGTGCCCAGTGCCTGTAGAGTCAACAAAATTACAACAAACATCAATTAATTTGAAAAAAAAAAAGTACAAATCTATTAGGAAAGAATGATTGGTCAATATTGAAGAAAAAAAAGAAAATTGGCTTTTCATATTAATCTTCTTGGTAAACTTTGTCCTATTCCATTGTAATATTTTATTGGCACAAATATGTATATGTCTACAAGCTATTTTATCATTTAAAATACATTTTAGCATGAAAAAATACCAAATTAACTTTTCATCTGGATGTTAATGATACTCATTTTGCTAATGAAAGAAAAGTCAGATCTAATTCACTACTGTGAATGATATTTGCTGATTGGATTAAACTATCATCTTTCATGAGTAACTGAAGCCAATATACATAAAACCAAATGCTGTATCTATATATACATTGAGTAAAGTGAGGCAAGAAAATGAAATATTTACAGAAGCATACAGAATTATTCTATCCGCAAATATTTCTATAATATTTATTATCTAGATAACACCAACACCAAGTCTCTCTTACCTGAGAATGTATAGGTAGGTGATCTACATGATTATTAAACATGTGAGCATTAAAAAAAAAAAAAAAGACATTATTGGATCTGAGTCCTTGTTTTGCTATTATTGACTCTGTGATGTTTCCAAGTCAATTAATTTCTTAAAAGTCCCCATTTCCTCATCTGTAAAATGGGAATTATAATCGTAGTTAAGTTCTGGAGTGACTGCAAAGGTTCAGTGAGAGAATATACTCAAATATACTCAAATATAGCAACATTTTTGGCATAAAATTCTCGATTTTCCATAAGTTTTTACCAGTTCTATTTCAAAAGTGACATTAATAAAATTGTGTTATATACAAGAAGAATGATAACAGTTTAAAAACCTTATTGGCTAAAAAACAAAAAAAAAGTGATTAATTGTCTATAAGAAAGAACAACGGGGGGAAAAGCCAATCCTATGCTTCGTGCATAGCACTAGAAAACAAGTCAAGTGTTACCGTTCACTTGGCTGAAGCTACTTATTCACATTCTCTTTAGCCTTTGCCTTCCCACAAAGTAATCTAAAATTTATCTATATTCAAAAGTAATTTTTCTGCATTTTCCAACCATCTCGCTGCAAGTTTACCTCCTGTGTCACGTATCCTGTCCCCAGGTGCCATCAGTTTGAACCATCAAGTTTAACTGCATTTGTGTCTCATAATTTCCCCAATCTCAGGCTAACACTTAAATTCCCAAACAAAAGCAATTATATATAGTAGAGAACAAGAATGCATATAACTGACCTTTAAAACTCACTAATTCAGGGGCGCCTGGGTGGCTCAGTGGGTTAAAGCCTCTGCGCACATCGGGCTCTCTGCTCGCCAGGGAGCCGGTTTCCTCTCTCTCTCTGCCTGCTTCTCTGCCTACTTGTGGTCTCTGTCTGTCAAATAAATAAAATCTTAAAAAAAAAAAAAAACTCACTAATTCCAATCAGTATGCAAAATTTTGTCATTTTTTAAACATTTTTAAATTTTGTTTTTTTAGTTTTTTAAAGGTTGCCTATCCCACCTTTTGGGAATGAGAATGTGTTTGTGATTCTGGGTTGGAATGGGTGCCAGAATTTCCCAAAAAAAAAAATCTGAGTTCAGGGATGTGACGTGCATGGCATAAACCACAAGGAATTCTAGCAAATCTGTGTTTAAGGAGGTAAGATGTGCCACCGTCCAGTGCCTAGCCGGGAGCGGGTGGCAAGTGAGCACAGTACTTGCTTTGCTGAGTCTTCAGCCAGGCACGGGCAACGATATCAAACGAGCAGAAATCGCTGTTGCCTCGCCAGCCAGAATGGAGCAGCTCTCTTCGCTGAAGAAAAGCCAACTTTCATACTTCTCAAAAATAGCCATAATTTATAAAGAATGACAAGTAAGTCATTTTCTGTTTGACAGTTACAATTTTCTAGATTTTATCCATGACCTAATGTAAAATAATTTGTCATGGGTATGTAAGATATTTATTTAAGATATGTTTATAGTTATCTAAATTTAGAGGAGAGAAAAAAGTAAAGCATGGTCTGTGTGGAACTTTTCTATGGTAGATAGTTATGATTGCCTCCCCTCATGAAGGAAAAGCAATCCCCTAGTGAGTATTTGGTTTAACATATAGAGTTAACCGGGGATAAATTTGTACTGGTCTGCTGTGCTGGCCAGAAAAAATAGATATATATTTTTGGTTTATATTATTATATATCTCTAATTACTAAAGGAGATTATGCGTATGAATCAATTTCCCCAAACAGATTTTTGGGAGAAAAGAACCTTCGAGAAGGTAAGTCACTATTCTTTTTTTTTTTTTTTAAATATTGTATTTATTTATTTGACAGAGAGACACAGCGAGAGAGGGAACACAAACAGGGGGAGTGAAAGAGGGAGAAGCAGGCTTCCCACCAAGCCGGGAGCCTGATGTGGGGCTCGATCCCAGGACCCTGGGATCATGACCTGAGCCGAAGGCAGACGCTTAACGACTGAGCCACCCAGGTGCCCCGGTAAGTCACTATTCTTGATGTAACAACCTTGGAGGAGATGAACCTCCTGGAGCAGGAGTAGTGAGCTCTAGTATGTAATGATTGGGGAAGAAGTAGCAGTTCAGTAGAACAGCTGCAGCACACAAATGGGTGTTTATTCGATGCTGCGAAACCCAGCAGCGATCCCATGATATTATTACCAGGTTAAATAATTGGCTTAAGAAGACACAGACAGGGGGTGCCTGGGGGGCTCAGTGGGTAAAGCCTCTGCCTTCGGCTCAGGTCATGATCTCAGGGTCCTGGGATCGAGCCCCGCATTGGGCTCTCTGCTCAGCAGGGAGCCTGCTTCCCCCTCTCTCTCTGCCTGCCTCTCTGCCTACTTGTGAACTCTGTCAATTAAAAAAATAAAATTAAAAAAGAAAAAAAAAAGACACAGACGGAAGTGTTAGAGAAGGAACCTGAATTAACAGGGTGTGACCAGAGAGGATCTGGACTTAGAGATTCAGAATCACCCGTGATAGTGAGAATACCCTGCCCCACTTTTAGAGAGGATGGGCAATTCAGGATACTTCTGTTTACTTTTCACAATTGTTCCTTTTCCCCTTTCACACTGGTCCATGAAGAGCCTGAATTATTATTTGCATAAGCTGGTACTAAGTAAGCCCCATGTGGTCAGGTGGCTTAGGGACAAGGGAAGTAGGCGGGCTCAGAGGGTCTTCTACAACAGTGAATAAGACGCAGTTCAATTCTTCCCCCCAAATTATGGTGTTGATCAAAAACCTTCCTTTGTTCCATTTTTAAAATATATGCTCTAAACTTTTTTCTGCCCTTTAGCCTACTGTACAAGGCCACATGCGAATTGTAACTATTTCTATGTAGAAATAAGCATGCACTTAGAAACTCAGTGAAAGATCATACCGTTTCCTAGTGGACAAAGTGCTTAACTCCATTAGTGCCATAGGCTGATTAAATCACCCGCAGTACATTTCAACGGTGTTTCAGCCGATTAAGCCAGCCCAAGTCATCTCTGCTTTCTGGGGTCATAAAGACATTAGAAACAAATTTACGATCCGGCCTGTTAGTGAAATGACTTGTGGAGTTGTTTTTAAATCAGAGTGGCTAAATTAATAATTAAAAAAAAAAGTTTAAAATGATCTGAAATGGGTATTTTTTTAATATTCAAAGGCGTCATGATAATGGTCTTAATTACATTCAGAAAATGCTTTTTTCTTTCTTTCTCTCAGCAGACTTAGAAAGCAGTGAACTGAGCAAACCAGCCATCTGGAACAGAGGAAGAAATAAGCTGAATTCATTCTCAGTCAGGTGACCCCATTGTGGAACTATCTCCTCATAGCATTCAGTTCCCCGGAATGATAATTCCACCAAGTAGCTCACAGGAGAGGGCAGATTTGATCCCTGAAGCAACACGCGTCTAGTAAATGTGTTTTAGCCTACTAGGTTGTGCAATTTCTAGAACCCTGCCGAAAACTGCTTCTGATATCCCTGCCCCTCGCACATGGGGCCCCCCGCAGAGCACCATCCATCATCAGAGGTTTGACCAAAATGAAAATAGAGCTGACCAGGTGTGGGTAAAAGAAATGTATGTAAATTGACAGCAGTTCATGCTACGTGAATAAATAAATTTCTCTTTCGTTATGTGGGAAGAACTGTGAGTCTTGATTGTTCATAAGACCGTTTACGAAGCTTGAGAGACATTTTGTATTGAAGGATCCTTGACTAATTTTAATAAGACACGAAATATATTTTTCCACCATAAACCATTCTCAGAAATGTGACTATGGTGACATCTCGGATCCATCATTAGAGCACCTCTCCCTTATGAGTAATCATTGGATTTGTTGTAACATCCAATTTGTCCAGTATTTGGTTACGTAATAAGTTTGCTTATTTTAAGAGACACTAATATCAACAGTGACTTACACAAAATAGGATTTGTTGTTGTTTGTTTTTTATATATATACATTTTTTTTTAAATCCAACACTGCACGGATCACAGATGGACGCTGATGTAATGGCTGTATGTGACAAACTCATCCGAGGACCAGTCGTCTTAGTGCTCCATCATTCCTATGTGGTTTTCCTCCAAGCCATTTGTTCAAGATGGCGAACCCACCAATTCTGCATTTTAGCTAGCAGAAAAAGGAAAAGGAAAACAGGTAAGAACACCCCTTATACTTAAGAATACAATTCAGAAGACACGTATCTCACCTGCCTTACATGTCATTTGCATAACTGATTCATAGGAAAATACCTCGCTCCAAAAGCAGATGGGAAATGTTGCAGTATCTGGCCAGCCCTGTACTCAGCTTAAACAGTCATTATTGTGGGGGGAAAAGGGGGAAAATAAATATCGGAACACAACTAGCAAACTGCTCTACCGATGGGAAGTATACAATCACCTTAAATAGTAAGTCACTAGACAAGAGGCTCCAGGTGTCAGAAAAGGAAGACTTTACACGGTACAGTGTTTGGGGATGGTATTCCCATCTACTCTCCAGTAATGAGGTGTTGAAAAGTGCATCTTCTGATAAAGCCGCAATCTGCAGGGCTCCGCAGACTAACCACCAACAAATGCAAACGGACACTTCTGAAATGGATTAATGTGCATATCAACAATCTCCTAATGGCTTTCATCCTTTCTATCACATTTGACCTTGCCTTTTGGAGGCATTTGATAAATGATTAATTATTCATTCTAGAACTTGATCCTTGAACAACTAAACTACTTCCCGGAAGCAAATATGGATGTGTATTAGAGCATCAGAATCAATCAATTATTCATTGATTGTATGCCTTGTATTTGCCTAGCGTGTGCCAATCTCTAACTTAGGCAGTCTGGGAGATATAAAAATAATGGAATACATGGTCTCTGACCTCAAAGGACTTACAATTAGAATGAAACAAATACTGAACAGGATGTGTGGTCTGGAGTTGTTATAGCTGACCATCTTGGTGTCTGTCTGCAGGGTCTCCCACTCAGCCCTGTGAGTCTCAGCCAAATTACAACCTATCTCCAGAGCATTTGGAAGGAAAGATGATTCAAACAAATGATCAAATCTGAAAATAAACAACAATGAAAAATTCGGTGGTAGTGAGGGAAAAACACCCCAGACCCAAATTTTAGATTATAATTTTAATATACTGTTATCATCATACAGGAAGAAGTGAAAAAAATACATAACTCGGATGTGAGCACGTCTGAGGGTTACTGATGGCGAGTAGAAGGGATAGAATCGCATGCTGGAAGTACAAGAAGGGGAAAATGGAATATGGGAAAGGGAAGCTGGAGGCAAAGATTTACCTCTCAGAAAGGAGAACAGTAGGAGACCACAATAGTTGGTCAGACCATCACCTACAAATCAGAGGAATGAACGAAAAAGAAATCCATGTCTGGACTTTCTAAATATGGTAAGTTTTGACCCACCAAAGGTTGCCTTCTCAATGTCAGAGACCGGTAAAACTTTGAAACATTAGAGCCCAAGAGAATCCTCTTTATTTCCTTTTACTTTAATGTTGCAGGGTTTCTTAATATGTTTTTATATGGAATAATTATATGTACACAGCTTAGGATCTTGAGGAAGTGCTGGGAGTCAGTTTGTAGTAAGTTTTTTCTTTGGTTAAAGGTCAACAGCTGACCTCAACATTATGGAGAAATATCATGTGATAGCAGCAGCTGGGTGCCTTTGTCAGTTTAAGTGTCTCACTTTTGATTCTGACTCAGGTCATGACCTCAGGGTCGTGAGATGGCTCCCCATGTTGGGCTTCATGTTCAGGGAGTCTGTTTGAGATTCAATCTCTCTCCCTCTCTCCCTCCCTATGCCCCCCCCCACCTGTGCATTCTCTCCCTCTCTCTCTTTCAAATAAATTTTTAAAAAATATATATCACGTGACAGAGAAAGCAAAAGGCAATTCTGCTAGGGGGTAGGTTTAGAGGGGATTTTATCATTTCCCTTTTGCTACTTCTCCTGCATTGCTCCTTTTATCTATTGCTTTACACATAATATTTGCCATGATTGTTGTATAGCTTGGGGACTGAGTTTAAGAAAAAGTTTGTTTGACTAGCTTTGGGGTGTTATGTGATGATTGACAATTGGGTGTTCGGAGGCAGATATACTAGCTATCCCAGACATAGGGTTGGCCATTTGAGAGAGAAGAGCATAGGGTGAAAGATAACGTGGAAGACAGACCATAAATAAGGTAAAGGTGGTTGAGAATTTCATTGCAGAATTAGCTTCACAATGTCTCAGTGTGTACCAAACCCCAGAGTTATTTGGCCTATATTCTACGAAGTCCTTTGGACTTTCTTGGGTTCTCTGCCCCTCCATGGTAAAGTGACAAAGGAATAAAAAAACTTAGAAATTCTTGTTCAAGCTTTAAGTTCACTAATAAAATTGTTTTTTATTTATAATTTATATTTTATATTTATATTTAATTTATATTTATATTTAATTTATAAATATATTTATATTTATATATATTATAAATTAAATATTTATTTATAAATCCATCAAATTTTAATATTTCCTTTAAAGACATTTGAAAAAATGTTTATTCTCATTTTAAATATCCAGTTAATGTCTTACACATTTCTTTTTAAAAATTTTTTAAAGATTTTTTTTATTTGAGAGAGACAGAGAGCATGAGCAGGGGGAGGGGCAAAGGAAGAGGAGAAGCAGATTCCGCACTGAGCAAGGAGGCCGATGCAGGGCTTGATCCCAGGACCCCCACTGCACAACCTGAGCTGAAAGCAGAGGCCCAACCCTCTAAGCCACCCAGGCACCCCATGCCTTATACATTTCAAAACTCCACTAACAAATTAGCATTTTTTAGGAGGTATTGAACTACTCCTAAATCAGGTAAATCAGCATACAAAACCTTCTAAGATACTAATTATTTTTAAGTCATAACATGTAAAAGCTGTTTTCAAGTTATTAGAGAGAGAAACAGGGCCCCTGCGTGGCTCAGTTGGTTAAGTGGCTGCTTTCTGCTCAGGTCATGATCTCAGGGCCATGGGACAGAGCTCCAAGTTGGGCTCCCTGCTCAGCAGGGAGCCTATTTCTCCCTCTTCCTCTACCTCTCCCCTCTGTTTGTGATCTCTCTCAAATAGATAAATCTTTAAAATTTTTTAAAAAATAAAGAGAAAAACAGCAAGATGATGAAGTTGGTTCAAAAAGGACAGCATTACTACATAAAAAAATAGACAATCCAAATGAACCTATATCTATTAGAGAAGTAGAATGAGTAACTAATAATCTTGCTAAAGAGAAAGCACCAGGCCCAGATGGGTTCACTAGTGAATTCTACCAAATGTTCAAGGAATTAAAGAAACCATTTCTCTAATCTCTTTCAGAAGATAGAAATAGGTAATACTCCGTAACTCTTTTCTTTAGGTCAGTATTGGCAGAACATCAAAACTGAACAAAGACATTTCAGGAAAACTACAAACCAATATCTCTCATGGGCATAGATGCAAAAATACTTAACAAAATATTAGCAAATCAATACAACAGTGTATAAAAATAACTATACACTATGACCAAGTGGGATTTATCATAAGTATGCAAGCTTGGTTCACTCTTACTATGTCAATTAATATAATTAATCACATCAACAGGCTAAAGAAGAAAAATCACATGATCATATCAATAGATACAGAGGAGCATTTGACAACATCCAATATCCAATCATGGTAAAAACTCTCAGCAACTAGGAATAGAGGAGAATTTCCTCAAGTTGATAAAGAATGCGTACAATAAACCTATATCTTATATCATGTATAATGGTAACAAACTCAAAGCTTTCCTACTAATATCATCACTGCCCTCATACTGGAAACATCATATTGGAAACACCAACTAATAAAACAAGGAAAGGAAAAAGGTGTACGGATTAGGAAAGAAGAACTTAAACTGTCTTTGTTCACAGATAATATGACAATCAGTGTTAAAATCTGAAAAAATCAATAAAAATAAACCTATAGTTATAATGTTATTATAAATTTGTAGGATAAAAGGTTAATATAAGAAAGTCATTAGCTTTCCTATATATGAGCAGTCAGCGAGTCAAACTTGAAATTAAAAACACAATATCATTTAAATTAGCAGCCCCCAAAATGAAAAGCTTAGGTATAAACATAATAAAATATGAAGTTTTTGAGAAAAATTATAAAAACTGATAAAAATTGAATTAAATGGGTAGTTCATATTCATGGATAAGAAGACTGAATATTTTCAAAATGTCAGTTCTTACCAACTTGGTCGATAGTTGTAGTCTCAATCAAAATCCCAACAAGTTATTTATAGATATTGATAAAACAATTATGAAGTTTATATGGAGAGTCAAAAGACCCAGAACAGCCAACACAATGTTGAAGGAGAAGAACAAGGTTGGGGGACCAATACTACCTGACTTCAATTTGCTATGAAGCTACAGTAATGGAGACAGTATATTATTGGTGAAAGATTAGACAAAAGGTCAATGAAATAAATTAGCCCAGAAGTAGACCCCCATAAATAAATACATCAGATGATTTTTGACAAAGGAGCAAAGGCAATACAATGAAGCAAAGTCTGTGTTTTCAGGAATCATACTGGAACAACTCTATCTATCTGCAAAAATGGTGAGTGTAGACACAGACATTACAGCCTTCAAAAAGATGAAATCAAAATATGTCATAGAGCTAAATGCAGAATGCAAAACTAGAAAAACTCCTTTAAGAGAACATAATAGAAAATTTAGACAACCTTGGGTTTTGTAATGATGTTTTACATGCAAATCCAAAGGCACAGTTCATGAAAGAAAGAATTGAACAGCTAGACTGCAATAAAATTAAAATAAAAAACTTGGGCTCCATGATAGATGCTATCAAGAGAATGAAAAGACAGCACACACTAGGAGAAAATATTTGTAAAAGACATATGTGATAAAGAGCTATAAAATATACATAGAACTCTTAAAACCCAGCAATAGGTAAACACACAAACCAGTTACAAAGTGGGTCAAAGACCCTAAATGGACACCTCACCAAACAAGATAAAGTTGGCAAAAAAGCGTATGAAAAGTGATCCCACATCATATATCATCAGGGAATTGCAGATTAGAACAACAGTAAGACACCACCGCTGTGCACCTATCAGAATGGCCAAAATCTAGAACACTGATAGAGAAGTGGAGCAAAAGGAAGTCATAACAGGAATTAGAAATGGCATAACCACTTTGGAAGGCAGTTTGGAGATTCCTTAAAAACAAAACCTATTTTCACCATATAATCCAGCAATTGTACTCCTTGGTATTTACCCAAATGAACTGAAAACTTATGTCCAGACAAAAGCCTATAAATGAATATTTATGAAAGCCTTGGGTATTTATAGAAGCTCTATTGCCAAAACTCAGAAATAACCAAGATGTCCTCCAGTAGATAAAATGATAAGTAAACTGCTTTATATTCAGACAATGGAACAGTATTTAGTGCTATAAAGAAATGAGCTACCAGGCCATGAAAAGATATGGAAGAAACTTAAATGCATATTACAAAGTAAAAGAAAGCACTATGTAAAAGCTTCATACTGCATGATTCCAACCATATGACATGCTGGAAAAGCCAAAAATCTGGAGACAGTAAAACGGTAAGTGATTGCCTAGGGTAGGGACTTGAGGGATGAATGGAGCATGGAGTGATTTGTTAGGGCAGTGAACTGCTTGATGCTATAATGCTGGACACGTGTCAATATTAATTTGTCCAAACCCATAGAATGTACAAAACCACGAAAGAACCCTAATGTAAACTGTGGACTTTGATTGATAATGGTGCATCAAGGTTAACAGTTATAAAAAATGGACCACTCTGTTGGGGGATGCTGTTAATGGGGAAGGCTACATATATGTGGGGGTGGGGATATTGGGGAACAGCTGTACCTTCCTCTTAATTTTGTTATGAACCTAAACTATTTAAAGAATGTAGTCTTTTTTAAAAGAAATAGAGGAGATCCAGATGTATGTATAATTACTGAAAAGAAGAAAATTGGAATAAGACTATGAAACTACATGTAAAACTGAATGATGTACTATAGAGCAGTATAGTTAGAACTGTTATTTTTTTCTCGCACAGAAACCATTTGCATGATCGCACAACAAAATTCACATATGTGGCTCTCCGACAAAAACCTGTTCAATTGTCACCTGTTTTCAACAAATTAACCTCTATCCTTACAGAACTGTAAATTGTCAATAATATCAATAATACCAAAAATATCAATAATAAATAATAAATAAAATAAAATGCATACGTGTAGGGGTGCCTGGGTGGTTCAGTTGGTTGAGCGTTTGCCTTCAGCTCAGGTCATGATCCCAGGGTCCTGGGATCAAGTCCTGCACGGGGCTCCCTGATGAGCAGGGAGTCTGCTTCTCTCTTTCCCTCTGCCCCACCTGCCTGCTTATATTCTCTCAATCTGTCTCTCTCAAATAAATAAAGTCTTTAAAAAATAAATACCTATAGAAAATGAGATAATATTTAGACTGGCTTGTTAGTCAAGAACATGAAATGACATAATATAATCCTTCTCTTATTTCCAAGTTTCAGATACTTATTTTTTTTTCTCTAATAGTGAACAACTCTCCATGATTTAAAAAAAAAAAAATCTTCAGAGATTTTTAAACAAAAATACCTAGTGTCAGCAGAAGGTGCTGGTTACCTCACCTTGTGACATGGTTGGCAAATCAAAATCCATACAGTGTTGATTAACTACTAAGACCATAAAGGTAATTTCCATTTAAAGATTTTGGAAAGGGAACTAGAATTATATTTTTTTAAAAGATCTTTTTATCTATTTATTTGACAGAGAAAGAGCAAACGCAAGCGGAGGGGGCAGTAGAGGGAGAGAGGTAGGAGCAGGCTCCACACCAAGCCGGGAATCTGACATAGGGCTTGACCCCAGGACCCTGGGATCATGACCTGAGCCAAAGGCAGATGCTTAACCAACTGAGCCACCCAGGTGCCCCATAAAACTTATCTTCAAATATGACATGCCAGAAAATTCAAACAACGTTTCAGCAACTAATTCATCAAATCATATTCCATTTTTTTGAAAGGTGGACTAGTTCTGGTTGTCCTATTTAAATAACTACAGTGCCATTAAGAGCAAAAAGAAAATCAGTAAAAACATTTGTTCCTGAACTCTGAGTGACTTCAATAAAGATGACATATAAATAAAGAAGGGGGGAAAAAGGATTCTTTAAATATCTAACAAGGTGGGTAGGGGGAAAAGACCTTTCAAGATACCAACAATATTCTAAGCAAGTACCTGGAGTGAACTCTTTTTAATCCTTTATTCATTCCTACTTGAACTGCTTTTTGTTCTACTAGGTCCTGCGTCTCTAGTCAACTTTCATGAAATCCTCTGTATCTGCGTAAATTTGTCTTGAAATTGCGGACTCAGATTCTGACATCTGTCTGTGCGGTGTCAGCTCAAAAGTCTGTCCCATCGGTCTTTTCCTGAAGTAACAATAGTTTATACACGAGCTGCTTTAGTCCTATTCCTGAGGTCTGAGCCCTTTGTGAGAGAACACATTTCGAATCTCCAGCTTTTAGCAAAATTTTCAGGAAACGCAAGAGAAGAGCAGAAATCCCCAAGAGGTGACAAGACTAGATGCCTGTGAGTAATTTACAACACGAACCAAAAATGTCAAGAACGGAAAGGAATAAATAGACTCTACCGTAGATGCAATAAATGGTTCAAAAAGACTTCATTAGTGTTTCTCCTGAGAGAGAGACATTTTATAAGCAGTGAGGGCATTCCTAAATATTCAGGGGTTTCCTCTAAAACACACAGCCTTGGAACAACTTACATTAATAAAAATTTACCTGAGTTATAGTTAACCTTAGGAAAACTGAGTTTCTCTTTTAATAGGATTGCTTTTTTTTCAGGAAGCCAATCCATTGTGTTAAGAAAGAAATATGAAGCATACAAAAAATTATTTCTAGCATGCCACTTTTTTTTTTAATTTTTATTTATTTAACACATAGACAGAGATCACAAGTAGGCAGAGAGGCAGGCTTCCCGCTGAGCAGAGAGCCCGATGCAGGGCTCGATCCCAGGACCCTGAGATCATGACCTGAGCTGAAGGCAGAGGCTTTAACCCACTGAGCCACTCAGGTGCCCCCACTTTTTTTTTTAAATCATGTAAAAAACTCTCCACCTGGAAATCTTAAATGTAATTTAAATGTAAAAGACATTTTGACTTTTGTAATTTAGAGATTAATTTCAGAAAGCCAAAATCATGAGAGTTGTCAGAGGATAGTAGTTAATGTGATTAAAATAATACAGTAAGGTCCTGGAAACAATGAAAAGCTGTAGCTTGCCTCCTATAATTCAGAGAGATAGCATATATCAGTCATAAGGAATCTTACTTCTTTCAGAAGTGAGAAACTTGATTATTTTAAATAATCAAGGCTATAGAAAAGTCAGCATCAAGCTTAGAAAGCTACTCTGAGATACACAATCTCTGTCCACTGGAAAAATTACAGAAAGGGGAAAGAAACATTTTCACTACCTCTTGTTATGAGCAGACTAGATATTCTAAGACCAATTTATCATTATTAACAAGGAGAAAACAAAATTTTAATCTTACAGTTTTATGATTTATGACATGAAGCATTTTGTGAATAAACCTACCAAACTGGGCAATTTGCTAAAATTTCAGCCTAGTCTTCTCAGACTCGTCACTTGCCATTATTATAAACCAAGACAAACAAAAGGCTGTCCACTGACTTCTTGGGACCTCTTATACCCATTCAAATCATAGTTTCCTCATCTTTTCACATAGGTAAAAAGATATTTCCCTTTAAAGATAACTACTCTCTTTTTCTATGGAAAACACAGTTTTTGCATACATACTCTTATTTCTGCACGGCTCCTAATATAATCTAAATCTAAATCTAAATCATTAAATTAACTTGTGATCAAAGTAACTACCTCTTGTTTTACTAGGAGCTTGGTAACTGAGAACTGTCTTTGCTATGCAGGCTTTCAGAGATCAGCCAAGAACATAAGCAGGTAGGCAACAGACTGCGGCCCCAAACTTTGCAATGGCACAGTTTAAGAGGCAAAAAGAAAACAATAGAGTAGGCCAGAAATACAGCTTTTTCATAACATAATACCTATGGAAAAAATAGATATAAATTCTATATGTGGATATAGCACGTGTGGGTATGTTTGTGTATGTGTGGTGGAGGAGAGCTTGTATGTGTGATGCCTAGTAACCAACGTTTTAGTATTCTCCCTTAAAAATCGTAGAGGCATCTAAAATTTATTCATCATTTAATTCTATTAATATGAAAATTTGCCTATTTGTCTAAGGATCTTAGAAATTAAATTTCAGTTGGCTTACTACATAATTGCCCTTGCTGGAGAAAAATATTTTCAGAATCATAATTCAATTTTTATTAAAAACACATTTACATTTTTCTTCCTTGTAAATATTAAATGGACATAATATTAGCTTATCTGGTCAGTAAATAAGTATAAGGAGTTTAAGAATCAGATTATTTAGTCTCTCGTAAGAAAATAAAAGCAACTTTGATTTTAAAACCTACAAAATATATTCCTCCATTGTACATCGTGGAAAAAAACTCCAGGATTTCCCCAGGGATTCATACCTATTCATATAAACATGGATTATTACATAAAGCTACTTTTGAGCTGACAGTTTTTGTGAGAATATTTTTTCCCCTTCAATATGTAGAACATTGTAATCAGTAAACATTTTTAGATTTTTTTTCTAAGAATGTTTGCGTTCTCTATATTTGAAATATGTAAGCTATTATCTTCAGTAAAACAATAAAAACAGTACTCTTTAAGGAGGATTGATAGTATAATTTATTAAAACATTCCAAGATAGGAAATATTTACGAAATATATGATGAGAGATAAAAGCTTCTTCTCACTTCTCAATTATAGGCACATAGAGCATGGAGAGTTTTACATACGCTTTTACAACTTTGGACATGGTTTAAATGCTATATTGGCCACAAGGAAGCCAGACCATCCAAACTTTGCCAATATCAGAAACAAAAGCACCAACAGAAAGAAGAAATGACAAAAGATCAGTGAAGGTTAAGTTTTATTGTATTTGGGATTCATTCCAGGGACAAAAAACTCACGAGTCTGGGAAGTCCATATCTTACCTGACACATTTTATTTACTTACTTACCTATTTATTTATTTATTTTAAAACTTTAATTGATTTATTTGACAGAAAGAGAGAGAAAGAGCTCAAGGAGGTGTAGCCACAGAGACTAGGGAGAAGCAGGCTCTCTACTGAGCAGGGAGCCTGAAGCAGGGCTTGATCCCAGGACCCTGAGATCATGACCTGAGCCGAAGGCCGATGTTTAACCAACTGAGCCACCCAGGTGCCCCTTACCAAACCCATTTTAAATGGCTTTGGGAACTGGATCATTTTGGGTATCTTAGTGGGACCTCCATCAACTGTCAAAGATGATTTTCAAAAAGTTAAATAACATGATTCTCTTATAAATGTAAACTAAGCATCTGTCGAAGATTTATTTAATTCAGTAATGAGGGAACCAGCAATCTGGGAAAGGCAGTTGCTTAACAATTTTTACAAGCTTGATAAATTTCATTCATAAAGAGTGTATCTGAAGATATTTTAACTCTAGTAATGAGCAACAACTTAGGCTTTATTTAAAATCATTCATCAAATAAATTACTGAATTCTGTATTTTAAATTTTGGTCATAGAACCATGGCTCCATTGTTAATATACCCATAATTGTGGATTCAAATATAAGCATCTACTATTTCCATCCAGATTGAATGGAATTAATATAATTTTATTAGCAGAACAATAGAATTTTCATTTCTGTCGTGAATATATATAATTTTTTAAAAATTCTAACTCCAAATAATTTTTAATTTGATGGGATATTAAAGAACACAAATATATCTTTCAACACATTTTACAGATTTTAGATGTTTATCAAAACTTGCATGCTCCCATATTAATTCTATGTAAATCCTAAATAACATTTGGGTTATAACTTGAAACTAGTGTTCTATTTTGTCTTCAATTTACTTCAAAATATTTAAGCATTGGCCATGTGGTATTAGAATTACATTGGTTGATTTACCTTAAGCCAGAGGTGCAGTTAGATGCTTTAATTGAGAATTTGGACAGGAAGAAAGAGCTGCTAGGAGAGGGCCATGCTGTGACTACCGCTAGCATGTCATTTCTCTTTGCTTCTGATTACACCAGATGGTTTGTCTTCAATTGGAACTCTTTGTTTTGCTGTACCATATTTTGTGTGATACACTTTTGTGTAATACAAATTAGTTTATATCATTCTGAAGTAGGGAGTGATATCATTTTAATGTAGAAATTGTGTTGCGTAAGATGTAAAATTTCCCAGCTTGTTCCTTTTTGCACCACCAAATCACAGTGGCTAGGCATAAAGTACACAGAGACTGTGAAAGGCAACAAACTGTAGCGAAAGGTAGTATTGAACATGACGCCTGGTTCCCCTAAATTCTTCATCTTTGCTCTGTTGGGTCACATGATGGTTGCTAGAAATTCTCTTTGTGTTCATTTTCTCTGATCTTACGTAACATAACTCAGCAGCTTCCAGCCTTCCTTACACATTTTTTCCATGAACTAACTTTAACTCGTTTTTAATGGCAGATCTGAAATTTATAGTATTGCTGTATTACTGTACAGTAATAGTAGAGCATTATTGTACAGTAATAGTATAGTATTACTATATTTAAATTCAGTATAGTATTGCTGTATTTAAAATTCAATATTTTTTGTTTGTAGGTTTGTTTGCTTGATTATAAATATTCATGTGTACAGAAAAACTTTTTGTGAAACCTCTTTTCCATATAACCTATTCGCAACATAAGGTAAAAATGTTCTTGCCTAATTCCAATTATTTTCATTATAGCCCCTAATAAGTTAATATTTGTGCCTAATAATATTGATACAGATCAGTCTGATTTTTAAAGTTTGTAATTTTTTCTAGGGAACAGATTTACTCTCTTGGATTTCTAATTTTTTTTTAAAGATTTTATTTATTTGATAGATGGAGATCACAAGTAGACAGAGAGGCAGGCAGAGAGAGGAAGGGAAACAGAGTCCCCGCTGAGCAGAGAGCCCGATGTGGGGCTTGATCCCAGGACCCTGGGATCATGACCTGAGCCGAAGGCAGAGGCTTTAACCCACTGAGCAACCCCGGCGTCCCACTATTTCTAATTTTTTAAAGGAGAATGCTCTCTGTGTAGTACTATTAGTCAAATGTTTCTGATCTGTGCCTTCTGGTTTCCTGGTAGTTATGGGAGCCATATGTGTGGGTCTTGCGTATAAACTGTGAATAGAAATGATGTTTATCAAACAGAGCACTTAATTGCTGATGCAAGACCCACCTTCAGAGCTTTTTTTAACTTTTGGCAAGGTGATTGACATCCTTCAAGTAGTTGCTTCTCTGCTAGCTTGAATCCCTGAGTTATGAGCAGCCTGGATTTTTGAGTTACTACCATTAGTGATGGATGTAAAGCAAATGCAAGCAATTCATCTTTCCTCAAGCCCCTAGGACTTTGGAGTTGGTTCTTAACTGCAGCACAATCTAGCCTATCCTAACAGATATGATGTAAAACTATATCTTATGTCACAGATACTCTCACATTCACAGACTAAAATTCATTGGTTACCTTATATATATGGGTACTTAGAGTTCTTATTTTTAAATTACAGCCAAAGTTTATGTAGAACTGTATAAATTAAAATCAGTCTCCAAAGTAATTTATAAATGTTAGAAAAGTAACAAATATATATACACAAATATGGTGCAATTAAAAAACCACTGCTAGAAAATTGTTGCAAATATTCTGTTTAGATTTTACTTACTTTTATGATAGATTAATAGATTGAGATAATAAGACTATATTCCTTTTATAAAAAATCCATCCATAAATGGCAGTTTTTACAATTCCAGCACAATTCAATTCCCGTACATTTCCTTAAAAACTGTATGTTCGTAGCAGAGTTCTAATTATGTTTTTAGCACATACATTCATAGTCCTGGATGGAAACTAAATATTCTATAATAAATACTAAATTTTTTTCTTTCTACATTTTTAGAACAAATTTTTAGTTCTACAAATGAACTAAATTCATCTCCATTAAAAAATGTACAGTGTAATGCATTTTAAAATTAAGAGAAGAACCCATTAAAATTTTTTATATTGATTATGAAATGCTTTTAATTACCTTCTGAAATGTTAAAATAGTCCCAGCATTAGAATAAATGCTCAGAAAAATGACAGATGACAATTATTTTTTATTTCCTACTTTTTTTGGGAGATTTTATGTTTAAGTAATCTCCACACCCAATATGAAGCTTGAACTCACACCCCTGAGATCAAGAATATCATGCTCTGCTGACTGAGAGCATGACATGAGTCAGGCACCCCAACAATTCTTTTATTATAAACAAGTCAGAGGTAGTTTGTCTATTTCTATTTTGATGACTTTTATTACAAAGCAATATTAAATCTCTCTGCTTGCTTGCTTTTTCTCTCTTTCCTTCTTCGTTTTTTTTTTTTAATTTTAAAGATTTTATTTATTTATTTGATAGAGACAGAGCGAGAGAGGGAACACAAGCAGGGGGAGTGGGAGAGGAAAAAGCAGGCCTCCCCCCACAGCAGGGAGCCCGATGCAGGACTCAATCCCAGGACCCTGGGATCATGCTCTGAGCCAAAGGCAGACTCCTAACAAATGAGCCACCCAGGGGCCTTTCTTTCCTTCTTTCTTTGCTCCCCCACTTATTTCTTTTTCTTCCTCTCCCCTTCCCTCCCCTTCCCTCGCCTCTCCTTGCCTCTCCTTCACCTCACCTTGCCCAGCCCCGCCCCTCCCTTTTCTCCTTCCTCTCCTTTCCTTTCCTTCTCTTTCACTTTCTTTCTTTTCCTTTCTTTCCTTCCTTCCTTTCTCTTTCTTTCTCCCCCTCTCTTGCCCTCTTTCTTTCTTTCTCTTCAAGAGAAATTTGCTTAGTGTAATTAAGCTTATCTATTTCTTGGCCTATTGCTTTTTTATATCATTCTGACACTTGCGTTTTTCTTTAAACAATTCATAGTGGCATAGCCTCATGTTTAGTAGACAGACTTGTCAGAGAGCTTGAAACTTAGCCGTAGAACTTACTGTTTGCTTTAGGGCACATTTCTTTTCCTTTTTTTTTAATTTTATTTTATTTATTAATTTGACAGAGTTCACAAGTAGGCAGAGAGGCAGGCAGAGAGAGGGGAGGGGTAAGCAGGCTCCCTGATGAGCAGAGAGCCCAATGCGGGACTCGATCCCAGGACCCCGGGATCATGATCTGAGCCGAAAGCAGAGGCTTTAACCCACTGAGCCACCCAGGCACCCTAGGGCACATTTCTTAACACCCTCTCTGAGAAGGTTTTACATTTGTTTAGTTGTACAGAAAAATTCAGAAGCTATATTTTCCTTGAATGTTTTTGATATTTTCTGTCTTTCAGGGAATTTTTTCACTCAATGTTAAATTTATTGAAAAAGTAATTCCAAAGAAAGTATTCATTACGTTTTCTTCTAATATCTGTAGGATCTGTAGTGATGCCCTCTCTTCAGTTTTGTTACTGGTAATTATGTCATTAATTTTTTCTTTGCTAATTCTATCATTCTTATCCCTTGCAATTTTATTTTATTGCCAGATTTTTCTCCTGACATGGGTCACATTAACTTACTTATTCACTTTGTGTGTGTGTGTGTGTGTGTGTGTGTGTGTGAGATAGGAGAATGTCATTATTCTAGGATTACGCCTATTATATTTAAACCTGTTGCTAAGATACAGCTTTATCCTGTATTTTTTTAATTTATTTATTTTTAAATATTTTATTTATTTATTTGACAGAGATCACAAGTAGGCAGAGAGGCAGGCAGAGAGAAGCAGGCTCCCTGCTCAGGGAGCCTGATGCAGGGCTGGATCCCAGGAACCTGAGATCACGACCTGAGCTGAAGGCAGAGGCTTTAACCCACTGAGCCACCCAGGCACTCCAGCTTTACCCTGTATTAAGCAGATTCTCTCCATTCTGGTTGTTCAAGACACTAAAAGTTCAGGGAATCCTGGAACTTTTCTCCTACTACAGTTTCTCTTGTTTGGCCTTATGGAGTTTAATACTATGTTTGGACTGGTATTTACCCAAAGACTCAGAGACTTTGAATTTCTGGAATTTATTTCTCTGTGCAATTCCTGCCTCTCAGGTACTCTGACCCACAAATCTAGGTGTCTTTCCTTTCATGAGCACTAATTTTAGTTTCTTCAACTCAGGAAAAGTGCTAAACTCTGTTTGGATTTCCTTTCTCCACATTGCGACCTGCAAATTGTCCCCAGGCAGAATGCAAGGCACTTCATAGGACTCATTTCTTGTTTCCCTTTTTTCAGTGATTATAGTCCTGCACTCCTGTGATGCAATGACTAGAAAGTACTGTTTCCTATATATTGTCCAGATTTCTAGTTATTTATGTGAGAGGGCAAATCTCATAGAAGTTACTCCTTCGTGGACTGAAGGATAAAAACCCAAAACATTATTTTAATTCAATAATACTGGTATGGATTGTAGAATTCCAGAGTCATTTTGAAGGAAGATGTAATTTTAAGTGTAAACAAAACCATATAACATACTAAAGACAACTTTCTTATGTAGTTACAGTAAAAAATCTTTATTCAACATTTGCTGCTAAACTAAGATTCTTTATCTTACATGCAAATAATTCTGTGTTTGACTTTTTGTAATTTAAGCTTATTCAGGAAAACTATTATTTCACTTTTACGTTTTGATAAACTTTAAAGTATAGGAAGTTAAGGGATTGTTTTTACTGAAATATGTTTCTGTCGGGCACAAGTGTTAGTTCAGTTAATATTGATATAACAGTCTGTACCAGAGTGCCATATTTCTTTTGGCAAGTTGTCCGGATGTCTCTTATCTCTAATGTGGGTTCATCTAAGGATCAGAAACTTCAATGACAGTGACAACAGGGCTAAATCTTTTACTGAGGAGATCTGATCAAAAGTTTCCTCTATCTTTGGAGGTAGAGAATTACATGCTGAATGAAATAATTTTAAGTGTAAGTTTATTTGACACCAGTATTAGAGAAGGAGAGTAAAGGCAGTGAAACCAGGAGGGAATCTCAGGGGCCAAGACTTAAGTGAGATAATATGGAATGAATAATTGTAAGGGCCTGGGGCACTTGGGTGGCTCAGTCAGTAAGCCTCTGCCTTCGGCTCAGGTCACCATCTCAGGGTCCTGGGATCAAGCCCTGCATCAGGCTCACTGCTCTGTGGGGAGCCTGCTTCTCCCTCTCCCTCTGCCTGCCTCTCTGCCTGCTTGTATTCTCTCTCTGTGTGTCAAATAAAAAAATAAGATCTTTAAAAATAATAATAATTGTAAGGGCCTTTCACCCCTCTGAAACCATCTCCACTTTTGACTTGAGTTTTTTGGTTCAAGATCGCAATGTTTCATAGTTGGTTGTGGCAAGACTCATGTTTTTATATATACCATGCCTTTGTGTATGTAGCAAGAATGAAAATTTTAATTTTAATTTTCCATTAAAAAATCTCAAGAAAAAAATACTCAGAATCCATGAAGAGAAGACTACAGTTTGAGTTCATTTCTGCTCTTCTGAGTTTGATGTTATAGACCAGGAGCCTTGGTTGTCCATCTTAAAATGAGCTGGGTAGATGTCCCTATTGACCTTAAGCTAAGGAAGGATTCTTTTTTTTTTTTTAATTCTTTCTTCAAATAAAGAGGGAGAGATGGTGACAGAGACTTATGACAAACGGACAAGCAGCCAAGCCTGTTTTATGTTTCCTACCTGATAAAACACTGCATTTCAATATGATTACTTTTCAGGTACTGAGTCAGACACATCAGTCTCTGGCAACAGAAAAAGTGAAAAAGGAAACATTTAAAGTAAGACAATTGTGTGATGCTGGGACTCATAGTGCAGCACCTTCTGCTGTAGCAAGTGTCTATATTGTTATGAACAACCAAGATAATGCCAGAATGTTGTAGCAGTAAGGACCACAGACCCACATTTCAGCTTAAGACCATCATTTACTGAAATCTGCTTATAGGAAAATGTGATTAGCTGGAAGGTGAGTAGTTTGATTTGTCTTCCCTCTTAGTAGTTTGAAGTTACAAATAAGTTACAAATGCTCTTTTATAAAGTTATAAGGAACACTTGTATTTGAATAGTGGTAACTCATTTTTAATTGATCTGCCATCCATGTTGTCCTTCTAAGAATTCTCTTTTTAGTCAGTGGTCTCGTCTGATGTAATAATATTGTACCCAGAGATTTCTTGTAACACAGAAGAACCCTGAGCTTCTTAGGCAGGAGAGGTAAAAGGAAAACAGATGAAGAAAGCCAAATAGCCCCATTTGGTTGATGTAGACATAGATGGGTCTTTCAATCCATTTTTGAAACTGGCTGATATAGCTACCACCTGATTTCTGGTGATATTTTCTCCCAGAATCAGTTCCCACTTCCTCTGTTTGAACAACATAAAGTGATTCTCAAAGCATGTTCACAAGACAATTTTGCCAAAAATCCAAAACCATGCAAGAGTAGTGTAATACACCACTCCAAAATCTGCCACTTTGCCATATTGATTATTTTGGGCTGCGAGTACTTGAGAAAATAGCATATGCAGGGAGATTTCTCTGAACTCCCCTTATCTGGTGAAAGGCAGAGCCTCTAAATGGAATTCCTTGTCATATATTCCCCTCCAGGAATGTCATCAGCCAGAGAGCATTGACTTGTCACAGGAGAGGAGCCTAGAAGCCAACACCACACCCAGACAGATTTCTGTCACCAACTATCACACTTCGTATTTCTTCTCCAAGTGCCCATCATTTTTCCTAAAAATCACTTCTCCCACATCCATTCCCACATCCATTCCCCTTTTTTTTTCAGAATGGTATTTAAACCTGCTTTTTAAGCCACCTCAGGGAGTTACTCAGTTTTCCCATGGACTTCTTCCGTGTATACCTGAGGTATACATATTCATCAAATATCTGTTTCTTTTATTAATCTGCCTTTAACTACAGGGGTCTCTGCTAAGACCTCCAGAAAGTAGAGGGAATTTTTTTTTTTTTTTTGCCTTCCCTATACCGCAAATAATTCTCTTAATATGGCGTGATAGTACAAGATCGTGGCAAGTACAAGATAGTGGCTTACATCCCTTGTACTATCTTTGTTTGTCACAATATATCTTATCCATAGGAACTGATAACTATTGAGAAATGACTATGTGTGAAGCACTGTTCTAAGTCACGTAATGCTCATAACCTAGTGAAGTAAGTGCTATCATCATCTATTTTTCATAGATGAGGAAAGAAGTTAAATGATATCCCCAGGTTTACATGGAAAGGCAAAAATTACAACCCAGGCAATTAGACTCAAATCCATGCTTTTACACACTACACTATAGTGTCTTTTTATAGTCTCACAGGGTCCTACACAGTATTGGACAAATAATATGAACTCAGAAAATATGTGTCAAATAATAATTTCTGAGGTCAAATAGTGGGTTAATTAATAAACAGTATTTTTAAATGTTAAAATTAAAATGCATACTATTAAGCACTATTTTTAGACTTAACTATTTTGTTTACTTAGAAGATAAAAATACAATAAATGATTTTATTTTAATATTATATTGATCTAAAAAAGTATGAGTAGATGAGTAGGACTACTCACTCGGAATTTTCTAAATTACCACATGTAATTTTAAACAACTTCAGCAATTTACTAGAGGTTCTGGAACTCTTCTTAGAATTTTATTCCTGAACTGCTCTTACATTTTGGTAACATCACTTAACCTTCTTCCAGTTTTTCTGAAAAAGAAAGATAAATAATTCTTAAATAAGTTCAGGAGGCAATTCACAGAGAAGTAAATAAAAGTTTCCACACATTCATAAAATTCTAGAGCTACGCTTGACCTCAGGAGTTCATTCATCCTCCTGGGAACCAAGTTTCTTGTAAGTGGATGTTTTTTCAGTGTTTCTATGTGAAGCTTCCAACAGTACAAAAGAACTTGCTGTAAAGAATCAGACAAAAGGAAAATCTAGACCCTAAACCATTTGCATATCCTATTTTTAAACATCATTTCGGGTTTAATATTTATCTAAGATGTACACTGACTTGTACTTATGTTCTATAATCCAACATTTAATCTTTATGATTGACCTTAACATCTCAGGTATTTTTTATTACCCTCCCTTATGGAGCTACCTTTCTCTCCATCATGAGAATTCCCCTGTTAAGCTCTTCATCAAGATTAAGTCTCCCTTCTTGATCTTTGGTACTCTTCCAGTATTTTCTAACTGTACTTCTTCTAATTGCTGTATTTCATTCAGGTGAGGCTCTTTTCTTTTTTTTTTTTTTTAAAGATTTTATTTATTTATTTGACAGGCAGAGATCACAAGTAGGCAGAGAAGCAGACAGATAGAGAGAGGTGGAAGCAGGCTCCCTGCAGAGCACAGAGCCCGATGTGGGGCTCGACCCCAGGACACTAGGACCATGACCTGAGCTGAAGGCAGAGGCTTTAACCCACTGAGCCACCCAGGTGCCCCTCAGGTGAGGCTCTTAATGAGGTCTTTAGTCTCTCCTTCTCCTATTGTTTTTTCTTCTTAAGCTTAACTTCTGTTTCTAACACTTAGAATGATATCCTTTGCAATCAAAACATAAGTGCTGACCTCATGGCCCATTAATGTACTCAAAGAACTATGCCATTTTATTACATATCTTGGATTTATTAATAATAGACTATAGAATCTTCACCTACTTTAGCCTGTATCCTCAAAAAACAAATCACTTATTCTCAATACCATGTTTCTTGTCTTTATACCCTTGAAATTTTAGTGCATATATACTAGGAATGAAAATATAGGATAAGAAAGAGAATACAGAGAATCTAGAAAACTCAAAAGTATAATGAATATGATGGACTAGGAAGTATAGAAAGTTGAGATAAAATATTGAACATTGATGACTAGGCGATTGAATATACCATTAATACAGATTTTGAATTCTGGATGGAAACACCTTAAGTGGGAAAAATTGTGGTTATGTTGAATCTGAGTTCCTGGAAATGCGATAAGGCATAATGGTTTTACAAGTATTTAGAAATTTATGACTCTAGAGTCTTGAGAATGACTTAAGGATTGGAGATGCAGAACTATATATTTCACAAAAAGATGAAAGTTGAAGTCATAGAAATAGATGAAATTTTAAAGAAAAAGAATAAAAAGTGAGTGAATCACAGGTGAGAGTTATTGAGAAACGCTGACATTTGGAAAAGAATTAGAAAGGAAATTGTCACAGAAAGAAAACTAGAAGAATGCAATATTACAAAAATAAACAAAGACTTTAATCAGAAGTACACACTCAATATAGTCAAGATGCCTATACGTAGATAGGATTAAAGATATTTCAGGGAATGATACTTGCCAAGCAGTCTCTTTTCTTTAAATAGTAATCTTTTAAAAAAAAATAATAATCTTTTTTAACTCCTAAGCAGAGAAGTGATATTACTACCTTCAGTGAGTGAATTTATTAAATCGGGTACATTTTATGAGAGATACCTTGGAAAAGGAGTATTTTTAATAAGTTATGATACGTTTTAACAACTTGTGCCCAACTCCTGGCGTGTAAAGAGTTTACATGGTCTACAGTGCCTGACTTTCTGACAGAGGCTGAGTCCAAGGACTGCATGTTCAGGGCATGCCTCAGATTAGTACAGTGTGGTCTACATCTGCCAAGGGCACATTGGTGGTGGGAATCTATCTACCTTCCAAATGGAGTCCCAGGAAAGGCCACATTTCATTAAAATTAGAGTTAGATCAAGACATCCTGGGTATCGAACTACCTAGTCTTTATTTTTTAAACCTGTTTTGAACCTGAATTCAACGTTGCCATTATTAATTCATTGTCTCTCTGCTCCAAGATAACCCCATTTTTCTGCTCTGTGGGAATGGACATGGGCCTTTAAATATTGGTTGTTTTTTTAGGCGGTACTGAAGTTTTCTCCATGGAGAATGCTGGAGAAACATTGTAGGAAGAAAGGGTTTTGCTGCCTAGTTGCGGGGTGCTTGCTTGATAGACTCCTGTATTGCATGTAGCCTCCCCAGTTCACAGCTCTAATGTGAGAAACTTGTCTAGCATCAAGCTCTTGCAGTGTGGGTGGCTTCGCTAGTATCAGGTGCCTACAGTCGATGGTGGTTAGCAGCACCCACATGCCACCAGCTGTCCTCATCCTTCCCTAGACACTTTTGTATCAGAGGACCTCCAACTTTTCCAGTCTTTACAGGATGAGTAGCTTTCCCTGGCCCTAGAGGGTGGATTTCCAGCATATTCAACCAGCACCCACCATGGGCAACTTTCTGTGAAAATGTGAGTCATAGTGGTATGCTCTCCGAAAAGGTCTGAACCTCAGAAGAATGGGGGTATATATATGGAGCTTTCCCTTGAGTGTTCATATCAATTCTGACTAATCCTTATAGCTGATATTTCTATACCCTTTAGAGTTCTCTTTCATTATTAGCCCATCTCTCATTATTTTAATCTGTTGTTATACTTATTAACTCTTTATATTGATATTCTCTGTTCAAATTACTGCATGTTTTTCTACTCTTGATTGGACCCATACTGATACATTGACCAAAGGACATCCTACAATCAAGTTTATGAAACTTTATGCAACTGAATAGAAAATGGTATTTTTGTGCTAGTTATTATAATTAAATAGCACCACCTCTCTAAATCTATATCCCACATGGATTATAGATCTAAATATAAAAATTAAGGTTATATGGTTTTTCAAAGAAAATATCAGGGAATATACTTATTGATTTAGAAAAGACAAAAATCTCTTACACAAAATCATTACAAAACCCATCATAAAATTTAAAAAAATGAAAAATTGTACTAAGTACAAGTAAGAATTCATATTTATTAAGAGGCACCATTAAATAATGAAAAAATACAAGGTGACTTTCATTTACTATATAAAAACAGCTCCTACAAATGATTATAAAAGGCTGACAACACAACAGAAAAATAAAAGACTTGATATTTCATAAAACAAGATAGATATCCAAATGGTCAATAATTATATGAAGATGTGTTCAGCTTCATTAGTCATCAGGAAAATACCAATTAAATCCAAAATGTGACATGTGCTAACACTACAACTACCAGAAGAGCTAAGATGGAAAAAAAAAAAAAAGAAAGAAAGAAATAAGAACTATACGCAATACTAAGTCTCCAGCAAGAGTGTGGAGCAACTGGAATGCTTAGTGAATTGTTAGTGAGAGAGCAAATTGGTATAACAACTTTTCCAAACTGTTTGCCAATATCTACCAAAATGAATATATGCATAGTGTATCACCCAGCATGTATGTTTTCCAAAAATATGTACAAAAATGTTCAGAACAGCACTATGTAGATTAGCCCAAGATTTGAATTAACTCTGTCAACAATGAATTGGAAAAATAAATCGTAGTCTATTTAAGCAATTGAATACTTTATACAAATGAGAAATGCCAAACAGTTCCACACATAAGAAGCCAGACAAAGAGCAAATACTTAAAAATCAGCCTCAATGGACAAAAGTCAACTTTGTTCAAGAAAGTATCTGGATGGAAAGGGGGTGAATTTGGAGATGCCTGTTAATCTTCTGGCTCTTCTTCTTAGTGTTAGAATGACAAGTGTGCTGACATTTTAAAATTCAGTTAAGGTACACACTGAAGATGTGTACCATTTTCTGGATGTTTGTTATATTATCAGAAAAAAATTTTTTTGAATTATAAAATAAGATGGTTTTTCCATAGAATAAGAAAGGTCTTCATACATGTAATATATGCTATGCCCATTCAGTTCTCAAAAGCACTGAAACTCCCTGGGGTCATATTACTCACTGAATTATTATTAATTCCCAGTTACCTTTATCGATGTTACTTTCTAAAGGATTCTTTAGTTGGCATTAATCAATTCTATTCCTCTCTTCATTGGGCATATAAATTAGCCATTTGGTTACACGCTCAGAGTCTGAAGCTTTCCATCTCTCACAGATTTACGTGATAAATAACAGTTATATTACTTAGAGAAAATTCTATGAGTCCCATCAAAAGCACCCAGAAAGTCACGTCTAACACTGTTAAATGTAACACCCACCATTCTTGTCTCAGATATTCAATACTCAACTCAAGGTTTAAGGGCAAAGAAGTAAGCATATGAATGAAAGCACCAGTAACAATAAGAGCTGACATATTTGGCCCTAAGAATCCTTTCATTTTGTGCTACTCCATCGTTTGGAATCTTGGGGCCAATAGCAAGTTTAAATTCTAGTGTCTTGAATCCACAAGTAAGTGCATTTTATGGTGGGTATGATGGGGTGCTCAGATGGTGCATTAATGTGTTGTGATGGTTGCTGTGCTTGCAATCGAAAGAATGACTCACTGTACATCTATTTATTATTTATGGATTGCATGGTGGGCCAGCAGAGAAAGAGAAGAAAACTTGGAAACTAAAATCAATACAAATAATAGCCTCTCCCAAGAGAAATCCCAGGGGCTTAGATAGGTCGCTCTTTTCTTTCTTTGAGCCATCTTTTTCTTTCTCACTTTTTCTGTTTCTCTCTTTGCTATAAAAACCATTCTCTATGAAAGGGTATTTCACTATTTTGCTCCATTACATTCTTTGTAAATAATTATTAACGTTCCTGCCCTGTCTTTTCTGAAGTGATCCATTCTAAAATAAAATAAATGGTAACAGGTAGGATACCCTTTGATTAACTTTATACTCCACTATAATTTGTAGAAAATATATGTTGAATGGTAGATCCCTTTCAAGACCAGGAAGACAATCAACTTGAACAATCAAATATGCTAAGATTTATATTTTACTTTTTCCTAATGATCTTATGAGATATTATACTCCCTCCTTACTAGTTTGTTAATCCTCAGTATAAATAAGTACAATAAACTAGATAATATGTCTATACCATATACATATACTATTTTGTTCAGTGTCTTTAGGATTTTATTTTCCTGAATAGGACTATACTGAGGTAGTTTCACATTGATATAAATCGTACCTCAACATTAAATGTATTAATAGAGTATTAGAAAATGAAAGGAGCAAATACAAAATATATTATCTGGAATCACTGCAAATAAGGTTTAAAAAAGCAGTCTCTCCAATATTTTACTTCTGCTCACTAAAGTTGAGTAATAATTTAGGTAGGTGAACAGAAACAGAGTTTATGAATCTATTTACTTATTGAGAAAAATAAGTGCTGTTCAAAAAAAAAAACCCTCTAAGTTACATGCTTAAGTTTGCTGGTATAAATATCTATAATAATATTCACAAAAGAATTTACAAAAATAGTTTCCTTCAGTATATAAAAAATCAATATTGTGCAAAATTTATTTTCTTATATCTGTATCAAATAATAACTGTATTCTTCCTTACATTGATAATTGGATTATCTTCTTGACAGTTTATCTTATCTTTTCGTTTTTCAGTTCAGAAATGGGAAACTGATTTAATATAGCCACAAAGGGTGATGGTTGATGGAGTTAAGTAATGAAGGGTCTTGTGGATCATAGAAAGACACTGATTTTGGTTCTGAGCAAGCTAAGAAGCCATTAGATAATTTTCACTGATGAAAAAGATGATAAGATTCTGTTTAAAAACTTAAACTTTAGCTACTCATTTGATAATGGACTGAAGAGTCCAGGAAAGGAGCTGAGAAAACAGCAAGAAATGATCAAGATGGTAGCAGTAGAGATAGTGAAGGTGGCTGGCTTCTTGGCATGTATTTGAAGGGTTTAATTACCTCAACAGGATTTCCTAATGGCTTGAACATACAAAGTGGGGAAAAGAGTTAAGGAAGACTAAAGTAGTTGAGTTGAACATTGCAAAAATGAAACTCTTAACTCTGAAGAAAAAGACAAAAGAAACAGTTTTTGGGGAAAACATACTAAGTTCGAGATATCCATTAGATGCCTATGGAATATCCAAAAGCCATGTGGTCAGAGAGTTTGATTAAAGAATCCAGAATGCAGGACACTATAAATTTCCCAAAGGATAAAATTTCCCAAAGACATAATAAACATTATACTTTGTTACTGGATGTTAGGTTGAAAGAATAGCTTTTCTTTTTTTTTTTTTTTTTAAGATTTTACTTATTTATGAGAGAGAGAGAGAGAGAGAGAGCGAGCGAGCACAAGCAGAGGGAGCAGTAAGCAGAGAGAGAAGGAGGCTCCCAGGCAAGGAACCCTGGGATCATGATCTGAGCTGAAGGCAGATGCTTAATCCACTGAGCCACCCAGGTGTCCCTGAAAGGATAACCTTTTGAAAATGGTACGTTAGCATCTTGGTTTCTGACATCAAAGCTAAGTATATGCATATTCAGAAAGAATGAAATGAGATCTACAGTCAATATTGTTTGAATATTCCCATGGTTTATACATCTTTCAAAAAGCTAACAAGTCCTTCAAAATATGTGATGTCACTGAGATTACTTCCTCTTTGGAAGAGGCTATGAAAAACTACCAAGTTTGGAAATCTGTTAATCCTATTTTTGATTTCCATAGCACCTTAAGGTTGTGTGAGAAATGACTGTCTTCTATCTAAATAATTAAAACCTAGCTTTTGACAAACTGATAGTGCAAAGTATTTATACTTTTCCTTAATAACATAGTTAAATTATATGTCCATATTATCTCCATAGAAGAAATAGATAAGGCAGTCAATTGCTATTGTTCATGGTAGTTGTATTCTATATAGTCTCTGCAAAGGCTGAATTAGCTAATAGTGAACAAATGTTCCTAGGGGAAAATGTTCACAGAGTTCCTGCGAACTCTGGTCACAACATTTTGTCAGCTGATCGATGCATAACCTTGTCTTATATACAGGTTTTGGTTCAACAGTACCTTAATGTATATCATTCACCCATTAACACTGAACCCATGGACAGTTGCACTGTAAGTCATATCTGAAGGGAACTCATCTAACACATGTCCTCATGCACATTCCCCTTGAGGCACATCCCAGCCTTCCTGCTCTTAGGAACACTAGGCTGCACTTCAGCCCTACATCCAGAGGTCATTTTAAATAGTAAAATCACTAATAGCTCAAAAATGTGAAATATGTCACACTAAATAGACTGAAAAAGATACCTTCGTCATATGAGAGCTGAGACAAGAAGGCAGAGCATCATATTGGTTGACCTTCCCTAGGAGCGTACACATAGAATGACTCAAATTTTTAGCTAGTCTGCACATATCCGTAAATGACTGTGAACAAGCTGTAAGTATTGATTCTGAGGGTTACAAATAGACTTTAACGAGTTGGCAGATCTATAAATAGAGAATCTGTGAGTGAGGATCAAATGGTCATATATGCCTATATTCTTATATTCACATCTAAATATTTCTTCATATATACCTATATTCTTATATTCACATCTAAAAAATCTATTCTTCCCCCATAGACAATAAAAATGTCAAATACTCAATAGGAGAATGGGAAAATGATAAAATAAGTGAAAAAGCAAAAACAAAAAAAAGAAAAACACGAGCCCTCTATCATAATCTCAGTGCTATATTACTGAAGAAAAATTAGAATGAGGGGAACAATGTGTGCTGGATACTAACAGAAAATTATGCTAGTTTATAGCTGCTTAGAACTTATGTGGCCTTTCAAGCCAATAATCTTCATGGATCTCTATAATTTTCCTTGTAAATACCACATGTCGGTTACCTCTGTTAATTGCATCATTGTTTCTATTTCACTCCAAAACGTGTTCCAACTAATATAGATGCTGTGGTAGAACATGCTACAATAGTTGATTTCATATCGATCTCAATTACCAGCATCATCACCATTCCCTCCACTCTCATACTGAATTTTAACATTCCGTACTATCTTAAATTACTGATCATTTGCTTTTCTTTATGCCACCAAGAATAAGATCAACTTGGAATTTTTAGAATTCTCCAGAATATATTTGGGCATCTGAACAAGAAGGCATAGTTCTAGATAATTGTCCTATGTTTATAAGGAAACCTGAATGAGGGAATATGTTAATCTGTTAACATTTCAAATTAAGCACAACTTGATTATTAACACAATAACACAACCAGTGTACAGTGATAATTTTTATTTTATTTTATTTCTAAATTGTTTCATAATTTTAAAAATTTCCATGTAAATCTTTCAGACTACTTTGCTTACCTTGGTTCAGAACTTGCCAAAGAATTATGTCTCAGTTTGGAATCCTATCAGTATGTTTATCATATACTGTTTAATAAATAGATTTTAAGTATTATTATAAAGTGGACAGGCCAGGTCCAAGGACCTAGAGGGGGTCCCACAGGACCAGCCGAGAGGGTCCTTGGCTGTGCACAGAATGGAAATCAAACATGAGACAGCAAGAAGGGAAGGCAGAGTTTATTGAAGATACGTAGAGAGTGTACAGATACAGGTAGAGTGTCTGGGAGATTCAGAAAGTAAAGGAGAAAGAATCTCTGCTTTGTGCTGAGGTTTTTATTGAGGATTGTGCTCTGGTGTATTATCCTTTCAGATGTCCAGGAACTGGTTAGTACAAGGAAAAGGGTCCAGGAGTCCTTCATAAATCACTTCTTCTGTAGAACCAGAGGGTCTTGGTATTGAGATGTTTAGCACTGGTGGTCTGGAACATGAACATAATGGTTTCATCCAGTCATCTTTGACTGATCCTTCCTTAGATGTTATCTTTTTTTTCTGGAAGACTTTAGAGAAATGATCAACTCCTTATCCCTTACACGGAGGGGGCATAGATTGAGGCACGTGTGTGTGGGGGGGTGCAGGTCCTAGCAAGAATAGAAGCAGGAAAAGGGACAAAAACCATCATAACATGTATAGAATGTCTTCAGCTTCCTTATCTCAATTATATTAAAAGAAATGATGTTGCGTAGTTTTTCATTCGTTTCATCTGATATTTCTAAATCTGTCTTTGCCATCTAAAGTTTACCTCCTTTCTTTGCTCTGTAATTATTTTGAGTTTTCCTCTGCTGTTGTAGATTTAAGATCACGTTTCCGGTTACGTGTTGCTGGACCCAAAACCTACCAACTGAATACACAACTGCCAGAAAGAGAGAGAGAAAGAGAGAGAGAGAGAGATTTACATAACTAAGCACTGAATCACAGACTTTGTAGAATAATTTAGTCTCATTGCTTTCAGTGAGTTTGGAAATTCAAAGTATCCTACTAGATACCACACTTAAATGAGTAATCATTGTGAACACACAGGACTAACAATGCTCACTTCCGCTCAGGTTAGAATTATGCTACTTGCATATCACTTGATCATGGTGCTTGAAATCTTCTAATTAAATATCCCTATGCAAATTTGTTAATATAAATAAACATTTCAAATTAATACATATTTCATATCAAACAGTATTTGATTCTAACACATTCAGTTCAAGATTTCTTCAGCCAATACTTACACCAACTATCAAAAATTCATTTTCATGTATATGTGAGCCAATTTCACACTCCCTATTTTAAAAAAATGCATCCTTTTCTTCTCCTCCAATGATCTTTTTGCATTTAAGTCATTTCTTCTGGTCAGTTGTTTTGTCTTGATACCCACTGGCACACGGAACACTTTGTGCCACATCAAAAAAAAAAAAAGTGTCAGAAATAAGTGTAGAGTGAAGAAATATTGTCATCGAACCAAGGTGAGTTCGCTCCTTGGTGAGTCACGTAGAAACCACAGTAGGGGGGAGTTGTCCCACAAAGGAAACTATCTGTAGCAAATAAGGATGTCATAGGGAATAACCTCCAAAGCCGTGACTCTCCAAGAGAGGAAGAATGAGTCCTTTTATTTAGGGTTAGAAAGGGGAATCTTGCTCATTGGATACTGAGACAGGCCTAAGGCTGCTTCTATGTCTTAAGGAAACATGCTACACATAGGTTGTATATTATGTAAATGAGACTTGTAATTTCTCCTTGAGCAGAGATTTTAGTATTGCAGTGAGGTGAAGGTAACTGTCCGTCACTCCATGGACGTAACTGTCCGTCACTCCATGGTCCATCTGCACAAGCATGAGTCGGGGTCAAGTTCAGACTGGTCTGTGTGGTCTGCGTGCAGGTACTTGTTACTGTTTCGGGGGTAGTTCTGGTTTCCACAGGGGACACGAGGCCTGTAGATCTTTTGCCAGAGTTAAGAGATAAACTGGAAAGACGAGCTTGAGGAAAAATAGGGGACAAAGGTCAGTGGATGCAAGCAAGTGAGTAAAGGTCAGGTCTTAGGGGTTGGCCAGTGACAATATTACAGCAAGAGATTATTTTAAATGTCATTGCAAGACACGTATTAAAAGAGGCTGTGGCCTGAAAGCTCACGAAAGAACTGAGATGGGGGCGTGGGACATGGTAATTACTCTGTATTATTCTCTTCAACTTATTAACCACTGGGTTCTCTGGGAAGAAATGTGGACTTTGTTCCTATATATTTTTTAATCCGTACTTTAAGTTTTTGTCATTTGATAAATAGTACAATTAAAACATTAATCAGTGATTTTGCCTTTCTTTACATTTTAGACACATATCATTTGGGAAAAAAAACCTAATTATAGAAAGTTTCTCTTGATTATATTAACCAGAAGTGTTTTAGTAAAACAATATCTTGATTAAGCCACATAAATCATAACTCTTAATGTTTTTATCAATGCAGATCATGTATATTTTTACTGAGTCCAAATCAATAGCAGAAATAAATTAGTGATGAAGTAGCAAAGACCATATGGTAAATTCAATTCAATTAATTAAGAATTTAATTAGAAACAAACATGTGCCTAGCAGTCTATTAAATATTGAAGGGCATACAAAAGAAGCACAGGGCACAAAACATGTTCTCTAGATATATACAACAGCATTTTAAAAATACATGAGATACACACCTAAAATAATTAACACTAAGACAGTTTAGAACTTTGGAATTGGATTGGCTTGAGTATAAAACTTAGAACCCCAGCTTCTAAATCTTTAACTTTGGGCACATCTCTTGACTTCTTTAACCCTTAGAGCCTCAGCTGTACAAAGGGAAACACATCAATGGTTTCCTTCAAGGATAAATGATATATGAGTATAAAATAGTTTATAAAATACTTGGCATATTGTAAATATTTTTAAAAGGGCTAAGAAGTGAAAATATGTCAGTTCGTGTCAATTGACATGATAATGGCTACATAGTATCTAACCATATAGAGATACGATGACATGAATGTTAAGAGGAAAGCCTACAAATGTGTTCAAGATGATGCTATATGGGGTGATATAAAAATTAGTCATAATTTTTCAAAGTGGTTGAAATGATAAATGGTATTTATGTTTTATTTTGTCCTCGTACTCTTCCATATTTTCAGAATGGTTTTTTATTAGAGTAATAGATTACTTTTTAATCAAGAAATTAAGTAATGAATGAGATATTTTGCATTTGTGAGTATTCCCTAGTGAAACAAACCCGGGGTGGGGGGTGGTACGGGGAGAGAGGAGAGAGACAGAAAGATGAATGTATTATGAAGAACTGGCTCACACAGTTACAGAGGATGAGAAGTCTCCTGATCTTCCATATCCAGGCTGAAGACTCGGTAAAAGCAGTGGTAGAATTTAGTCAAATGCCCAAAGTCCTGAGAACCAGGGGAGCTAAAGGTGTCAGTCACTCCAGGGCAGGATAAGAAAGATGATCCAGATCCATTGTCTGACTGAAAGAGAAATTCTACTTTCTTCCAACTTTTTGTTCCTCCAGGCACTCAATCGTTTGGATGCTGGGCGCTCACACTGGGGAGCGCAAGCTGCTTTACTCAGTGGACCAATTCAAACGCTCCTCTCATCTAGAACACCCTAAGAGACACACCCAAAATAATGTTTACCCAAGAATCTCGGCTCCTTGTGATCCAATCATGTTGACATGGATCTTTCACATGTATTACAAAGGCATTAAATTTTAGGAGCAGTCAAGTATGGGAGATTTATCAGAGAGATTTATCAGAGAATGCTCTCTCTTCCGCTCTTCTGTAGTTAGAAGAACTAAAGTGCACGTAGTGCATGAACTTGAAAGCACTGCTTCCTTCTTGAAACATTCTGTTTTAGCCTTCTAGGGCTGCCATCACAAATAATCATTGATTAGGTCGCTTAAATAACAGAAATGTTTTTAATTATAGTTTAGGGGATTAGAAGTTTCTGGTGAGATTTCTCTTCCTGACATAGATGGCTACCTTCTCACCGCATGCTCACATGGCCTTCGTCTGTGCAAGCGTGGGAAAAAAGAGAAAGATGTCATCTCCCTTTTCTTACAATCTTCTTGATTGTAAGAAACCAATCAAATTTGTAAGAAACCCAAACCAATTTCAGACCCAATGATTTTTATGTCACTTAAACTTAAGTATCTCCCAAAAGGTCCTATCTCTAAACATAGTCACATTTGGGGGTTAGGTTCTCAATATGTGAATTGGGGGGGGGGATACATAGAAAGCCCATGACATCTTTATTTAAGCTTCTATAATATACAATCTTCTATGATTTCTCTTGTCCTTTCACTGTGAGACTGGCTTCACAGGTGTGCACAATGTGTGTAGCTGCCCAGGGCACCCTATTTAAAACAGCCCATGGTTGATTATATTCTTCAATGTTGTCATCTTAAAGTAATTTTTTTTAATTAAGAAACTTTGTTTTTTTATAGCAGCTTTTGGTTCACAGCAAAATTAGGTGGAGGTGCAGAGATTTTCCAGAGATCCCCATTCCTGCCCACACTCTGCTTCCTCTACTATAGGCCCCCAGTAGTGGATAAAGCCATTACGACTGCCTCGCCTACGCTGGTACATCATTATCATTCAAAGTCCAGAGTTTATGTAAAAGTGTGCTCTTGCTTTTGTATATTCTATAGATTTTGACTAATTACATGATGACCTGTACCCACCATTTTACTATTATACAAGATAGTTTCATGACCCTAAAAATTTTCTGTGCTCTTTGCCTAGCCATCCCTCCCTTCCCCCAACTGCCGGCAATCACTGATCTTTTCACGATCTCCATAGTTTTGCTTTTCCAGAATATCATATAGTTGGAATCATACGGTACATAACCTTCTCAGATTGCCTTCTTTCACTTGGTAGTATGCATTATATCTCTTCCATGTCTTTCCATGGCTTGATAGCTCATTTATTTTTATCATTGTGTAATACTCCATAAACCAAAGTTTATTCATCCATTCACTAAAGGGTTTATTGTTGATTTCAAGTTCTAATGTTGGTTTGTTTGTTTTTTCTCTCAACACTTTTAATATCTCGCTCTACTTTTTCTTGCTTGCATGGTTTCAAGGAGAAAACAGGTATGGTTCTCATTGTTGCTGCTCTTTAAGAACCACCCCCCTGACTTTGTTCAAGATTTTTTCTTTATCTTTGATTTTTCTGACATTTAAATATGCTTTACCTAAATGTAGCTCTTTTTGTATTTATCCTTCTTGTTGTTCTTCCAACTTTCTAGATCTGTGGTTAGGTGTCTGACATTAATTTGAGGACATTTTCACTTATTATTACTTTGATTACTGCTCCTGGTCCTTTCCCTTTCTTTTGGTATTCTTATTTACACATGTTATGCCTTGTGTGGTTGTCCTGCAGTTCTTGGATATTCCTTTTTTTTCCAACTATTTCTCTCTTTTCAGTTTTTGAAGTTTCTATTGTCATATCCTCAGGCTCAGCCATACCCAGTCTTTTAATGTGTCCATCAAAGACATTCTTAATTTTTATCACACTAGTTCTGATCTCTACCATTTCTTTTTTATTTATTTTCAGAATGTCCAATTTTCTGTTTATATTATCCATATGTCTGCCATTAAAGTACTAGCATATTAATCGTAGTTTTAAGAAAATTTCTTATTCAGTAATTCCCACTTTCTTGCCATATCTGTCTCTGGTTCTAAGAGTTCGTTTTCTTCAGACTCTGTTTTTCCTCTTAATATGCCTTGTCATTGTGAGAGTCATACATGTTCTACTGAGGGAAAGCAACTGTTACACACCGATGTTGAGTGATATGGTAAAGTGTGGGGGAATAGGGATGTGTTGCATAATCCTATGATTTGGAGTCTGTCCTTTGGTGAAGCTATACCTGAATTGTGAACTTCACAGGTGCTTCTCAGTTTTTTGCCCCCCTCAGGTGGGACAGAATGACTGAAAGTCGCTGGAGTTATTTTTCCCTTCCCCCATACAAAAGGCTAGAGAGGGCTGGAGTTGGATATTTCCCTTCTCTGAAGTATGTTAGGCTCCAGTAGAAGTTTTTCCTTAGAACAAGTTTTGTGAAGAACAGTAAGCTTTGGTGTATTTCAAAATGGCTCATTTTCTCCTCTCCCTGCCGGAAGCCTGAGGGGACTTTTCTACAATATTCCGTGAGAGGCCCGTTACAACTCCTAGAGGTAAAACTGGGTCCCCCTGGGGTTTTTCTCTCTCAGACTTGTCTACACCGAGACTCCAGCAATCTTGTCAATTACAGTTTAGGTTTCCCAGCCCCAGTACTGGTTCCTGGGCCAGTTTCTGCTCCCATAGTTGGGATTCTCTGTATCTGCTTGTCTGTCTCTCTGATTTTGCTAACAGCAGTTTGCCCTGGCATCTCACTTCTATGATAGATCTTGAAGAGTTTGATTTTTTAGTGTGTTTAGGCTTTTTACTTTACTTGTCATCATGATGGAGTGAAGACTTCTAAGCTTTTTAAATGCTGGACTGGAAACCAGTAGTTCACGTTCTAAGCAGATTTTTTTTTTTTTTTTTTTTGTACCAGGGCCCACATTTTTAAGTCCTGCAAATTGCATAGGACAGACTGTTAGAGTGCTCAGAGGCTCTGCTCCCGCCTTCTTCCTCTCTCGCTCTCTCCCTATTTTGCTTTCACTCTCCTGGAACTCCCTAGGTGATCTCATCCATGATGACTGTCTTACCATCTGTCCTCTGCTGACGCCTCCCAGATGTACTATACCCAACTGCTGACTTGGTTGGTATCTTGACTCTCATATTTAGTAAAAATCTGAAATATTTTCCTTGTAGATCTGTCACATCATCATAGGATCACCATAGGCAAAATCACACACTCAAAAAGAAAAAGCCTGAGAATCTTTTTATGTTTCATTCTTTTATTCCCTTCAGATTCTACATGCAATTCAACAGAATGTCCTGCTATCTCTACCTTCAAAATCAATGCCATAGCAGACCACCTCTCACCCTTTCTATTATTCTGGCATAAACTGCTATCAGTAACTAGGGCACAGATAGAATGAATCCATTTATATGAGATGTCTACAAAAAAGCAAATCTATAGAGACAGAAAGCAGAGTAGTGGTTGCCTAAGGTTTGGGATGGGAATGGAGATGAGCTGCAGGTGGGCATAATGCATCTGTGATGGGAGGCAAAGGAGAGTGATTCAAAACCAATTCATGATAATGGTGAAACTGTTGGGTAGTTACTCAAAATCAAGGGTTTGTACACTTGAGTTGGATAAACTTTGTGATGTATAAAATATACCTCAACAAAATGACTGGAAAAGTAAATAAACCCTTAACCTGTTCTTTTCCTAAACCTGTACCTGTGGAATGCATTGTCAGTTCAAATGCCAGAATAAAATTCCTATCAGTCGCTCCTCCTCAGGTTCCCAGTGACTTCTCACCATCTTGCCCAGATACCTGAGTTTGTATTCCACGACAGCCTTGGTACACCCAGCTGCCCTGGATTCACTTTCGTTTCTTGGACTCGCAAATCTTCTTTCTGACTTGGCCTCTCATATTTGTTATTACCTTGGCCATTGGCTGGTGTCTTCTCATTATTGAGGCGTAATGTCAAAGCTCACAGGGGCTTCCCAGATAACTCAGCTAAAACACTCTGTCCCTTGACCCTGGTTCATCTTCTTCATACCATCTGCTGGCCTCTGAAATTCTTTATTTCTGTGTTTATGTATTTAGATGTGCTTCTGCCCCCAAAATACAAACTTCCTTGCAACAAGGATTTGGTTTTTCACCAGTAAATTCCTAATGCTCAGATGAGTAGCTGTTAAATGTTAGGAGCTTCAACACTTTTTGATTGATTGACATTAGAAATGAAGCGTAAGGTGAATTAAGAAGACACCTTTAATTGTATAAGAAAAAAAATTTAAAAGAAATCTGCGGGGTACCTGGGTGGCTCAGTTGGTTAAGTGTCTGCCTTTGACTCAGGTCATGATCCCAGGGTCCTGGGATCAAGCCCCACATCAGGCTCTCTGCTCCACAGGGAGCCTGCTTCTCCCTCTGCCTCTGCCCCTACCCCCACCTGTGTTCTCTCTTTCTCTTTCTCTCTCTCTCAAATAAATAAAATCTTTTAAAAAATGTAAGAAACGTAACTGCATATCTCTTCCTAAATACTATGTCATTTTTTTATAACATTCATAACATAAATGGTTCCTTAGAATGTTACTCCTGCCAGGTTTTTTATCCACATTCTTCATCATTATAATCTTAATACTACTACTTAACAAGCATAGCATGTTCCAGCTTCAAACTGCTTTATAAATGATAACTGACATTAATTAATTAGTCATTATCAATTGATTTGTTGAATTAATCTCATTTCTAGAATTTCATTTTTATTAAAGATAATTAAGAAGGTGTCCAAACAGGATCTCAAGCTATATCTAATCATATCTCCTGTGCATATATTGTATCTCAGTAAGAAATGGGAAATTCTTTTTTTCTGTATATTTCTAAATTAGTACAGTTAAAATGACCTTCAGCTAACACCTAATTCATTCATAGTCTCTCACTTTTCTTTCTGGATCTCAAAAATCTTAAAAATGTCTTATGATAATACATTTTCTTATCATAGTTCAAAAAGCTCACAGGTGAACAGAGTAAATTCACTATTTCACTTCTTTCTTGTCTTTTAATATATCTTGAATTTTTATTTTTATTAATAATGTTTGAAATCATGTCTGTATTTTATCATACTATATTTTATCCTCAGATTTGGGATATTTATAATTAACAAAATCCATTTCATTTTTAAGTTTTATATATTAATCTACACAAAGAGCCTCTAACACCCATCAGCAAAATATCAACAAGTATGAAAGAACAGTACTCATCTTTCCACTGGGATTTCCATAGTATTTAATGCTTTCACATTCTTCATTAAGAGAGATTAGAAGATACCTTAAACACTGTAAAACCCAGTCTAAATAACATGTTTTATATCATTTTATAATATGAATTATAGAAAAATAATAATACTCCCTGAATGACAGTTTTAAAACTCTCAGTATTTGCATTTGCTATCTTATCTCTGTCAGTAATAGCAAAACTGAATAAAATTTGAACTATTCTGTGGAGATCTCTAGTCAATATACCAAAAATAACAAAATATCAAAAATAATTTGGCTTATCCAACAACAACAAAACCCATAAACAATATATTTTTTTATTTTTATTCCCTTAACAAATCTAGCTTTAAATTTGGTGTCTTATCATTTCCACATATGAGTGACCATAGTCACAGTACAGATTTAAGTTACTTTGATGTAGGCATTTCCTCCCCATTGTCTGCTTTTATAGTCTTATTCACCCAAATTCCAACCAAACATAAATTACAAAGTTTTGTGGCAGTATATCAAATAATATTTCTGGTTGAATGTAGGTTCACTAAATACAATTTTGTGATACCTACTCAGAATAATTGAAACCAGCTTAGATGAGTGATTGAGTATACTTTTATCTTTACCTTGTTATGATATGGGAAAATTCCTATAAAACGCCTTAGGGCTTTTTCTCTGCATATGACACATCATATATTTGTGTCCTTTTCCTATCTGGTCTCCAGTTAAATCAGGTATACTGTATTTATAAGGTTAACCATATAGTTTTGACCATATGGTAGTTTTAGTTGCAATGCAAATTGATACATTAAGGGAGTTACTAAGGTGGGAAATCTGTTATTAATTTTACTACGGTAATTTACTATAACAGCAATAGTATGTATTAGTTTCCTGGGGCTGCTATAACAAAGCATCACAAACTGGAGCACTGGAAACAACAAAAATTTATTCTTTTACAATTCCAAAAGGAAGGCAGAGGCAGGTTTGGTGCCATTTGGAGGCTCCAAGGGAGGATCTGTTCCATGCCTCCATCCTAGTTTCTGGTCGTTGACAGAAAGTTTTGGTGATCCATACCTTCTAGAGGCATCCATCCAATCTCCACTTCCATGTTCTCATGTTCCGATTTCCCATTTCTTAAAAGAGCATCCTTCATACTGGTTTAGAGCCCAAGCTAATCCAGTTTGACTAGACTACATCTGCAAAACCCTATCTCCAGGTAAGGTTACATACTGAGGTTCTGGGTAGATGTGAATTTGGGAGGAGGGCACTTTTCAACCCAGTACTGTCCACTACTGCCCACCCTCTCCACCAGCCCCCTAATTCAAATCCTTTCCATCTCAACAGCTCCAAAAGTCTTAACCCATTCAAGCATTAACTCTAAATCTAAAATCTTATCTAAATATCAACTCAAAAATGTTCCAAATTTTATTATCTAAGTCAGATATAAGCAAGTCTCTGCATATTGTCTATCCCAGGACCAAATTCCTTTTTGTCCAGTGATCAATAAAACTAGTAAACCAGTTATCTGCTCCCAAAATAGTGTGATGGGGCAGGAATGGAATATATATTCCCATTCCAAAAGGGAGAAAATGAAAAAAAAAAATAGGGCTTACTGGCCTAAAGCAATTTTGTAACCTATCAAAGCAAATTCCAGTAGATCTCTAGGCCTGACAGTAATCTCCGGTGGCTAGAAGCTCTGTCCTCTAAGCATTCTGGGATAGTCCACCTCTCTGATCCTCCAGGGCAACAAACTTGTCCTTTCTGGCCTCAGCATCTTTGTCTCCACTCTCAGCATCATTCCTCCTTCCTTTTGTCCGATTTCTCTCCTTTTCAGTCTAGGCTGGGAATGTCAGTATAAAATTCTCAGAAGCTTTACTATTGCTCTTCTGTGACTGTCAGGGGGAACCTCACCATTAAATATGAGGGTTCTCCACAGATCTCTCCTGGACTCTCCTGGATAATCCCATGTCTGTTCCTGGCTTCTGCTGAGATGGTTATTGGATCCATAAGTCTCATTCCTAATCTGTTTGGCAAAGATCGCCCAGTTATACCCTCGAGCTTGTTTCCAATGCAGAGTCTCTAGATATGCTGAGAATTTTCCAAGTCATCAAGTGCTGATTCTTTGTGTTTAGCAGCTTCTTCTTCAGTTTCTCCCTTTCCTCTCACATTTTATCATAAGCAGCAAAGAGAAACCAGGCTTCCCCTTTTGCACATTGCTTGGATAGCTGCTCAGCTAAATATCCAAGTTCATTACTTATATAAGATCTACTTTCCACCCACCAGAAGTTAATTCAGTCACATCCTCTATGACTTTAAAACAAGGATTGAGGCATATGTGTGACTCAGCCCATTAAGCATCCGACTCCTGATCTCAGCTCAGGTCTGGATCTCAGGGTCATGAGCTCAAGCCTTGGAACAAACAAGGATCGTCTTATTCTAGTTTCCAGTAGCATGTTTCTCATTTGTGCCTAAGACCTAACCAGAAGGACTTTAACACATTTCCAGTAGTATTCTGTTCATGATAATACATGTTTTCCTAAGATACAGGCATATTCTGTAAATCTCCTTTAACTTCTTTTTGAGACCTCACCAGCATTGCCATTAACATGCATTATTTCTAAAAATAGTCTCTTCAAGGCAACCTAGGCTTTTCTATCCTGAGCATCAAAATTCTTCCAGCCTCTATCTATTACTGATTCCAAAGTCACTTCCACATTTTTCCATGTTTGTTACAACAGCACCCTACAGCCCAGTACTGCTATCTGTCTTAGTTTCCAAGGGCAGCTATAACAAAGCCCAACAAACCAGGAGGATTAAAACAACAAAAATGTATTCTGTCACAGTTGAGAGGGTAAAGTCCAAAATCAGGATAGCAGGGTTGGTTCCACCTGAAGACCATGAGGAAGAACACGCTCTATGCCTCTTTCCTAGTTTCTGGAAGTTGCCAGAAATCCGTAGTGTTCCTTGCCTTAGAGATGCACCAGTCCAGTCTTTGTCTATATCATCATGGGGTGTTTGCCTTCCATGTCTCCATGTCCAATTTTCTCTATTTTTATAAGGAAATCCACTTTTCATAATTTGAGAAGGGCCATATTCAACCCCATACAGCATATTTTAAGGAAACAGGTAAACCTAATAATATGACATATTAACTGAATAACCGAAAATTTAATTATTATGTCAACCCAACATTTGGAACTGGGTAAATGTAATTCCTTGAATTTGAAGAAACTCAAAAAATGAAATAAATTGGTGTCTTCACTTTTTCTAAAATAAACAAAACTATCATTATAATATGAATAACTATTTTACTAATAGAAATTATCACATATTATTAGTGGTCAAACATTAAAAGTTAAATATTAAAGCTTAATTGATAAACTTGAAATGATCAGTAACTTTTAACTATTGCATGTTTTATCCTATGCACTTCTCATTTTCCCTCCCTAACCCATATAAGTTATTATTTAGTCCATGTTAGCAAATACAGAAATCAAAGGTAACAAAAATTCAGTTACTTGATTCCCATGGGAATGAGGAGACAGATCTGCTTGATGGCATGTTTTAGCATGCCAGACATGTTTATTTGCTACAGTCTTCTTCAAAAATTTTTTTTGCTCTTTGCAATTTCTTTTAGTTATTAAATCTTTCTTCTAGTTCCAGATAAATTTTATCATCATAAATTCCTTCATGACTCCCTTAACTTGAAGGTGGTCTTGCCTCCGATCTACTGGAGAAAGCATGGTAAGTATTGGGCACATTCAAGTTTATTTGACAAAATATTACTGAGGATCATATACTATCTATATGCTGATATAGAAATTTAGATCTATGGAGGCTTACCATTATGGTTTTGTCACAGAAATTATTTAAAAGTCAGTCAGTTTCATAGTCACTGTGTATTAAAAAAGGAACCAGGCTTTGGGCAAAGAAGAATGTTCATCAAAATTGAAAGTAAGATTCATGTCATTATTAGTGTTTTCCTTGGGGCCATGGTGCTGCTTCCTGCGGTGTCTACTGTCCCTTCTTCATTGTGTTCTTGGAAAATGGGAGTAAGTGGGGGAGTGGGCCTATGGCAGGGGCTCTGTGGGAGGATAAAAATAGAATTTGTGGATTTATCTACCAGTCAGAAATTTTCTTTAGTAGCTTAAAATGACTTATGACCATGATTATTACATTAATTTTTATGACACCCTTGGGCGACAGTTTGAAATATCATTTTCGCTATTTTTAGAGAGAGAAACCTAAAATTAACAGATTAAATAACTTTGCACAGGGCAAACAAGTCCTGAAGTGGGAACAATGTTCCCGAACAGGACTTAAGTCTACTATTCTGCATAAGTACAGGAAATCTTGCACCAAAGGCAGAAATTCAGTTCCAGATCGGCCTCCTAAATGGCCCTAGGCTTCCCAGGCAATACAGTAAGATGGTGAACACAATAGACAATCTGAACATTTGGATTAAAATCCAGTATCTACCTAAGTTACTTCTTAACCAGTGTATGACATTATGCAAGTTGCATAACTTCTCCGAGCCTCAATTTCTACTTAACAATTCCGCTCTGCTATGTTTTAGTGATTGAATGAGAACGTACATACATGAAAACACTAAGCCTAACAGTCTGGCACATAATAGGCACTCCTGGAAACATCCACACATGCCTCCAGGACACAAGATTGCCAGTCACAGATAGAAGTGACAGAAGTTCCTCCCTTTAATGACCCTCAGATTAAGTCTCCGAAAAACATTTATTTAACAAGCCTGTTGTTCTCAGCCTGGCATGCCTGAAGTACATTAAAAAGCACCTGTTTGGCTCCTGTAGAAAATCAGCACTGAAGAATGACTAACCCAGTGAGCCAGGCAGAGTCAGGGACTGCTGCTAGTGTGTCTTTCAAACGGTAATTTAGGTTTGCTCCATAAAGCAGACAGTCTACGAGGTATGTCTCAAATATACTTAACAGTCAGCACAATATGTAAAAGGTAAAAGAAAAGCACAATATAAATATCAGAGAACTTCTTTTTTTAAAGATTTTACTTACTTGTTGGGGCGCCTGGGTGGCTCAGTGGATTAAGCCGCTGCCTTCGGCTCAGGTCATGATCTCAGTGTCCTGGGATCGAGCCCTGCATCGGGCTCTTTGCTCAGCAGGGAGCCTGCTTCTCTCTCTCTCTCTGTCGGACTCTCTGACTACTTGTGATCTCTCTCTCTGTCAAATAAATAAATAAAATCTTTAAAAAAAAAAAAAAGATTTTACTTACTTGTTTGAGAGAGAGGGGCAAAGGGAGAAACGGGATCCCTGCTGAACAGGGAGCCAATACAGGGTTCGATCCCAGGACCCTGGGATCATGACCTGAGTCAAAGGCAGATGCTTAACCACTGAGTCAAACAGGCACCACAGTATCAGAGTACTTCTGTCAGAGAAGTTATGCAGACCCAGAAATTGTAGCCCGAGTGGCTCTATTCACTTTATTCAGCTAAGGATTGAAAGTATAATTATTAACCATTTGTGAAACTTTGTCATATAATATTAACATAATTGATACTCCTAAATATTTCATTATAGAAATCTAGGCTCCATCCTAGTAATCTTAAGAATTGAATGTAGTTTTAAGTTAATAATGATCAGGGAAAAATATTTTATTTTACCTCTTAAGTATGTTTTATTAACTATTCCTGCAAACCGTTCTTGATTTAAAATGATAACATAAACATTAATTCCTCTCCCACAAATATGTTTAATTTTATTTGATGGATTTTACAGTAATAAAGGCATATTCATTTTGCATTTTTGAATATTCAAAGCTTCTCCTAAAAATTGTTTTACTACTTTTAAAAAAAACTTGTCAAATGCACACGCCTGTCTTTCATACCAAATTTCCTTATTTTTATGTAAAGAGAAAAGACTGTAATATATAACTGCCTCTACTCTGTGATGTGGTTTTAGGATTAAACAACAACAACAAAAAATACCTTCGTAGCTAAATCCAAAAGGAAATATTTTCAGGCAAGGCAAACAGGGAATATACCTTGCAAATTACAGTGAGTTAAAATGCTTTAGTTAAGAGGAGAGGAGTGTGCATTCACAGAGCACTCATTAAGAGCTGCCTCTTGGTTTCTCGTCAGGCTTCGTGGGATCATCTAGGGGTGGTTCTCACCTCAGAGCTTATTTGCAATCTAAGTGTAATATATATTGATTTAAAAACAATTTCAGAGCTGCAATTTTTTCCAAGAAACTTTAGTTTGCAATTAACCCTTATATCTGGGAATCAGTTTGGATATTAAAAAATTTTTAAAAACGTAATTAGCACTAATAATTAAAACTATTATTACAGGTTTATACCATTCCCAATATTTTCAGAGATCAAATAGATTAAATTTTGTCTTAAAATAAGTACTTCTCTATCCTCATAAAAGCAGAAAATGTATTTGAATGGAATAGTTCAATTATTTCCAAAGAATCTAAAGGTAACTACATGTTATACTTAGTAGAAACTGTGAATTGCATATTTGCTTGTATTCTTGAATTATTTACATGGATGCTGATGACTTAAAATTTCTGGAAGACATAACGCTGATGATGATTGGGGCAGGTGTGAAGAATACAAAACTAAATCCTATGTCGATCCTATTATATACCTAGGATAGTATTAGTCTGGCGAAGAAATTGAATGTTAATATGAAAACAAATGGTGGTCATAGATGGTGGCAATATAACAAATCCTTTATCCATGAATTTAAGCTTTTATGAACCCATTTATATTTTCAGTATTTACCTTTTAAAATAATAAACACCATGGATTTACTACCAGTAAAACCTTAAAGAGATCAGCTGTCAACATCTTGGAAAACATGGTTATATATTGTCATTAACACTCGCGCGTGTGCGCACACACACAGATACACACAGCCACCCTACCCATCTTCAGTTGCTCTGCTGTCCAAAGATCAGCCCAGAGATATACAGCATAAGGCAAAAGAGAGAGACAGAAAGAAGAGAGGGAGAGAGAAAGGGAAGGATAGGTGAAAGGAGGGAGGGAAGGAAGGAGAGAGGAAATAAGGAAAAAGGAAGAAAGAATATAATCCAGATTTTAAAGAGTATATCTAGTGCATTGTGTTTTGCTGTTACAATGTAGAGGAAAAAAGAAGTCCACTAGGATGAGTTTATGAGGTCTACTATAAAGAGACAAAATTTTCACACAAAAGCTAATAAAAATGGCGGAAGACAGAAAAAAAAAGCTAAGGAAAATGAGGATGCTGCTAGTAATCTGAATAGAATTAAAAACTATCATAACTAGGATATCATTAGACACTGACGGCAGAAATCTTCCAACAAATAAAGAAAAAGTGACGTGAAGCAGTCTCCTTGGGGCGTCTACTGCCCTGAGAGCTCGAGCTGATTCACAGCTATGGGTGGGCACTGGGGGTGTGAGTCCATTGAAGCTGAGAGAAGAGGTAGTTGCACTTCAAGCTGATGAGCTGAGACTGTCCATCAGGAGGCAGAACAACGTCAGTCTCACTGTTCTCGAATGTGTTGGTTCTACAGAAATCCAGAAAACAAAACATCTGACAACTCGGAAAGTGGTCATCCTAGAGCATCCACATGTATCCCATATGTCTTCATTCCTGCCAAGTATAAACCAGCGCAAGGAGAGGCACAGCATCTGATGTCAGAGACGTTACTGCCCAGAATCTCTTCTAGAATTTTTATGGTTTCAAGTCTCCCATTTATGTCTTTAACCCATTTTGAGTTTGTGTGTGTGTGTGTGTGTGTGTGTGTGTGTGTATGGTGTGGGAATTCTGTCCAGTCTCATTCTTTTGCACGCAGCTGTCCAGTTTTCCAATACTATTTGAAGATACTGTCTTTTCCCCATTAGCATGCTGTTGTTGGAAATATTTTTGCTGTCCTCTTGCTTTCCAGTTATTTGGATAGAATTAAAACCTCTAATAACTAGATATTGTAACTACTTCTGCTAATTCTTCGGTTAGGTTATAATGTAGGGTCTTATTTGGAAGTTTTAATTCCACTTCAGAAAATGTTTTGGGAAAAACCAATTCATTGTCCATGGATTCCACTCATGAATTCATCTTAATTGAAGATAATGTTTTGAATTTGGCTTATACTGGTATGCTGGTCAAGGTAAAATATTAATGAAAATTTTAATATTTATTCTTAAGTGTCCTCTGTTGGAGCTGTCATTCCTCCTTGGTGTTACTGCCACACTCAGAGGCCAGCATTCTGGAGACACGTAATGGAGCCACCCCATGCCTCCTTCCGTGAGGTATCTGGCAGTTGGTCATTCCTAACCCCTCCCAACTTGAGGGACACTCTGAACATATCTATGATGATGTAAGTGTTTATCACATTGTTTCATCAAGACTATCTGCCTCTCAGAAAACCTCACTAAAAAGTGAGCTCCATTAAGCAGCTTTGTAATTTTCATCTTTAAGTTCTCTGTGACAAGCATAAAACTTGACAGAACTTTCTGGATTTTAATATTTTTGTTTTTCCTTCAAGAGGGTTCAAGGAGGACCCACCAATTTTTATTAATTTTGTTATGTATTAAGTATAAAAGGGTATCAGAAATAAGTTTATTAAACATGTTGAGACTTCAAATCTACTTAAACTTGAAAAAGAAATTTAAGTTAGTGTTTTCTAAGTATTGATTAGTTTTTAAACTCTTAAACTCTTACAGCTCTTAGGAGCATCTTAAATTCTGAAATTTGAAAAAACCCTTGTTAGGCACAAAGTATTTGAAGGGATTAAAAAATTTACTTTTTGCCATTAAAGGCAACTTGGTAATGTTAGTTTTTCACTTTCTCCTTTTATTAACCTTTTTGTTAGATATTGGGCCATTGTTTTCTTAGTCCCAAATTAGTATCAAACTGATCATCCAGACATCAACAAGTGATTATTTTTTCCAAATAGACTCTTTGCTAAGATCCTTTTTTTTAAATTGCTAGCTTAAATGAAGATCAACTATTATTCCTGCAATAGGTGATAGGTCTCAGGAGAGTTTGATTTCAATAGGAGTTATTATAATTTATCAAAAACCTCTCATATTCCTGAAAACAGTTATATTAACACCTTTCTATTCCACTTCATCTCCATCCCAAAGTAGAAGCTGGAACAGAAATTTTTTATTTGGTAAAATCTAGCTGTTTATAGGGCTATTTTATTTAAAGCAATTTAAGTTTGCATAAAGAAATGAAAATTCCAGTTATGACTCTTTTTCACCTTCAAAATGTTAATTGTATTGGTAGTTCTTCAGTTTCACTGGGTTTTGTTTCTTTGGTCCTCAATTTGTTTTCTGTTGGTAACATTTTCCTTTTCCTTTTTCTAACTTTTTTCTTTTTTTGTAATTACACTACAAACTAATTCTGATGGGAGTTTTGGCAGAGAAGTCTGAATTGCATTGTTGTGTCAGGCCATAAACATTTTTTCTGGGATTCCATAAGAACATGGCTTGACCTTGTTAGAACAATGTCCAAAAGAAAATAATGTCAGATTACGAGAAGTCGAAAAAGGCAATGAAAACAGGGCATAGTTGAAGAGCTAATGTGGACAGTGCTACCAGTTAAGTATTTGAAGTTCATGTGATGTTTATCTTTTTGCACTAACTTCATATGCAGCAACCATAACAGGGCCATTTAGTGCCATCATGACATTTCTGCTTATCCAGATGTCATATAAATTCAATTAATTTCAACAGTATCTAGGTCTTCAAAGACCATATGCTATCTCTAGGGAATGTTTGTGCAATCTACTTGCCAGATGTGAAACCAGAGCTAGGAACCAGCAATTTTCTGACTTACAGTTACAGCATTTACGGTCTGATACCACCATCCACGTGGTAGATGGTGGAAGGAAGAATGCAGACCAACTTCACTCAATCTATGGTGTAAGGATGTAAGTAGTGCAGTGAGTTGAATGATCTTACATTATGCTTTTTTAGTTCTGCCTTACCATCCTTAGTGTGCTCTACCCCAGTGTATTTTGTGTGAGAAATTAGAAATATGTATAGCAAAGTCAGTACATTTCTCTTTTAAAATGATATATTGCATTTCTGGAATGTAATAACTTCTCCCTACAAAGCATATCCCTTATTAGAGAATCCAAATATCTTTCCTATTCCAAAATACCTGATTGATATTCTGTAATGCTTAATTTTATGTGTCAAGTTGATTGGGTTAAAAGATGCTCAGATGGCTAATAAGACATTATTTCTGCATATGTCTGGGAAGGTATTTCTGAAAGGGATTAGCATGTACTTCAGTAGAGAGACGCATTCTCACTACTGTGGGTGGCCATCCTCCAATCTACTGATGGCCCAAACTGAACAAAAAGATGAAAGAAGGACAAATTCCGTCTCTCTTCTTAAACTAGGGCATCTATCTTCTGCCTTCAGGCATCAGAATTCCTGGTTCTCAGGCCTTCAGAGTCAGACTGAATTATATCACCCATTTCCTGGCTCTTCCTCACCTTGCTGACAACAGACTGTGGGACCTCTCTGCCTCCATAGCCCTGTAAGCTGATTCCTATGACAAATGTTCTCATATATGTGTGTATATGCTCTTGGTTCTGCTTCCTTAATAGAGTATCTAAAGCTGAAGGTCCATTCACACTGGAAGGATTTATTGTCAAGGAGGAAGTAGCTGGAGAGGACGCTGTGTGTGCACCTGTGTTAAAGCAAGTGCACGGGTACTCGGACTGTGAAATGAACACAAGAGGAAACAGGTGAACAAAGTACTAACCCAGACATTACCCAGTGTATCCTGTTTAGCCCTGCCATGTTCTTGTGCATTTTACTTTTTCCTTTTCTTTTTCCTACTGACTATATCATATTTAATGGAAAATCAGATTTTCACCCTCTGCCATTTTAGAAAGACTACTGTAAATTCACTTTACTCCAGTCTTGGGCTGAATTAAATCCCCAGTCTAAATCAAGCAATTGTTAAAGGGTGCACTAAACCATCAAAAGGACTTCATAAGGATTTTTAAGCAAAAGGAATTTTGGGAATTTCACATTTTACCCATCGGTGGTGTGGTGGTGGCAGATTTTATTTGGTTTAGTAGTTTTGTGCTTTTAGGGTTCAGAGTAAGTTGTGTTTTTATTACATGTGGTCTGTTATATTTTTTAGTTGTATAAGTATATATTTAATTCAAAAAAATCAGACTGATACAGTGGTGTCTTTCTCATTGGTCTCAGATTATTCTTCTTTAAAAAATAATTAGATAAAAGGTTATGTAAGACAAACTCTTTGTGAAAACTAAAGATTTCTAATGCAGCAATGTAGTGAGCGTGTTAAGCCCTTGTCAAGGAACCTATCATTTCTATTTAGCTCTTCCTAGAGAAAATGACTGTAGTGAGTCTTCAGTGAGCTCTCTTATTCTGGAGTAAGTAGAAATGACTCAGAGGAAATATAAGAAGGGCAATGTGAAAAAGGGACTGTAACTATGACTTATCAAACCTTTGCCTATTACAATAGTCTACACTAACTGGTATTCTGCTTTATATTCAAATTCAGTCTAAGGTGATTAGTAACACTTAAATTAGAGACTCTTCCTGTGATGACACCGTTAGCTTTGAGAGAAAATTAAGTTAAGAAGTTTGGTTTGATAAAGCACAGTTGCAAAATTATATGTCAGTGTCTGTATTGGTTTATTACTTGGAAAATGACTGGGAGGAAGCAGTATCATAATAATATTTTCATTCAAGTTTTTCATACTGGAAATGTTAATTCATTTATAAAAAGGAGGGACATAGAACTACTGCAAATCTTGATTTCAGCTAAGGTTCCCTTCAAATAGAAAATCTGCCACCGTGCCTATTTCTGATCCAAATGCAGAAGAACACAGTGCCATTTCTCAAAGGTAACAACCCCACCATTGCTCTGCCTGAGGACTTTATTAGATTTAATACTGAGAGCTCACAGTCAGCCACTGCCAGTGAATCCCTTGAAAGCTGGAAACTTGGATTATCTTTTGTCTACATTTCTATTACACAGACAGTTGTTAACCTTCCATTCCCAACTTGAACCTACTTAATGGTGTTGCCAACCAGCAGCTGCACCTCTGAGAGCCTCCAGCAAAATAAAAGCTGTATTTCACATCTTAGGTGTAGTGTGGATTTCCAAGAAGAAAGGCAACCTGATCTTTTAACATTCTGTTTGTACTTGCAAAGTATAGCACATTTGCAATATGATACTCCTTCTGGGAGATCAGCATGTGGATTATTCTGCAACTTTCAGAAGTGATTGAAATATTTCAAATTACAGTCTTGAAATAAAGAAGCTCATGGCCAGGAGCATTATCACTTCAGAGAGTGGAAAATGAGGTTTACTAGTTACTAAATCAATAGAAATAATAGGATTTGTATGAATAAGTTAGGTACTCTTTATTGAATCTTTTGTTTTCTTTTTTTCTTTTATTTGCTTCCTGCTGGTTTAAAAGACACCAAGTATGGCCAAAGCTTTACTCTTCAGTGTATAACTTCAGTATTCTTGGTTTTGTATATCCTACAAACACATACATACATCAGAATGCTCAAGGTTTACATAAGGGGCATTATATTTGCTTACTTATATATGAAACTAAAATTCATGCCTATTAATTTTCTCATTTAGATACATGTAGGAATAGTTCTTTGTAAGAGAAAATCAGAACTTAATCTGTGGAAAAAGTCATTTAACAGACTAGTTCTTTATTGTGCATCCCAGGATTACATGTTTTTATTAAATATATAGGCCAATACTTCATTATTAATAATATCTGATTAGCTGCCACAAAATAGTATCGTATTTAAGCAAGAATTTTGTTGCATATATATAATTCCGTAATCTTATTCAACATTTAGAGATTGTGGTTAAGGAAGTATTCTATTCAGGTTATACACTTAACATGAAAGAAATGTTAAACAGAAAAGCAACAACAAACATTATTATTCCCCACAATTTATTTTTCCCTAATTTCTGAAATTTTTTTAGAGTGGCATTCCAGATTCCAAGTCTATTTCCAATGACTAGGATAAATCTATGCTTTAATGTCACAGTTTCCCAAATCAGAAGTTAGGGAAGGCTAAACATCCATAAAATAATCTGACCTGTCGTGCACAGCCTCGACACTAGCTTTAGAAGCAAACTCATAATAGACTCAAGACTTAGGAACCTAAATTCTTATGGAATATATGGAAAGATGACTGATGCTTTACAGAATACAGAAACTCCCTTCCTTTTATTTTTTCCTAGTATAGTTAACATATAGTGTTATATTTCAGGTGTATAATGTAGTGATTCAACACTATAGGGTCAATTCCATTCACTACTCCGTGCTCATCACCATAAATGTACTCTTCATGCCCTTCACCCATTTCATCCATCCCCGACCCACTCTCCTCTGATAATTATCAAGTTTGTTCTCTATATGTAAGAGCCTAGTCTGTGCTTTGTCTTTCTATGTTCACTTCCTTTGTTTCTTAAATACTATGTATGAGTGAAATCATACGCTATTTTTCTCTTATTTCACTCAGCATTGTACCCTCTAAATCCATCCATCTTGTTGCAAATGGCAAGATTTCATTCTTTTTTATGGCTAAATAATATTCCAATGTATAAATGGGTCACACTTTCTTTATCCATTCATCTATGAAAGGGCACTTGGGTTGCTTCCATGATTTGACTATTATAAACAATGCTACAGTAAACATAGGGGTGCATGCATCTTTTTGAATTAGTGTTTGTGTAATGTTTAGTTTAAGTACTAGTAATAGAATTCCTGGATCATACAGTAATTCTATTTTTAATTTTTTTTAATTGAACATGTATTTTTTAAATATTTTTTTTATTTTTTCAGTGTTCCAAGATTCATTGTTTATGCACCATACCCAGTGCTCCATGCAATATGTGTTCTCCTTAATACCCACCACCAGGCTCACCCAACCCCCTACCCCCCCCTTCCAAAACCCTCACTTTGTTTCTTAGAGTCCACAGTCTCTCATGCTTCCTCTCTCCCTCCGATTTCCCCCAATTCACTTTTCCTTTCCTTCTTTTAATGTCCTCCATGTTATTCTTTATGCTCCACAAGTAAATGAAACCATATGATAATTGACTGTCTCTGCTTATTTCACTCAGCATAATCTCCTCCAGTCCCGTCCATGTTGATACAAAAGTTGGGTATTCATCCTTCTGATGGAGGCATAATACTCCATTGTGTATATGGACCACATCTTCCTTATCCATTCGTCTGTTGAAGGGCATCTTGGTTCTTTCCACAGTTTGGTGACTGTGGCCATTGCTGCTATGAATATTGGGGTACAGATGGCCCTTCTTTTCACTACATCTGTAACTTCGGGGTAAATACCCAGTAGTGCAATTGCAGGGTCATAGGGAAGCTCTATTTTTAATTTTTTAAGGAATCTCCACACTGTTTTCCAAAGTGGCTGCACCAACTTGCATTCCCACCAACAGTGTGAGAGGGTTCACCTTTCTCCACAGTTTGTGTTGTTTACTTATTGTAAACAAATACTTGCTGTTTACTGTTTGTTATACTCTGGTATAAGGTGGTATCTCAATGTGGTTTTGATTCGAATCTCCCTGATGGCTAATGATGAACATTTTTTCATGTGTCTGTTAGCCATTTGCATGTCTTCTTTGGAGACATGTCTGTTCATGTCTTCTCACTTTTTGACGTGATTATCTGTTTTTTGAGTGTTGAGTTTGAGGAGTTCTTTATAGATCTTGAATATCAGCCCTTTGTCTGTAGTGTCATTTGCAAATATCTTCTCCCATTCCGTGGGTTGCCTTTTTGTTTTGTTGACTGTTTCCTTTGCTGTGCAGAAGTTTTTTTTATCTTAATGAAGTTCCAAAAGTTCATTTTCACTTTTGTTTCCTTTGCCTTTGGAGACACGTCTTGAAAGAAGTTGCTGAGGCCAGTGTCGAAGAGGTTACTGCCCATGTTCTTCTCTAGGATTTTGATAGATTCCTGCCTCACGTTGAGCTCTTTTATCCATTTTGAGTTTATCTTTGTGTATGGCGTAATAGAATGTTCGAGTTTCATTCTTCTATACATAGTTGTCCAATTTTCCCAGCACCACTTTTGAAGAGACTGTCTTTTTTCCACTGGATATTTTTTCCTGCTTTGTTGAAGATTATTTGATCATAGAGTTGAGTGTCCATATCTGGGCTCTCTACTCTGTTCCACTGGTCTATGTGTTTGTTTCTGCACCAGTACCATGATGTCTTCGTGATCACAGCTTTGTAGTAAAGCTTGAAATCAGGCAACGTGATGCCCCCAGTTTTGTTTTACTTTTTCAACATTACCTTAGCAATTTGGGGTCTTGTCTGGTTCCATACAAATTTTAGGATTGTTTGTTCCAGCACTTTGAAAAATGCTGGTAGAATTTTGATCAGGATGGCACTGGAATTATAGATTGCTCTGAGCAGTATAGACATTTTAACAATGTTTATTCTTCTGATCCATGAGCATGGGATGCTTTTCTATCTTTTTGTGTCTTCTTCAGTTTCTTTCGTGAGTGTTCTGTAGTTCTTTGAATACAGATCCTTTATCTCTGTGGTTAGGTTTATTCCAAGGTGTCTTATGGTTCTTGGTGCTGTAGTAAATGGGATCGATTCTCTACTTTCCCTTTCTATCTTTTCATTATTAGTGTATAAGAAAGCAATGATTTCTGCACATTGACTTTGTATCCTGCCACGTTACTGAATTGCTGTATGAGTTCTAGTAGTTTGGGAGTGGGGTCTTTTGGGTTTTCCATATAAAGTATCATGTGATCTGTGAAAAGAGAGTTTGACTACTTCTTTGCCAATTTGAATGCCTTTATTTATTTATTTATTTATTTATTTATTTATTTTGTTTTCTGATTGTTGTTGCTAGGACTTCTAGTACTATGTTGGACAACATAGTGTTCAAGAGTGGGCATAGTGGCAAGAGTGGGCATCCTTGTTGTGTTCCTGATTTCAAAGGTAAGGCTGTCAGCTTTTCCCTATTGAGAATGATATTCGCTGTGGGTTTTTCATAGACAGGTTTTATGAAGTTGAGACTGTTCCCTTTATCCCTATACTTTGAAGAATTTTAATCAAGAACGGATGCTGTATTTTGTCAAATGCTTTTTCTGCGTCAATTGAGAGAACCATATGGTTCTTCTTCCCTCTTCTTTTATTGATTTGTTCTATCACATTGATTGATTTGCAAATGTTGAACTATCCTGGCATCCAGGGATAAATCCCACCTGGTGATGGTAGATAATCTTTTTAATGTACTGTTGGATCTTATTAGCTAGGATCTTGTTGGGAATCTTGGCATCCATATTCATCAGGGATATTCGTCTGAAATTCTCCTTTTTGATTGGGTCTTTGGTTTCAGGATCAGAGTAATGCTGGCTTCATAGACAGAGTCTGGAAGTTTTCCTTCTGTTTCTGTTTTTTGAAACCGCTTCAGGAGAATAGGTATTTCTTTTTTGAATGTTTGGTAGAATTCCCCAGGGAATCCATCAGGTCCTGGGCTCTTGTTTTTTGGGAGGTTTTTGATCACTGCTTCAATCTCATTACTAGATATTGGTCTATTCAGGTTGTCAGTTTCTTCCTGTTTCAGTCTTGGAAGTTTATAGGTTTCCAGGAATGCATCCATTTCTTCTAGGTTGCTTAGCTTATTGGCATATAACTGTTGATAATAATTTCTGATAATTGTTTCTATTTCCTTGGTGTTAGTTGTGATCTCTCCCCTTTCATTCATACTTTCATTAATTTGGGTCCTCTCTCTTTTCTTTTGCATTAGTTTGGCCAGTGGTTTATCAGTCTTAGTGATTCTTTCAAAGAACCAGCTTCTAGTCTTGTTGATGTGTTCTACTGTATCTCTAGTTTCTAACTCATTGATCTCTGCTCTAATCTTGATTATTTCCCTTCTTGTGCATGGGGTTGGCCTAGTTTGTTGTTGATTTTCCAGTTCTTTAGGGTGTAAAGAGAGTTGGTGTATTCTGGATTTTTCTATTTTTTTGAGTGAGGATTATATGGCTATGTATTTCCCCCTTAGGATTAGCTTTGCCATATCCCATAGGTTTTGGAATGATATGTCTGCATTCTCATTAGTTTCCATGAATTGTTTAAGTTCTTCTTTGATTTCCTGGTTGATCCAAACATTCTTGAGTAGGATGGTCTTTAGCTTCCAAGTGCTTGAATCCCTTCCAAACATTTTCTTGTGATTGAGCTCCAGTTTTAAAGCATTGTGGTCTGAGAATATGCAGGGAATAATCTCAATCTTTGGTATCAGTTGAGCCCTGATTTGTGACCCATTATGAGACCTGTTCTAGAGAAAGTTCCATGTGTGCTCGAGAAGAATGAGTTTTCTGTTGTTTTAGGGTGGAATGTTCTGTATATATCTATGAGGTCCATCTTGTCCAATGTGTCATTCAAACCTCTTGTTTCTTTGTTGTTTTCTGCTTAGATGATCTGTCTGTTACTAAGAGTGGCATGTTAAGATCCCCTACAGTTAATGTATTCATATCAACATGACTCTATATTTTGATTAACAGTTGGCTTAGGTAGTTGGCTGATCCCATATTGGGGGCATAAATATTTACAACTGTTAGATCTTCTTGGTGGATAGACCCTTTATGAATGATGTAGTGTCCTTCTAGATATCTGACTACAGTCTTTAGCTTAAAATCCAATTTATCTGATATGAGAATCGCTACCTCAGCTTTCTTTTGAGGTCTGTTGGCATGAAAGATGGTTCTCCATCCCTTCACTTTCAGTCTGGATGTATCTTTAGGTTCCAAATATGTCTCTTGTAGACAGCATATGGATAGGTCCTATCGTTTTATCCAGTCTGCAAACTCTGTGCTGTTTTATGGGAGCATTAGGCTGTTCACATTGAGTAGGGGGGTTGGACTTTATTGAAAGATACGTTTTTATTGACATCATGTTGCCTGTGAAGTCCTTGTTTCTATAAATTGTCTCTGTAAATTTCTATTCTGTGTCACTCTTGGGTTCTTTCTTCTTTTATAGAACCCCTCCCCCCTTAATGTTTCTTGTAGTGCCGGCTTGGTGGTCACATACCCTTTTAAACTTTGCCAGTCTTGGAAGCTCTTTATCTCTCCATCCGTTTTGAATGTCAGCCTTGCTGGATAAAGTATTCTTGGCTGCATGTTCTTCTCATTTAGTGTCCTATGTCTTGCCAGCTGTTCTGTCTTGCCAGGTTTCTGTGGACAGGTCTGACATTATCCTGATGGTCCTTCCTCTGTATACAAGGAATCTCTAACCCCTAGGTGCCCTTAAGTCCTCTTGTTTGAAATTATGATTTGTGAATTTCACAATTAAGTGTCTGGAGGTCTTTCTAGACTCATTGATCTTGGGGGCTGTCCTTTCTGCTTCTAGGACATGAACACTTGTTCCATTCCCCAGATTAGGGAAATTATCAACCAGAATTTGTTAAACTATATCTTCTAGTCTTCTCTCTTTCTCTACCCCCCTCAGGGATCCCAATAATTCTGGTGCTGGAATGTTTCATGGCATCATTTATATCCCTAATTTTGTTTTCATGGCTTCTAAGCTGTTTGTTCCAGTCCTCCTGATCCTTCTTTTTTATCAGTTTGTCTTCTAGATCACTAATTCTATCTTCTGCCTCAGTTACCCTAGCTGAGTATTTAGATTAGATTGGATCTCATTGATAGCATTTTTAATTTCTGCCAGATCTGCTCTCACTTCTGCCCTTAGAGATTCTGTGTTGTCACTAATGGTCTTCTCCAACCTGCCATTGCCTGGATAATTGTTACCCTGAATTCCCTTTCTGACATACTGTTTGCCCATATCCAATAGTTCTGTGGCAGAGGGTGCAGTCTCTGAATTTTTCCTCTGTTGGGTGTTCCTCCTCCTAGTCATTTTTGGTGAGAAGTGGTTAAGGGGATGTATAGCTGAATATATCAACCACAATCCAGGCAAGGTGCACCCTGGAAAGTTACAGAGCAATCAGAAGTCACCACCAAAAAGAAAGAAAAAAGAAAAAAAAAGAGAAAAGAGAAAACCCAAGCAAAATGAGGTCCCAAAGTAAGATTTATAAGTACATAAACAAAAATGAAGAAACGAAAAAAGAAAAAAGAAAAAAAAAACAGCCAAAATGAACCCTAACAATAAGATTTATATAATACCAGAACAAAAACAAATACACAGAAACACTGACAGAAGAATAAGATGGGAGTGTGGTTATAAATCCTTGATGTGGACAAGGAAGTTTATTTTGGTTCGTCCTGGGTTTATCTTGTTATCTTTGTTAAAGGACTCAACTTTCCAGAGATACAGGGAAATTAAAACTGGTTTATATATAGGGTAGTATTGAATATGGAAAAAGGATTACCTTGAAGCTTATATCTATATGTATATTTAAAAAAAAGAAAAGAAACACAGGTATATGTATGAAAAAAGTTCCAAGTTAAAAAGTTTATTATGGAATATGTTGTATTAAACCTCTAGTTGTAATGGTAAGCAGGTTTAAAAAAATTAAAAGAACAAAAATCATGAGAACAAATTAAAAAAAGAAAGAAAAGTTGTATCTTTGAAATATATAGTTGTTGGGATAATACCAGGAGCTTAATATATTGTTTGCCCCTGATGTTGATGTTTTACAGTTTTATGGGGACTCTGTGATGGTTGTCCTCTTGTTCTTTTGGCTTGTCTTCCGGGGGAGGGGCCTGCTGCATTGTTTTCCAGTCAGTCTGGCATGGGTTGAGTTGCCCTACCCCCTATCAAGGGGCTGGATTTTGTGGAAACTAGTTTTTTAGGCTTTTGTTCTCTGGAGGTTTTTGTTCTCTGGTGGCTTTTTGTGGCTTTTCAGAGGGTCAGAGGAAAGAATTTGTCTGCACCCAGACCTCTGCCTCAGAGAGAAGCCTCAGACTGTTCCCCTCTGTGTGGTCCAGAACACACAGACTCCCCCTCTGCAAATTCCGTTGAACACTGCAACCTCCCACAGGTGGTACACACCCCTAGCCACCATCCCAGTGGTAACCTGAGGCCCTCGCTTGGCTCTGCACCCCCATGCCACTAAAACTGTGAGCGATATTGGTCCAGGGAGCCTGCTTCTGGTGGCTGCCTTTGCTGGGACTGCTGTCTGGACTCCAGGCCCATACTGGGTGTGCTCACACCCCGTGGCTGCACAGGTTCTATTTTTAATTTTTTGAGAAACATCCATACTCTTTTCCATAGTGACTCCTCCTGTTTGTATCCCAGCAGTGCATGAGGGTTCCTTTTTCTCCACATCCTCACAAGCACTCATTTCTTGTGTTTTTGATTTTAGCCACTCTGACTGGTGTGAGGTGGTATCTCCTTCTGGTTTTGGTTTGCATTTGCCTGGTGATAAATGAAGTTGAGCATCTTTTCATCGATCTGTTGGCCATGTGTATGTCTTATTTAAAGAAATGTCTATTCATGTGTTCTACCCGTTTTTTAAATTGGATTATTTGGGTTTTGGGTGTTGAGTTATGTAAGCTCTTTATGTATTTTGCATACTAACCATTTATCAGATAAGTCATTTGTGAATATCTTCTCCATTCAGGACATTGTGTTTTAATTTTGAAGACCATTTCCTTCGCTGTGCAAAAGTTTTCTGTTTTTGCTTTTGTTTTCCTTGCCTCAGGACACATATCTAAAAACCATCATTACTGATGATGTCAGAGACATCACTGCCTGTACTTTGTTCTAGGATTTTTATGGTTTCAGGTCTCCTATTATGGTCTTTAATCCATTTTGAGTTTATTTTTGTGTACGGTGTGAGAATTTTGTTCAGTTTCATTCTTTTGCATGTAGGTGTCCAGTTTTATAATACTATTTGTTGAAGAGACTATCTTTTCCCCCATTGTGTATTCTTGATTCCTTTGTCAAAGATTGACCATATAATTATGGGTTTCTTTCTGGGCTCTCTTTTCTGCTCCATTGATCTTTGTGGTGTTTCTTTTTACCAGTACTATACTGTTTTGATTATTACAGCTTTGTAGTATATCTTGATATCTGACATTATGATATCGCCAGTTTTAGTCAACTTTTTCAAGATTGCTTTGGCTATTCAGGGTCTTCTGCAGTTCCATACAAATCTTGAGATTACGTGTTCTAGTTCTGTGAAAAATGCTATTGGTATTTTGATAAGGACTGCATTAAAGCTTAGATTGCTTTGGGCAATAAGGTAATTTTCATAACATTTGTTCTCTCAGGCCATGAGCATGGGAAATCTTCCCATTTGTGTCATCTTTAATTTCTTTCACTTTTTATAGTTTTCAGAGTACAAGTTTTTGGCTAACTTTTTATTATCTTTGGTACAGTTGTACATTGATTGTTTTCTTAATTTCTCTTTCTGGCTACTTCATTATTGGCATATAGAAATGCAATGGATTTTTCTATATTGGTTTTGTATCCTATGACCTTACTCATCAGTTCTAGTAGATATTAAAATCATGAAGAGAAAAATCATAGACATTTAAATTTAGAAGGAACCAAAATCAGTTCATCAAATTCCAAAATGGCTGAAGATGGGAGAGGTCAGGTGACTTACAAAGTTAACATAGAACCACCATACCTAAACCTAGGTCTTTTCACATTCCAATTTCCTTGTGCTCTACAGTTTAAAATACAAAATTACTATATTGGATTTTATTTTAATATATCTGAAGCTTATTAGAAGGAATGAGGTTTGCTGTTATCTGGCTCAGGCCATATTGGACACATCATGTGTCTGCTCAGCAGAGCCACTGCCAGAGAGAGTGCATATTTCTCCTACAATTTCCAGTTAGCTTTTTCACCCTTTATAGTTAGTTCTTCATATACCTCAAGCATTACTATAGGAGTTAACCTTGTTGAATCTTCTGATTTAAATCACTGACTTGAAGCCTTTAATTTTAACCAATAGAAACTCTCTACAAAGTGTCTGCTATTTAACTGTTTTGTGATAACTATGAAAGTAGTATCTAGGCTTACAACTAGGTTATTAGGTCAATAAATTTTTTTGAATAATTCTTCAAATATTTATTGAATACTAAATATGTTTGAGACAGGGTATCATCTGTCATTCAAGGTTGAGAAAGTAGAACTCTTCTCTCAACAAGCTTATGAGTTATGTGAACGTATATAATTTATGGCAAAACATTCGATTTGTCCTAAGAGACCTAACAAAGTGTTCCATGGTTTCAAAATTCAAGTCAGCTACACTTGTTTGAGGAAGATCTGGAAAGGCTTGAAAGGTAAGATGATATTTGACTTTATACCTTGGTAGTTTTTTTTTTATATTGAAAAGAGTGCTTTTATATTAATTTACAAAAGACTTTATATTCATTATAAGAAAAAATATAGGTAGAAACCAAAAATGTAAAACATCTAAAATTCCATCATTCACAGAAATGTATTTCAGTGATATTTGGTGCATATTATTCCATACATTCACATGCATGATATGCATCATATGTTCTAAATTAAAAAATAGGTATTCCCATGTAAAGAAAATATTATTCATATGGAATATGGCTGTGCATATTTTATTTAAGAAAATACCTTTCTTTCAACATATTTTAATTTCCAAGAAACAGAAAAATGGATATTTTTAACTATAGCAGAGACTCTTCTAAATCTAATTGAGTGGTAGCTCAATGCTCCTGAATGCCAAAGTTGTGTTTATGTTTGTTATATAGTATGTAGTAATATTTAAATTGCATTTTGGAGATCTATACCTCCCTATAACCAGAGGAAGAAGGTCTTTTTAGTTCTTAATACAACAGTGAGTATATGCTAACTTACTCTTTTATTAATATTCAGTGCCTAGCATGGGATACTATAGCCTCATTTATTATCCGGGATTTTTTATTCAATTTTTTTTCTTAATATTAGTAATATAGTATTCTACATTAGCAGAAGTGTTTTATTAGAACTTCAGTAAGGATCTTCATTTCCAGAAGATTTCATATTTTTCTCTGTTCTTCTCAAAGAAGTGTTAAGGGTAAATAAAGATGTTTTAAATATTTAAGTGCCAATTTACCCAAAGAAATTTTCCTACATTATGAGGGCTTGAAGATCTGCAAATATATTTACTTAAGGGAATCAGATAATAATTAAATATATTTATACCTAGTGTGTGTCGTGAGCTGTGTTACTCGGTGCTACAAACTTTCACAATTCACAATAACCTTATGAGAAAGGTATTAATACTATTCCCATTTAATAGCTTAAGTGATGAAAGCACAGAGATGATAAGATTATGCATAAGGTTACTAGCTGGTAAGTGTGGGAGCTGAAAAAGTGATCCAAGCCATTAGTCACAATGCCATACTGACTCTTATGATGAAGTAAAGCTACATTTATTCTTTTAACAAAGGAACATTTTCAGTGGGGCAGTTATGTTCTTGGTTGAAGGTCTTTTACATATATCAGTACTTTCTACAAAGAAGACATTCTAACATTTATTATGGCACAGCTTTTAATATATAGATTAGCACTTTTAAAAATACGTTCTCCACAACACTAGTTTCATGAAATTTTAAAATGTATGACTTGAGGAAAGCTATTGATAATAAAGTAATTTGATAAATTTAGTATTAAACAACATTAAACAGACTTCTATACCATGGTAATTTTAGAGACTTTAAATGAGAATATATACTGTGACTCCTCATATATAATAGGTTATGTCCAGTTTATCATATGAAACCCATGTGTGGAATGCATTTATTTAAATATTTAAGCAGTTTTATTGCTTACCTTAAATATGTTACATGATAATGGGATGGTAGTATAGTAGTATAGTATATAGTATATAGTATATAGTAGTATAGTTCTAGTACTGCTCTATTTGGTAGGAAGTTGGTTTGGGGGAATGTTGTAAATAACTCAATATTTGCATTTATACTGGGTTAAAGAGGTATGTCACTTTTTTCCTCAGTTAGAGATATTTAAAACAATCTTGTCTAATAATTATAACCCTCTGGATACTCAAAACTGCATTGCCAACTCTGCTTTTCAAAATTTGTACATGCCATCTTGTGATTTTTTTTTTCTAATCAGAGATACAATGTGGTAAATATCATTCAGCTTAAAACATGTTGAAACTCAAATTCCGAACCTCTATTTGAGAATATTTCTAATCTTTTTCATTTTTTAGCAGTGTAAAATTTTTCATCACCTACAAACCTTTTTCCATTAGAAGTCATTTACCTTATTTTAAAAATTCATTTCAAACAGTGGTTCTCAAACTTGAGGGTACATAGGAAACACTAAGAAGGGCACAAATTGCTTATTACTAGATTCGTGTTAGAGCCAGAGAATTATCATTTCTAGCAACTTCCCTAATGATATTGCTGGTCTCCAAAGCATTTTCAGAATCACTGGAAGGTTCATCTTCAATATTGCTATATACCAAGTATATAGCAGTAAATACTTGTGATGATAATATTATTTTGAAATACTCAAGATGAGATATTCTGATTCTTGGTTTTCCAGATTATATAAATAAAACCAGTAATTCAATTAAATACTGATATGGTATTTAAAACACATTTGAGATCACTTTATACCAATAACTACTTTCCATATTAATGAATCAATGAGGTTTGAATTACTTGGAAAATATCACACCCAGAATCAATTCTGTGTTTAGCGTGGGATACATTATTAATAAACCATGAACTCCAAAGCATGAATGCAACTCTCGTCTCACATGGATTCATCAGTGATGACAGAATAGACAGTCCACTCATCTCTTCACACCATGAATGTTACAGAAAAGAAAAAAATGGTAAGTTACTATTTAGACAAGCTCCCCAAGTCAAACAGTATTTCTAGATACATGGTCAAGAACAGCAAATTTCAGTGAAAAGGATTAGATGAGCTGGATTTTTGTTCATTGTTTCATTATTATGACTACAGACAAATCATGTAAACTTTCAGCACTTCGATGTATTTGTTAAATGAAGGGATACTGTTGGATGAGCTCTAAAATCTCTTGTATTTCTGAAATACACTATTTCTTTGCTTTTGCTCTATAAATATTTTTCACCTCACTTGCTCAGAACACTGTGATATCCTGACAGTGGTAATGCTTAGTTGTACTCATTTAATAAAATAATTAGGTGCTCTCTGATTGTAGTAGCCATAACTAAAATCAATTGGAAGTCATTAAGAGATCATAATTACATTTGAGCAAGCCCTACTCTAATTCAAAATTCATGTTGCTTAATAGGAACTTTTAATAAACTCACATTAATTTTAGGTTTAGAAATTATAATTATCATAGTTGTATCCACATGTTTGCCCACAAAAAAATACAGAAAGATAGCAAGTACAGTGATTAAGTAGACAAGAATAGAATATAAATTTCTGAATATTTTCACTAGTCATATATTATAGGTACATATATACACACCTAACTTTGTAGATTGCAAAACATAACACTCACATGAAGAAATCATGGAAAGCAAATTGTCCTTCCAGGTATCAGTTAATGTTTCATCAAGTGTAAAGTTGATGTATATATGAGGAAGAGTCATTAGAGACCCAGCAGGAAACAAATCATAAGCATATTCAGGTGACTGACCATGTAAAATGTTTTAGAGTTAGACTCCAATTCCAAATTAAATACTTAGCTTAAAGAAATACACATCAATTTGCAGATAGCATGACTATGACCCACAATCCAGGGTATTAAAAAAAAAGGCTGCCCAAAAATGATATTTTCTAAAAAGTGAAATGACAGCACAAAACAAAGGAGCAAAACGACAGGATTTTTTTTTTTAAACCTCAAGCCATTGTATTTAGAACAATAATTTCTACTTAGAGGAATAATTCCACAACAAAAATAATTTATCAAACATGAAGACCTGAGAGAAATATTTTTATTTTTGGCACATTGTGTTTTTAAAACTAAAATGAGGTGTCTTGCAGAATATATTTATTATTATGATCAAGTCTTCTAGCCACTGCTTTTAAGACTCTGTTAATATACTATTCTTTACTTTTAGGTTTTGGTAGAATAGTATTATTTTCTTGTCACTGGTGTTTCAATTTACCTGGTTCCGTTCTGATTAGTGAGTCCTTTTAATCCTTTAATAAAACTCAAAGAAGACAACAGATTCAAAACTGGGTTATTTTAAACCTGTAAACTGGGTAAAAATTATATCTGATTGCATAATATGAGATATCTCCAGTTTGCGAGCCATAAGGAAATAAATAACAGTTTCAAAATACTAAAATATGTAAGAACAGGAAAAGGAATCTATCATAACCTATTTTATTTTTTTTTTTTTTTTTAAGATTTTATTTATTTGACAGAGAGAGATCACAAGTAGGCAGAGAGGAAGGCAGAGAGAGAGGAGGAAGTAGGCTTTCTGCCGAGCAGAGAGCCCGATGTGGGGCTCGATCCCAGGACCCTGGGATCATGACCTGAGCTGAAGGCAGAAGCTTCAACCCACTGAGCCACCCAGGCACCCCTATCATAACCTATTTTAAAAAAGAAATCTGATTTGTATCCATGTAAATGCGCACAAGCAACATGGTGCCTTAGGCTAAAATAGATAATTAAGAAATGAAAAGAATACAATTTAAAACAATAAGAATACAAAGCATTTTATATACCAGATATAGTCTTATTGATAGAGAACCTTTACAATCAGCATAGGTAATGAAAACAAATGGCACAGGAATTGAAATCATTATAATTTGGGAAGCAAATATGAACACAGGAGATACTGGAGATAAATGACTAAACGAGGAATAAATGTAAGCTCAGAAGCATTCCCCCACTCCTGTAAGGAAGCAACTCAGATACATGCATGGCTTTATATGACTTTTTCAAATAATCCATAATAAAGAGTAAATAAAGGAATGTACTAGGGACTCAAAGAAATGAACATATGCAGAATGCAAAATCTTGCCAGGAAAATAGACTCAGAAATGCATATAATTATGGGATAAGAAAATAATTCAAACTTGTCATGATGGGGATTAATGACTTTTTTTAAAGATTTTATTTATTTGTTGCAGAGAGAGAGAGATCACGACTAGGCAGAGCAGCAGGCAGAGAGAAAGGGGGAAGCAGGCTCCCCGCTGAGCGGAGAGCCCGATGTGGGGCTCAATCCCAGGACCCTGAGACCACGACCCGAGCTGGAGGCAGAGGCTTAATCCACTGAGCCACCCAGGCACCCCTAATGACTTATTTTTGATGGAGAATAACGGGCGGGATACAGAGTTGAATTTAGAGAAAAGCAAAAATCTAGGTCAGGTTGTCGTATGACGGAAAGACCTTCGATTTTCTGGAGGATAAAGCTGTACAAATGTTCTCTAAAATGTCAGTGAATAAAATATATGCATCTTTCTTTTGTTTAATTACAATAATTGTTAAATGAAACTTGAATCATAGGTGGTTTTTTAGTCTCTTTAACTGAATTTAAATTTTTAAAACACACTAATATTCTATACTTAGCAATGGACAAAATGTACAGTATAAATGACCCCTACTTCCCAGAAAAGTCCATGATAAGCAGAATCCCACCAGCCAAGTTTGCCCTGATGGCTCTGTTATTCTAATTAAAGCTAGAGTTTTATATACACATTCCCATACAAATGTGGTTAGAATGACCCAAGCCATGTCAATCAGAATTTGGGCCTATTTCAACCTGGAAGAGGATAAAGCTACTTCCTTTTAGTGGGTTGGAACAAGACAATGTAAATACCTAGTCAACTAGTAGGCTTGTTTCCTAATGGATTCCTAAGATGGTATTCAGAGTAATGAAGCTAAATGAGACAGAAAAAGAAATTTAAAGGGGAACAGAAGAAGAAAAAGAGATCACTTCAAAAGTTTGGTGGTTTTACAACTACTGTGTTAATTTCATTTACAATTTGGCTTAAGGGAGAACAGGTTTACAACCACAAAGTTTGTTAAAGAACATACATGGATTATTGAATCCTTTTTACCGTAAATTATAATATGTGAAAAAAAATGCTCTTGCATAAACAATGAATTGTTATGTTGAAAAGAAATTTTTAAAAAAAAGTGCAAAAAGGAAAAAAAAAAAAATGCTCTCAAAACTGCCCCAGAAATTTTACCTCTAACAGTATGTAGGAAACCCAAGTATTTGGAAATTAAATAACACATTCTAAATAATCTATCAAATTAGGAATAACATACATGCAAATTTAATATTTTTAACTGAATGATAATGAATAGCCAACATAACATAAAAGCTTTCAGAATACATATAATACTTAGAGGAAAATTTATAACTCTGAAAGTTTATATTTAAAAGGAAATAGTCTAAAATATAAATCTGTATTTTGCCCAATGCAAATCGGAGCAAATTAAAGTCAAAATAAGTATAAGGAAGGAAACAATTTAAGAACATAAAATAAGAATAGACAAATATTAGAGAAAATACATAAAACTAAAAGCTGTATTTGGAAAAATGAGTAAATTGAAAAATAATTAGCAAGAATGATCAAGTAAGGAGGAGGGACCAAATTGCCCATTTCAGAACAAAGTGGGGATATTACTACGCCATGTACAAACATTAATAGAAATGAAGTTCTGAAAACACTATGCTTGAATAAACTTGACAACACAAACCATTAGAAAGTAATTTGTAATTAAAAATATTTCCAAAAAGAATTCTCCAGGCCCAGATTGTTTCACTGGTAAATTTTATCAAACTTGTAAAGTAGAAAAAGTACAAATTCTACTCAACTCTTTGAAGAAGTAAAGGAGGTTAAAATGTTTTTAATTCATATTCTGAGGCCAAGCATTTTAATGACTGTGAAAGTAGAAGTGGTTATTAAAGTACAGAGTAATATACCTCATGGCTACAGAAACAAAAATCCTTAGCAGAATGTGAGAAAACACAATTTAAAGATAAAAAGGACAAGAATCCATAACCAAAAGTATGTTTATTACGGGAATGCAAAGTTGCTTTAACATTAAAAATATCAGACCTTGTGGAGCACCTGGGTGGCTCAGTTGGTTAAGTGACTGCCTTCAGCTCAGGTCATGATCCTGGAGTCCTGGAATCGAGTCCCACATCGGGCTCCTGGCTCCACAGGAGTCTGCTTCTCCCTCTGACCTTCTCCTCGCTCATACTCTCTCTCACTGTCTCTCTCTCTCTCAAATAAATAAATAATATTAAAAAAAATATCAGACCTTGTAACCATATTAATAGTCTGAAAAAACAAAAGACTTTTCAACAGGTGCACAAAAAGCATTTGCTAAATTCAACATCTATTCACGATAGAATTTATTAGCAAACTGGGTATAGAAGAGAATTTCCACAGCCTGCTGAAGGGCATCCACAAATTGCCTACAGTTAACATTAATTTGTGGAAAAATACAGAACATGCTTTCTACCTATACATTTACACAAGGACACTCAACTCTCAATTATGTCACTGTGGAAAACAAAAATGCAGGAAATGCAAACATAAGATGTCCATTTTTCTCTTATCAAAAGTTTAAAAGGAGATTCAGTTAGGCTTCACAATTTACTAATTTGTTCTCTACATCCTTTTCCTTTCCTGAATTTTTATAAAGGAAAAGTAAATATGCAGGGAAAAAAACCATTCCTTTAATTATCTCAAAGGCAAGAGCAGTTTGATGGGGATTTCAGGAAATGTAAGAGAGAGATGGGGTTTTTTGATATCAAAATTTATTGATTGAATAAGATTTATTCTGAAAGAACAGGCAGTGTAATTTTGCAAATACACTTATATATTGTAAATACATTTAAGGTTTTGCTCATTTTTTGTATAGCAAGACTCTTGTACGTTAAAGACTTGAGATGAATTCTGCTTCAAGTCTTTTATTGAAATATTTTGATATTTTACAGATCTCATAATCCTACTGATATTGGTATTATTTCCAGTATAATTAAACAACTTGGAAATTCACTTTCAGAGTTACTCACATTAGCATTCACAGATGAAATAGAAGAACCAATATATGACAAAGTTGGTAAAATTTATTATAGTATACTTCATCTGAAACATTTGTTACATTTTTTAAAAACCATGCTAAGTTAAAATTATTAGACTTGGGGGGAAATTCCAAAGAAAGAGAGTGTTTTGGCAAGTGGTAAGTCACAGTGTTTCAATAACAGGGAATAATCATAACCATCCAGTATGTTTTCATTAAATTTCTGTTCGGTGTACGGGAATGTAGTAATCACTATAAGGAATACAAGTAAATATGAAACAAACAGCCCCTATGCTACACTGTTTTTTTTTATTATTCAATGAAAATAATAAAATACATACGAACATCAATCATGGAGTCCAACCGATTAGGACAAGTTGCCAACAAAATGATGATTGCAGTAATACATTTCATAACTATTATAATACAGATTTCATATGGGGATTATGGAAGAGGAGGATGTGAAAGTAAAGTTATAATGATACAATATAAATATTAATGAGTTTATGTAAGATAAAATAAGGTAAATTCTGTTTTTACAAGCTCCTGACTTTATTGGAGGCAGGAATAAGATATTCCATAACTCATCTAAAGAACCCTGGAAGAATGCTTAATTATAAGGCTGAAAGAATAACAAATGGTTGGTATTGCTTTCATGTAGCTTCTTTGAAATGTGATTTTTTAAGATAAACTTTAAAGTGCCGAACAATGATTTGCTGACATCCTGATTACTTTCCTCCTTCACTTTTATAGGCTGTATTGATTCAAATATTGGAAGACTATAATGGTAAACACACATACACATACAAAACCCATTAAATTAGTAATACTGATATTCAAGTAATATTACATATTAAAATCTCAGATATTTCATCAAAAGAATTAAATTTCTCTAATACTTAAAATATATTTGTAATGCATCTATGTGTGTGTATATATACATATATATATGTCATATAAGTATGTAAATAGATAAATACTTGGGCAAAATTACATCACAGACAAATTAGACAAATCAAGAGAAGTTTTATTAAATTTTTAAAAGATTTATTTATTTATTTATTTGAGAGCGAGAGAACACAAGTAGTGAGTAGGGGCAGAGGGAGAAGCAGACCCCCGCACTTTGCAGGGAGCCTGATGTGGGCCTCTATCCCAGGACCCTGGGATCCTGACCTGAGCTGAATGCAGAGGCTTAACCAACTGAGCACCCAGGTGCCCCTTACTGATTTTTTTGATGAAGGACAATCTTTTTTATATATTGACACAGCACTCATTAATTCATTTGACAAACATTTATTAAATATCTCCTGTGTATTAAGCATTGTATTATACATTGGTTATATACACTATCAAAATAGAAGCAGCTCCTGCTGTCAAGAGGCTTATATTCTAGTCCCACGGCAGCCCCAGCACTAAGCTGGGAGAAGACATCTAGTATGACTGCAGGGCCCACCCATCAAAACAGCCTTCTCAGGAGACAACTCAGGGATGTCACCCTGCAGTTTGGTGCTACTGCATCTCTGGCAAACACCTGACCTGACTACTCAAGTCCAGTGAAGCTTCAGACTGGTCCAGTAACAACATGGGGATGAAATGCTGCTCACAACAAGCCACAAGAGCCACTGAACTCAAGGCAAAATTGGCTCAGCCAGAACTCTAGGGTACACACAACACACACAGGAGATATTACTGAAATGCCAGATTCTGGTGAACAGGGTACATGTACTGCATGGCACCAAAGGACTTCTTCATAAGGCCAATATTTTCAAGGGCAGAACACTTGGCTAATTTTCCTAACCCACAGAAACAGACACAATGAGTTAGTCAAAAGGAGAGGAGAGGGGAATATGTCCCAAATGAAAGAACAGGACAAAATCACATCAAGAGAGCAACAAATGGAGTTAAGGAATGTGCCTGATAGAGAATTTAAAGAAATGGTTACGGGGATCCTGGGTGGCTCAGTCGTTAAGCATCTGCCTTCGGCTCAGGTCATGATCCTAGCGTCTTGGGATCGAGTCCCACATTGGGTTCCCTGCTCAGTGGGAAGCCTGCCTGTCCCTCTCCCACTTACCCTGCTTGTGTTCCCTCTCTCACTGTGTCTCTCTCTGTCGAATAAATAAATGAAATATTTAAAAAAATGTAAAAAATGGTTATAAAGATGCTCACTGGACTTGAGAAAAGAGTAGAGGACTTCAGCAAGATCTTCAACAGAGATAGAAAACATGAAAAAACCTATTAAATGAAGAACTCAATAATGACAATTAAAAATACACTAGAGGGGCACCTGGGTGGCTCAGTGGGTTAAAGCCTCTGCCTTCAGCTCGGGTCGTGGTCCCAGGGTCCTGGGCTCAAGCCCCACATCGGGCTCTCTGCTCAGCAGGGAGCCTGCTTTCTCCTCTCTCTCTCTCTGCCTGCCTCTCTGCCTACTTGTGATCTCTGTCAAGTGAATAGATAGAATCTTTAAAGAAAAAAAAATAAAATAAATAATAATACACTAGAGGTAATACATAGTAGACTAGAGGAAGAAGGACAGAATAATGTAAAGCAATCAAGCTGAAAAGGAAAGAAAAAATAAAAACATAGAGTAAAAGAACTCAGAGACCTCCTCTAGTATAGTAACATTTGCATAAAAACAGAAGAGGAACGATTTACATATAAGGGAAACCCCACAGGGCTATCAGCTGAGTTTTCAGTAGAAATTTTGAGGGCCAGAAGTGGGTGGCATGATAAATTCAGAGGGCTTAAAGAAAGAAATCCTAAAACCAAGACTACTTTACCCAGGAAAGCTATCCTTCAGAATAGGAGAGATAAGAGTTTTCCAGACAAACAAAAGTTAAAGGAATTCATCAGCACTACACCAGCCCCAGAAGAAATGCTAAAGAGGAGTCCTTGAGGGAATTGGAAAGACCAGAAGCAGGAATAAGTAAAGTAGGAGGCATAAAAACAGTAAAATTAAGTATATTTATAAGAATCAGTCAAGGGATTCACAAAAGGATATATATTATGCATCATGTATTATGACACTATATACCAAGAATGTGGAGGGGAGAGAAGTAAAGAAAGGGCTCAAAATCAAGTGAACAACTTCATATAAACTGCTGTATGCATAATGTGCTATATATAAACATAATGGTAACCACAAATCAAAAGCTAGCAAAGATATGTGAAAAAAGAGAAAGGAATCTATATAAATAAAGCCAGCAAACTATGAGAGAAAAAAGCAAGAGAAGAAAGGAACAAAAAAGAACTACAAAAACAACCATAAAACAAAATGACAGTGAGTACAGACCTCTATCAATAATTACTTTGAATGTAAATGGACTAAACATTCCATCAAAAGACACAGGGTGATGGAATGGATAAAAAGACAAGACCCATATATATGCTGCCTCCAGGAGATTCATTTCAGACTCAAGGACCCAGGCAGTTTGAAAGTGAAGGGGTAGGATAGAAAAGCATCTATTATGCAAATGGAAATTAAAGAAGTCAGAGTAGCAGTACTTACCTTGGACAAAATTGACTTTAAAACAAAGACTGTAACAGACAAAGAAGGATACTGTATAATCATAAAGAGAAATAATGTAACAAGATACAATAACTAAATATTTATGCACCAAATATGGGAGTGCCCAAATTCATGAAGGAGCTAATAACAAATATAAAGGAAATAATCAGTAGTTATACAATAATAGTGGACTAAGCAGCCCCACTGACATCAGTAGACAGTTTGCCCAAACAAAAAATTCACAAGGAAACATTGGCTTTGAATGACACACTGGACCAGATGTCATTCAAAGCCAATAACAGATATATTCAGAACATTCCAACCCAAACCGTGGAGTACACACTCTTTTAAGGTGCACATGGAACATTCTCCAGAATAGATCATGTGTTAGGGCAAAAAGCCTCAAAAATTCAGAAAGACTGATGTCCTATCATGCATCTTTTCTGACCACAATTCTATGAAACTGGAAATCAGCTATAAGAAAAAATCTGGAAAGAACACAAATACATGGAGGTAAAAACCACATGCTATGAACAGTGAATGGATCAACCAAGAATTCAAAGAGGAAATTAAAAAACACATGTATGGAAAAATACAAATAGAAATGGAAACACAATGGTCCAAAACCTTTGGGATATAGCAAAAGCAGTTCTAAGAAGGAAGTATATAGCAATGCAGGCCTACATCAAGAAGCAAGAAAAAAATCTCAAACTATTTAACCTATACCTAAAGGAGCTGGAAAAGGAACAACAAAAGAAACCTAAAGCCAGCAGAAGGAAGGAAATATAAAGATTAGAGCAGAAATAAATGATAGAAAAAAAAAATACACAATAGAACAGATCAGAGAAACCAGGAGAGGGTTCTTTGGAAACATTCTTAAAATTGATAACCTCCTACTTAGACTTATCAAAAGGGGAAGAGAAAGGACCCAAGCAAATTAAATTACAAATGAAAAAGGAGAAATAACACCACAGAAATACAATTATGAGAGAATATAATGGAAAACTACATGTCAACAAGTCAGATAACCTAGAAAAAAAAATGGATAAATTCCTAGAAACATATAAATTACCAAAACTGAAACAGAAAGAAATAGAAAACTTGAACAATCAGTAACCAGCCAATAAACTGAATCATAAAAAAGAAACTCTCAGTGAACAAAAGTCCAGGGCCAGATGGCTTCACAGGTAAATTCTACCAAACATTTAATGAAGAATTAATGCCTACTCTTCTCAAACTATTCGAAAAAATAGAAAAACAAAACAAAACACACACACACACACACACACACACACACGCACACACACACCCTACCACACTCATTTTATGAGGCCTGCATTATCTTGATACCAAATTAGAGAAAAACTCCACTAAAACAGAAAACTACAGGCCAATATCCCTGAAGAACATGGATGCAAAAATTCTCAATGAAATACTACCATACTGACTCCAACAATACATTAAAAAAAATCATTCACCATGATCAAGTGGGATTTATTTCTGGGTTGCAAAGGTGGCTCAAAATTATCAAATCAATGTGTTATACCACATTAATAAATGAAACAATAAGAAACATATGATCATTTCACTTGATCCAGAAAAAGCATTTGACAAAGAACAACATCTATTCATGATAAAAACCCTCAACAAAGTAGATTTAGAGGGAATACACCTCAACATAAAGACCATATATGAAAGACCCACAGCTAATATCATCCTTAATGGGGAAAAACAGAGATTTTCCTTAGCCTTTCAGGAATAAGATAGGGAAGTCCACTCTCATCACAAGAGGTTCTAGCCACAGCAACCAGACAACAACAACAAAAAGAAAAGGCATACAAGTTGGCAAGGAAAAAGTGAAAGTCTATTTGCAGATGACATGATGCTTTTTAGAGAAAACCCAAAAGACTCCACCCAAAAGTTGCTAGAACTGATACATGAATTCAGTAAAGTTGCAGGATACAAAATCAGTGTGCCAAAATCCTTTCCATTTCTATACACCAATAATGAAGCAGCAGAAAGAGAAATTAAGGAATCAATCCCAATAAAAAAACAGTAAGATACCTAGGAATAAATCTAACAGCAGAGGTGAAAGACCTGTATTCTGAAAACTATAAAGTCATGATGAAAGAAATTGAAGATGACACAGAGAAATGGAAAGATATTCCATGCTCATGGCTTGGAAAAATAAATATTGTTAAAATGTCTATAGTACCCTGAGCAGTCTGCACACTTAATGCAATCCTTATCAAAATACCAGCAATATTTTTCACAGAGCTGGAACAAGCAATCCTAAAATGTGTATGTAACCACAGAAAATTCCAAATAGCCAAAGCACCTTGAGAAAGAAAACCAAAGCTGGAGACATCACAATTCCAGATTCAAAGCTATAGTGATCCAAACAGTATGGTACTGACACAAAAACAGACACATGAATCAATAGAACATAAGAGAAAACCCAAAAGTGAACCCACAACTATATGGCTAATTAATGTTGAACAAACCAGGAAAGAATATCTAATGGGAAAAAGTCTTTTCAACAAATGGTATTGGGAAAACTGGAGAGCAACATGCAAAAGAATGAAACTGGACCACTTTTTTAAAACACACACACACACACACACACACACACACACACACACACACACACGAACCTCAGAATGGATGAAAGACCTAAATGTGAGACATGAAACCATAAAACCCTATTAAATGATACAGGCAGTTTCATTTTTGACACTGGCCATAGCAATTTCTTTCTAGATATGTCTCCTAAGGCAAAAACTGTTGGGACTTCATCAAAATAAAAAGCTTCTGCACAGCAAAGGAAACAAAACTAAAAGGCAACCTATAGAGTGGGAGAGGAGATTTGCAAATGACATATCTGATAAAGGGTTAGTTAGTATCATAATTATACAAAGAACTAATAAATTTCAACCCCCCCAAAACAATCCATAAAAACTAGACAGAAGACAGGAATAGACATTTTCCAAAGAAGACATCCAGATGGCCAACAAACACATGAAAAGATGCTCAAAGTCAAGATCATCAGGGAAATACAAATCAAAACTACAGTGAGATAACACCTCACTCCTGTTAGAATGGCTAAAATCAACCACACACAGAAAAACATACATTGGTGAGGATGTGGAGAAAGAAAAACCTTCATGTACAGTTGATGGAAGTACAAACCAGTGCAGCCAATCTGGAAAAAAGTATGGAGGGACCTCAAAAAGTTAAAAATAGAACAACTCTATGATCCAGCAATTGTACTACTAGGAATTTACCCCCAAAATACAAAAATTATAATTTGAAGGGATACATGCACTCCGATGTTTATAGCTGCATCTCCAATAGCCAAATTATGGAAATAGCCCAGGTGTCCATTCACTGATGAGTGGATAAAGAAGTGATGTGTGTGTGTGTATGGAGACGGATGGATATATTTGGATGGATGGATATATATAATGGATTATTACCTAGCCATAAAAAAGAATGAAATCTTGCCATTTGCTAAAACCTAGATGGAGCTACAGAGTATTATGCTAAGGGAAATAAGTCAGAGACAAATACTGTATGATTTCTCTCATATGTGGAATTTAGAACCAAAACAAGCATTAGGCTGGAGAGAGAGAGAAGTAAACCAAGAAAAAGACACAACTATAGAGAAAAAACTGAAGGTTACCAGAGGGAAGGTGGTAGTGGGGGGGACAGGTTAAAAAGGTGATGGGGATTAAGGAGTACATGTATGATGAGCACTGGGTGTTGTATGGAAATGTTGAATCACTGTATTATACACCTGAAACTAATATCCCACTGTATGTTTACTACCTGGAATTTGAATAAAAGCTTAAAAAAAAAAAACCCTATAGAACAGATTATAGAAACCAGGAGTTATTTCTTTAAAAATATCAACAAAATTGGGGCGCCTGGGTGGCTCAGTCGGTTAAGCCTCTGCCCTTGGCTCAGGTCATGATCTCAGGGTCTTGGGATCGAGCCCCTCATCAGGTTCTCTGCTCAGCAGGGAACCTGCTTCCCCCTCTTTCTCTGCCTGCCTCTCTGCCTGCTTATAATCTCTCTCTGTCAAATAAATAAATAAAATCTTTTTAAAAAAATCAACAAAATTGATAAAGCTTTAGCCACACTCAGAGAGAGAGAGAGGACCGAAATAAACAAAATCACAAATGAAAGAGGAGAAACAACAACCAACACCACAGGCATACAAAAGATTATGAAAATACTATGAAAAATTATACACCAAAAAAATTGAACAACCTAGAAGAAATGGATAAATCCTGAAAACATATAACCTCCCAAAACTGAACTAGGAAGAAATAAAAAATTTGAAATACCAATTACTAGCAATGAAATTGAATCACTAATTGAAAAACTCCTAACACACAAAAGTCCAGGACCAGAGAGATTCACAGGTAAATTTTTCCAAACATTTAAAGAAGACTTAATATCTATTCTTCTCAAACTATTCCAAATAAATGAAAGCCGAAGAAAACTCCCAAATTTATTCTACATCTATTGAAAAGATATTTTTTATCCTTTCTCTTATTGATGTGATATTATCATATTCATTAGTTTTGCAAAATTTGAACCATATTTGCATCTCAGAAATAAATCCCACTTGATTATTTTTAATGTATTACTGGGTTCAGTTTGCTAGTATTTGGTTGAGGACTTTTGCATCTATGTGCATAGTAGATATTAACCTATAATTCTTTTCTTGTTTTTTAGTGTCTTTATCTGTTTTTATCATTGTAATGTGTGCCTGGTAGAATAAATTTCCCTCTCAGAGGCTTAAGAGTACACTTAACATGTTGAGCACTAAGAGAATTGTGGAATCACTGTATTATACACCTGAAACTAATATAACACTGTATGTTAACTATACTGGAATTATTTTTTAAAAAGAAGCTTATATTTTATTTTGCTCTTACATTTAATCAGTATTTTATAGTTTAGGGTCACTCTGTAACACACAGAATCATTCGTCTCTGTCAGTAAGTTGCTCTAAGATTGTGTTTATGAAGAATGTAACAGAACATGGCTCAGAAAGAAAGTCACAAATACATGCAAAACTACTAATTCCTTGGGAGCCTGGCTCTCTCTGTTGGTTAAGCATCTGTCTTCGGCTCAGGTCATGGCCCAGGGCTCTTGGGATCAAGTCCCATATGGGGCTCCCTGCTCAGTGGGGAGCCACTTCTCCCTCTCCCTCTGCTGCTCCCCCCACTTATTTTCTGTGTCAAATAAATAAATAGAATCTTAAAAAAAAAAAAAAAAACTACTAATTCCTTGTCTTGGTTACCATCCTTCTAAGCCCTGTACCAGACCAAATTAAAGTATGAAGCTTTTTGTCTTACGAACTCTTCAACATGACCAACATTTTTTTTCATTTTCATATGTAAATATTATTAATGCAACAAGAGATATTTCTCTATCTCATCACAGTTTAGGAGGCATTTTGGGAGATCTACGAAGGGCTTATAAATATTTAAATTGAATAAATGTGTTGTTGTTTGAACGGTCAGTGCCTAGCCATACCTTTGAACAATTATGCGCTTTCAAAGAAAATTTCTGATCCTGAAAGCAAAAGCTGTGTGACAAGTGACCTGACTGGTTCAAAGAACTTTGGGTGCATTCTGGAGGGACACTAAACTAATCTTTGGTAAAACAAAGTAAGGTGTCATGAGGGAAGTACAGCCAGAAGTAAAAGCAGAAGTTAGCATCTAAGAGAGAAAAAGGAGGGAAGAAGTTCTCCAAGACTGATTCAGGGAATAGACAAGGAAAAAGTTGAGTGCCTGCGGACATATATGTGACAACTGATGTATATTAAAGGAGAAGAGTACAACAGGAAATTACAGTATCTACCAGAAAGTTGCAAAACAAACTATGGCACTATGGTGCGTATCTTAGCAAACAGAGTATGGAACAGGTGAAGGACTTTACATTGGACATCTCAGCTGTTCTCAAAGGCACAAACTCTCCCACTGTCACCATCTTTGACAGGTAGATGGGCAATTTTCACTTCACCCAAATTGGTGAGGAACACTGCTTGTCTTAGATATTACAGGATTTTGAGCCAATTGTTTCTCCAAGGCAAACTAAAGGATACTGTCATTGAAAACTTTAATATTGGTCTTATACACCAGCTTTTATATTTTTAAAAATTATCTTCAAAGGCACTGTTTTAATGTACATACACCAAACATATTTTCAAGTGTAACAATCTGGAGATTCTGATATGAAATATTCTATGTGAAAGACAGAAAATTTCACAGTCTTGCATGCTACATTGAAAGATTTACTGTGAGTTAACTGGTGTATGGAAACATTTTTACCTGCACAGAAAAAGAAAGCAAGCCATGTTCTACTATACAGTAAATAATCATTTTTAGCTTCTGGATTATTGAAAATTACAAAACACCAAGGTTCAGAAAAGTGACATTGTAGATATATAATTATTGTTATGGGATTTTTAATATCACATATATATATTTTATTACGTTATGTTAGTCACCATACAATATGTCACTAGTTTTTTATGTAGTGTTCCAAGATTCATTGTTTATGTACAACACCCAGTGATCCATGCAATACATGCCCTCCTTAATACCCACTACCAGGTTCACCCATCCCCCTCCCCTCTAAAACCCTCAGTTTGTTTCTCAGAGTCTCAAACCAGAGACTCTTCAAACCAGACTCTCATGGTTTGTCTCCCCCTCTGATTTCCCTCCAATTCATTTTTCCTTTCCTTCTCCTAATGTCCTCCATGTTATTCCTTATGCTCCACAAGTAAGTGAGACCATATTATAATTGACGTTCTCTGCTTGACTTATTTCACTCAGCATAATCTTCTCCAGTCCCATCCTTGCTGATGCAAAAGTTGGGTATTCATCTTTCTGATGACCGAGTAATATTCCATTGTATATATGGACCACATCTTCTTTATCCATTCGTCTGTTTAAGGGCATCTCGGCTCTTTCCACAGTTTGGTTATTGTGAACAATGATGCTATTAACACTGGAGTACATATTTTTATATACATGTATTTTTCATTTGATGAAAACTTTTCTGCTTGGAGAAAGGCAATAAGTACTGCAAAGATAGCTTTGATGACAGTCTCTGTGATGGTTAATGTGTCAACTTGGCTAGGCTATGGTACCCAGATGTTCTGTCATCTACCAGTTTAGGTGTTGCTCTGAAGGTATTGTTTTTAGAGGTGATTAATATTTAAATCAGTAGACTTTGAGTAAAAGAGATTATGTTCCATAACATGGATGGGCCCCATCTAAGCAGTTGAAGGCCTTAAGAGAAAAGACAAGAGTTTCCCTGAGGAAGAAGGAATTCTGTTTCCAGACTACCAGTTTACACAGCAGATTTTTTACTCTTGTTCTCATAATCATGGGAGTTGATTTCCTAAAATAAATCTGTATGCACATATGTATATACATGGTGTGTGTGTGTGTGTGATGGTTCTGTTTCTTTTATAGAGCCCTGACTAATGCAATCTTTCTTATATAATTCATGTTTATTATTTGATTCATTTGACAGATATTTATTGCGTACCTATTTCATTCTTTGCTCTGTACTTAGACTTTTAAGTACAAATTTTTTAAAAAAGGCTAACACAAGCTCTATCCTCATGGAGTTCAAAATATGATGGTTACTCAGAACCTCATCAACTGGTCATTACAAAAAAAAAAAAAAACTGAATTAAAACAAGGCTTTCAACAGCCTGACTTCAGGCAGACTAATCTTTGTGTTCCACATATATTGTCAAATTCCCCAAGTTTGTTTCTACCTTAGGAACCAATTGATCTTAATATTCACAAGGTATCTCTGTGTCAGAAAGTAAGAATGCTGACTCCCTGGGAATGGGTACTTTGACATTCTGTACAGATTACCCTTCCCAGGCTGGCACTCTTATCTCCAAGCTGCTGCAGGGAATTACCCTGAGCCTAAAGGGAATCACCACCCACCAGGATACACTCTCTGAATGTCAACAGCCAAAGAATTACTGACATGAAGGATTTAAAAAAAAAAAAAAAAAAGAACTCTTCCTTGGTAGGAGCAATGCTTCTGATGTACAGCTCCCCATGAAAGGAGGCCAGAGACTACATCTCTGTGTAATGTCCCTCCCTTCCCTATTTTGCACCTCCCACTCCCCTCCTCCCAGAAGCACTCTCTGGGGAAGTCACTTTCATAAGAATTTGCATTCCAGGTTCTGCTTGTAGGAATCCTAACCCAAGATACCCGTTCTTGAGGAGAATCTTTTCTACTGTGGAAGAAGTGCCAATTTTTCCACCTAGATATTTGAAATGGTTCTGTCCCTGACGCACGTTCTTCCTCTCACTGCAGGCATGAGGGAGGACACTATTCCCCCAAAGAGATTTTCCACTAAGGATTCCCATGGAGAACTGTCTAGGTTTCAATGGCTGTAGTTTTGGATATTAGGATATTTCCACTTTATCCCCATGTGGCTTTTCCTCTAAAACACTCCCATGTGGCTAGGGGACTCTAGACACAATCAATACTCCTTTGCAGTGATCTAGACTTTGGAACTGAGTCCCAATACCCTTCTAAATGTCCCTTATGTGCTGTCCCTTCCTGTTACCTCTGTTACCTGCTTTCCACCAGTTTTAATCTTTGCCATCTCATAAGTGTGATCACTTCCAATCACAGAGAGAAGGGATGTCCAAGCTGATATTCATTATCCACACATCTAATCCATATTTTGCAAAATATGCCCTAATGACTACATGAAGGAAACACACCGTCATATTCCACTCAGTGGAGCAAAGACCTAAATATCCACCATATGAGGAAGTATCAATGATATGCCACTGCCTCGAGAAAAGAAAAAAAAGTTTTATTATATTTTAATCAAAAAACCTCAAATTAGGTCTAATTGTACAATTTTTATCCAACACAACCCACCTCTGCTGATGATAAAAGTAAAATATCAGGGTCTATTAATAAACATATCAGTGAGTTTAGTCTCCAGGAGACTATAATGTTTACATAAAAATTTATGAATTGAAACAGTTCCAAATTTTCAAAAGGTAAACATAGCAGAAAAAAATGGTAAATTGAGTAACTATTTGGAAAATGTATTTGTAGAAAGCTTTTGGTGTTTTAGTGTCAAGGTAATAATACTGTGTATCTTTGTATTTGGGTGCAGTGATGTGGGTAAAAAAGGAAGATTGTGTTGCAAGTTATAAGGTCATAGAGTTTATTATACAAATAAATCAACCAATCAAAAAGTATTGAGTTCTAAGAAGAGAGAGGGAAAGCTGATAAAAGATGACCTTTTAGTAAATTTCTTAATTATTCTAGTTACAAGTTGATAAAATGACTTATTTTTTATGGACGTGATACTTACTGCCTCCAGTATTCAAGTATCATAAATTTTATTCTGAGTGACTCTGATAGGCTTGAGAAATGACCCACAATCAAATTAATGTATTAACTAAATCTGAAATGGAATATCACGTGCAAAACTGAGGATGTGTGAGAGGACAAATCTCCTTAGGAGAAGAGAAATTACTTGATATGATTGCAACAGGGGACATAGGCAAGATCACAAGATGAGGCATACAGGTGATACATTATAAAAGGGTTACATGCCTCATGAGAAGATTTATTGATTTTATTAATGTTTCTTAAAAGTGGCATCAGAATTATTGTGGGGCATACTTTAAAAGTGCAGATTGCCCCAACAGGGATTTTATTATCAGTAAAGATTGAGAATCACTCTATCAGTAATGGAGAAGCCTAGAAGGGTTTAAAACAGAAGTGTGACAGAAAAGTGAGGGGAGAAATAAAAGAAGAAAAGGGAGAAAGATCTATTACCAAATCCAAAGAAATACAGAAAATGTAGAAAAAAATCAGATGCTCAATTAGAGGCTATCATCAACTAGAATCATAGATACATTCAGCCCTCTTTTCTAAACTGTGCTGCCTAGGATGACTATAAATACAAAGCCAGTAAAGCACATTTTAGACCAATTCAGGAATTACCATAACAAATGCTTCCAAATTATGCAGACAGTTAAATGGGGAATTACATCACTACCTTTTCTCCTTTCAAGTAGTTACCTCAGCAGACATAACTATCTTCTAACCAATTTTGATTTGGTCTAATTTCAGCTTGATTGGAATTAATTTGTACTTCCTTTTACTTACCAGAGGATACAGTTATATTTTCAAATATTTTTTGGTGCATGGGATCAGAAATGGAGAAGTGAGTTTTGATGATTCAATAACTAATGCTCTGAGCATATAAAACAAAATTAAATTCTGGAGCATTTGTCTTCTTACAAGTAATTTTTTTTTAATTCTGGAAAGAGCAAACCTAAATCTCAGTGGGTTCCTTGCAGAACAAATAGTTACTAAAAATACTTTTTTGAGGTCCTACCTTTTTTTTTTTAAGATTTTATTTATTTATTTGACAGATAGAGATCACAAGTAGGCAGAGAGGCAGGCAGAGAGAGAGGAAGGGAAGCAGGCTTCCTGCTGAGCAGAGAGCCCCATGTGGGGCTCGATCCCAGAACCCTGAGATCATGACCTGAGCCGAAGGCAGAGGCTTTAACCCCCTGAGCCACCCAGGTGCCCCCTAAAAATACTTTTTTAATTGTCACAGAGAACATGCATGCCAAAGCCTTTGGCTCAGACTGAGGTCAAGTTAAAACTTCCAGAACTAAACAAATTTTCTGTATGCAAACATCTTTCCAGCAAATAAATTAGTTCCTTAGTTTTTATAAATTTACAAGTATCTGAGTAGCCATGTTTGCTAGATTTGAGACTACCCTAGCCCTTTGGGTTCCTTATGCCAGCCAGTCAACAGGAAAAGAAGGGATCTTACTATACTGGCTGGGCTGAGTGATCCTGTGGACCAAGGGATATTGGTTTTCTACCACATAAATATGGCCCAAGAGTGCCTATGTCTAGAGTGAAAGGGATCCATTAGGTTTCTTAGTATTCCTATGCACTATGATGGAAGTAATTAGAAGATTACAAAATCCAGCTCAAGGCACACTGCTACTGGAAAAGATCCCTGGAAATTAAGGTTGGGTAATATAGCCAGGCAAGAATTTTGAGTGTATGTTGAGGGCAAAGAGAATATGGGATGAGTAGCTGAAGAAAGTAACTCTAATACTAGCTGCAATCACACGAGCATTTGCAAAAACAAGGAAGGAAATAATCGTGAGTATTTCTTCCTTATTGCAATACAATTACGTTTGTGTTTATTTTAACCAATTATTTAACTTTTTTCCATTCTCTCGTCTCATCGTTGAAAGGGAGTATGTTAATAGTAATTAGTGTTATATCTCATTCGTTAATAGAGATCCAAAAGGGAAGTATGACTTAGCTACAAGAATGAAGAATGAACATCACACAAAGACAAAAAATAGACTTTGTATCATCTTTAATCTTTGTGTCATTAACATTTGTTTTCATGTAGGCAGGATAATTGTAAGGCAGAATGTGACTTTGCTATTGTCTTTTTAACAATTAAGTATGGTTTCAAGAGATGTGTGTGTTTGCCAAGTTGATAAGAGGTAGACTATGATGACTTTGTAATGTATCATAATGGCTAGGTTGAAGCACATTTTCCTGAATATACTTTCTTTTAAGATTCTGGTTAGAATGGTCCACAGGAGAGATTCTTGGGAATATCTGGAGGTTGGCAGTAGAGCAGCTGCCATTTTGTTGCTCATTGTCTTGTTTCTCATCTGCTGATCTTCCTCCTGAAACTGTTTCACCCTGAAGCACTCCTTTTCATGGTACAGCTATGATTTTGACCTTGACAGTGGTCCCCCATTTCCTCAGGACACATCCCACCAAGGTCAGAGTCAAAGTGATATCGGCTCTATTCCATCCTCACAGGCTGCAGTGTGTGTGTGTGTGTGTGTGTGTGTGTGTGTACATGTGTGTGTGTGCAGGGTGGTGGGGGTTTCCAGCTTCTCGCTGCTCTTCCCCACACACTGCTTCCGTCTTCCCTTGTCAACTGCCTGTCCTTCAAGACTCAACATCAGACACATAAGACAAGTCTTCCACAGAATTCCCAACTGGCTCCTATAATTGCATCAGAATATCTACCTGTGAAAAATATAATCATATTATTTTGAACTTAATTGAACCTTGACTGATAGACACAATAACTCAGAAAGCTAGTGCTAGAAATTTCCAACTCATTAATCCCATTCATTCTACTGCGATTGACAATACACCACCCAAATGTCAGATCATCACGTATCACAGGAAATCCTTTGTCTCACTTGTAACTGTCAGACAGTTAGGAATGAGCCTGCAGGGCTCAAACCGGTGCTGGCCACACCCTCAGAGCCGCCCCCTAGGGTTAACAGCCACACCTTCAGAGCCACCTCCAAGGGCTAACGGAAGAGGAACGACCTTGCCACACAGCCCGCTCAAAAGCGACAAGGGGACTTCTCAGAGCTGAGCGTTGTGCACAAAATGTGCGGTTTGCCCTTAAGTACCTTTAAGGTCACAACAAAAATTCCTTAGACATTCCTAAATATACAATACATAAATAAATGCAATTAGAACAGAACGTGTCATAGGTAGGCACATGCGCAGAAGCTGAAATGTTGTATAACCTCCAACTGTCAATCAAAAATGCCAATCAAAGCCATAATTATATATGCAGAAGGTAGGCTTAAAATTAAAAGAATGCAGCTAGAGCTTCTCAGGGCCATTATCCCTCTTGCTCTGGCAGTGACCCACTTTGACTCTTGAGAATGTAAACTATCTCTCCATTCTGGTCTTGGGTCTCCAATTCTTTGGTGCATCTGGGATAAGAATCTAGTGATGAGGAAACAAACTGAGTTTTGTGGTTTTTTTTAAGATTTTATTTATTTATTTGACAAGGAGAGAGCTCACAAGTAGGCAGAGAGGCAGGCAGAGAGAGATGGGAGTGAAGCAGGCTCCCCGCTGAGCAGAGAACCCGATGTGGGGCTCGATCCCAGGGACCAAACTCTAGTTAGGCTCCTCTGAACTCTCTTCTCAACTAGGCTTCAACCTTGGCAAAGGAAAACTGCTTACTCAAACTACAAAAGATTTTTTTTCAAACCCCCACCCTTACCCTGTACATACACAACATACCAAGAAACAAACACTAAAGGAGTTTCTAACCACTCAAACCTACATCCCCAGGATGAAGTCTCCAGTACCCTAAGTTCTTGCTTAAGAAAGCTCAAAGTGGCCAGAAGTTACTATTTGTTCCAGCGGAAATCCAAAGAACAGAAAGCGTGCATTATAAATCCTTTCTCTTTTCCCTTTGAGATGTAAATCCTCTACCATCAGAACCACCTTCTCAAGAACCTGAGAATGCATTTAAAATGAAAACATTCCAGAGGATGGTTCTTACACTTGCTCCCTACAGGAGGGGAAGCCCCTGACTTCAAGGGGCTCCTGCTATAACATACACCACTGCCTCCTGTGGTAAGGTTGGGAGAAGGTTTGTTTCTTCTCTGGATGTGAGTCAGTTAAGAAACCCAGTTGGCATGGTCACATGAGCCAAACTCCCTTAACACCACTCAGTATCTTACCCTTCACACAACCTAGCCTTCAGGCTCCCCCTCATTGTTAGGTGAAGCTGAATTTAGTTCATGCTGGGTCCTCTTCCCTCTTGTAATAGTTATTCCTAAATAAAATCTATCCTTACTCCTTTAACTAGTGTTGGGCATTATTACCTTGGTTAGTTCATTCCTTTTATGATCTGTATATTGAGCTACTATTGGGACTAGAGCGGGTCTGGGAATTACTAGGAACCAAACATATAGTTGGAGATATACATTCATTATAACTTTGTCACCCTTTAGGGGTGAACTGGAAAGCCTGGTGGGTTTCAAGTTCCTTTAGGAATTTTCATAAATTAGAGAACCTAACCATTATTCCCAAGTTATAGCTAAGCAGCTTAAAATGGATCTGAGAAGTAATAATAAAAAAACTAGGAGTAGCTGGCTAAAATACATTTATTTCAGGGGACACTAAATTCCCTAAATTTGACAAAGCCTTACCAGAGGATCACCAAATTCCAAAGTTATTCTTTCATTATCTGAACTTAAGAACACTTTCCAAAATTTGAGGAACGGTATAAGCCTACAATTTTGGGTTTCTAAGTAGCTATTCTCTTATGTAGACATAATTAAAAATACACATATATTTTCAAGCGAAAATAGAAAAGGCCTTTTGGTTCTGTTGCATGGAAAAGTCATTTATTTTCAAAAATACAAATTTAATTTAGATTCTTTTATAGTAATTTTAGGGTTAATAATTTCCTTTCTATTTCCCATTGATATAAACTAAATTTACTTGGAGAAAAGTAACCATTTCTTGCTATACCCAGTAATATGCATAATTCTATAAATTTGCAGTTTACTGCAATGAAACTACAGATTTATATATAAACTAGGGGTAAAAGAGTAAATGAATAGGAGGTTACACTATTTCCCCTTGTTAAATTCTTACCCTATAAATAAACCATTCTGAATTACCATGAGTGTCCTTATAGTCAACTACCTAGCTAACTAGAATGTTAAAGTATCCAATAGGTAAATCTAAAAACACAGACATACTGACTCCTTGGCTAATGAGGTCTTTGAAGTCCCTCTTGGATTTGATGCAATCAACATTAGTGGCCTTGTCACTTTCCTTTCCTATTGATTTTCTGAATATCATTTTCTTTAACTTAAAAGGTCAGTGAGAAACACAGAGATTGCGTACAATGCTGAAAGAACGTGTGTGTGTCTGTGTGTGTTGTGTGTGTGTGTGTGAAGACAAAGATACAGTGTTTACTGAAACAAAATGTTGAATAATGTCCTTTTAATTTTAATCATAATTTGGCCACACTAAACCACCTCTGGTCTTTGATTTAATAATAGTCCATGATAAGACTTTCAATTTAAACCTGCTATCATGCAAGACAACAATAAGGCTCATGTATAAATTAGAGGGGAAAAAACAGTTGAACATATTTAGATCATAAATAGCATAGCTTATGTTCCTGACTGGCTATTTCTGTAAATAAAGAATATTAATTTGTTGTAGTCAAGGCAGTTTCTGTGCTGATTACATGTGAGAGGGAGTCTCATGTCTAGTACAGAGTTCAATGTTTCTAACCCTTATCTTGGGTATTTTAAAATTTATGCTACATCCAATTTTTGAGCACAATGTCATTCTATTCTAGTCTACAAAAGGCACAATGTTATTTCTAGATAAAGGAGATTTTTTTTTTTTTTAATGAATTCAAGATGAAAATTTCCTTTCCTCCTTTCATTCAAGATGAAGCCCAAGTTCAGGCTTTCATTAACACAGTGGTCACCTCAATAAAACTTCAGTAGTATAGAATGTTCAGAGGAAGGAACAGGGTATTTGCTCCCTTGAGCTGACTTTGTCAGATGGCAAGAATGTGATGCAGACATTCCTATACGGCCATAAAGGGTACATGCAAGTTAGCTGAGATCTTTGGCTCGTGACTGTGTCTGATAGGGACAAACATACTTTCTGACTCAAGTTGTAAGGAGTCTGTTTGGGCAAGTTTCAGGCAGGAGACATGGGGGCTTGAGGAGGTCTGTTAGCACCATCGAAGAAGAGGGAAGCTCACTGAACCCTGTGCAAGGCACCAGACAGAACGATGTATGATTTACCTATTCTCCATGACATCATTCTCACTTCCCATACAAGGCTGAGGGATTTGTATCATCAATAAGATCAGGAAGAGGATGTTCGTGCTGGCTCAGACCAATCTTTGGTTCTCTCTTGTGCCACGGGCTTCCTCACAGTTTGTGTTGCCTTTCTCTTGACTTGATTTCCTTCAAGTTAGCCAAGACAAGGTTTTGATTGACAGGCGATATCTGCATTTGGCAGTCGTTTTGTCCGTGATTTGTGGGAATTTCAACTCAAGAGGTTAAGGAGCTACAAGTTTGGCTCTTGGACAAAGTCTCATTTCACAGTCCCATTTTCTGCAATTTGTTCCATCTTTATTTCACCCCTTGGGTCTATTTTTACTGCTGGTTCAGAATTGGGGGTGGGGGAGAGAATTATCTGCCTTAAACACCAAAACTTTGTAATAGATTAGTTTACTGATGCATTCACTGATCCACTAAAGACATTTTCATTAAGAACCTACTATGTGTTGGGATTTAGGTTAAATCCTGAGATAAGATAATAAAGAAAAACTTACTCGATTTCTGATCTCGTGATATCTATGGCTTAGAAAATATTGATATTAATAAAATTATCACAGTAACACATGTAATTTCAAACTGAGATAAGATATTGAAAGCACATTGCAAAGGAAATTGATCTTGATAGACTAATTTAATAAAAAGGAGTGGGATTTCAAGGAAGACCTCCTTATAAAAATGATACTTAAGGTGAAATCTGCAGGATAGGTAGTTAAATAGGTAACAGACTGAAGGGAGAGCATTCCAGTCAAAAAGAATGAGCAATAATTAGGTCCCCCAGTCAGCTTCATTTATACGGAAATGATGGGCCAAAAGTGGACATTACTAGGGGCCGATGGTCTTGAAGGAACCACTGTGCAGATTTAAGGAAGTTTATGTTTCCCCAGGAGCCTTGAAAAGATGTTTTTTGAACAGGGCCCATACCTGTGTTCTGTGGTCCTGACCGTGGTCTGAAAAACCAAAAAAACGAAGGCTCGTGTAGCTCGTGTAGCTCAAAAGCAGAGAGCAGGAAAGAGGCAGGAGCGTTAGAAGTAGCACAGATCAGGTTTGCATTCCTGAGAATTGTGGGTTTTATTATATGAACAATGGGAGGCAACTGAAGAATTGTGTGATCAGATACGTGTTTTGAAAATGTCACTTACGTGGACAAGGAATTGAAAGGTAAAGAGTGATGGCAGAGTAGATATGCCATTAGGGTAATTCTATTGTCCAGGTAAGACAGGATAATCTATTAAGGTGGTAGCACATATTTTACAGAGAGATTTGGAACTTAAAAACTGTAAGTCAGGGAGACAACTGTGTCATGCAGAATTGCAGAACACGGGCAATTTAACTCATGATTGTACTATTCTTGATTAGGAATCTTGGGTGTAGTCATGTCTTATAGGAAAGGATATGAGTACAGTTTTGCATATACTGAGCTTCGCTTGTATCATATGTATATGTCAAATCAAATTTTATATAGATCTGAAACTCACAGGAAAATTGAGAAGTACATATATAAAATTAAAAGTCATCATGTAATAATGGAAATAAATATGAAAGTACCTATAAAGTTTCTTATGGAAATACCTTTAAGTTAGGAACTGATTGCCTTCAAAATGTAGTGGTCAGGTGGGAGATGATAATGTGCAGGGAGAAAGACAGGATCAAGGAGGAAAACGTCATGAGAAAATACAGATGTAGTGAAAAGAAAGGGCACTTGCACCCCAATGTTCATAGCAGCGATGTCCACAATAGCCAAACTGTGGAAGGAGCTGAGATGTCCTTCAACAGATGATGGATAAAAATAAGGTCCATATATACAACGGAATATTACTCAGCCATCAGAAAGCATGAATACCTACCACTTGCATGACATGGATGGCACTGGAGGGGATTATGTTAAGTGAAATAACTCAAGCAGAGAAACACAATTATCATATGATTTCACTCATATGTGGAGCATAAGCAATAGCACGGGGAAGGAAGAAAAAAGGAGGAAGGGGGGATGAATATCAGAGGGGGAGATGAACCATGAGAGACTATGGACTCTGGGAAGCAGTCTAATGGTTTTGGAAGGGAGTGAATGGGGGATTGGGTAGCCAGGTGATGGGTATTAAGGAGGGCACATGTTGTAATGAACACTGCGTGTTACATGCAAATAGTTGAATCATGGAACACTACATCAAAAATCGATGATGAATTCTATGGTGACTAACATGACATATGGAAAAAATAAAATTTTATAAAAGATCAGATGATATTAGATTTCAAGTAAAAGGACTGAAAAGTGCTCATTGAATGTAATGGCATTAAAGTCACAGGAAGCAGAAATTATTTTTGGAGAAAATCTCTAGAGGCTAGAATACTGACCTGTGTTAATGAGTGACAAATGAGGGAGAGGTAATACTTATACCACAGTAAGTACAAACAACCCTACCCAAAAGACTGGCTAAAAATGGAAGGAGAATAAAGGGGTGATAGCTGGAGAGCAAGGTGAAGCAGAGCTGGGGGAGCTGCTTTTGTTATCGTTGGAGATAGTGTGTGGTTTAATTTTACAAAGGGAGAGCGTTAAATTGGATTAAACGTTGGAGAGAAAGATTGATTCCACAAGTGGTGGTTGGCTTCTGAGTAAAGAGGGAAGGAATTACAATCAAGCCACAGGTAGAGGGATAAATCCACATAATTAATGATTTTCTCATATATTTATTAAGTGCCTACTTAATGAGTGTGTATGTGTGTGTATATATATATATATATATATATATATATGTAGAGAGAGAGAGAGAGAGAGAGAGAGAGAGAGAGAACGTGCGCATATCTGAGAAATGGGACCAAGAAGTACTGGGGAACACTTCTACGGATAATGGGCTTGACTGGGACCACAGTAAAATAATAAGTCACCGTAGAACAAACTTTATAACTTTTTCACATTCAACATTCAGAGATGGCATGTTTATTATTCTAAAGCTATCTATTAGTTAACTCATTTTTTCATTTGTAATCGGATTCATTTAAACATAATACCCTATGTGATACAGTCTTTGCTAAAGTGTTTCTTCAAAAAGGCAGAAGAGCTAAATGTATAAACAGATACCTAACTGAACTGTGAAATTTTACTATTGCGATCGTGCTCAATTTACTTTGTTGAATTTTAATGTTAGAATGCTATCAAATCACAATCATAGGAAAATGCCCTGCATCACAAATGTATATACCGAGTTCCATGAATGTTAATTATTGTATTCATACCAAATTCTCTGTTCAGTGAAATATTTGCCTTTTTCTACTTTCATAACAGTTTTCTATAAAAATGTATTAAGGAATTACAGATATTTACTCTGCTCCCAAGTTGTAATACAATTATTTGGCTATCCTACTGAAGGAGTGCAAGGACGTTGTGGCTCAGTTTGTTAATAGGAAGGAAAAAAGTAACAATAAAGCCTATTCGTTTTAAAAAGCAAGTAATAATAAAGTCTAATTTTTTTAAATTTCAAGGTCACTTCAACTGATCTGTCAATAGAAAATCTGGTCTATATTCACAGAAACTGCCATCCGTATATTACAAGGTATGATGAAAGAGTTTTGCTTTTAGCAAGCTCAAAGGGGAAAATTAAAATGCCACAAAATGTATGGAACTTGAAGAATATGCATTCTAGCTTCATTTGACAAGGGAAATTTGTCAAACTCTCAATTGTACTTATTAACCACATCGCTTCACAGTACCAATGTTTTATCACTCTTAAGTTATATTATAAATTTGGCTTTCTAGTTAACAAAATACCCTGACACAATAAAATTATACATTTTTCACTTACTAGTTAAGATTAACTTTCAGCATTATCTGTAATTAGTTTTATCCTTATTGTGTTTATGACTTCCTGAAAACTAGCATAGTTCCTGGTTTACAGATAGGTGTTATCTGGATACTCCGTTCTGGATAGTACATCATAACTGGGAAGTGTGGAAATGCGAAGAGAAACAGGTGGTATTTTCAAATGGAAAACAGCCACTACTGAGTTCATTTATATTAGGTAATTACACTTCTCATTACCTTTTCCTGTTGATGCCAGATTGGTTGTTACTCCATAGGGAATACATACGTAAAAACTGCATTTTCACAATTACCTAACACTTATTTGGTGCCAAAACTGAATCCAGCATGTGAAAATTTACAGATTGTGAAGAGACATGACTTTCTAGCAGCGAGGGGTATGCATGAAAATTTAAAGATTCTCATTCAACACATTATCAGCCATACCCTTTTGCCCCTTTCTGTCAGCAGGGCCTTAATAAGAAATCTCTTACTGTAAGTTGCAAGAAATGCCAAATTCCAAAGAGCCAAACATGCTTCTAATATAAATTATTTCCCATTTTCTTAAAATTACGTTTTGAACGTTACCAGCCAATATTATGATTTTGATAGAGAGAAAGGCTGATAGATCTACTGGATGACTGATAGATATTCAGTCTTGGCGGACGAGTGGTTCTGAGCCTTGCTCTTAATTGACAATGAAATAAGTTCTTTTCTTTTGCAAAAGCAAAGGAATGAAGATCCATTATTCTGAGGGTGGGTAGAGCCCTCTGAGGAAGTAGAGACCTATGCTCTAGACATGTACAGGTCCATTTGTAAGTCAATGTATAAGCTCAATTTAAAAGCTATTGGCCTAAAGATTATTGCTGTTCTTCAATTTCAGTCTCATATTCTGATTATATACTGGCTTTTTATGAGGAAACCTAGTATATTTCATTTGCAAAATTGTGGAAAAATAAGGAAGAGAGAAGGTAAACAAAGAAGTGTGTATGTTAGCACAAGTGCTAAGTTCCCTACTCCCACATACGAATACCAACTCTTCCCCATTTCTGATTCCTCCCATACCCCAAACTCATCTAGATTAGCTCTGTCATTAATAAACCAATTACAGCAGGGACCATGACTTTTTTTGCCCTTAATTTTATTTTTGTAACCACGGATTTCCCCAAATCGATCGCATCTCTAGTTCATATATGCATGCAATTCTTATATATCACAGACCTCTCACAGAATTACTGTTTTTAGTATTGAAGGAGTTCTTTTGTCCCAGGATCTAGCAGTCTCGACGACTTCACGTCCCAGCAGGAGGTGGTTTGCATTTTATAAACCGTCATTTTGCCAATAGCGCTGTTCTTTGTCCAAAGTAATGTGCATTCTCTCTTCAAATTTAATTATAATTATTTTGCTTTCCTTTCACGGAAATTTGAAAAAAAATATATTTTCCAGTGTATGATTTTTCTTCTCTTCCTAACAAACTATTTTCAAATGTTCTCCCCCAGAGGCACTTTCCTTCATTTCTCTTCCTTTCTTAAGACACCTGTCAGTACATTTAATATTTTCTATTATCTCTTTAACAGAAGGGGCCTCAGGCTGTAGCTTGACAAAGGCACCCAAAGGTATCGACATCTCAAGTAGACCCCAGCTGTCACCACCTCCCCATCCTCTTGTTCTAAACAGGGAATGATTGAAGTGTTTGGTCTAATGATGGTTTAACATTTATTTAGGGCCCATTTTGGGTCAGGCCTTTAACATGTAAAAGATACAGGTCCTCCCTCCAAGGAGCTTACATTCCAGGATATTCAAAGATGACAGACATGCAAAGAAGCTCTTTGTAAAATATATTTTCCCAAGTGCAAGGGAACATAAATGGAAAGAAGATAAGGAAACATGAAAGGAGAATTTATGATAGAAACAGAAAAGACCACTGTCTCTCTGTTGCCATTTCAATTGCAGAAACAGTCTTAGGCAACAGAAAATAATTTATGCTAAAGAATCAAAACTGGGGAAAATAAAATTGCATTGCAAGATTTTATTCTCACATTTCTATAACTCTCAGTGTAAATATTGATTTACAGATAGTATAAGATGGTTAATTTCAGGGCAAATCTACACACAAAAAACAGTTTGTTCTTGGAATTGGAAAGACTTCAGTGTTGTTTCACTTGAGGATGAATCTTAAAGTCAGATAAATACCAGAATCTCTAGTGACTTTGAAGTCTGGGAAGAAGGGAAGAAGTAAATTTTTAACTCTTCCTTGAATTGTATTCAAACCGCAGAAGAAAAGGTGATCTGGGGATCATGGCTAGGAAGACAGCTTTGAAGAGCAGCATCTGTATTTTTTATTCACAGTTTATGATAACACACTAATAAGCAATAGACAAAAACTTCTCCTTATATCAGGGGAAAATGGGTTACCAGGAAACTTTACTGTCTGAAAAGAGACTTAGAGAAGAAGATTTGAGAAGCAGAAATAAACAATCCTAGATAAAACCATAAGAAGAGACAGTATAAAAACAGCAACATGGTATGACAGAAAATACAATTCTCAGGGTGAAAAAAAAAAAAGGAAAGAAGTGAAAATAGTTGCTATAACCTGTAATTTTCTATATGTCAATAAGCAGTTGTTGCTAATGAATGCCTCTTTTTACTTTCATTAAAAAAAAAAAAAAAAAAAAAAAGAGGTAGAATTTTTATCCAGGGAAGCAGCCAGGTAGATATCCATGAAATATTTTCGAACAGCTATGAGCAAATTTTTCCTCTATGTGGCCAGATAGTATATTTTTGGGCTTTGCCAACTATACAGGTCTTTTCAGCGAATACACAGTTTTGCCTATATAGTGTAAAACAGTCATAAACAACACAGAAATGAACTGTACTTCAGTAAAATTTTATTTTCAAAAGCAAATGGGTTGGGGTGCCTGGGTGGCTCGGTAGATCAAATGTCTGCCTTTGGTTCAGGTCATGATCCCAAAGTTCTGGGGTCTAGCCCTGCGTGGGGCTTTCTGCTCAGCAGGGAGCCTGCTTCTCCCTCTCCCTCTGCCTGCCTCTTCTCTCTCTCTCTCTCTTTCTCTCAATCAAATACATAAATAAAATCTTTTTTAAAAAAGTGGATTACCAGCTTTGATTCATGGGCCATAGTTTGCCAATCTCTATTCCAGAACCACTGAGGTTGTTAATAAAGACACTCTAAGTTGGTATTGTTGGTCCTTAATTCAGTGTTGTTGTTGTTTTTTAAAATTTTACTTCTTTATTTGAGAGAGAGAGATCACGTGCGGGGGCAGGGGCTATAAGGAGAAGCAGGTTCCCCATAAAGCAGAGTGCCCGACATGGGACTCGATCCCAAGGTCCTGATATCATGACCTGAGCCAAAGTCAGACAAACAGTTAACTGACCGAGCCATGAACGCACCCTTTCATTCTGTGTTTAATTCTATAGTATTTTATTTTTATTTTTTAAAAAACAGATAGTTTTAGAAACAATGTTATGTCACAAAAACCATACACATTTTGAAGTTTAAAAATTGTTGTGTATCTTCTCAACAAAAAAATGGAAAATCTGTATGGGATGCCTGGGTGGGTCACTGGGTTAAGTGTCTGCCTTCAGCTCAGGTCATGATCTTGGGGTCTTGGGATCCAGCCCCTTGGGGTTCCCAGCTCAGCAGGGAGCCTGCTTCTTTCTCTCCCTCTGCCCCTCCCCTGTTCATGTGATTTCTCAAATAAATAAACAAAATCTTTAAAATAATTGAGGCTTTTGTAAATTAAAAATAATGAGCTCCTATGGCTTTTAAAAATTCGATCAGTATTAATCCATTGGAAAGTTCCAGGTCACCTACATGTCAACAAAATGGATTACGTTAAACATCAACAGCGATTTAGGTCATATTTATAAACACATACATTTATTTAAGACCTTAGTGTTACCTCACTCCTCCTTCTCACTCAGGGCTCTGCGAATATTCTTCCCACTGCATGTCACTTCCTTTACACGTGGCCAGGGGCACCCGTCATTCTCAAAGACAACCCCTCACGGTGCTGTGGAATGTCAGCCATGCTCTGACTGGACCTCCTCACGCTGCTGAGGGGTAATCTCTCAATGTGTGGCCACACGAGAAAGGCTACTGGGCCCTTAACAGAGCTGAGGTACAGGGGAGACTCACAGCAAGGAGGGAACTGAATAATCTTAATCACTCAGCTGGCATTTTTCCAATCAGCAGCTGTCAAAAGTGTATATTCATGCTATAGCTACATTCACCCTCCTAGAGGTCCTCTTTCCTGAAACAATTTTGACATTCACAATGAATCAAGAAATGGTCACTTGCCCAGGCAACCCTGCACCGCATTCAGTCAATTCTGTGACTCTTTTATCCCCTACTGTGAGAAGAGACCATTAGGACACACAAGCCAATAAATCTGACTGTCTTGGTTTGGTCTCCCAAAGTCAAGGACTGAATGCTCCAATGAAAAGCATGTACTTCTACCAGTAACAGACATAGTATTTTCAGCCCATCACACCTTACATCCACTTTTAAGGGAAGAAAATAAATTTCCAACATTTTAGAGGCATAGTTCTGTTAATAAACCTAATTTGAGTTACTAAATTCTGGTCAATGGTGACATTATGTTTTACTCCAAGAACAATGAAGCTACTGACTTTGTATTTGTGTAACTAAGGGAACCTAATTAGTGATTTTCCCCAAACAAAAGGAAATCTGCCAAAGGTACATTGAATTTCTCTCTACCTCTGGAGACATAAACTGTGGCAACTTTTAAACACATGTAGTCTAGCTCCATAAAGATAAAGACTCAGTATTCACCAGGCACCCAATTGCAAAACAATTAGAATAAATAAGTATTGACAGCAAATTTCCTAATGTAATCTCCGAGGAGAAACTGAAGGCTTTCAAGGGAAGCCAGAATCAAAGCATCTGGAAGCAATCACTCTAGTATGCCTTTAAAAGATGAAAATGCCTTCCAGCAAACCAAATGGAAGTAATAAATAGTTTGAACACCTATTCACACAAAATATCCTGCATATTTACCTGTGCTGTTTCTTCGGCTTGAAAACCGCCCCCAATACCATGAAATCTGCATGCTTCCCTCCCTCACCTCCTCTGGGTTTTCATTCTCTCAGCTTCCTCCCTGAGACCTTTTCCAGACACCCCATCAGAGACTGAATCCTCCTTTCCAGTTTCCTCCACACTCCCTTCCTCTACCTTACTTTATTTTTCTCATCAGCATTTATCAGCATCAAGGTTGGTTTCACTTGGAACCAGTGCTTCGAGAAAGCCAGGGCTTCCTCCTTGTACACAGTAGGTGCTAAATAATTACTTGATCAATAAGTAAAAGATTGGATGGATGAATGAGTAAACGAGTGGCCATCATGGAAACCATTCCACTTCTCTTCACTAAAATTTAATGTAGAGTTAGGATTTGTGGAGACGTATATATAAATTAAAAATATGCATTTCTTCTACTTTAGGTCCATCAGTGTTTTCTCTTCTTTATGAACTTAGATTTTTCTCAAGCTTGGTTTAGCATTTGATGCTTGATAATGAGACTGCAGACAACCACTCAAATAGGGTGGAATTATTATCAGAGGTACATGTAATTTATGTAAAGAGCAGCTTACTCTACTGGCATGGGGAGAAAGAAGAAAAATACTTCATTGGTAGAAGTCATTCTACCAACATTTACCTTAGCCTGTCTCAGTCCTTGCAATGCAGTCCTGATATATCTCATCTCAAGGCACATACTTGTTTGTAGGATGTCTATCTACTTATCTCTTATAAATTACATATAATTTAATTCCATAGTGACTTAAAAATGTGAAAAAATACCTCAACAGAATGCTGAAATAATATAAGTACTTCGGAATAAATTTAATAAAAAAGCTAAGAAACTATATGAATAAAGGTATAAAACATATTGAAGGTCACCAAATATCTGAACAAATGGAAAAGTATTATGTGCTCTCTGATGAAAAGACGTAAAATAATAAAAATGTCAGCTCCCCCAAAATTAATAAAGGCATGTAATCCAAGTTCAATTAGAATCCCAATAGTTTTTTTAATTGGATAAAATAAATTAAAATTTATATGGAAAAATTAATAACTAACAGTGGCAAGGAAATGTATGAATAAAGAACAGGAAGGGAGAAGTTCCTTTGGTGGATTTTGCTGTTAGAATATGAGGAAATGATGTCTTCATATCTTGCTGTGGGAATATGCAGTGCTATGAGCTTGGAAAGAGAACAGGCATTATCTAGGATAATTAAAAACACACAGACCCTGGGATTTAGCTATGCGATCCTGGAACCCAACCCACAGAAATGAAGACCTTGGTATGTAAGACATACATACAAGGATAATGATTATAGCTGAGCTCAAATGAAAAATAACTAAAAATCTTCCTAATATCCATGGATAAGACAATGACTGAGAAAGTTATGGTAAATGTGAACAATGGAACATCATGAAGAGACTAAAAATGATGAGTTTATTCAATCTCAGCTGATTTGGAGAGATTCTTATTAGGAATCATTTAGTGAAGAAAGTAATATGTAGAAAAATGTATGTGATATGTATTTGTACCTAAACATATGAAGGGTGGTAGCCGGGATGTACAGGTGCAGGTGTTGGGGGCAAAAACAGGGTAATGTGGAGACCTGTGAAAAAGGAGAAGCGAAATGAAGATGGCCTGAAGAGCAAGGCATATATAATATGCACACATTTATACATTCATATAAATCATACACACACTCACTAGCCAGGGAAATGCAAATCAAAACAATAGTGAGATACAACTTTATAGCACTAGGGAAGCTATAATCAAAAAGATTGATAACAACATGTGTCAGCAAGGTCATGGATACATCGGAGCCCTCACACACTGCTGACAGCAATGGAAAACAGTGCAGCTGCTTTGGAAAACATTCTAGAAGTTCCTCAGACAGCTAAGCACAGAGTTATCATGGGATCCAGAAATTCTATTCCTGGGTATAGACCAAAAAAGAAATGAAAACATATCCACATAAAAAAATGTACACAAATATTCAGAGCATATTACTCAATAGCTGAAAGTAACAACAAAACACATGTCTATTAGCTAATAAGTTCAGAAAAAATGGATATGGATAAATTAATGTGCACTAGCCATATGGTAGAATATTATTCAGCCATGAAAAAGGAGTGGAGTACTGATACATGTGACAACATGGATGAACCTTTAAAGCATGACAGGTGAAAAAAGCCAGTCGTAAAGGACCTCCTGGCATGATTTCGTTTAAATGAAATGTCCAGAACAGGCAAGTTTATAGAGATATAAGTAGGTCAGTGGTTACCTAGGGCTAGCTAAGGAAGAGCCTGGGAGTGGTTGCTAGGGAAAACAGGGTTTCTTTGGGAGATAATGAAAATTTTCTAAAACTAATTATGATGATAGATGCACAACTTCTGAATATACCAGGAGACCCTAAATGAATTATACCTCAATAAGGTTTTTTGAATATACACATATACATAACATATATAAACCAATCGTTTTAGGCCATCAGTACCCAAATAATATGTTAAACTACTACCAAGTTAAATATAGAATTCTTTTGCTTTACTTGTAAGAAAAGACACTTGAGCGAATATTTCTTTTGTTATTCCATTTTCAAAAAAAAATTTCAGCTGTATGTAAAGAACTTCCAATTAAAAATGTTAAAATCGGGGCACCTGGGTGGCTCAGTGGGTTAAGCCTCTGCCTTCGGCTCAGGTCATGATCTCAGGGTCCTGGGATCGAGTCCCGCATTGGGGTCTCTGCTCAGCGGGGAGCCTGTTCCTCCTCTCTCTTTCTCTCTCTGCCTGCCTCTCTGCCTACTTGTGATCTCTCTCTGTCAAATAAATAAATAAAATCTTTTAAAAAAATGTTAAAATCTCAGCCCATGCACAAGAACAGTATTGGTATCGTTAAATATGTATTTAACATCCTGGTTTATTCATTGGAGCAACTGTTTATTGTGCATGTAATACTACTCAGCAAATTTCTTGCTGCCCCAAGCTGTAGGCAATGGTGGCTTTCCCCTGAAAGCCAATTGTGTACCTTTCTCCCAACTCTCTGTTCAGTGACATCACACTGACAGCTTGAAATAGGGCATGGTGGCATACTTACCCCACAAAAAAATCCACAAATGCTAAAAGTTCTCCCTTCATCCCTACCCCACCCAACTCTGCTCAATTCTGGTTCAACAGCACACCATTGGGTATAGTAAAGAGGACCAGGATTGAGAAATGAAAGACATTGAGAGCTTACCATAAAGAAAGTTTCTAGTTTGCTCCTAAACTGGTTGGACCAAAAATCCCCACCAGGGCTTGCTGAACTGATGCATTTCTACCAACTCTCCCCCTCATCCCTTCTCTCCCCCTGGAAAGAGGCCACTGCAGCTTTTTCTTCTGGGGCAATAGGGAGAGGCTCACTCTTCCCTGAAACAAACTAAAGGGAATTCAGAGAGAAGCACTGGAAGTTGGATGTGGCCCTGCTAGAATAGGAACTATAAGTTTCATTCTGGGAACTTGCACAACTGCCAGATGCCCATGGTCACCCTGGTGTCACCAATGAAGCAAAGCATGCCCAAGTTAATCTCGGGAAGGTACTGTCAGATAGTCAGAACATGGCACAGCTTCCTTTTCAGACTTCCCTAAATATGAGAAAAATGTGGGTTGTGTTCCTGTGGGCCTCCTAAGCTTAGGTAAATACTAGACCATAAAGATGGAAGTTCCTTTTGGTAGAGGTTTACTGTGATTGGACTTTTGAAAATGAATGACACTGAGACTTAGTAACAGTTGAAAATGGCAGGACATTTATGGAATCTGAGCAAGCTGTCATTAAGCAACCTACAACCCAGTGGGAAATCTAGATTCCTCATGGTCTAGTAAAATGTGGTATCTGGGCAAAATAAACTTATTTCATGTTTATCTCCCAACACATTCGTCAACAAACTGGCTACATTAGTAATTATTCTCTTTCCAGTTGGATCCTTTCCATCACCTTTTAAAGATGCTTGATTTTTTAAAAACTGAATATACAGTGAATGAATGAATAAATAAATAAATAATTTTCTTCCTCTCCTGGACTATCTAAAACTTTATTGAGAGTTGGACTACTTGCTGTTTTCAGTTACTTTTAATTTGTCACCCTACCCTATTATCTTCCTCTTCTCTCTCACCAGTCCACCAAAGGAGATCTTTATCTCTGTTAAAAGCAGTAAACACTGTTCAAGCATCACCCAACTCAAATTCACAACAGTACATGGTACAAAGGATTATACCCTTAATTTAACTCATTTTATTTTACAATGTTCTGAAATATTTTAAAGTACACATACTGAGATATTCCATACCTACATACTTCAGCATGATTCTTCAGACACACTCACACACAAATCCATACAAAACCAAGACAATAATTCAACATTTGCCATAATTAGTATTAATCCCTTAAAATCTATTTGTCCATATTCAAATTTCTATAATTGATCCTAAAGTATTTGTTATGATTAAGCTTTTCTTCTGGAAATAGTCTTCTCTAAGCATTCAAGGTCCAAATGTTCCTAACACTTCTACTCATCTAACCTATTCCTCCCTGAGATTTTTTAGGGAATTAAATATTAGGTTCCTTATCATATCCTTCCCTGGAGCTATTCTCATTCTAGTCAAGGTATTTTCCCAGAGCTAGGATTAAACTCCTATTGTTATCCAATCCACTGAAATGTATTTTATTTACTTCTTAAGGAGTGTTTACTTGTTCACTTTTCTTATCTCTCCAGCCATTTCATTAAGTTTAAGTCATCTTTTCCCATGACTTCTGCTATGGAGCATTCTCACAGACACACTACCAACTGATTTTCTGGACTTTGCTCACTTATTTATTTTCATATTTGATATTTCTAAATGATGTTATTATCCACACTCAGCCCATGTTTGCATCTTTTGTGCAAGCACATGAGGTTGTTGAGAAAGTGTTTTATATTAAGAACAATCTTTTTTTGAAATTAAAATATTAAAATATTAAACCACTTTTTTGCTTAAAAACTTTAAGCAGCTTCCATTTCTTTTGTGATGGAGCCCAAACTCCTTAACATGAACACTAACAAAAAAAAGACTTTTTGTGTGTGGAACAAAAACAACAACAAAATTGTGTGATCTAACCCGTAAGTACTTCTCCAGGCTTATTTACCAATATTTTCCTCCAAGTTTTCTTTATTCTGTTCTACAGGTCTTTCTATTCCTTCCCACAGCCCACAGTGGTGTTTTTGCTGTGATCTCAACCTACAATGTTCACCAATCAACACTGCGTTCATTGCTCACAGGTATCGAATAACAGCATAAGTAGCTGGTCTTCCAGGAAGCCTCAAGAGATTTCCCTGTTCCATTCTCTTAAGAAAGCATTACCACAGTTGGTAAAAATAGAAGGCTGTTTTATACACTAGTCTGTGAGGAGCATGAGGTCCTAGGCATGTTAGTCTCATTTTAATTGAGCTTGTACTTTCAACCCTCCTGTGTCATAGGGATGCTCAATAAGTATCCGTTGAGTGGATAAAAGAAGTCAGCAAATGTTTCACTTATCTAAACCCTAATATAACTTAGAGCATGCAGAATTTGCACCTTGCGTAATAATATTGAGTAAATAAATGGTATAAAAATAACAAGATTTACTTAATATATATGTGCTAATTTCAAAGAATACCACTTTGTCAAATAATCACATTTTTTGGAAAAAATGAGTCTCAAAATTAGAACACAAAGAAAACATAATAAATATAACAAAATTATGTCATTTTCCTTGTGTAAAATACTAAGGCTACATTGTATAACAAAAGAAGAATCAAAGGTAAATGGAATCCCTAGGAATATACCTTTTAACCAATAACAGATTCTCAACTCAAAGGTGAAGTCCAAAAAGGGCTGTTTTACAATTACACTAGATTCTGAAACATAAGAATATATACTCAAGCAACACAATCAGAAATATTAGTGCTTTCTAACTCTGTAATGTGTGCCCGATGGAACCTAAACTTTACATTTTTACCACAGTTACCTTGCCAAAATTTAGATTCCAAAACATCACCACTAGGTCAACTACTATTTAATAATTAATGAGTGAATCATAACATAGACAATGTAAACAGAAAAGGACGCAGACTATTGAAACACAGTCATAGCAACTGAAAAAAATAAGACAAGAATCAGTATTTTAAGCATGTAAAGAGTTCAAATAAATAAATAAGAAGATTCTCAGGCCAAAATTGCACAGAATTAAAACAGAAAAAGGCACCTTCCTACAAGGTGAACATATTTAGCAAGATGATATGAAAACAGGGAGCTTCAGTGATAGAGGATTGTGATAAGTGCTTGAATCCAAATTTCTTGACTCATCTACCCCAAAAGACCATAAATTCAACAGGGACTACAAGCAAAACCATACATCCCTCAGTCTTTAGGATTATTAGAAGCCAGAGAGCATCACAAAATCCCAACTACCTATGAGCCATGAAATAAATCCTAAATCCCAAAGAGCTCTCACTGACACTGCAGAACTTATGAGTGTGTAAGAGCTGGGCGATGGAAGAAGGGGAAAAGATCACATAGGAAAAGCACAAAGCAACAAGTAACCCCCTGAAAGTTCAACACTAAGCATGAAGATGGTCCAGACAGTCCCAGGACACAAAGTTCACCATACTGATTACAGGTGCTGGGCTGGGCAATGAGAGGGAGTGACTGACGGCCTTGATGTAGCCCAGCTTCTGAGGCCCAAGCAGATCAGCAGAGAAGGATGTTCCTTGAAGGCACGGAAGTGAAAGAAAAGAAGAAACGAGGAAATTAAGAAATCTGCAGAAATCAAAGATAAGCTCAGATCTCCAGAAGTCCTGCTCTTCCTCTCGCCACCACAACCAACTTCATCTATTACGGAAACTAAACATCACCTCATCACAGAAAAGAGCATGCTGTCTACCATAAAATGTGGAAATAGAAGGGGGAAAAAAGTTAACAACAACAACAACACAGTACTACTGTAAGAAGAAAAAAAGCAGGAAGTATAAACCACAACATATTCACTGATAAACCTGTACACACCTCAGAAGTAATAAAAATAAAACAAGAGGGCGCCTGGGTGGCTCAGTGGGTTAAGCCGCTGCCTTCGGCTCAGGTCATGATCTCAGAGTCCTGGGATCGAGCCCCACATCGGGCTCTCTGCTCAGCAGGAAGCCTGCTTCCTCCTCTCTCTCTGCCTGCCTCTCTGCCTACTTGTGATCTCTCTGTCAAATAAATAAATAAAATCTTTAAAAAATAAATAAATAAATAAATAAAACAAGAGAAAAAGAAAGTTAACATCACATTCTGTTAATTACATCACTGAATTAAATGTCTTTAAATAAGCACATGGAGATAAACAATGAATACACAAATAAAATCAGATGTGCCAAAACTAGGACTGAAATGGACCAAGCAAAACAAACAAAACAAAACAAAACATAAGCAGCAGGGAAAAAAAAAAAAAAGGCAGGGGAACTTGAACAAGGTAGGAAAGAAATAAAAAATAAAGACTACATTATCTCAGATGAAGGACAAATTACACTTGAGCAAGAAGGATCAAATGTAAAATATATCTTAGCCAAATTTTCAAATTTATGACAAAGGTATTATTCTCAGGACTACAGGCCAAAGTTTAAACTATTTTTAAGAGTAAATGAACAAACTCCCCCATGACTCCTTTTGTGTTCTGCTTCTCTTGGCCATAATATCCCAGTGCACTGGGAAACGTGTCCTTCTTTAGGAGCCTGATGCTGCCATGGCCAAGGAAAAACAAAGAAGGGTTCAGGACAGAGAAAACAATCTTATTAATTTGCAGGTGGCAGGGCAGAATGGTTCTACAGTGCAATTTATACACCATTTAATTAATGAAAGTCTGTTGTGAATGATAGTTTGCCAATGAGTCAGATAAGATTCAGATGTGATGGGCAGCAAATCAATGAAACAGACACATCCGCACAGTTGGAAATGGAAGCTGAAAGAAAAATTGGTATGCTCTAGGAGCAGACAGTATTAGATACTGGAAAAAAAAAAACTTGATAATTCATATTTCTGATCCTGCAAACAAGATATATCCTCAATTAATAAATAATTTGATACTGCCACATCCTTACTGCTTTTAGCGTGCCCCTTTTTGTTTATTTTGCACAAGGTACCTGATGAATGGGCATGAGCATATAATGATTTTTTTAAAATTATTTTGGTTTTTTACCAAATGGTCAATGTTTTACTTTGATCCAAACACCTAAAATTAGATTTAAAAATAGTTCTCTAAAAATGTCTCTCTCCTTCTAGTGCCTTGAGAATAAAACAAAACAAAACAAAACAAAACAAAAACCAGACATTGTTCTTCCTTCTTTACTGGAATTTGAGTTTTTACTTTGGAGGGTATGTGCGGGCATATACCTGACCGCCGAAATTAGACCCCTTCCCTGGTGTCATGTCTTGCATCTTCCTAAGGTTTCTCTGCCATCCTTTGAGCATATGTGTGTTACCAAGCCTACAGCATACAAATCGTCTCCAAGTGTGGGGCCCTTCCAAGTGGGGACCCTGTGTGCCTACACAGGTAAAACACTCAGGACACTGGCTGCGGCAGGGAATTATGACATTTTATCAGCAAGCTGCCCTCAGCCTCCTGTATCTACATTCTTTCCCCCAATGGTGCTGTGTTCAATTGAGTATTTCCACAACTTTCTGCGGGCTTAATCCCCAGAACTGCTGTCACTTAAGTGCCAATGCATGACCTCTATTACTTGGAGTCCTGTCACCCCAACTTTCTGACCACTTCTCCTAATCAAACCTGAAACAGATAGGAGAGCACCCCTAGACTTTGCAGTTCATTTGAGGCCAAGCTTAAATTGAACTATATTTTTCTTAACAAAATAATTCTTTCACAAACATTTCCAAATGTGTTGGAATAGAACTCTATTGGCCAATATGGCCACTGCTAGTCTCAGATGGTTATTGAGGACTTGAAATGTGGCTAGCTTGAATTGAGATCTGCTGTAAGTATGAAATAAACTCTAAATTTTGAATATTTAATAAGAAAAAAGGATCTTAATAATCTTTATAATATTACATGTTAACATACTATTTTGGGTATATCACATTGAATAAATTGTGCCAATGAAATTAATTTTACCTGTTTCCTTTTACCTCTAGACAAAGCAATGTAAAATTTCATAATAGGACTTTTACTTCTGGAAAATAGGGATAGACACAATTTCATCATTTGTCTTGCTAAGGACAACTAAAAACCCTACATATTGCATACAAAACAGAAGGAGACTCTGAATGGTTGACAAAAAAAAAAAAAAAGGCAGATCCACTAGAAACCTCAGAACTTGACTTGATGATGAGTTCTCTGGATTTTCTTCTTGCCTTATAATAACCCTGACCTAGAGCTGCAGAAACCAGCAACCCAGAAGTACCAATGACAGCAGACAAAATTATCCACAAGAAAAGCCCACTGTCTAGCCAAAGAACAAGGAAGTGGACAAGCTACAAATACAGAAAACCTGTAGATAAGAGCTGTAGCCAGATACCATATTAAAAATTGTAGGCTTACTTCTACCCATGCCAGCAAAGCCTAGACTTTGACCTTCTTAAGACTATAACAAAGACAAATAACACCCTTCAGACTGGTGTCAGAGAAGCTCCAGTAGGGAGCTAGGACTTACTAATTACAATATCCATCCTCACCCCCATCCCACTGTTTCCATAAAAACCACATGAGGAATCTGGACTTTCACCCCAACCTATAAGGAACCCAACCCATTCATCCCTGCTGCAGTGGTGATAGAAGAGATTCAAGCGAGAGTCAGAACTTCCACCATTCCTGAGAACTAACCATATCCCCGTACCATAAAACAAGACTCAACAAGTTGAAAGTTATTTAAATCATATAGTTTGTTCTACAAACATAATGGAATCAAATTGGAAATGAATAACTGAAAAACAATTGGAAAATAGCCAAACACTCCTCCTAAATAAACTAATTCACAGCACGCATGTCTCATTGAGCATTTTAGAGTCTTTCTGCCTAGGAATTAGCAAGTGAGAAGAAGAGTAATCACTATGGCAGAGTAATTGATTCTGATTAGGGGGAAGTAGGGAGGCTTTTACCACGTAAGAGGAAAAAGACCTATGTTTGGAACTCATGTGGTTCACGTGGGTACCCTTCTTACTCCTTCGACCAAATACAGCTGTGGGACAACCTGGCATTAGAAGGGCGTGATTGACCAGAGCTCAGACCCCTCTGGAATGAGTTCTGGCCATACTAGAGTTAAGCAACCAAGATCAGCTGATTGTTGAAGGTAGGGTGAATTTAGAAAGCGCAGTGCAAGAGAGACATGATGGGTACCATTTACAGCCTCAAGTCCAACTGTGGAGTGGGGGGTCCACAGCATCCCCCTAACTGCCTTCACCAGAGTCCTTCTCTAGAAGAGATGTCCACAGGAACTTGGACCAGTTTCTCTGCAGATCTGCAAGGAGAGGTGAAAATGTGCAGAACAAAGGGAGAACACTGAAGAGGGTACACCCCCTCTTTTTCTTGGCTTCAGTATGTGATTTAAAGATATGGCTTACCAGAACTTCCTGTTTCACAATGCATAGATTTTTAGAACTAAAGGGCAGAGGGTTATTTTAAAAGACTTCTTAGTCCTCTTTTCTTAGATGCCGCATTTTCCTAGAGAACAAAGGGACATGGGTGCAAGAACCGAAAAGACCCAATCTTCCTTTTGACTCATGCTTATTTAAGTGGAACAAAGCATGGAGATATGTAATAATTTTATGCTAACACCAACAGTTTTTCCTGGGCTCGCTCTATTCAGAAAAGTCATTGCACCTTGTGGAATTCTGAGATAGAGAGTGTTCTGGAAGGTACTTTTAATTAGGAAGTTTACTTCAGTTTTTGGTATAACTCCATTTGGTATAACTGTGGCATATAAAATAATATGAAAAAGGTGGCTAGTGTTTCCAGCTGTCAGACATCTGTACAGGGAAGTGTTCTTATGCCTCCCATTTAGGTGCAGAACTTCATACCTATCTTGTCGGTTTCCTGGGTCCCCCCAAATGATAGAAGATTATCACTAGTTCTCAACATATGATTTGCTATCCCAATATTTTCTGAAGGGTCATCTGGAGATAAACCACAATTTTCAGGGGTACAGTTCATACTACACAAACAATATTGCGACAGCACTCCAGAGCCCAAAAGGTATTCCTTACAATGTGTAAGGTAAGTCCTTCATTAGCTTGCACAAACTTTCCGAAACATTAGCTACAAACAGTACTGTGAAGGGGAGGACTGGAAACAGATTGAGAGTCTGTGTCTCTCTCTGTCAGTCTTGCTCTTTGCTCATCCTCTGTTTTCCCTCCTCACTCCCTTCCTTCTGCTTTCTCACTATCCCCCTACCTACTTCTCTTCTCTCATTCTGTCTTCCCTCTCCTTTTTTTCCCTCCTCCTGCTTCAAGCTCTCCTTTCCCTCTTCCCCTTCTGTATCTTCCTTCCATCTCTGACTTAGACCTTTGAAAGAAAATTAGCTTAACCTGAAGCCAATCTGTCTTATTTACTTTTCTAGCCCAAAGAACTCTTACAATATGCGATAAATATGGACCAACTTTTAATAGTTGTTCTAATTAATTTTTCTTCTACTGATTATAACTTATGTCTTCGTGTCGAGAGAGAGAGCAGTGGTCTAAATGACATATCTGACTTCTGTCATTCCAGGACTACATTATGAAATTCTGAGGTCTATTAGAAAGAAGCCAGATGCAGGAGATCTTATGTAATGAAGCTCTATTTCACAAAACTTACTAAGATATGCTCACGTACAAACGCCCACTCGAGTATAAATGCATAAAAAGGCAAAGAAAGAGGGACAACTGGGTGACTGAGTCAGTTAAGTGTATGACTCTTGATTTCAGCTCTGGTCTTGATCTCAAGGTCATGAGTTCAAGACTTGTGTTGGGCTCCACGCCCACCATGGTGCCTAGGTTTTTTTTTTTTTTTAAAGACAGAGAAGGAGGGGCACCTGGGTGGCTCAGTCATTAAGAGTCTGCCTTCGGCTCAGGTCATGATCCCAGGGTCTTGGTATCGAGTCCCACGTCGGGCTCCCTGCTCTGCGGGAACCCTGCTTCTCCTCCCACTCCCCCTGCTTGTGTTCCCTCTCTTGCTGTGTCTCTCTCTGTCAAATAAGTGAATAAAATCTTAAAAAAAAAAACAACAACACTGCCTTTAATTAAAAAAAATAAAAAAGACAGAGGAGAGAGTACTTAATGTACATTATCCATAACTGTGAGTGTAAATACATATATATATATATATATATATTTGACATATGCTAGTGGAAATATATCCATAGAATATTAATACCAAATTCATGAATTACATGAGCTATAGCCCACTATTATATGGTCAATTACATTTCCTGGAAATATAACCTTCCTCTCCTAGCATCTCCCTTTAGCTTGCCCCTGAGAGAAGCTTTATAAAACAGATGTTTCAATTTTATTCATATAATTCATATACCTGATAACATCCTTAGTTGGCTATATTAAAGACAGCATATATTAGAGATATTATTATGTAGTTGCCTTTTTAAAAATGGTAATATGGAGCCTCTTAACATAAACATCTCCACTATAATATTTGTAAAGATAATTTTTGTATGTACCATACCTATATAGTTGTATGTTTATGCAACTGTAAAATTTGCCAATTATATAAACATATCTACAAAATATACAATAAACTATGTACTAAAAATACACTAATGTGCTTCAAATTGTATCAGAGTAGGATGATAGAGGTATATAAATAATATATATTTAAGGTGATCTTATTATTGGTTACAGTTTTAGCCCTTTGCTTGTGTTTCTCTGCCCATCCCTAAATATGAAGTTAAAGACAGGAAATATAAAAATAGTATATTAGGTAGAGTTTCATAATGATAAATAAGAAAATGGGGTGTATATATATGTGTGTGTGTACACACACACATATATATAAATGTTGACATGCAACGTTTCAGTCACTAGCTTTTATTGTTAATATGAATACCCAAATACAAGAAGTATAATCTCCATGGATTCTTCTGGAAAAACAAATCCCAAAATGAGGACTGAGTGTCCATCTGTGCATATGTGAGCCACAATGACAAACTGTTGACTTCATACCACGGGCGTTATTAAACTCCAAGTCCTGCCAACTCAGCTTTCATACAGAACAGATTATACTAATTATCATTTGGGGCCAAAATGGCACTCTTAATATTAACTCTTATGTACCTGAATAGATAAAATCAAGTATATAGAATACAGAAGCCAGCAATGTCCGAAACAAAAGATAATGGGACAAGAAGATGACATGCCCTGACTAATAAATTCTGATATCAGCCTCATTTCCAATTTTATAAGTAAACAAACAATATTGGGTGTCTCTGAATCAGCTTTTCCGACACTGAAGAGCCACTGTTGTCACATTACTCCAAACAAAACTATGGTTGTCTGGATTTGAAATTTTCACTTCTCCTGCAATTTTCTTTAATATATTCTGATCCCTTTTTTTCTCTATTTTTTCTGTTCTCTGAGTGAAATATGGAAAGAATAGAGGTACCTGGTTGGCTCAGTTGGTTAAGTATCTGACTCCTGGTTTGGACTCAAGTCATGATCTCTTGGGTCATGAGATCCAATCCTACATCAGGCTCTGCACTCAGCAGGAAGTTTGCTTGAAGATTCTTTTCCTCTGCCCCTTCCCTGACTCACACACACACACACACACACACACACACACACACTCTAAAATAAATAAGTAGATCTTTAAAAGTATATGGAAAGAATATGGATTAAGTGTCCTATAATGGATCAATTAATAAATCTTTCTCTCAGCAATCATTTACTGAGCATCTACTATGTGTCTGATAACCTAGACTTTATTATTTGTGCAATTTAATTATGTTATTCATGAAACATCATGTTCCAAAACCCCATACTTTTAGTTGTAAGAAGTCCATTATTTTATGACTACCCCTATGTAAACACTTAATAAAAATTTCCGTATATGCTTATATTAAGAAATTATTAACATCCTCACTGAAGTCCCAGGCCTGACTGCATCACCAAATTTCCACTCACAAGCATCTATGGGATCTCCTGCTACCATCCTTAGAGTAATATAAGTGCTTTTTCTAGTTTATCCTGTTGGGAGGGATAGGGTCAAGTGTTTCTGTTCCCAAGGGATACAATAATGAGTGACAAAAGTCACAATTTACCACAATCAACCACAATTAACTTCCACATTACTGAATCAAGGTACTTCACCATTTATATGCTTTAACAGTTGACCTATTTGTTCACTCCACTCTTGAAGACACTATTTTCTTCCATGATAGCCCATGACAGTTCTCCCCAAACTTCCATGCTTATTTTTCTCAGTCTTCTTTGCCAGTATGTGCTTATCTAACTCATCCGTCATGATGAGCTCCTATGTCTCCATCTTGAGTCTTATCTCCATCTTACTTTCTCCTCTCTTCTCTCCACCTCTGCCCTACCTGTTTTTCATCTGAGGACATCAATCCACTTTTCTCCTTTCTGAGGATCTGGACACAAATATTTCAAATCAGTATTTCAAACTCAGGTTCCTTTGCTAAACTGTAGATCACTATATCCAGCTATTACTGGCATCTGCGGATGGATGCAAATACTTCAAATACAGCAACATTTTCAAAACTAGTATCTTCTTGATTCCTTAAATAGTATATCATTAAATTGTACCATTGTCCTAAAAATGTTCCAGCCCAAAATAAAAGACTTTTTTACTCACATTCCCACAGACTCATTGACATTACCTCTTAAATACCACTTACACTTTCCTTCTGCCTAGTCCTAACCACCATTTAAGAACTGTTTTTTAATATTTCAATAGTTTCTAGTATCTTCCTTTACACAATCTATTTTCCACAATGTAACAAGAATATTCTATTTAAAACACAATCTGATTTTATACTTCTGCCGAAAATCAAAAAGAAGTTTTCTACTTTCCACTGGCTTTAGAAGTCCAGTGTTTTGAAGAAGGTTTGACAGGATTTGTCTTTGTTCATCTACACACAGCATTCTATCACTCTTCTGTTTGTTCTCAATATCTATTCACACCCAACTCTTTCCATATCTTTGTCATTTCTAGGTGTGTTCTTAACTCCATGACTGGGGACCATCTAAAACATCTGCCTAAAACAGTCATTCTCAACTAATACTTCTTCCTTCCCATCTCAGCTCAGGTGTCACTTAGGACATTGTTTCTATCTCTGGCAATTTTAAATCTCCAGAATACACATTCACCTACTTATATTCTAGGAAGATTTTGCACTAGACTGTATCTCTACTACAGGAGACTGTTTAACCACATTAGTAAGAATGCTCTTGAGGGAAGCAGGACATAATATCTCTTTCTCTGTTAAACTGAGAGTGGGTAGAGAAACAGATGCCAGATACTGTATCTCTTTAAATACAGAGGACATTATCTCCTTGCATAAGCATACACAAGCAGGGAGGGTGAGTGGACCATGATGAGTTTTATTACCAGGCATCTCATTGTGTCCAAAATGAAAAGATGTTTCTGATTCTTACATCTTGAAATTGAGTTTGGATTAATGCCCTATATTTTTTCTTCCTTATAATGAGTTAAATCTGGGGACAGAGACTTGTGTTGGAGCCACCAAATGTATCATGGTTTGTGTATATTTCTGAATTTCAGTCATGGTCAGGTCTCTTTTTTTTTTTCTTTTCTAAGATACAGTTTGGTACTTATATAAGTAAGAGGAATGGCTGCGTATGAAAAGGGGCATTGTCAAATAAATTTTAATCAAATTTCTAGCTTCTGTTCAGCAAGGAAGTTCTATTATAGACAAACCCTGGCAATATGACAAAGTTATATTTATAAAGATGAAAAGATATTGTATCAGTCCTTAAGAAGTGTGATAGACCATTTTATATGTCACTTCAGGTGGCCTACTGAAGCCAGTCATTCAATGAAACGGAATAGGTTTTGCTGTGAAGGTATTTCATAGATGTGACTCAGGTCCATAATGAGTTGACTTTAGTATGGAAGACTATCCTAGAGATTGTGGGTGGTCCTGATTCAATCAGTTGTAAGGACTTAAGAGCAGAGTTGAGGCTTCCCAGAAAAGGTGGAACTCTGCCTATAGACAGTGGCTTTAGCTTCAGCTATGTCAAGAGTATCAGCATACCCTTCCTGTTAGCCTGCCTTAAGGATTTCAGTGTATCTGGCTAGTTCCAATCATCATATAAGCCAATTCATTTTAATAAGTCTCTTAGTATATATATCTCCTGGCAGTTCTATTCCTCTATTCCTCACGTGGACATACAGAATGAGGCAGGGGTAAGGAAACCAATATTGACAACTGGAGGCACAGTGATGATGCAGAGGAGGAGGCAACTGTGTCTGCCCCGGGGGACAGATGGGCACAATTATTGTTATAGAAAAGCTACAGCAATTCTTGAGAAATTAATAATGAATGATGGTCTAATCAGAAAGCAAAGTAAGGAGAACCCAAATGCAGTGAGAAAAAGTACATGAAAAAGAAAACATGGAGACATGCTAGATTTCAGGAAAAAGAAAGAGTTGACTTATATGTATGATTATATGGAAGGAATAAAGTGAGAGATGATGAATTTAGGACTAGCTAAACATGGATCATTAAAGTCATTAAATGTCAGGTTAAGTTATTCTAATAAAGTGTGAGCTATAATGAAAGGTATAATACTATATATAAATACAAGCAAAATTTGTGTTTTATAAAAAGATGGAGATGTGCAGATGATAGATTAGAATGTAGCATATATGAAGTACTAAGGTAAGAGACACATTCAATGTTAATGTGACACAGGTTGAGATCTTGAAAAAGGACAATGCCAGGTGGGTGGGAAGAAGGAACTAATTACAGATATATTCAGGAGGACCTAACTATTTATTACATATGGGGAATAAGGGAAATTTCCTGTCTAGAAAGGTATTGTATTTATAACTATATTCAGGAAACCAGTAGCAGTAATGAAGATACTCATGTCAAGAAAGGAAATAGGGTATTCAATTATAGAAAGTTCAGTATTAAATATCTTGGTCCTTAGGTGCACGTGAAATGCCACATACACGATAAATATACTCATGTGTACCTTAAGAGAGAGAATGTTAGTATTTCATGCAGTTATGAGTAACAGAAAACCATCACTTGAGTGGTATAAACAAGCAGAGGTCATCAGATTATGTAAAGTCTTGAGACTGTCATTCCCAACATAGACATGGTGTCCAGCAATGCTACCGAGGACCCAAGCTTCTTTAATCTTCATGTTGCACCGGTACAAAGAGGAGAGTATTTTTTACTCATATCATAAGACTAGTTGCTATAAATTCAGGGACTGTGCTTGTTCCAGGAAAGAAGAAGGGAGAAGAACAAAGGACAAAAACTAAACTGCTTTTCCTCTGTGCATGTGCACCTGTAAGAGAAAGACAGAGATAGACTCCTTCCCCAGGGATTTCTGTTTATACCCCATTACATAAAATCATGATAAATGCCCCTTCTCCAGCAATAAGAGACCGGGATGTTGAGTATTTTGGCTTTCCAGACTCTAAAATAAATAAAGGCAAAGAAAACATGACTTGAACTTCCTAATGAGTGGGTAAGCCATTAGTCTCTGCCACACAGGTGATATCTAGAAGCACAGGGATAAGTAGGATTAAAGATATTAGTATAAGTGAACTTCTGTGGTTATGAGATGAGAAAAAGACCAGAGGTGTTAAAATTATATCTTGGGCAACAAATAAGGAGTTCACAAAGTAAAATGGAAGGGAGTCATCCAAAATATACAGTCATAATATAGTGATGTCAAATAAGCCAAGAAGAAAGGAATTTTGAAAAAGTATCTAAGAAATTTATACATGAAAAATATTGAAATTTGAACATTAGATTTGCAAACTAGGGGGTAAACTATGACTTTTACCAGTTTCATTCAAGTATTTTTCATGCAATAGCTTTATTGAGTGACTAATATAGTCATTGTGTTGGGTGCTGAGAATATACTAGTGATGAAGACATATTGCTACCTTGCCTCAGTATATATATATATATACACATAAAATGTATATATACATTTAAAAATGTATACATTACATGTAAATTTGTACAGATACAGATACAAATGTACAGATATATACATTTTTTAAAATGAATTAAAGGAGACAATGAATAAAACAATAAAATAAAATACAAATCAACGGATTAAATAAGCAAAGGACTGAGAGAGAAAATCAGAGAAGGGAACACCATTTAGGTTGGGTTCTCATAGATGGTTCCCCTGATGAGATTCAAAGGAAATATGGTGGGAAGGAAGAGACCCTCTTGCTGAGCAAGTAGCAGGTGAAAATTCCTTAAGGTGGGAAAGGCATGATGTGCTTGAGAATCTAAAATTCAAGGTAGTTAGAGCATAATGAAGAAGACAGAGGAGTAGAAGATAAAAGGTTGAAGAGACAGGCTTGGGCCATATCAGGCCAAGTTTCTTGGACCATGAAAAGGAGTGGATTTTATTCCAGGTAAAATTTAAAACTTTGATGGGTCTTAAGTGGAAGCAACCCCATAATATGACTTACATTAAATTATCACTTCTGAAGGAATGTTTTAAAAGGCATAAGAGTGAAGGGGTGGGGGGAAGATGATGATGATGATGATGATGATGAATTCCAGTAAAAAGGCTGTGTATTTCTCCAAGAGAAAATGGTAGCTTGGATTTGGGTGGTGGTAGTGACCACAGCAAGATGTCAGTAGAGTTGAGATATGTGTTTAACAAACAAGAAACTAAGGGTAAGTTAAAGTAAAAATTATGAGCTCTTGTCTTAAGTCAGGTTCCCTGGAAGGAGACTCTGACATAAAGATTTCTACTCAGGCATTTTTGTAGAAGCGCACTTGGGAGCGACACTGTAAGGAAATTAAGAAAGCAGGATGGGGCAGAGGAAGCAGTTTAGATGCAGTTGCCGCAGAGGTCACAGCCAGTTTCATGGGTGTTCTAAGGTGGATGATGCTTTGGAGTTGTCCAAATAGAGACAATGGGATTGGTACTTGGACCCTTAACTGACTAGTCATTTAATAAGGCTATCTGTGCAGGGGCCTTAACCTTGGGGTAAGGCAGGTTCCTTGGGTAGGAATTAATTCATAGAAAGAGATGTACTACAGGTATCAGCAAATACTCCTAGAAGATGGGAGAGCAAGTGACTGAAGAGAGTATGGAAGAAGGGATCTGAATAGTACATCACATCAGCTACTATAATGCTGTAAAATGCGTGCACACACACACACCCCACAAACGTCTGTGGTTAATACAACCATGGTCTGGATTTTTTTGTTTGTTTGTATGTTTGTTTTTTTTTTCCTCCCAAAAAAGTCCAAAGTGAATGTCCTAGGCAAATCTTCTACATGGGTCTCCTATGAGAGTTCCTTCCTATAGTGGATGCAGGATATGTCCCTGAATATATCCAGAATATATCCAGAATATGAGAAGCAAACTCCTTTGGTCATTTCCTCAGTAGCCTTTCCCTTACCTTCTGTAATTTTAGTTTATTTTTGTTATTGTTAATGGCCACACCTGAAATGAGTGTTGGAGAATACACCCTCTTTAAGGTCTTCATAACTTTCAGAACCCAGGTCCTGCTTGGACAAGGCAGGAGGGTAGGTAATGAGGATTGTTTTTAGCCTTGAATAGTCAAAAAAAGTTTTCTGAGTTCAGGACCATGATCCATTTGTCAATATAATTTCTTTAGAAATGGAGTCGGCATCTGATTTATTCCATTTCAGCCAGTGCTATGTGCCAGTAATCACTTACAAGGTTCTTTCCCAGACATTGTTCTTAACTGCTTTATTTTGCTCCCTCGCTCTTTGAGTTCTCTCTGCAGTTAATGGAGACTATTCTGAGACTATATGAAGAATAGGAAGAAAGACCTTACTCTGAACCTGACCTTTGGCCTAAATTGCTTTTTTTTCTTTTCTTTTTTTTCTTTTTTACTGAAATATTTTCCTGGGCCCTGGCCATGAAAATCCCTTTTAAATCACAACTCCTACTTTTTAGGATTTATTACCTGTCATCTTTTCCAACCTTGCAAAGCTCTGAATTTCTGAATCCTTTCATTTCTGCTTGCAGACTGGCCCACTATACCTTGAGTTCATCTCTTTCTGTTCAAACAAAGTCAATAACAACCAACCAATAAACACACCTTGAAGACCTGTCTTCCTACCTCTACCCTAGAGATGCTGGCCAATATGGCATATGTTCCAGAGATGGCAGATTTATCAAACATTTTTCTGTAGACCGTTACCATTTTTTCAGTCTTTTGTGTGAGTGTCCCTCTTGCCAACCACCATACAGTTAAGCCAATGTTATATGATTTAGATTTCTTACCTTTACTAAAGTAAATAAAATATATTCTCAAGGGACCAACTTCTATATCAGGGCAAACATTAGCTGCTATGTTAAACAGTACCCAAATTTTAGTGTCTCAGTATAATAAAAGTTTATTTCTTAGTTTGTTCAGATAGAGATCATAGGGTTCTCATATACATTATAATTAAAAATTTGGGGGAGTTTTCATTTGGAAGCTGTAACAACTTGAGAGTACTTCTCTTCTATCAGATACCAGGGATAAAGTTTGAGACATTGAAGAAGTCACAGTTGGAAAAGGTGCTTCACTTCTACTTATATTCAGTTGGTCAGAATTCAGTCTTATGATCTCATAGAAAAGTACTGGGGTAAGTTTCTGGGAAGCATAGGCTTCCTGTGTATTTAAGGAAGAATGAAAAATATTGATAGGCACGTGGCACTAGAGGCATGCTGGAGATATGATTGATATGATTTTTAAAAGATTATTTATTTATTTATTTATTTATTTGACAGACAGAGATTACAAGTAGGCAGAGAGGCAGGCGGGGGCGGGGAGGGGTGGGTGGGAGGGAGCAGGCTCCCCGCTGAGCAGAGAGCCTGATGCGGGGCTCGATCCCAGGCCCTGAGATCATGACCTGAGCTGAAGGCAGAGGCTTAACCTACTGAGCCACCCAAGTATCCTGATATGATTTTGTTTTGATAGTTTGTGTATGTGTGTGTATGTGTTGGTGGGTTGTGCAAAGAGTAGGAGATGCTGAGGTAAAAGAAGTATTAAAAGAAACCAAAGGCATCTTATGGATTATTGTAAGATGGTGTATCAATGGTTTCAACATCTTCATTGGTTGGCACTGGGAATACTTGAATGAGTCAGCTGAAAGGAATAGGGAGAGTGACAATAGAGCTAGATTTTGACATCAGAAGTTCAGAGTTAATGCAAGTTCTACAAGTAGGGAAAAGCCTGATTATGGTGCATTAAGAAATAAATAGTTTTTAAGTATATAATGATCATCACAATAGATGAAGTTTCAAGAAGTTTAACAGAGAAAGAAGGGAGAATATTAGCATGATAGGTAATGCGGACAAAAACCAAGGTCCACGTTTCTCAGTTATTTTTATACTCACACATTTTCTGAAGTAGCCTTCTTTAAGTGTGTCACTATATATTATATGTGACTTCATACATACATAAGTTATATTGTTATAGCAATGTCTGTCATTAGGACACTGAACTAGAAGTTCATGTTGTAAAATATACATTATGGTACAACTAGATACATCTCATAATAGGGATACTGAAATATAAAGTAAAATTTCAATAAAATAAGCTTCACGTTACAAATATATAAGAGAATATGATTCAAGTGTAAAGTTAATTGAATAAGGTAATGCCTGGGATGCTTCCCTTCGTTCTATAAGTTACAATTTTGGGAAAGTGCTCTAGTATAATCAGTCATCTACTAGGAAATGTTTAACAACTCCTCTCTCTTTGGCAGAGGTGGTGTTGGGGGTGGAAGCAACTCATTGGGTAATCTCTGTTCTACCCTCCCAGTACATATTTCTACCACAGCCTATTTCAAGCTGTGGACAGGACATCACCGAAGGCAGAGTTTAAAAGAGAGGACATGGGCACAACAACAGTTGGCTTTGGCAAGAGCCAACTCCAGAACATTATTGGTTGTAGTTATGGTTAACTAGTTTAGCACTGCTTTGGATCTCTTAGCACCTTGAAAATGTCAGCCCGATATTCTGGCATTTGGGATGTCTCAAATGCAAACTGTTTCAAAGAGACTGGTCCTCCACAAGCTGTTTCGTTTACTTCTTTAAAGGTAGAGAGGTTTAGAGGAAAAAGCATGTTAAAGAGGCAACCCTGAGGAAATAAAAAAATCTTGAAAGAAGTACAGAGAATGACACAGTCTTGATGAGAGGAGAGAGGTGCCTTTGTCCTTTGAGGTCGGAAGGAAAGAAATGTTGCATGTGGATTTGTATGTGTGAAAGGAAGTTGAAGGATCCCATGCCTGATAGATTCTTTTGTGCCCATGAAAGAAGAAACAAGGTCACGTGCTATCAGGCTTGGAGCTGATCACAGCCTACTTCTCCAGTTTCATCAACCAACTTTCTCCTGCTTATTCATTTTTATCACACACTAGCTTTTTATCTGGTAACCAACAGTTAGAACTTCTCTGCATGGAAACCCTTCACACCTTCTATTCCTCAGTCAAGGGTCACTGTCTCATCCATCTGTGTTCTGCTAACTTCTACCCAATACTGTGGTTCCAACTTAAATTATCACCTCGGAGCAGCAATCTCTGGCTTCTCTTTCACATTAGATTTTTCCCATTATACTACCTCATAAGATCTTATACTTTTAATAATACTTACTTCCTAATTTCACGTTTATTTCTGCCCTATTTTTTCCACATGAGGTAAACCATGAGATCAAGTCATACATCACTTTCTCCTCAGTGTCTGCACTTAACGAATATTTAATGAATGAATGCATGAGTAAATGAATGAGTGAATAAACAACCAGATGAACAATGAAGACTACCTAGCGTAATTTATAACTTCATCTGAGGGTATCAATAGAGGAAGCTTATCAAGGATGAGAAAGAAATTCTCATTGGCAAGCCGTAGAAATAAATGCCCCGAAAAATTTGATTGACAAGTTTGTATGTTTGACAATTCAGTATACACTTATTCCCATGTATCTTCAGACTTTTCTCAAATTGGTGATTGTCAAAAGAGAAGAAATATTGATCTCATCAAAGCTAGTCCCCAAATGCATCTGTGAAGGACAGACACGAGAGAGCCCATCTCAGAGACTGTGATGGATTGGATTCTCTGGAAATACAGACATATTAGATGCCTTCCAGACATAACTAAAAGGCCAGTGGAGTTCGGAGGGAAAAGATAAACAGGGTAAACACACAGAAACAGGAATCTCATAGCTCACCTCAAACATTTTTTTTCCTAATTTTTAACCTCATTAGACAATGACAAATGGGACAACGATGAAAAGGAGGCAGTGGTGGGAAGGAGCCAGGGACAGGTGCCATAACCAACATCAGATGAGCATTCTGTACTCCATTCTCATTCTGTGTGACAAGTTTCATAATGCAAGAGAGACATATTAATGACAATGATGATGATAAAAGTTAACCCTGCACAGAACTTACTGTGAGCCTACAATGTCCTGAGTAGTTTTCATTTTAGTAATGCATTTAAGTGTCACAGCTCCATGAGACCTACTAGTATTATCCTCATTTTACATGGAGGAAACTAGATTACTAATTCTACATAAATATTAGATTTCTTTTATCTATAATAAAATTAATAAAATTTTGAAAAGTTGATCTTTGGTTCTTGAGCAAACATGTGTTTAAGTGGTAAAGTGTTTAAATGGCATTTAAACAAAATAGGTCAAATACAGTGAAATTGAAAAGTGCACTCTGATTCCCTTTACCCAGGATGTCATGGAATCATTAACAGTCACTTCAATATCCTATTTTTGCAAAGACCATAAATGTTAAAACATTTTACCTCTAAGCTCTCAGAAAAAAAGCTATTTAACCTTCTAAATCAATGCCCAGACTTTCTATAGTAGTGGGCATTGACACATCTTTTCTATGAATGTATAAAATCAAAGAATCTTGAAACCTGAGATAATTCTGCTTTATAAGATTTTAAAGGTTAAAGGCATAGAATGATTTAAGTATTTAGAAGAGTAAAGGAGTGTTTTCTGAAGCAAAGAAATCACTCTAAGTTATTCAAAGGCTTCCTTTTCCTCAGGGCAGCTTAAATAATTGGATTCATGGGTATCTGAATCACTGGCAGGGGGTAGAGAGGAACTAATGTCACTTTTCATATTCATCCTAAAATATTTGCTCCACTTTATTATGTCATTTAAAAATAAACTCTTTCATAGAATTAAATACTAAGTATGCAAAGTAGGATCTCAGGCAAACTATTTTTACAATAGTGTAGAGGAAATTACATAAACTTCCTCTAACATAAATTTTATAAATTTAAACTGGGTAATCATTTAATCATTGATTATTGAGGACACTTTATTTATTATCATCTATACATTTAACTTATAACTTTATAAGACTGATATTACCATTTAATAAGACAAATGCCATATCTAATACAATTCCAGGTCTTGAATTCTGTATTTTGATGTATTTTGATAGTTAGCTGCAACTAGTGAACAACACTCTAGCTATCATAAGTTATAATAAAGGTTAGGTTAACAATTATAAGATTAAGGTGAAATATTTACAGAATCTGCTTGACTATCACAATGTTCTTATATGTTAATGTCAGAATAACAGGGGCTATCTCTCCAGATTAGTTAATTCACATAGTATAAATTTTCGTCCAAGGTTTCAAGTTAGGTTAACATATTAGGGATTGTTGATGAGATTGAATACATAAAGAGAAATACTGACTTTTACATCAAGGATATAATCTAGTATAAAGATGTAGTTTTTCTCAGTGGAAAGATATTCTTAGTGATAAGCTTAGTAAAATAGTTGGCACTAATTCTTAAATAGAGAAAGACAAGTTAGATTGATAAAAACTTAAGAAAAAAGATAACTGAGGAAGCCTGGGTGGCTCAGTTGGTTAAGGGTTTTGGCTCAGGTCATGATCTCAGGGTGGTGAGCTAGAGCCCTGCATTAGGCTCATGGCTCAGCTGGAAGCCTGCAGGAGATTATCTGTCTCTCCCTCCATGCCTCCCTCTGCTTGTGTTCTCTCAAATAAATAAATAAAATCTTAAAAAAAAAGAAAGATAACTAAACTGATAACAAAAAAGTCAAAGGAAAAAACCCTTAAACTAGTGCCAATACCATCTATTTTTTTTATTTTTATTTAAATTTTAGTTAACATAGAGTGCAACATTGGTTTCAAGAGTAGAATTCAGTGGTTCGCTACTTCCACACAACAGCCAGCACGCATCACAAGTACCCTCCTTAATCCCCATCACCCTTGTAGCCCACTCCCCACCCACCTCTCTCCATGAACCCTGTTTGTCCTCTATAGTTAATAGTCTCTTATGGTTTATTTCCCTCTCTCCTTTCTTCCCCCGTTCCAATATGTTCATCTATTTTGTTTCTTAAATTCCACATATGAGTGAAATCATATCGATACCACCTAATTTTAACATCAAAAAACAAGGTATTTGCAAGGATCATAGGAAGGAACATTAATGTTTATGCCCAGATTCCTGAAATGACTATCTTCCTACTACTGATAGAATGTCTGTAGCTCCCAGAATTTGGAGTAGATAGTAGTGTGCTTATCTAGTTGGTGATTTGAGAAGAATAGTTCTAAAAACAGTTGGTCATGTTATTGAGAAAATGTTGGGTATGCAACCACTTGTATGCTGCTTGTCAAGTTATGAATCAGGAGACTACATCCATATCCTCCTCAGTTGGTCTTACTGGGCCAAGTGGGAATAAAATCCAAGTAATAAGACTGGTGAAATATTTCTATCTCCTGTTACTCTGAAAATGCCAGAAAGGTCATGATTATTCACAGAGGTCCTTCTTATAATACTGAACCTTACCAAAAATCCTGATGTCACACAGTCAAATATGTAGCTTGCAGTAAAGATTAAATTTTTTTAGCCACATTATGGTTTATAAAATGGCTTTTATGGATTTTACTGGATTTTGAGTGTTAATTAGCTGATATAATACATGCAAAGTCTCTGAATATTACATTATTAATATATGTAGTTATAGTATTATAAAAAGTATTATTATTATAGTATTACTGATTAGGTACAGAAAGATTGTTTTAACTTCAAAGTGTTAATAGTTCCCATAATTTTTTTTTAAAAAAGGGAAAGACTGAGGACACTGATTATAAAGCAAAAGAATTATTACAGAGGTCTTTCCAAATATTATTTAATATTTACTGACTATGCAATAAGCATTTTTATAATCTTTTATATAAAAGAAAATTCTGGGTTTATCACAATATTATAAAGACTGATGTTTATAATTTAAAATTTATAGAGTTGTGTATTTCTCACTCATTGGCATTTAATATATTTTAAAAGGATTTAGAAGTGAATTGGGGATCATTTCACATTTTCAAAGCACTTTACTGTATTAAGTACATAGCTTATTTCCTTGATTATAAACTTAAACAGAAAACTGGATAACGCCTAACTTAACCAAGGTTTATAGAATAAGAAGAATTATTTTACATTAGGAAAGAAATACAATCTAAAGCTAAGTCACTATAAGATGATCTAGAAATTATTAATTCAAAGACAATTAAAAATCATTAAACTTTAAAGCCATATTAAATGTTTACCAGAGAATGTCTTAATTATCCAAAGACACTGAAATAATTTCTTTAGTAACAGAAAAACAATAAACGGCACAGTTTCTTTTCACAGGGAGTATAAACACAGTAAATGTCGTGGGTGGGGCTTTAATGTGCCCACATTAGGACACTGAGCATGTTAATATCAGAATGGACCAGGAGCTCTTTTGAATGCATATCTAACATATATTGGTGCTCACCCTATTTGTATGTTAAAATGTAAGAATTTCCTGAAGAGATAAAATTAAATAATTGAGTTGACATAGATTGAAATTTGATGCAGAGATTAAATAAGCAAATCCTTGTGGCATATCCTAAGGGAAAGTGAATTTGGTTCTTAATAGGAAAAAGTCAAAGTGTTTGGGCATCATCCAGGGAATAAGCTTTGTAGAGAAAGAAATTGTAGGCTCAATAATCTGTGATATAACTTGTGCACTTCTAAAAATTTGAGAACTATGAACTTGAACTTCTTAAGATAAAGCACTATAAAAAAATCAATAAGTACAAGTCAAATATAATTGTAACCCTAGGGATTCTGGGGGAAAAAATAGAAGAAAGTCCACTCTGTTCAAGATTCCAACTATTAATTTTAAAATCATAATAGTAGTTGGCAAGAAGAGTTAAACGGAAATGATGTCAAACTCAACAACTCAGAGTACCACCTTGAGCTGAAGTTAAGCTCAGAAGGTTGCGTAAAAATTTTTAATGTATGTGGGAAACTAAAATGCCTGGAACAGAACATATAAGCTACTGTGAAATCTGTGAGAGATTTTATTAAAAAGGAGTTAGGTCAAGTGAGAGCCTAGAAATATGATGCAAGTCAAGGATCAAAGAGTATTATTATTTTTTTTAACATTGTCTTCATTACCCATACCCAGGTCTTGAATATATGAATGTTACCCAAGGAGAAATTATGCAAGACTTAGTTAGAAATAAAATATACCTTAAATATTCCAATTTTGTATTTTCCATAGAAACATAAGTAAAAATGAGAATTACAACCCAGACTTCTATTCTCAGAATGTGGCGACTGAAAGACACTTGTAGATAGGTAGTCAAGAACAGGAATTTTTAAAAAAAAAATAATAATTTCTTCGAAATAATTATCAATAATAAAATAATACCAGAACTTTCTAAAACAGAAAAGAACAATAAAACCTTTGTGAACAATTGTCTGTTGCTGAATATTCACCTCTATGAGCTTAATTATGTGCCCTCCTATATTCATATGTTGAAGCCTGAACACCCAGTACCCCAAAATGTGACTGTATTTTGAAAGAGGGCCTTTAAAGAAGTGATTGAGTTAAAATGAGACCATTAGAGTGGACCCTTTTCTCGTTTGATGAGTATCCCTATAAGAGGAAATTTGGACACACAAAGACACCGGAGATGCATGCACACAGGAGAAAGACCATGTGAGGACACAATAGGAAGACAGTGGCCAAATGCAAGGCAAGGAGCTAGGCTTCAGAAGAAACCACACCTGCTGACATCTTGAGCTTGGACTTTGGCCTTCCAAAGGCCTGTGAGACTGTGAGAAAATAAATTTCTGTTGTTTAATCCAGCCAAGCCTATAGCATTATTGTTATGGCAGCTCCAGCAAACTAATGCACCCAAATATGGTTGATTCTTGTTATTCACAGAAATTATGCTCTAAAAAGTTGCTATGAACACTGAATTAGAGAATCCTAGACCATTAGTCTTAGGGGAATTACAGGGTCAGTTTCCTGAATGCCTCTGTTCATTACATTTTTATCAACTGGTCAGTATATAACATTGTTTTACATACATTTTTGTGTAGAGAGACCCATTTTAATATTATTGTTGATTTTTTAACAATTAAGCACATGGCCAACAGCACTATAACTCATGCCTAAATAAAGCTCATCTAACGTGTATTATCTCCGGAAGGCCCATCATGGCTGTCTTGCACTTTGGAACACTGGATAACACTTCAGCACTATGCTTTGAGACATTTCACAGTGAAATCACCAACAAAAAGCAAATAAATGTGAAAAAAGTAGCACTAAATAGACTATGAAGAGGACACTTGTTCACAGTATGAAAGCTGAGACAGGAATACAGAGCTTCCCTTTGTTTAGCCTCAGCTTGCAATGTGCATACTGGGTGACAAATATTTTGTCACTCTGGGCACACTCAAAATGTCATGAAAGTGCCAAAAATATTAATTTGGGGGATACAAATAAAATTTAGAAGGTAAGAAAATAGTTTCAGAATAACCATTACAAGATATCCGTGTAGTTAAGAATAAAATGTCACTAAATATGGAATTGGTTTTCAAAAATAGTTTTAGTATTGAAAATTATGTTACAAATGGAAATGGAAGTGGTGATTAAAATAATTATTTCTGTAAACTGTGTAACCTGCTGGTTTCTAAGTTTATGTAGACATGAGCTTTAAATTTTTAACTTTTGAATGCTTCACTTTTTCTGGTGAAGCTGGATAAATTACACAGATTATGTTTTTTAAAAAGAGGCACTCAATAAATAGGTCACATGGATTGTCACTGTGTTAAATCTCTCCCTCTAGCAGGATTTTTTTACCCTTAGTCTACTCACTACCTGGGCTTTCTGCCTCTCCTATGCTCTCAAGCTTTTATTTACACACAGAATTCTGTAGATTATCTACTTGGAAAAAAACTCAGGACGTTCTTTGGCACGCTCATTAACCGATGATTCTTGCCAAGTACAACCCATAAGATACGATCCAAATGAAATCATGCAATTATAAGAAAGAGACAAAAGTAAGACTTGAACCCACACAATGACTGAGGCCACAGAACGAAAGACAAGCATGCAAGGTGGCTAATTGACCTACCCAAAGGTGGAATGAAAGTGTCTTTTCCCCCTTGCTTTCTCATGACATCATCTTTGCCTTGGGCTCCATTCTCAGTAATGGATTCCCACTGCAACACAGTCAAATACACCTGTTTCTCAAGGGTCTGTTCTCTCCCTTTTTCAAGATGAAAGGCCATAGAAATACAAGGGTCTATTCACTCAATTCTAATCTAATCTCCTGCAAATCACTGTCACTAATTTTTATTTATTCAACTGGATCCATGACAATTCTTTTTTTTTTAAGATTTTATTTATTTATTTTACAGAGAGAGAGAGATCACAAGCAGGCAGAGAAGCAGGCAGAGAGACAGGAAGAAACAGGCTCCCTGCTGAGCAGAGAGCCCTGATGAGGGGCTCGATCCCAGAGGACCCTGAGATCATGACCTGAGCCAAAGGCAGAGGCTTTGACCCACTGAGCCACCCAGATGCCCCAATCCGTGACAATTCTAAATATTTTCAACAGATCTAAATGGGATCAATCCTCTTTTAAAAGATAGCAATATTCTTAGTCCATGGTAAGCACAGCCTTAACATTTAAGAAACAAAATATGCTAAGAAATTGAAGATTCTTTTAAAAATTTCTATATGAATACCTTAACAATAATGTATTAGTTCACTTTTTACACTAGGGGAAGACATAAGATACAAAGATTTTATGTCGGTATCTATAATTAGAGATGTAAAAATGTTTATTGCCTTTGTCTGAAGCCAAATCTATATAGTAGATTTAAAAGTTTATATTTTATTTGGTCTTGATTTTTTTATTTTGAAAGGTCAAATGTACGATGTGATTAAGCATGGGGAGACTTTCAGCTTGCCTAATTAAAAAGAAAAAGCAATACTTTAAAGAATGTAACTTTTACATCTACCAGATAAGAAATAATTAAAAATTACTAAAACCTTGTATTGTGTCACAGCAAAAAAAGCAAACTTCCAGTTGATCAGTAAAACTACAAATGGACATCAACCATTTTGGAAGGTATTTTAATAACAGGATTCAAGACCTACAAATTGCTAACAACCTTTCAACAAGGAATTTATTAAAGCAAGGGTCATGGACCTAGGATACAACAAACTGTTGAAATAGGTTGAAAGTCCCAAAGCAGAAGAGATGTTAGTTTTTGGTATATTTGCAGAATGAATCAACATTTACCAGTCATCAATGTAATAGATATTTAGATACTATATTTGAATACCAAGTGGGATTTTTTACTTCCTCTGAGTATGGAGACTAAGAGCTAGAACAAAGTAGTATAAAGTAATTCCACTTTCTAAAGTGAGATCGATAGAGCCAGGCACCCCCTACAGGGTCCTCATGTCACAGGCTGTATTAAACATTCCTCTTTTGAATGTCATTTCTGCCTTTACTATTACAGATAGACCATACCTTTTGCCCTGAACGTTCCAGTAGCCAAATGGTGTTGATTCAGTGGACTAAAATCACAAAAGTAGCATGAAGTTTCTAATACGAAGTCTTAGGTTTAAGAGGTACTTGTCACATGCATCCTCATAATGAAAGCTTATTCAACTGGTAAACAGTGAATAATATCTGTATAGCAACATAGCAACTCTAAATGGTAATACTTATTTTTTCTAAATTCCAATGCAGTTAGTATAGTATATGGTGTTCTATTGGTTTCAGGTGTACAACAATGATTCAACAATTGCACACATCACTCATCAAGATAAGTGTTCTCTGAATCCCCTTCATCTATTTCACCCATCGCTAGGACTTTTATTAGTACCCAGCTTTTTCTTAGCCAATATGATACATCCCATTGCCTTGAGGAGAACTAGGTTGATTTGGAGGAAGCATAGAGATAAAAAAAAAAAAAAAAAGTTAGTGAATTCGTGTTCCTTTTTGGTTTCTATGTCTTCCAAACTGAATTTGTAAAGCCAAAAAGGAAGCCCCAAATAGTAGATTATAATAAAATATTGCACAACTACATAGGCAGAAATAATAGAACCTTTGGGCCATAACCAGCAAGGCTAGAGAAGGAACGGAGCAGGGTGGGGCTAACACTTGAGGTATCGGGAGGCTGAAGGGTAGGGGGCATGGGAAGTCAGGAAAGAGCAGCCCTGGTGGGACCACTGTGGATGTACAGTCCTCCCCGGAGCCTCCCAGTCCACGTGGGCTCAGCATAATAGTGCAGCCCAGAGACTCCAGCAATCCCGTCAGCCCCAGGTCAGGAGTAGATGACCTTCCTTCTGAGGAATCATCAAAAGGTCAACAGTCACCCAGAGCTATGTCACAATGTCTACATCATTCAACTCATTTCATCGCAACATGATGGTGCACCATCATCTCACATCATAAGAAAGGGGGGGGGGGGGACAATCAGATATTTTGAGAGAGAGACCACATTCACACAACTTTTACTATTGTATATTGTTAACATTGTTTCTTTTTATTGTTAGTCATTGATCTCTCAAGGTGCCTAATTTATGAATTAAGCTTTATCATAGGAGTGTACATATAGCAAAAAACACAGTATGTATAGGGTTTGTATCTCTGCTTGCAGGCATCCTCATGGATAGGAATTCCTATCCTCTATGGATAGGAATCTCACCATGCAAAGGAGCTATTTTAGCTGTGCTTGCTATTGCCAGCTCTCACAGCTCACTGTGTTCTTTGGAAACAGATTCCTGAGGTTGAAAGGAGGGGGTTGAACTGGGAATACAGTGTGGTATTCTCTTGTTACTTGGGTGGTGGTGGTGTTTTTTTTTTTTTTAATACCTGAAAATCAGTGATGATAAGAAAGGGAAGCCTCCAAGATTTGTCCTTGAGAGTGGAACCGGAGAGAGATAAAACCCTCACTCTCAACTATAGATGAAGGCATTTTAGAGGAAGAAAGTCCATAGACTTACCACATTCTCCAGCGATGGCTAATCACAGCAAAGCCCAGGTAGCTGGTAATGAAGGCTGGGGGCTGCATTCTTGTGGCTGAGATTGGGTCCTGCTGGATGAGTGAGCTTAACCGAAGAACAATCCGTAGGACAGCTGCAGGAATAAATATATCACGAATCATTTAGTCCATATATTGGTCCATTGAGATCTCCAAGGGGGTTAAAAAAAAGTGCTATTTTTATTCATAATTTGATTTAAATACCTGTGCTAACTGTGCTATAGCATTAATGTGTAAATCCAGAAATTATTATGGAACAAACAAAAAAAGTGAGGCCAACTCTGAGGTCTAATCAGGGAACTATTGATCACTGCCAGTCTTGGGGCTGGCCAAGGAATAGATCAAAGAGGGGATGGAAGAGGAGGAGATCCACACTGCCTTGAGAGTGTAGACACTCCTCTGGGATTTTAGCTGTGGGGTAAGAGACTCATCTGGAAAATGGGTTCCAGAATGCAAGGATGTCACCTGGAAATAGGAAGAGAGGCTGAGGGAGGGCAGTTGAGCAGGCTATTCAAGGTCCACTCTAGGCAAGTTAGGGCAAATACCTAGATTTCTGCCCTTACTTGTTCATTAATGTATTTAAACCACTTCACTGTCAGTTTTGCCTTTTGAGGTGTCTGTTGACTACTTTCTCCAAATATTTACACTCCACACTGCTACAAAATTATTAAAGAAGACAAAATGATACAATTTTGCCGAGTTTCCAAATAGCCTTTCCCCCAGTTTTGGGTTTTTTGTTTGTTTGTTCATTTGTTTTCTTCCCTTCTGAAGAGCTGTCCTCAATTTATAGGACAGTTGTTTTTCATTCCTCAAAGAACTGGGTTGAAACGGGACCAATATCAAGGTGCCAACTCAGCAATCCAACTATACTATCTTCCCTTTGCTCCTGTGTATCAAGGAAAAGACCCTCGGCTAAGATAGAAATCAAAGGTCCCTATGTTCTAGATGTAGAGCAGTTTGTCTTTCCCTCTGAGTATACAGTTTCATTTATTTGGGGAGAGAAGGCATAAAAAAATTCTGAACAGGCTCTGAATATCACCTTCCAATATGGCCAACTTCAACCCACAGAGCTAACTTTAAAAAAACAAAGCAAAGCAAAGCAAAACAAAACATTCCTTTGAAATATCTTGTCAGGTTTTAGCAGTGCTGAACAGTAAAATATTCGTGGCAAAGTTGAACAAAGCCTGGACACAAGAGGCATCTCTAAAGAGGGTGCAAAACCTCCTACCACTGCATGATCCAGAGTTAGTCCCAAAGTCAAGCAAAAGAAACAAAGACAAAGTCATTCCCCAGAGAGCCTGCCACAGTAGGTAGGATCCAAGCTTCATGCAAATGGAGGGCAACCATCACTTCTGTCTGGCCATATCTGAGAGGACCCCAGCCTGACAGCTGCTAAATTCTCAGGATGGGAAAGGAGACAGACAAGGAGATGATGGCTGTCCCTGGGCGAAAAAAGATCAATAAACAATAGGTCTAAACTCAGAAATGAAGGGACAAGTTAAAATTTTATTTTCCTCTGGAGACAAATTGAAATTTTATTTGCCTGGGCCAGGCACTAGAATAATCCAGAAGAGCTCACTCTGGTAAATCCTCACCCTTGGCCAGTTTCTACCAGTTTTCCCAGGATCTCATCAACTTTGAGCAAGTGGAGTTTATCACAGAGAATAGAGCTCGCATATTTACCAGAATTTGGTGTTTTTTCCATGAATTTTAATTTCAGTTTCCCCTTGGCTGCTTAAGCGAATGAGTGGTAACATTTTATCAGATTCACTATGATTCCCATCAATCATCCCATCAACCCTTGGAGGGGCCCATCCTGGGGCTCTTCAGAGATAGTGTGGGAGCATCTATAAGACCACTAACTTGGGGGACTTTTGTTTACCATATTGCAGTCTACTTAGATCGGAAGGCGTTCAAAGGATTAACAGGCTCTGAGTACTCTGGTAAATGTGGAGAGAGGGGAGTAGTGGGAGTCACATCCGTCTTACTGTCTTTGTCTTAAGTACTACCTCTTGTGTCTTTAATTTTTTATTAACCTTTTGCAATAAATATTTCAATGAAATTATTTTGAAATTTTGGAGCTTTTGGAAGTCTTCTACATGCCAGTTAAAACAACCCATTCTTTTTGTTGATTTGGGAGCCCTTGTGGTCAAGGACATTTCTTAACCACTGAGCTACCCAGGCGTCCCAAGGACATTTCTTAAATAAAGAGCTTGTCTCTCTGGAATGTTCCCCATAATGGCCATTGTAATTCTAGGTTGTTTTAGTAAGATTTTGCCATTTCTATAAATATTCACAATCTCCAGGATGATGATTCTCAGACATAAAATAAGTTGTTATGCCGGAAAGTGGCAGGGCACACTCAGTTCTCTGAAACTTGAGGACCCCATTCCTCTAGCTAAGAGTTGGGTTCCTCTGACTGGAATTAATACCTAGGAAGGATGTGCTGCTGAGGATCTTACAGTGTTTTCCAGTGAACCTTGTCTCACATAAATTTTCTTGAGGTTGGCAGGGGGTGTGGTGTCAATCTAGCTGTTCCATGACCAATGCATCCTAGCACAAGAAATCTTAGAGCTAGGTGGTGAGCACTCTAACAGCTTTAAAGCTCTCCAACCACCAGTTTGACAGCTTTGGCTTCCAAGATTCCCATTTGTAAAAGATTTATTATTCCTTTCACAAGATTTCTTCATAGTGGTAGACACCTTGATGGCTTTTAATGGTCTGGCTTTTGCCCACTTAGATTTTTTTTTATTAAATTTTATTTTTTTTATAAACATATAATGTATTTTTATCCCCAGGGGTACGGTCTGTGAATCGCCAGGTTGCCCACTTAGATTTTGATTTTGGTGGTCAAAACGGTCTCAGTTTCCTGTGTTAATTATTTCTCCATGTCCCTCCATGATTTATGCTGTGGACTTACCTTATGGCATTGTGAGTCTCCTCATGACCATCACCACTTTTGGACACTGGAATTTCCTTCTGAGTCCCCTCATGGTGCCACCTATTGCCGACTCCCAATTCCTGGCAACTCTCCAGGAATTTAATAAACTCCAGAACCTTTCTAGGGCCCCAAAACCTTTCTGGGAACCAGAACTTTAAAGACTCAGCAGGCGCTTCACCTGTGCATCTCCTCCTACAGGCCATTGGCAGTCAGCCCTGAATTTCATTCCTGGTTGTCAAACGCTGTTTAAAAAAATGATTAAAGAAGACAATTTAGGAGACATAATCAAAATTTAACACTGCTTGAAGTATACCGTTTTTGTTACTGTTTTTCTTGCGAACTGCAAAATGGGGTGGAAGACAAGAAGGTTTTATGGGATAAAGACTAATGCAAGGAAAGAAGAGACAAACAAAACAGCTGATAGGCTGGGGTCCCATAGTCACTTTGTTTGTTGAGAAGACCCGGAGGAGGCTTGGTGTTTGGGAACAGGCTGACTGTTTATACTGTGTTTCTGGGACATTACAGGGACATGGAAGTTATCTGAGTTTCAGTTTGCGGACACGGCACCCCCGGCAGGAGCAGCCCCATCATGGGCCTAGAAATGTATTTCAACACTACTTATTAAGTTGGACAAGGTTGCAAAACAAAACGGAAATAAACAAAAACCCCAAGCACGCTCAATTCAGTTGTGATTCCTGGTTGTTTCACACAGTCCACAGAATATATGCATCTAATAAATAGGAAAAGGAAGTAATAAGGATAATAATAAAGAGGCAAAATAGGAAATTTCTTGTATTAAATATCTCTTGTATTAAAAACACAGCCAAGCTAAAATAAAGGTTTCTAGGAGCATGAAAGAGATATAAATTCACCCGGCAGCCATGAAATCTCGGTTAGATACAGGAGACAGGTTTTGTGTTACATGCTTTCAAAAGCTGGAAGATTTTTCAGCTTTCTTATTTTTTTTTAAGATTTTATTTATTTATTTGACAGAGATCACAAGTAGGCAGAGAGGCAGGCAGAGAGAGAGAGAAGGGGGGAAGCAGGCTCCCTGCTGAGCAGAGACCCCAATGTGGGGCTCGATCCCAGAACCCTGAGATCATGACTTGAGCCAAAGGCAGAGGCTTTAACCCACTGAGCCACCCAGGCGCTCCTCATCTTTCTTATTTTCATAAACATTTTTCACAACCAATATTTTGGACATTATGGACTAACACAATGTTCAGGATTACACCCCTTATATACTGGTAACATGAATATTTACGCTGCCAGTTAAGACAACTGTAGAGTCCCAATAACTTGAATGATGGTATTTTCTAAAAATTTCAAAGCCCACTGAAAGTGTTTGCCTCAATACAAACCCACACAACCTCCAGATCTCTAACATCCTCATGCTAACGACTGCTAGACACGGCACACTACTGCACTCTTCATTTATATAACCAACAGTTGGTTGGTTGTATTTCTTCTTGGAAGTCTCACATTGAAACATTGACATCAAAGTTAACATGTCCACAAAATAACTCCTGATTCCTCTCCTTAGCGATGTCTTCAGATCCTCCTCCACTGCAGTAAATAGTAGCATTCTCCACTGTGTGGTTTAATCAGGAACCTAAGGAGTAGCCATGTTTTCTCCTCTCTGGTGTACATCCCACATGAATCAGTAAGTCAGACTTTTTCCATCCTCAACATATCTCCAAATTACCCAGTCTCTATACTTCCTTGCCAGCATCCTAGTTATAATTTTTCACCTGGACTATGGTGATAGTTTCATAATTTATCATCCACATCTGTTCTTGGCTTTGCTCTCATTATTGTCCACATACATAAAAAGGGGTAGTTTTCCCCCAAAGATTATTTACCATGCTGTCCTCTTTTCTTCTGGCTACTCGTCACTTAGCTCTCAACTCAAGCTCCACTTCCTCTGAGAAGCCTTTTTGATCTCTGTCACAGGGTAAGGTCTCTTCAATAGCTTTCTTCATTTTTTTTTTTTTTTTTAAAGGAAGACCCTCTTCTTTTTTTTTTTTTTAAGATTTTATTTATTTATTTGACAGAGAGAGATCACAAGTAGACAGAGAGGCAGGCAGAGAGAGAGAGAGAGGGAAGCAGGCTCCCTGCTGAGCAGAGAGCCCGATGCGGGACTAGATCCCAGGACCCTGATATCATGACCTGAGCCAAAGGCAGCAGCTTAACCCACTGAGCCACCCAGGCGCTCCTCTTCAATAGCTTTCATAGCACCAATCATCAATCTCTTAGAGAAATTCTAACATTACCATTTTATACTGACTACAAGATTACTTAATTGGTATTTATCTTTCCCATTAGACCAGCCTCATGTGATCTGGGCCATGTCAATTTTATCTATTTTACCCCAGTTCTAAGAACATCGGGCTCTCAGTGGATGCTCTAAACCTGTGTTAGGAGAGTAAGTACATCCCTTAGATAAGTCCCCATAGATCTGGACATTAGCTAGTCTTGCCGTGGGACTCTTTCCTTTGTCGGCTCTACCCCAGTCACACTGAGCTTCTTTCACTTGCCAGAAGGAGTTTCCCATCTCAGAGTATTCCAAAGAGAATTCTCAAAGTAATTCTAGATATTACTTCTACTTGGAATACTCTTCTGATGGTTCTTGATATAGGTGGCTTTCTCTCACCGTTCCATGGCCTACATGTATCTTTCTCAGGGCTCTGTTACTTGAACTCTTTTATAGGTTGGTGCAACTTCTTGGTTTTTCTAAGTTATTGGTATATCATTATTTTCCTCCCATTGTTTACCAAAATCATAATTCATATTCAAGTGTTACTTATATATTATTGCCTCCTCTCTTCTATATAAGCTTTCTGTGGAGAATAACATTATTTTATTCACCTACATATACTCAGAATCTAGCACAGTCCCAGACACATAAGGACTTAGTAAATATCAAGTGTCTGACTCTTTGTTTTGGCTCAGTTCATGGTCTCAAGGTTGTGGGATGGAGCCTTATGTTCAGTGTGGAGTCTACTTTGGATTCTTTCTCTCTCCCTCCTGGTGCTGCTCTCTCTCTCTCTCTCAAATAAATAAATAAAATCTTTTTAAAAATAATAAATCATAATCACATAAGAACACTTACAGTTAGGTTCAAGATTTTCCTCAATAAATAATTTAGGATCTACATTATCTCATATTTGAACAGGTAAGACTAGGTAATAGATCACTGTGAAAATGCTTTATATCTAAATAATTTTAAAATAGGTCTCAGCAAATATGCACGAAGGCCATGTAAAAAAGAGTACACCCATAGAACATCCAACATTAACCAAGGTAATTCTGGTGTACTTTTAAGGGTAAGTTGAATGGGAGAAAAGTTCAACTTTAGTTAACTGAATATGATAGGTTGCTGTGTAGGGTTTTTAGCTATAAACCAGTTCTGTATTTTGAGAAATGGCATTTGTCTAGAATAGTTTCTTTCTTGGCAAGATTTAGATGACGATATCTGCTATTTCTTACAGTCAGCTGGAAACAGTATATTCTACTGAAATAAGACTGTGGCTGTGGTTTCAGACATACTTGGATTCTAATCCCATTTCTATACTAATAAACAGCTACATAGAAATTTGGGCAATTTGTTTAACATTTGTCAGTTTAAAATGAGGGAAAAAATGTTTGCCTCTTCTGTAAAATTAGGTAACATTACTTAAGACATTTTCATCATGACTTCCAATTTGTCAACCTAAACTAGGGTCACCTGCATATAGAAACACATATTATCTTTTGCTTTTTTAAGATAAATCCAGGCAGAGAAGGGCTAGACAGCAGATGACCTGGGCAGGCTCCTGGAATGTCAATCTACAAATAGTACTGTTTCTCTGGGATTCTAAATATTACTGAAAATGTAGAGAACTGAATTTATCAGATTACATCACACGTCTGCTTCCTATGTGTCAGGCAATGTTATAAGCTTTTTAAAATATACTATACTGCTTAAATTCGGCTGCTAAATAAAAATAAATGGGGCAAACATTTTGCTCAGCCATCTACGGCATGCTGAAAAGCCTTCTAAATAATGCGTACAGCAAAGTGCAAAGTTTTATTGTGGTTGAGTGGCATATGCAAGTTTATGACAAAAGGAGAATTTCTAGGGGCACAATATTGAGAGAGGGCTGACTGCAGTGGTCTTACTTTGCCTGTCCCTTTTGCATCGCTTAACCTCTTTCCAAGTAAATGTTGAATAAATATTTAAATAATTGGGTTTAATAGGGGAACCACTCTTTGTAATATACTTTTTTAAAAAAAAATTTTATTTATTTATTTGACAGATCACAAGTAGGCAGGAGGGGGGGATGGGAAGCAGGCTCCTCATGGAGCAGAGAGCCCGATATGGGGCTCAATCCCAGGGTCCTGAGATCATGACCTGAGCCAAAGGCAGAGGATTTAACCCACTGAGCCACCCAGGTGCTCCTAATATACTTTTATTATTTGTTCTACTTTTAGATGCAAGCATGTGACTAATATACAATTATGCTAGCAAATCACTGAAATCAAACTTCTATAAGAAGTTTAAAAGATTGGGGCACCCGGGTGGCTCAGTCGATTAGGCATCTGCCTTCGGCTCAGGTCATGATCTTGGGGTCCTGAGACTGAGCCCCACATCAGGCTCTCAGCTCAGCAGGGAGCCTGCTCCACCTCTCCCTCTGCTCCTCCCCCCTGCTCCTGTGCGAGCTCACAGGTGCGTTCTCTCTCAAATAAATTTAAAAAAAAATCTGAGGAAGTTTAAAAGAGTATATTCTTTGTTATCGAATATAAATTATTACAGAATTTATCAAAGGACCATTTGAACCAACCCTGACTTTTGGAGTAAAAATCAAATGTAGGTCATTCATGAACACCAGTAGTGGGCTTTGGAATCGAGTTCATTGAACTTAGTTGGCAACATGTTCCTCTCCGTTAAGGAATTAAACAAAAGTCAGAAACGCCCTGGCTTTGGGTTTTCCCACCTAGATTTTGAAGTGGTAAACAACTACCAGAGCAGAGGCTTATATGCTCTTCATGCACAATACTGGCCTGAATATCTCTGTTTAGCAAAGTAGCAACAAGAAAATTCATAACTTTAGAAGGAATGCATATTAAGAATACAGATTATGATCTGGACGAAACAAAAAAATTATATATCTTATCCTAAAATAATATACTAATATGTATTCCTCTTAGGAAGTCTCAAAGTATTTTATTTATGGAATAGTCCTACAAATTAGTTACAAGATATATTTGTCTTCTCAAAATAAAAAATGTTAAACAAATATTTTAATCTATATTATATATCTATATACTCTATTATATATCTATGTTATATAGATATCTATAATATTAATCTTTGATTAATACCATTAATTTAATATGAAATACTTCTGGATTTAAAACTATATTTTAATGCAATAGTGAGCAAGTAGATAGATATAAACTTACATAATGCCACACTGGAAGAAAAAAATAGGCTTTCCTAAATATAAAATTTATAATGCCCAATAAGTAGTAAGGGAAAAAAGCGTTCTGTTGCTTAAAACACAAAGTTTAGAAATAAACTAAACGATAATGCAATGATAATGATAGCAACGTCTTGGACCTCGTCTTGGGGACCTCCGCCTCTCCCACCCTGCTCCCCCCACCCTGCTCCCTCTGGCTGAGACCACCTTCTCACCTGCCGGCGCCCCTCAGCAGCGATGTGGCTTCTTCTGGGACACACTGGGTCCTGCCAACCTCCTGCGCCTGTGCCACCGTCGACTGGGAGAGAACGGGATGATTATAACCAGCATCCAGTGAAGGAGGGGCGGGGCAGTGTCAAAGCTCCTCCCCGGGCCCCAGGCTCCGACGCCCGCCCTCAGGGGGCAGCCCAGCACCGGGGCTGATGTGCCTCCCAGCAACCTTACTGGGCGCCTTCCTCCCATTAAGCTCTCAAACTCCTTTCACCTGCGGAGGAAGGAACGAAAACACAAAATTTGGAGGTAAATGAAGTAACACGAGGATGATAATGATTTCAACATTTTTGGACTTCCTCTAGAATGAGATAACATTTTTTTTTAAATATATGTTCTAGACGTAAGTGAAGCTGCACAAAAATGGAGGAAGGCAGAAAATCTCATTCCTCTTTGACAAGTAAAGGGGTGGAAACTTGGTCTGATTAACTTACCCACGGAAACACGGCTAGTAGGTGATTGAAATGAACTGTAACCCATTGTTGTGCCCAGAACCTACCTCCAAGTCAGTTATAACTTTATTATTTAATGGCCATTTCATCAAGATGTTACAGTAGTAAGGAAGTCTTACAGAAAATATTCTTGTCTATAAATATAATCCATGCTTAATACATCTGTATATAGTAATGAGTTATATCAAAGAAATTCATGACATATGCATTATATAAAGCTTTATATATTTTTCTCATTTATATATTAATCTTTATTTATTAATTTCTTCATTCATTTCATAATATATATATTAAACTCATCCAAATTTCCCGCTACTTTGCTAGTTCTTGTTTTCAAGACTCATAGTATTTCATTTCACAAGTATAAAGAGCAAGAGGATATTCTATAAATTCGGCAAATACTTTTTTTTAACATTTGCTTGATTAAACTTGTGAAACATTTTTTAGCAAATACACAGAAACATGATTAAACTACTTTTGGTTCTTGTTATAAGACTGTCTTAGCACATAAGTTTTAGGAGAAAAATATTCACCAAAGTTTTGCTATAGATTCTATCAGAACATTTGTTTATTTTTTGCTACTTCTTGTTTGTTTTAATTTACAAGTAACCATCTAAGCAAACTAGAGCAGGCTTATAAGATATGCATTATAAATTAAAGTCATCTATTTGAATCTCCAAATATTTAGATCAAGGCAATATTCATTCTTGACATATGCAGAAAGGAGAAAATTGACTTCCTGTTCTCATCATGAGCCCTGGTTTGCAGATGAGGAGTGTATACTTTAAAATGCATACAATTTTGACCTCAAAATTACAAACTGTTAACTTCAAGAGCTATAGATATAGCCTCTTTGTAATGCTCTTGAAAAACCTCTTTAAAGTGCTCAGCATTTCTGGGCACCATCCAGAAAACCAATTAAAAATGTACTGTATGGAGATGGGGAAATACAGTTGTGCCACTCAAGCTTTTGCCATAAGGAAGGGAGGCATTAGCTACATTGAATAACCTTACATATCCTTAGCACAATCACCTCAGAAAGTCTTCTCTTAAATACACGATAAAGGAAACGCTCCATTTTCATTATAGTTCATTTGTATTGATTCACCACTGCATTACCTTTGAGAGTTTTGATACACTATATTGAATTTATGGAATTATAGAAATTAGGGTTGTAAAAGACCAATCAGCCTATCTTGCTCAACTCATCAGTTAAAGATTATTTGGCGTGACTTATTCTTTAGGGTTTAGCAAAATTGTAAATTAGTTAAGCAATAGTGCTTTTGGGAAATGACCTCAGTGATAAGAAAAGTTGGGGCATGCATTTTTCATCATTATCACTAAAAAACGAGTTTTTAACCATATCCTAGCCATTGGGATTTCAAAAATACGAATCAGTTTTTTCAAGTATTTGAACTTTCCCATAAGGAACATGGCGATGCTCTAGTATATTTAGTACTAAATACTTCAGACAGAGTAAGAAATACTACTCAAGTGCCCAAGGTTATTCATTTAAAATCATGCTAATATTTTTATTACCAGGAAAAAAAGATTGGATTTTTTTTAAATGTAGAATATAATATCAAGAAACCCATTCTGTGGGAAACCCATTCTCAAATGTTCTTTTTCATGTCATGAATTTTCACAAGTCTGACTTACTAGAAAACTTTCCATGACTGTTTTCCTCACCCTTAGTTATCTCACATAATCCCTACAACTCCATCAACTCCTTTATTCACTCTGACAATCCTCACTTTCTATCTATGGAAATTTAAAAAAAAAATGGTCACAGAATCTTTAAAATATTTCAGTGCAATCACCATAGGTTAATTTTCTACAAATGACATATTCAAGAACATTTCCTTCAGTAAGATGAAAGTTGAATAAATCCCCTGATCCCTCATCAAACTCTGTAAGTCAGTCTATGTTGATGAATATTCTGTTACAAACTATTGTGTCTGTTTCCTAGATTTAGCATGGAGTCTGAAATGGGGAAAATGAGAATTGCTCTCACATCCAGCTGCAATCAATCATCTTGGAAAATACTCTCATCCCTGTGAGTGACACAACATAATAATTAAAGTCCTCTTCTGTCAGAAATTGAATAGATTCAGAAACATTTTTGATAGAAATAGACTTTTTAACTTTTAATTTTCAATTGTTCCTAATGAATTCCCATAAGCACACATTAGCTCACTTAATTCTTTATTCTTTCTTGCAGAAGCAAAATCCTTTAAGCAATGGGAAATTATTATTTTTTTCATTTTTATTTCCCTCTGCTCATACATTTTATTATATTTATATCACATAGTAGAGGTTTTGACAGGATCATGTGTTTGGGAACTCTCTTTTCAATGTCTATTACTCACATGCGTCTATCGATCAGATGTAAAATACTCTTGATGCAGCTTAAAAAGTAATTTGAATGTGTTCATTTTAAAATAAATTAATTTTTACAAGCATATTTTATTTAGTACCATTGTTTTTGTGGTCACTGTCTCTTAAAATTCAAAATCATCTCTATTACTAATCCATTTCTCTCATCCTTTTTATCTACTTTTTTTCAGTGATTCTATCTCAAAGTGATCCAGTTGAGTAACATTTTTCTTTTTATGTAATCTGATTTTTCCTTATAAAATATTTTTTTCCTAAAGCTACCTTGAAGAAATGGAGGAACCAAATTTCTTACCTTGGTTCAAAATAGGTTCTCTTTCACATTTCAAATGCCCTTGAAACCATTAAATAATTAACTCAGCAGTAACCTCATCATAGTATCTGATCATTTACTCTGTTCAAGTCTCCAGGCTTAGCTATTCTGAGGAAATTAAAGTTTTGATGAATTTTAGATAAAAATAGATCTTTATGAACGATAGAACTCAGTGTAATCAGGAGTGATGGGAAGTTTTAGCAGAGAGTTCTGAATGCATCCTTTAATTCACAGATTGATCAAGAAGGCACTGAGGACAGAGAAGCAGGAGAGAATGTTCTCCATGACAGAATAACTAAAAAACAGCTGTCAATAAAGAAAGATGTTTAATTTACATGTGTGCCTAAGGATGCTCATTAGTACTTTTTATATATTTCATTAAATGTTGACAGGGCAGTTAATGTATGTGAGGGACTGTGGTAGGTGTTGACAGAAAACGATTTCTTTCTTTAATATTAGGTAAGTGGAGTAGATAACGATTTTGCTGAGACATCCAATAGTTTCTATGCAATGAATAGAATGATTAGTTCCTTCAAGTTGCTAGCAATCTATTGAAACAAGGAAGCAAAAACCACCAAGAACAAAATTATAATCTAAGACTTTACTAACAAGATCTCTCCCAAAGTAGGCTGTGATTAATTCAGAAGTGATTCATATAGACATCATATACCATTGAATGGAAGAAAGAGCAGTAAAATAACCATCTACTGATTTCATGTCCTTGAGTTCCTCATCTGTAAGGACCTCATAATGCATGATACTGTGGTACTGTGGTAAGCGACAAATGAGATTACCTATACGATAAATAATATCTTGTATTATTCTAACTTGTGTCTATAATAAAAGGTACATTGTAAAATGTTCAGAGCTATACAAAGGTAGGATTTTTTTTTTTTTTTTTTAGTTTCAAAAAATTATTGTTATATTTGTTATTCAAGCAGTGATTCCCTACTTGGGACAGTTTTATCCCACAGAGAACATTTAGCAATGTCTGGAAACAATTTTGGTCATCAGAACGTGAGATGTGGAGAAGCGACTGGTATTTAGTGAGTAGAGACCAAGAATGATGTGAAATATCCTACAATGAACAGAACAGCCCCTTCACCCAGCATAGAAATTTCCAGCCCAACGAGCCATTCTGCCAAGGTTGGGAAACCCTGTTTGAGAGCATTTAGGAAGTGACTCATAAGTGAAATGTAAAGGATACTACATCTTAAAGAATGGTTACATATTGAAGAGAGAGGAAATATTCTTAGATGGGGAGGAAGATTGAGTGATAGTGAAGTTTCTGGAAGGAACCTTGTTTTTCATCCATGGATTGTGAAGGCAGCCATGGAGTAATAGAGTGAAGTGGGCTTGTTGGTGCAAATATCCTGGGCTGTGCTTGAGAGAGTGATTACTTAGTTAACATGGAGAAATTTAAGACTATTATGATTTTGGAAAGTTTATATGTTTAACTTGTAAGCAAATACTGAAGCAGAAAAGGCTAGAAACAAGGGGAAAAAAAATCCAAAGCTATTATAATAGGCCTTATTTGTGTTAAGGGAGACATGGCAATGAAAACCAAATGGAAAGGTTGTGGATTGTAGGAAGGGAGATAGAGGCACATAAAAAGAGGTTATCACTGGTTTATCTCAGAAATGAATATTTACTACTTCAGACAATGTAGAATACCATGATCTGTACTGATTATTTGATGAATTGCATATATTAGGATTATTTTGCTGAAGAACTCAAACTCTACTTCTCAGAGATTTTCATTGTCATAAGGTAAATAATATGGAATATCTATAATACAATGTACAAGGAACCACAAGAGCTCAGAGGACTTAGTACACCCTAGTCTCATTTCTGGTTAAAGACGTTTGCTTAGAGAAAATGAAATTAAAACAGAATCTTGAATTAGGGAGAATTCATCAACTCTGGGATTTCCTATAGTTAACCATCTTCAACTCTTTCATCTAATTTCTGCTTTCTTGGGGTAAAGAAAGCTTTGGGTGTTCTCTCACCTGTTGGTAGGTGGAGAATTTTTGGGGTAGGTACATTAGTCTCCTCTTTGTCCCCTAGCTGCTTGAACAGGCACACTATTTTTGCCTTACCTCCCAGGACCCAACAAGAACTAGATAATAAGTGTTCTTGGCTGTCGTGTTCTCACAATATTCCAAAAACTATATTCTCTCTCCAACTATAAAAATATGGCAACCCCACCCCCATCCAACCATGCTGAAAATCTAGCTTTCTCTACAGACCCTACTCTTCTCAAAACAAAACTTAAAGAATTTTATCTTGGCAATGAAAAATATAATGTGGGAGGCAAGGGGAAAATAGTTTTGTCACATAATGTGTACTTCCAAATCTTCCAGTCTTCCCCTTTTATAAGCGATTGAAATTAAAGTCCAAAATAAGAAAGAATATCTCCTCTCACTCTACAAGAGTCTCTGCACCTCCTAAGATGAAAAGGGAGTATTTTGGGGGAGGTGTGGGGGTGGTGGTGCTGGCAGAGATGCTGTCTCTGGATATCTCATAAATCATTTCATCCAGATACCTGTATCATCAATTTGAATGAGAACTGGCATTACTGACTCATTTTAGGCATGCTATCATACCAGCCAGGGGGAGAGACATTTAAACTTGCTTAATGCTTTGCTATTCCATAGTAGGGTCTGTCAAAAGGAGTCATTCAGTAAGAGTTCAAATGGTCTTTCTCAGTTTCTTTATATTACCATTCCTGCCAATCACCTTGTCATTCTTCCAATCAGCCAAGCTAGGAATGTGAGTATTAGTCTTTCACAATTTTCTTTTCTTACTCCATTGTGTAATTTTCATGTCCTTCTGGTGCTTTCCTTACAATATTTCTTAGGGTTGTTCTAATCCCTTTTGTTTCTGATATTCCTACTCAGGACAGCATTTAACACAGTTGAAAGAATATGTATGTCCTGAGTGCATTTAAATCTTTGGTCTCTCTCCCCCAGGCTAACCTAAAAATACAACCCGACCAACAGAGGGAATGTAACTTTAATGTCACTGAATCTAAAAGTCAAAGGGTTTAAGACCGTTTCTATGCTATCATGATCATGGGTTTCTCTCTTATTGTTACTTTTACTCATCCTTATTTTTGTTTGCTATATGTGTAATTACAAATTGACACATATAAATTCTTTACGTTCCATATTTACTTTTCAATGTTAAATGAAAAATGTTGTATGTTTATAAAATTACAACGTGATTTTTCATAGAAATAAATGTATTGAAGGGGAGGAGCAAGATGGGAGAGGAGCAGGAGACCTAAATATCATTGGTCCTGGGAGCTCAGCTCAATAGTTATCATACCATTCTGAACACTTACAAACTCAACAGAAGATTGACGAGAAGAATAGCAGCAATTCTAGGAACAGAAAAGCAACCAGTTTCTTGAAGGCAGGATGTGTGGAGAAGTGAATCTGAGGTAACATATGGGAAGAGAGACCATATCATGGGGGGGTGGGAGGAAACCTCTGTCAGCCACTTACTGGCAAGTGGTAGAGCAGCAGAGCACAAAATCAGAACTTTCAGAAGTCGACTCCACTGAGGGACATCACTCTAGAGGCTAAGCGGTGGAGCCCTCGTGGGGACAGTGTGGTCTCAGGACACTTGGGGTCACAGAAAGACCAGGGGTGTCTGCGTGTGGCAGAGCTCCCAGGTATCAGAACAGGGAAGCCAGCTGCAGAGACGGAGCCGAGGAGTGAGCTCTCAGCTCTGGGTTACCTTAAACCATGATCTGAGGCTCAATCAGGCCACTGCTTTTCAAGCAGGGACTCCACAAGTGGCAGATCCAGGGAGACCCCTTCCTTCCTCCTCCGGGAGGAGTGGCACGGGAGAATGCGGCAGGAATTTGCTGGGTTTGGAGACTCCAAATGGGGCCATGCACCAGAGATAGAACTGGGCTGCAAGGTTGGTTCAACATCTGCAAATCAATCAATGTGATACAATACATTAATGAAAAAAAGAACAAGAACCATATGATACTCTCAATAGATGCTGAAAAAGCATTTGACAAAGTACAGCATCCTTTCTTGATGAAAACTCTTCACAGTATAAGAATAGAGGCTACATACCTTAATGTAATAAAAGCCATCTGTGAAAAACCCACAGTGAATATCATTCTCAATGGGGGAAAACTGAGAGCTTTTCCCTTAAGGTCAGGAACACAGCAGGGCTGTCCACTATCACCACTGCTATTCAACATATTACTAGAAGTCCTAGCCTCAGCAATCAGACAACGCAAAGAAGTAAAAGGCATCCAAATCAGCAAAGAGGTCAAACTCTCACTCTTTGCAGGTGATATGATACTTTAAGTGGAAAACCCAAAAGACTCCACTACAAAACTGCTAGAACTCATACAGAAATTCAGTAAAATGTCAGGATATAAAATCAATGCATAGAAATCAATTGCATTTCTACACACCAACAGGAAGACAGAAGGAGAAATTAAGGAGTCCATCCCATTTACAATTGCACCCAAAACCATAAGATACCTAGGAATAAACCTAACCAAAGAGGCAAAGAATCTGTACTCAGAAAACTATAAAGTACTCATGAAAGTAATTGAGGCATACACAAAGAAATGGAAAACTGTTCCATGCTCATGGATTGGAAGAACAAATATTGTGAAAATGTCTATGCTACCTAAAGCAATCTACACATTTAATGCAATCCCTATCAAAATACCATCAACTTTTTTCAAAGAAATGGAACACATAATCCTAAAATTTATATGGAACCAGAAAAGACCCTGAATAGTCAGAATAACGTTGAAAAAGAAAATCAAAGTTGGTGGCATCACAATTCCAGACTTCAAGCTATATTGCAAAGCTGTAATCATCAAGCAGTATGGTACTGGCACAAAAACAGACACTTAGGTCAATGGAACAGAATAGAGGGCCCAGAAATGGATCTTCATCTCTATGGTCAACTAATCTTCGACAAAGCTGGAAAGAATGTCCAATAGAAAAAAGACAGTCTCTTCAACAAATGGTGTTAGGAAAATTGGACAGCCACATGCAGAAGAATGAAATTGGACTATTTCCTTACACCACACACAAAAGTGGACTCAAAATGGATGAAAGACCTCAATGTTAGACAAGAATCCATCAAAATCCTTGAGGAGGACACAGGCAGCAACCTCTTTGACCTCAGCCACAGCAACTTCTTCTTAGAAACATCACCAAAAGCAAGGAAAGCAAGGGCAAAAATGAACTATTGGGACTTCATCAAAATCAAAAGCTTCTGCACAGCAAAAGAAACAGTCAACAAAATCAAAAGACAGCCAACAGAATGGGAGAAGATATTTGCAAATGATATATCAGATAAAGGGCTAGTATCCAAAATCTAAAGAATTTATCAAACTCAACACCCAAAGAACAAATAATCCAATCAAAAACTGGGCAGAAGACATGAACAGATGTTTCTGCAAAGAAGACATCCAAATGGCCAACAGACACATGAAAAAGTGCTCAATATCACTCAGCATCCCAGAAATATAAATCAAAACCATAGTGAGATACCACCTCACACCAGTCAGAATGGCTAAATTAACAAGTCAGGTAATGACAGATGTTGGTGAGGATGCAGAGAAAGGGAAATCCTCCTAAACTATTGGTGGGAAAGCAAGCTGGTGCAGCCACTCTGGAAAACAGCATGGAGGTTTCTCAAAAAGTTGAAAATAGAGCTACCCTACAACCCAGAAATTGCACTACTGGGTATTTACCCTAAAGATACAAATGCAATGATCCACAGGGGCATGTGCCCCCGAATGTTTATAGCAACAATGTCCACAATAGCCAAACTATGGAAAGAACCTAGATGTCCATCAACAGATGAATAGATAAAGAAGATGTGTATATTATATATTATATGTAAAATATAATATGTATGATAAAATACTTTATATATATAAAGTATATATATAAATATATATATATAAAGAAGATATATGTGTGTGTGTGTGTGTATATATATATACATATATATATATATAAAGTATTCCATTGTGTATATATACACAATGGAATACTATGCAGCCATCAAAAACCCTGAAATCTTGCCATTTGCAATGACATGGTTGGAACTAGAGGGTATTATGCTGAGCAAAATAAGTCAATCAGAGAAAGACAATTATCACATGATCTCTCTGATATGAGAAATTTGAGAGGCAGGGCAAGAGGTCATGGGAGGGGAGGGAGGGAAAAAATGAAACAAGATGGGACTGGGGAGGCAGACAAACCATAAGAGACTCTTAATCTCAGGAAACAAACTGAGGGTTGCTGGAGGGAAGGGGAGGTGGGAGGGACAGGATGGCTGGGTTATGCGCATTGGGGAGGGTATGTGCTATGGTGAGTGCTGTGATATGTGTAAGCCTGATGAATCACAGACCTGTACCCCTGGGTCAAATAATACATTATATGTTAATATACATTATATGTTAATATATATTATGTGTTAATAAAAATAATTTTTTAAAATGGGGTATTTACTATTATGAAACTACACAAAACTTTTAAAGATTTATAGAAAGTAGAATTGTATATAAATGTAAAATGATAAACTTGCAAGAACAACTCAAATTACTGGCCCATCCTGAGTAACCTAAACTATTAATCATGTGTTTATGTGAGTAGCCAGTAAGAAAAGTTTTCTTCTTACATCCACACAAAGGCCAGTAGGAAATCTATTTTATCCCCTTGGATTAATTCCCCAGTCCTGCCACAACAAACTGACACAACTTGGTGACTTGAAACTACAGAAATTCATTTTCTCATAATTCTGGAGACCAGAAGTTTGAAATCCAGGTGTTGGCATAGCCACAGTCCCTGAATGGTTGTAAGGGAGAAGGCTTGGCTGTGCCAGTTTCTGGTAGTGTGCCTCCAAACTGGGCCTCCATCTTCACATGGCTTTCTTCCGTGTTCCTGTCAGTTCTCCCTCTCCTTTCTCTTACAAGGACAGGATTTAAGACTCAAACTAAATGGATGATCTCATCCCAAGACCCTTAACTTTGTTATCTCTACATATAACTTTACATACACAGGTAGGAGGTTCTGACTTCACATGTATTTTTGAGTACACATTTTTAGCTCATTAGACCCATGGAGGATTAAATTTGAGCTAAAAGCTTTCCTTTACTGCTGTCATCCCCCTTACCCTAAAGTGAGATTATCGAAGGCAAACTTTTACCTCTTGTATTATCTGTATAACTGTGTTCTGGTATCTACAATTACATATCAATTATAGCATAATTCTAAGTGCATATTAGTTATTAGTCCTATTAATATAAACATTCTGATTTGTGATGGTTCCAATTACCTACTTCATATATATCATTTGAATATAAGTTGTGTGCGCAAATTAAAACATTTTAAGAGTAAGAGCAATTAAATGATCAGAAAATGTCTTTCCTTGATAAAAAGGATATTTAAATGAACATTTATTCAAATAAATTTGGTACCTCAAATAGGCCATGTGTCATTTCTTTTGGTGACACTCCACTTTATACATTCTTCCTATGTTTGGGAGAATTTCCCTTATCATTAGTCTCTGCCACAGATCGTAAATGCCAGACGCTCCTTGTTCCAGTCTCCTTTGTTGTTAGGGTATGGGGAGTGACTTTGTGCTTCAGCAATAAGATGAACCCAATCCATTCTCTGGGCTATACAGCAGGGATGTGGCACTAGCTATGGGAATGGGGACATTTAGTTCTCACGGTGGCAAATTGGGCTGTGTGAGTCACATGGGTTCTGCAGCCAGTGTGCTCTGGGGTCTTACTCCAGGTGGTACAGCATTCAGACCTGCTGTGGGCCTTCCCAGAGATTACGTGGGCTATCTGTCATTACTTATTAGACTACTTTTCTGTGTCACCGGCAACAAAGAACAATGATTGATATATCAACTCAATCAGACTCTGTTCAATGGCAACAACAAATAATCCAATATTTCAATTTGAATTTAAAAACTGACGAGGAGGCACAGGGAATGAAAAAGGATCAGAATGTAACGGCTTCTCGTAACACGAAGAAATGAGTAAGACCCCAGATTTCTTCATCAAATACTTTATTTATATAAAATATAAGTTTTAATATGTAATCCGCTCTTCCTGACTTTAAAACTTGTCCAGAAGAAAAGGAATATTTTTATTTTTGTAACTTGTCAATCTGCATGGAAAATAATAAGTAAAAATAATAAACAAGACAAAATGTATCTTGGTGAAAATGATTTCTTTGGTGTTGTTAAATCCGGCACAAGAACTGATGTCATCACCATTGTCAGTTTTTTTTATTATAAACTATGAATTTCTTAGAAATCTCTCTTATACTCCATAAATATTCTATTCTTTTCCCCAGTAATACACAAAGCCAAGATAAGAAATTTTCATTTTTATTTAATTTCACGATATGTATTTATTTTGCTACCAGTATTGTAAAAAAAATTAGCCAAGTTAAGGATCTAATTTCATACAAACATAAATAAACTTTGGAGAAATTAACCCAAGGATCTAATTATGATTCCATACAACTTATTTTAATCAAATGAAAGAATGCGTTCTAAGTTCCAAACAACAAACTTGTATGTGAAGTTTTGTAACATCACTGCCTGAAAACAGAACTTACTAATTAAGCTTCTTCCATAATGAAACAATATGAAGAAGTTATTAAACAATGTCATCATTGAACGTGAAAAATAAGTTTCGCATATTTGAAAGGATGAAGGTTTCAGAATAGACTTTGAGATTTGAAAAGTAGCTTTAACCTTCATCTTCAGTGTTTGAGAATCATCACGCAAATTGCTTTCATAAGAACCATGGAAAGGTGATAGGAAAATAGAAAATAACAATTGTTGCAATATTAAATGCCAGAAAATAAACTTTTGTTTAATTAAGAACTTCAAGAAAATCATTTACGTGATGAAATCAGCAATGAAAAGTAGTGCCTTCAAATCTGTCCTTAACCCTGTGCTGTCAACCTTCAAACAAAACCATTCTGCAACAATAGGAGTCAATGACTCATTAAGAACCTTTCAAGAAAAAAAAAAATCAATGTATATTAAACTCCCTCTACATAGAAAATACATAGGCCACTTTAGCAAGCACTTAGAATATGTCCCCACTGCAGCCACTTTTATTTGCATATTTGCTGGGTACCTGTCATTTGTTCTCCAGGCTTTTTCTCTCGGCTAATTCTTATTGTCTGATGAAGAGAGACATTCCACAGTTTGTGTGCTTGGGTTTAGTTTTCTTACATTTTTACTTTTTTGGAGATCTTTTGAGGAGAATTAGGCTGAAAAAAAAAAAAAAGAGTGATTTGTATTTACCATTGAGGTCAAAGAATGCCTTCCTGAGTCAAACATCTTTAAGCACATTATCTTATATTTTACAGATATAGAAAGAGGAAAAACAACGCAGAAAATTGCTGCAATTTAAGGTATAAGTTCTAAATTTAAAAATTATTTATATTTAAATTAATTTGGGACAATGTTTTTCAGTAATTTCTAAAATAATTTTAAAATTGTACTTACAAAAGTAATCAATACTGATTGATTGATTGGTATGTAAGAATATTACATGACTACAAAATTTCTGAAGACATAAAGCTTGCTTAATGGTTTATGTGCCCTTAAAAAGTTAAAGACAGACAGACACATTGAAAAACACACAAATAATGTGGGCAGTTGTAGTAAAGAAATTTGTACAAGGTTGAGTCATAGCTTTAAAAAAAATGACCAATGATAACTGTGTCTCAAATAACATATTTTTTGGAACTCAATCTTGAAAATTAATTGGTGATTCAGTAATTAAACAAAATTTAAGGGAACAAATTATGGGAAGAAAGAATAGATTATGTAAAGGCACAGAGGCATGAAACAGTATGTTTGGAACTACATATCCTTTATGAGTTCTAATGTTTGAGGCAAATGTACTACATTGTTTATTTCCTATTTTATTTATTAAGACAAAATTCACATATTGTAAAATTCATTTTAATCATTGTTGAGTGATTCAGTGGTTTTTAGTGTATTCACAGTATTTTGCAACCATCATCACTACTTAATTCTAGAACATTTAATTAACCCCTAAAAGGAATTCCTGCTAGTAGTCAAACCTAATTCCTCCTTCAACATTTAATCTACTTTTAATTTAATTTTTTAAAATCTACTTTCTATCCCAGTTTTGCTTATTCTGGACATTTCATATAAATGGAATCATGCAATAAATGGTCTTTTGTTTCTGGCTTCTTTAGTTAGCGTCCTGTTTTCAATACCCATCCATGTTGTAGCATGTATCAAAACTTTTTTTTTTTTTTTTTTTTGCTGATTAATGTTCCATTATATGACTATACCACCTCTGTTTATCTCTCCATCAATTGATGGACATTTGAGCTATTCCCACTTTTTGGTTATTATGAATAATGCTGCTATATCCATTTGTGTACGTTTGAAATGTCTATATATTTTCATTTCTCTTGGGTATATACATAGAAGTACGATGATGGGGTCATATGAAATCTCTATGCTTAATAATTTGAAGAACTGCCAACCTGTTCTGCACAGATTGTAGCACTTTACATTTTCACAAGCAGTGAAATAAATACATACTATTATATAATATATATAAATATAAACTTTATATAAGTATATAAATTAAATATATATAAAACAAGTTCTATAGGATGTAGAAAATATATATATAATTACATATATGTAATTATAGCCAGCCTAGTGAGTACATGATTGTATCTCACTGTGGCTTGATTTTTACATTTCCATAATGAATGAGTATGTTGAGTATCTTTCATGTACTTATTGGCCGTTCATACATCATCTTTGAAGGAATGTTTATTCAAATACTTCACTTATTTTTATTTTTTTATTTATTTTAAAGATTTTATTTATTTATTTGACAGACAGAGATCACAAGTAGGCAGAGAGGCAGGCAGAGAGAGAGGAGGAAGCAGGCTCCCCGCTGAGCAGAGAGCCCGAGTCCGATGCGGGGCTCATTTCCAGGACCCTGGGATCATGACCTGAGCCAAAGGCAGAGGCTTTAACCCACTGAGCCACCCAGGAGCCACTACTTCACCTATTTTTAAATTGGCTTATTTATCTTTTTATTCTCCAGCTAAGAGAGTTCTTCCTATATTGCGGATCCTAACCCTTTATCATATATAGGATATGCAAATATTTTCTCCCATTTGGGGTTTTCATTCGTTTTCTTGATAGTGTTCTTTGATGCACAAAACTTTTACTTTTTATGAAGCTTATCAAATTTTCAAGTTCTTACTTTCTGTGAAGTTTAATTTATCATTTTTTCCTTTTGTTGTTTGTGCTTTTGGTGTTATGTAGAATGAAGTATTACCAAATCCAAGGTCACAAAGATGTCCACCTATGTTTGTTTCTAGAACTTTTGTAATATTAACTCTCTTACATTTAGTTCTTTGACCCATTTAAAAAAAATGTTTATTTAAACAATCTCTACACCCCAACATGGGGCTCAAACTCATGACCCTGAGATCAGGAGTCACATGCTCTTCCAACTGAGCCAGACAGGCACCTTCTTTGACCCGTTTTGATTTAACTTTCATGTTTGGTAGGGATCAAAATTCATTCTTTTGCACGTAGAGAACCAGTTGTTCTAGCACCATTTGTGGAAAAGATGATTTTCCCTGTCTACATGGTGATAGCATGCTTGTTGAAAATCAAATTTCATAATTTACGGATTTAATTTGGAACTCACAATTATATACCATTGATCTGTATGTTTATCCTATGTCAATACCACACCATTTGGATCACTGTACTTTTACAGTAAGCTTTGAATTTAGGAAGTGTGAGTCCTCCAATTTTGTTCTCCTTTTGCAAGATTATATTGGCTATTCACATCTTTGGCATTTTTATTTGAATTTTAGAATCAGCTTTTCCATTTTTGTAAAATAAAAGTCAAAATTTTCATAGAGATTGTATTGGATCTGCAGATCACTTTAGGGAATATTAGCAGTACTGAGTCTTCAAATCCATGACCACAAGATCTCTTTCCATTTATTTTGCCCTTCAGTTTCTTTCCACAATGTTTTGTAGTTCTGAATCTAGAAGTCTTCATTTGCTTAGTTAAATTTATACCTAAGTATTTTAGTTTTTAAAATGCTATTACAGGGGCACCTGGGTGGCTCAGTGGGTTAAAGCCTCTGCTTTCAGCTCGGGTCATGATTCCGGGGTCCTGGGATCGAGCCCCGTGTCGGGCTATCTGTTCAGTGGGGAGCGTGCTTCCCTTCCTCTCTCTCTGCCTGCCTCTCTAACTACTTGTGATCTCTGTCAAATAAATAAATAAAATCTTTATAAAAAATAAAATAAAATAAAATGCTATTCCAGAGAGAATTGTATTCTTAATATCATTTTTCAGATTGGTCACTGTGTGCAAATACAACTGATTTTTCAATCTTCGTTGTGTATCCTGCAAGTTGGCTGAACTCACTTATCAGCTTTAATCATGTATACATGCATGTGTATTCTTTGGGGGTTTTATGTATAAAGCCATGTTTTCTGCTAATATTTTTTTAGTTTTAGTGATTCCTTTACAATCTTCATGTCTTTTATGTATTTTTTTCTTTACCAGGTGCACTGGGTAGAAGTTCCCCTGCAATGTTAAATTGAGGTGAGGAAAGGGGACATCAATAATAATCAAGGAAATGCAAATCAAGACCACAATGAGAGATGACCTCACACCTGTCAGGATAGTAATTTTTTAAAAAATAAAAATTTTTAAAAAAATATCAACAGTTAGCAAGGATGTGGAGAAATTGGGACCCTGTATACTATTGGTAGAGATGCAAAGGGTATAACTACTATTGAAAATAGCTTAGAAATTCATCCAAAAATTTAAAATAGAGCCACCATATGATCCAGCAATCCCACTTCTGGGTATTTATCCTAATGAACTGATATCATGATCTTGAAGAGATACAAGCATTCTTATATTTATTTCAGCATGATTCATAACAGCCAAGATGTAGAAACAAACTGAATTATTTCTTTGTGCATAAAGAAAAATGTGGTAGACACATATGACGGAACTCTAGTCTACCTTAAAAACAAAAAAAAGAGAGCAATATATCACAACGTGGGTAAACACTGAGAACACATGACCTCCCTGATGCCCAGGTATAAGTCAGAGTTTTTTCAAAGCCCTTTCTTCCCAGACATTTAGTTGGTCTATTCTTTGCCCCTGTTGTTATCTGTTGCTTTAGCCAGGTGACACCAGAACATTTTCTGTAAATATTTTGACAATGTTCCCCAGAACAGTGGCTTTAAGCACTCTGTGATTTCCCAATCAGGAGAGTTAAAGACACACAATTTGAGCTGTTCTTCCAGGGAGTCTCCAGACAAATCACATAAAAATTCTTCATCAATAAAGTCTGTCCTGCTCCCTCAGGGGCAGGGACCAGAGAAATGCAAATTATTATTTTTAAGTCTTCTACTGAAATGGAGAACAGAGGACAGGAATAGGGTAAATTAAGACACCACAATTTTTGCTCTCACAGAAAATCAGCTGAGATTTGGCAGGGGGAGGGAATGGTTTGTTTGCTTGCTTATTAGTTTTTTAAATGAATGATTTACCAGATGGCTACAAGCTTTTGGTTGGGTTCTAGGTTTACCAGCCTCCTCCCCAACAAAAAAATTTGGGGGGTAGTTTTTTGTTACATTTGTCACTATTTTTACAGAGGGTGGCCTTAAACTGTTTTTTACTCTGACACTTTCTCTGACATCACTCTACTACTTTGTCCTTAAACCCTAATTATTACTCCTAATTATTACAGTTTGTGGCAGACTGAGGCATCCCTCTACAACACAAGTGCCTGTTCCATAGGAGGATCTGGATAGAGCAGCCAGTGGAGAGTAACTTTCCTGTCCCGCCCCACAAAACACATTGGTTTCTGTTCTATAGTGGAGAAAGCCTGTTCAGGGGAATCTTAAGACCATTTTGCCCCTGTGAAGAGGACTGACTATATCTGGGTCAGACTGTGGATCAATATATGTCCCAGAGACTATAGAAACAATAGAGCAATTAAAGGAAGCTGAGAGCTTGAACAGGAAATGTAATCTCTAAGGCACACTCAGATGCAGCATAATTAGTGAATACCTTTCTGGTTCAGAGAGTTTAAACACAATCTCTAACCTATCAGTAGCTGACCACTAAATGACCTTGATCCAAGAGTGGTTCCTAGGAAGTCAACTTCAAAGATAAAATGAAGGAAAAACTATTTGAGCAGAGCTATCAGAGTCTGCATACTGCAGGGAATATTTAAGTAAGCTTTTGATAGATGTTTTTTTTTCAAATGATGGAGATTGATTTCTATTGCTGGTTGCCTGAATGGATGCTGAATTTTCTCAGATGATTTTTCTGTGTTCTTGGCAGTATCATATGTTACTTTTTTTTATTCATCTATTACTATGGTAAATTACATTATTTGATATTCCATGTTGAACCAACCTTGCTTTCCTGGGACGAACCCATTAGACTGCGATGAATCATTCTTTGTATGTATCGCTGGATTCAATTTGCTAACATTTTGATGACAATTTTTTTTATTTATTTTTTATTTTAATTTTATTTTTTATAAACATATAATATATTTTTATCCCCAGGGGTACAGGTCTGTGAATCGCCAGGTTTACACACTTCACAGCACTCACCATAGCACATACCCTCCCCAATGTCCATAACCCACACCCCCCAACCCCCCTCCCCATCAACCCTCAGTTTGTTTTGTGAGATTAAGAGTCACTTATAGTTTGTCTCCCTCCCAATCCCATCTTGTTTCATTTACTCTTCTCCTACCCCCTTAACCCCCCATGTTGCATCTCCTCTCCCTCATATCAGGGAGATCATATGATAGTTGTCTTTCTCCGATTGACTTATTTCGCTAAGCATGATACCCTCTAGTTCCATCCACGTCGTCGCAAATGGCAAGATTTCATTTCTTTTGATGGCTGCATAGTATTCCATTGTGTATATATACCACATCTTCTTTATCCATTCGTCTGTTGATGGACATCTAGGTTCTTTCCATAGTTTGGCTATTGTAGACATTGCTGCTATAAACATTCGGGTGCACGTGCCCCTTCGGATCACTACGTTTGTATTTTTAGGGTAAATACCCAGCAGTGCAATTGCTGGGTCATAGGGTAGTTCTATTTTCAACATTTTGAGGAACCTCCATGCTGTTTTCCAGAGTGGTTGCACCAGCTTGCATTCCCACCAACAGTGTAGGAGGGTTCCCCTTTCTCTGCATCCTCGCCAGCATCTGTCATTTCCTGACTTGTTAATTTTAGCCATTCTGACTGGTGTGCGGTGATATCTCATTGTGGTTTTCATTTGTATTTCCCTGATGCCGAGTGATATGGAGCACTTTTTCATGTGTCTGTTGGCCATCTGGATGTCTTCTTTGCAGAAATGTCTGTTCATGTCCTCTGCCCAGTTTTTGATTGGATTATTTGTTCTTTGGGTGTTGAGTTTGCTAAGTTCTTTATAGATTTTGGACACTAGCCCTTTATCTGATATGTCATTTGCAAATATCTTCTCCCATTCTGTCAGTTGTCTTTTGGTTTTGTTAACTGTTTCCTTTGCTGTGCAAAGCTTTTGATCTTGATGAAATCCCAATAGTTCATTTTTGCCCTTGCTTCCCTTGCCTTTGGCGATGTTCCTAGGAAGTTGTTGCTGTGGCTGAGGTCGAAGAGGTTGCTGCCTGTGTTCTCCTCAAGGATTTTGATGGATTCCTTTCTCACATTGAGGTCCTTCCTCCATTTTGAGTCTATTTTCGTGTGTGGTGTAAGGAAATGATCCAATTTCATTTTCTGCATGTGGCTGTCCAATTTTCCCAACACCATTTATTGAAGAGGCTGTCTTTTTTCCATTGGACATTCTTTCCTGCTTTGTCGAAGATTAGTTGACCATAGAGTTGAGGGTCTATTTCTGGGCTCTCTATTCTGTTCCATTGATCTATGTGTCTGTTTTTGTGCCAGTACCATGCTGTCTTGATGATGACAGCTTTGTAATAGAGCTTGAAGCCCGGAATTGTGATGCCACCAACTTTGGCTTTCTTTTTCAATATTCCTTTGGCTATTTGAGGTCTTTTCTGGTTCCGTATAAATTTTAGGATTATTTGCTCCATTTCTTTGAAAAAAATGGATGGTACTTTGATAGGAATTGCATTAAATGTGTAGATTGCTTTAGGTAGCATAGACATTTTCACAATATTTATTCTTCCAATCCAGGAGCATGGAACATTTTTCCATTTCTTTGTGTCTTCCTCAATTTCTTTCATGAGTACTTTATAGTTTTCTGTGTATAGATTCTTAGTCTCTTGGTTAGGTTTATTCCTAGGTATCTTATAGTTTTGGGTGCAATTGTAAATGGGATTGACTCCTTAATTTCTCTTTCTTCTGTCTTGTTGTTGATGTAGAGAAATGCAACTGATTTCTGTGCATTGATTTTATATCCTGACACTTTACTGAATTCCTGTACAAGTTCTAGCAGTTTTGGAGTGGAGTCTTTTGGGTTTTCCACATATAGTATCATATCATCTGTGAAGAGTGATAGTTTGACTTCTTCTTTCTGATTTGGATGCCTTTAATTTCCTTTTGTTGTCTGATTGCTGAGGCTAGGACTTCTAGTACTATGTTGAATAGCAGTGGTGATAACGGACATCCCTGCCGTGTTCCTGACCTTAGCGGAAAAGCTTTCAATTTTTCTCCATTGAGAATGATATTTGCGGTGGGTTTTTCATAGATGGCTTTGATAATATTGAGGTATGTGCCCTCTATCCCTACGCTTTGAAGAGTTTTGATGAGGAAGGGATGCTCTACTTTGTCAAATGCTTTTTCAGCATCTATGGAGAGTATCATATGGTTCTTGTTCTTTCTTTTATTAATGTGTTGTATCACATTGATTGATTTGCGGATGTTGAACCAACCTTGCAGCCCTGGAATAAATCCCACTTGGTCGTGGTGAATAATCCTTTTAATGTACTGTTGAATCCTATTGGCTAGTATTTTGGCGAGAATTTTTGCATCTGTGTTCATCAAGGATATTGGTCTGTATTTCTCTTTTTTGATGGGATCCTTGTCTGGTTTTGGGATCAAGGTGATGCTGGCCTCAGAAAATGAGTTTGGAAGTTTTCCTTCCATTTCTATTTTTTGGAACAGTTTCAGGAGAATAGGAATTAGTTCTTCTTTAAATGTTTGGTAGAATTCCCCCGGGAAGCCATCTGGCCCTGGGCTTCTGTTTGTTTGGAGATTTTTGATGACTGTTTCAATCTCCTTACTGGTTATGGGTCTGTTGAGGCTTTCTATTTCTTCCTGGTTCAGTTGTGGTAGTTTATATGTCTCTAGGAATGCATCCATTTCTTCCAAATTGTCAAATTTGTTGGCGTAGAGTTGCTCATAGTACATTCTTATAATTGTCTGTATTTCTTTGGTGTTAGTTGTGATCTCTCCTCTTTCATTCATGATTTTATTTATTTGGGTCCTTTCTCTTTTCTTTTTGAGTAGTCTGGCCAGGGGTTTATCGATCTTATTAATTCTTTCAAAGAAACAGCTCCTAGTTTCGTTGATTTGTTCTATTGTTTTTTGGTTTCTATTTCATTGATTTCTGCTCTGATCTTTATGATTTCTCTTCTCCTGCTGGGTTTAGGCTTTCTTTCTTGTTCTTTCTCCAGCTCCTTTAGGTGTAGGGTTAGGTTGTGTACCTGAGACCTTTCTTGTTTCTTGAGAAAGGCTTGTACCACTATATATTTTCCTCTCAGGACTGCCTTTGTCGTGTCCCACAGATTCTGAACCATTGTGTTTTCATTATCATTTGTTTCCATGAATTTTCTCAATTCTTCTTTAATTTCCTGGTTGACCCATTCATTCTTTAGAAGGATGCTGTTTAGTCTCCATGTATTTCGGTTCTTTCCAAATTTCCTCTTGTGATTGAGTTCTAGCTTCAGAGCATTGTGGTCTAAAAATATGCAGCGAATGATTCCAATCTTTTGATAACGGTTGAGACCTGATTTAGGACCAAGAATGTGATCTATTCTGGAGAATGTTCCATGTGCACTAGAGAAGAATGTGTATTCTGTTGCTTTGGGATGAAATGTTCTGAATATATCTGTGATGTCCATCTGGTCCAGTGTGTCATTTAAGGCCTTGATTTCCTTGTTGATCTTTTGCTTGGATGATCTGTCCATTTCAGTGAGGGGAGTGTTAAAGTCCCCTACTATTATTGTATTATTGTCGATGTGTTTCTTTGATTTTGTTATTAATTGGTTCATATAGTTGGCTGCTCCCACGTTAGGGGCATAGATATTTAAAATTGTTAGATCTTCTTGTTGGACAGTTCCTTTGAGTATGATATAGTGTCCTTCCTCATCTCTTATTATAGTCTTTGGCTTAAAATCTAATTGATCTGATATAAGGATTGCCACTCCTGCTTTCTTCTGATGTCCATTAGCATGGTAAATTCTTTTCCACCCCCTCACTTTAAATCTGGAGGTGTCTTCGGGTCTAAAATGAGTTTCTCATAGGCAACACATAGATGGGTTTTGTTTTTTTATCCATTCTGATACCGTGTGTCTTTTGATTGGGGCATTTAGCCCATTAACATTCAGGGTAAGTATTGAGAGATAGGAATTTAGTGCCATTGTATTGCCTGTAAGGTGACTGTTCTTGTATATTGTCTCTGTTCCTTTCTGATCTACTACTTTTAGGGTCTCTCTTTGCTTAGAGGACCCCTTTCAATATTTCCTGTAGAGCTGGTTTGGTATTTGCAAATTCTTTCAGTTTTTGTTTGTCCTGGAAGCTTTTAATCTCTCCTTCTATTTTCAATGATAGCCTAGCTGGATATAGTATTCTTGGCTGCATGTTTTTCTCTTTTAGTACTCTGAATATATCATGCCAGCTCTTTCTGGCCTGCCAGGTCTCTGTGGATAAGTCTGCTGCCAATCTAATATTTTTACCATTGTATGTTACAGATTTCTTTTCCCGGGCTGCTTTCAGGATCTTCTCTTTGTCACTAAGACTTGTAAATTTTACTATTAGGTGATGGGGTGTGGATCTATTCTTATTGATTTTGAGGGGGGTTCTCTGAAACTCCTGGATTTTGATGCTTGTTCCCTTTGCCGTATTGGGGAAATTCTCTCCAATAATTCTCTCCAATATACCTTCTGCTCCCCTCTCCGTTTCCTCTTTTTCTGGAATCCCAATTATTCTAATGTTGTTTCGTCTTATGGTGTCACTTATCTCTCGAATTCTCCCCTCGTGGTCCAGTAGCTGTTTGTCCCTCTTTTGCTCAGCTTCTTTATTCTCTGTCATTTGGTCTTCTATATCGCTAATTCTTTCTTCTGCCTCATTTATCCTAGCAGTGAGAGCATCCATTTTTGAATGTACCTCATTAATAGCTTTTTTGATTTCAACTTGGTTAGATTTTAATTCTTTTATTTCTCCAGAAAGGGCTTTTATCTCTCCCGAGAGGGTTTCTCTAATATCTTCCATGTCTTTTTCGAGCCCAGCTAGAACCTTGAGAATCGTCATTCTGAACTCTAGATCTGACATATTACCAATGTCTGTATTGATTAGGTCCCTAGCCTTTGGTACTGCCTCTTGTTCTTTTTTTTGTGGTGAATTTTCCGCCTTGTCATTTTGTCCAGATAAGAGTGTATGAAGGAGCAAGTAAAATACTAGAAGGGTGGCAACAACCCCAGGAAAATATGCTTTAGCCAAATCAGAAGAGATCCCAAATCGTGAGGGGGGAGAAAGGGGGTAAAAGAGGCTCAGAAAGAAAAAAAAAAAAAAAAAAGAAACAATTTAAAAAAGAAAACCAATAAAGAAAAAAATATAAAAAGGAAAAAAATGCATATATATTAGATAAACTAGTTATAAAACGTTAAAAAAGAAAAGGGTAAAAGTTAAAAAAATTTAGCAGAAGAAGAGAAAAAAAAATGAAAAAGAAAAAAAATTAAATTAACTGCAAGGCTAAAGAACCATGGGGAGAAAGCCATGAGTTCCGTGCTTTGCTTTCTCCTCCTCTGGAATTCCGCTGCTCTCCTTGGTATTGAACCTGCACTCCTTGGTAGGTGAACTTGGTCCTGGCTGGGCTTCTTGTTGATCTTCTGGGGGAGGGGCCTGTTGTAGTGATTCTCAAGTGTCTTTGCCCCAGGCGGAGTTGCACCGCCCTTCCCCGGGGCCGGGCTGACTAATCCGCTCGGGTTTGCTTTCGGGAGCTTTTGTTCCCTGAGCGCTTTCTGTAGAGTTCCGGAGGGCGGGAATGAAGATGGCGGCCTCCCGGTGTCCAGCCCGGAGGAGCCGAGAGCCCGGGGCCCCACTCCTCAGTGCGCCCTCAGAGAACAGCGCCCAATTACTCCCGTCACCCTGCCTCCGGCCGCGCTCCGAGCTGACCGAGCCTGAGACCGGTTCAAGGTAACCCCGAGCTGAGAGCTCACTCCTCGGCTCTGTCTCTGTAGCCGGCTTCCCTGTTCTAATACCTGTAAGCTCTGCGACACTCAGACACCCCCGATCCTTCTGTGACCCTGCGGGCCCTGAGGCCGCGCTGACCCTGCGTGGGCTTCACCCTGGTTAAGCCTCTGGAGCGATGTCCCTCAGCGGAACTGACTTTTAAAAGTCCCGATTTTGTGCTCCATTGCTCCGCCGCTTGCCGGGAGCCGGCCCCTCCCCCCGCAGTCTATCTTCCCGTCGCTTTGGATTCACTTCTCCGCGCGTCCTACCTTTCAGAAAGTGGTTGATTTTCTGTTTCTAGAGTCGCTGTTCTTCTTCTCTTCGATCTCCCGTTGGATTTGTAGGTGTTTGCAATCTTTAGATAAGCTATCTAGCTGATCTCCCGCTACCCGAAGTAGTCTCAGCTGCTACTTCTCCGCCATCTGATGACAATTTTTCATCTAATTCATGAGGGATATTAGTCTACTATTAAATTTTTTTTAATGTCTGATTTTGTTAATGCAATACTCGCCTCATGAACTAAGTTGAAAGTGTTTTCTCCTCTTGAAAACATTTTGTAGAATTGGTATTTTTCTTCTTAAATGTTTGGTAGAATTTATGAGAGAACACATCTGGAGTTTTCTTTTTTGGAAGGTATTTGAGTAAGAGTTCTGTTTCTTCAATAGGTTTGGAACTTTTCACATAAATCTTCTTGTGGAAGTTTTGGTGGTTTGTGTGGTTCAATGAACTAGTCTTTTTCAACTAAAGTTTTGAATGTATGGACTTAGAATTGTTTGTGGATTCCTTCATCATTCAATTAGTATCTGAAGAATATATGCTGATGTCTTCTCCTTCATTCATGATGTTTCTTCTATCATTTTCCTGGTAAGTCTGACTAGAGGTTGAATTAATTGATATTTTCAGTGTCAACATTCCGTTGCAATTTTTTTCTATTGCTTTCTATTTTTCATTTCATTAGTGTTTTTATTTTCTCTTTTAATTTGTTCTTTTTTTTTTAGTTTCTTAAGGTGCAAGCTTAGAACACTGATTTAAGAAAGATCTTTTTCATTTTTTAATTTTAGTGGTGAATGCTAAAAAACTTCTTTCCAAGCACTGCTTTAACTTTATCTGATAAATTGGTATATTATATTTTAATTTTAATTTAGTAAAAATATTTTAAATTAATTTTTCCTTTATCTTTAACACATGGGTTATTTAGAATGTTTTATTTTTTCCAAATTATTTGGAAGTTTCCATTATCTTTCTATTCATTACTAGTGTATTTCCTTTATGATCCAATAATATAGTTTTATTTTTATGTACACACACACACACACATATGTATAGTTTATAGTTTATAGAGTTTACTTTATGGACTAGAATACAGTCACACTTGTTGAATGTTCCATGTGTTTGAAAAATATGTATTTTCTACCATTAATGAGTGTTCTATAAATATCAATTAGGACAATTTGTTAACAGTGTTGTTCAGGTCTTCTAATATCCATACTAAGTTTCTGCCTCCTTGTTTTATCAATGATTGAGAGAGGAGTCTGAATTCTCTCATCGTAATTATGGAGTTGTCTGTTTATCCTTTCAGTGCTGTTAGTCTTTGTCTCATATATTTTGAAGCTTTGTTGTTAGATGAATACAAATTTAGAATGTTTATGTTTTATTGGAGAATTGATCTGCATCTCATTATGTAATGTCCTTCTTTATCAGTGATAATATCCCTTATTTTGAAATTTCACTTATCCAATACTAAATAGCCAAATTTTCTTTTTATTAATATTTGTGTCATGGATCCTTTTCCATCCTTTCACTTTGAACTAACGTTTGTCTTTATACTTACAGTGATTTTCTTTTTTGTTTTGTTTTGTTTTTATTTATTTATTTGACAGACAGAGATCACAAGTAGGCAGAGAGGCAGGCACAGAAAGAGGAGGAAGCAGGCTCCCTGCTGAGCAGAGAGCCTGATGTGGGGCTCGATCCCGGGACTCTGGGATCATGACCTGAGCTGAAGGCAGAGGCTTAACCCAGTGAGCCACCCAGGCACCCCTTAAAGTGAGTTTCTTATAAACAACAGATACTTGGGTCTTGCTTTTTTTAATCTCACTGAACAGTCTCAGGTGTGAATTTGCATTTAGATCATTCACATTTAAGGTTATTATTGAAAGGTTTGGATTGAAATCTTCAATCTTTTTGCTATTTTCTAGCGATTTTTTCAGGGTTTTTGTTTTGTTTTGTTTTTCCCCATTCTGTCTTCTGCTTCTTGAATTCCCATAATGTGTAATTAGATCATTTATTAGATTATTTGTCTCATATACTTGGTTGTTCTGCCTTTTTCATTACTTGTTTCTATTAGGTGTCAAGATAATTTCTACAACTTATTTTCAAGTTCACTGATTCTTCCCTCCTTTATATCATCTGTCTTTATTTTACTGTGACTCCTTTATCCCTTTCACTATGTTATCATTTCTAATGTTCCATTTCATTCTTGTAGTTTGCACCTCTGTTGAAATGACTCAAATGATTTCGCATGCTTTTTTCCATTAAGGTCTTTACACATTAATTATAGCATCTTAAATTTCCTATCCTATGGTGCCAACATCTGTGTCATATTTCCACTTGATTCCATCGGTTGTTTTCTCTTTTGGAGGTGCACTGCCTTTGATCGTCTTTTCTTGTGCTTCATAATGTTTTCTGAAAGCTGATTCTGTCCTGTAAGACAACACAGACTGAAACACCCAATTTTTATTCTTAGAAATTGGCACGCCTTTCTTCCTGCGAGGCTTGCAATATGGTGGTTTGTGTTAATCTAGTCAACAGATGAACTTGGCGCCAGGTTTGTTGTCACTAGGATCACCCCCAGTATACTACAGTTTTCAAACCCCTTTAGTGATACTATGTATTTAGTGTGAAGGCTGGGTTACTAAATGTTGTTTCTTCGTGTTCCTGTAAGCTCACATTTTGGTCCTCCTTCTGCACTGAACCTCAGGGAGAGTCAGCCCCTCACAGATATCACAGCACTATTCCATTGTTCCATTTACTGAAAGTCTATTAACTCAGTAGTGGAGGTTTGGAAAGTATTAGGTGTTGCTCTGATTAAGCCACTGGTTAAGCCTGATTAAGACAGGCCCCTCATCCTAGGGATATGACCTTCTCAGGTGTTCCTCCCTTCCTCCACATGGTAGTTCTGGTCCCAGCATGGATCCCCAGCAGGGATCCAGCCCTACCTCTAGTGATGGACAGTTTTATTCTGTTCACTTCACTTAGCCATGATCAGCTTTCACTGTGCCCTAAAAGTGGCAGTGTTTCTTGCCTCTTCTCCCACCCATTAAGACTTTTGTTTCACAGGAGAGTTTTACAGACTAAATTGTGTCTTGAGTCTATCCCCAGCTTGAAGCCCTAAGCCCCAGGGTTACTGTGTTTGGAATGAGGACCACAGGGTTGCAAGAGTGAAGCCTTAATCCTACAGGACTGATGTCTTTATAGGAGGAAGAAATACCAGTGAATTCTGTATGCTTGCTCAGAGGAGTGGCCATGTGAGGACAGCGAGAAGTCGGCCATCTGCAAGTCTAGGAGGAAGGCTTCAGAATGAATACTGTTGTGTCAACCACAGCTTAGTCCTGGACTCCAGCCTCCAGAACTGTGAGAAAGTCCATGTACATCGCTGAAGCCACCCAGCCAAGGGTATTTTGTTATTGCAGCCTGAGTGAACTAATACATGAAGACAGAAAACATAGCTTGGAGTTTTGTGAGCCTCCCACTGTGGCTATGCCTACCCTGCCCAAGACTTGTGCCACCAGCAAAGCTTTCCAGATACTCTTCCCAGGAGTCTGTATGTGTGTTAGGTAGGATTAGTGGGAAACAATTCTTCAAAAGTCTATAAACTACTCTCCTGGTGTCTGTGGTCCTCAGAATCTTTCCGTTCTCGGCATTCTGCTCTCATCGACTCAGCCTCCAGCAATGGGTCACCCATTCCAACTAGTTCTTTGTACTTGCATTTCACTGTGTCTGCTCAAGGAAAGCAAGGGCTCAGATCCCATCTCTGCACAGTGTACCTCTCTCTCCTCAGGCATAGGAGATGATTTGGTTGTCTTATAGTTCCCTGTGGATTCATGACTGGTTATGAATTTACAGTTTGCTTGACTTTTATATGGTCAGATGCATATCCCCACCCCCTCTGTAAATCCTTGAGCAGAAAATCAACTCACATGTTTTCTATATATGTGTCATTTTGTGTTGCAATCTGGTTAATATGTTTAAGTATATATTAAATATCACTGATTTGTTCTTAGCTATTTCTAAACTGCCATTTTAAATAAGAATGGGATTTTTTTTAGGGTGTATCAGATATTTTTAATTATTTCAGAAATGCTAGGATGGCTAAATGCAAATAACTAAAATTACATTTTTTTAATTTTATTTTTTATAAACATATAATATATTTTTATCCCCAGGGGTACAGGTCTGTGAATCGCCAGGTTTACACACTTCACAGCACTCACCATAGCACATACCCTCCCCAATGTCCATAACCCCAACCCCCTAAGAATGGGATTTTAAATTTTACTTATTATATTTTTATTTCTATTAGAATAATTTTAATTGTGGAATCCAATTTTGATTTTTTTCACAAATATTCTTCCTTATGGTTTCTATTTCCCTTTGTATTGTTCTATCATTTTTCTGCATATTTTATTTATTGTCTGAAATGATAATCCCAATATCTAATACCCATAAGTCTCATTTTCTTCTTGTTTCTCTGGTTTCTCACTCAGATTTATTTACTAGTATACATTTTTTAAAATATTTTATTCATTTATTTAAGAGAGATAGAAAGAACACAAGAGCAGACCAGAGGGGCAAAGGGAGAGGGAGAAACAGACTCCCTGCTGTGCAGGGAGCTGGATGTTATGCTTGGGGTTTGATCCAAGGTTCCTGAGACCAGGACCCAAGCCTAAGGCAAGGATTAACTGATGGAGTCAGCCATGTGCCCCTTTACTTGTATAAATTTTTTTAACTATGGATGGAGTAGTGTATTCTGTAAAACTGAACTATCCTTGAATGCCAAGAATAAAACATGATTGGTCATTTTAATACTCTCCTGTGTTGGTTTTCTCAGTATTTCATTTGAAATTTCACAATTAAGACTGTTATGTAGTAACCTAGAGTAGTTTTATGACTATCATTTACTTAGTTTGAGCTGCCGTCTTACTCTGTGTTTGGAAGAGCTTAATTGTCATAAGATTTATCCTTTTTTATGAAAGTGTTTTATAAAAGATCGATAAAAACCTCTGAGTCTGCTTTTAGGTATAGGTGTTTAATCGCTCTTGGAATATCCTTCCTAATTATTGATCTATTCAATTTTTCTACCTCTCTTTTAGTACCTTATGATAATTTACATTTCAAAAAGATATTTTAAACTTAAATTTTTAGTGTATTTTTACATAATTGTACATAAAATGATTATAGCTTTTTAAAATTGCATTTACAATTGTAGTTCTTTCATTATTTTGTTTGTATTTATGCATTATTATTATTCTTTTTGTTATTTTTCTTTATTAAAACACTTTTAGAAGTAAAATTCTCTAAGTATCCTTCTTAAAATGGACTGTTTTTTTCTAATCTGGACTTCAAAAAAACAGGCTTTTAAAATTAAAAAATTTAAAAATTTAAAAAACAGGCTTTGTATTGCTTTTTAAAATTTATCTTATATTTGTTTCTTGTGTTTTTTTTTTAAACTGATGGACCTATAATTATTAACTTATTTGGGAGGGTTTCTTGTTTTCTTTTCTAAGCTACTTGGATGAATACTGGTATTAATGTCAATAGTCATCATTCAATTATTAAAATATGCTAACAAAAGATCAATACCCATTTGCTCTAAGATAATTAATGCATATATGCAGTACACTTTACAGAGAGATGGTTTTCATTTAGCCAAAACCTTTGATAAATACACCTATTATCCATAATAAAAACAGAAGTACAATGCCTATCAATATGAGTATGGTGCGATCGTGACCTCAATTCCTCCTAATCCTAAAGGCATTTCAATTGAGCTGTGAAATTCATCCCACTGCAGCATTAAGGTGTACTGATGAGGTTTAGTTTACAACCAAGGAAACCATTTAGAAAAATATTGATAGGTAAATGTAGGGTAGGAGTCAACAAGTTTCTTAATTCAGTGAAGCAGAAAAGCACTGAGAAAGGGCTGGACATGAGAGTCACTTTAAATGGGAACCAATATTATGTGCAGCTGGTTTCTTTTTCTAAGAAAAATGGTGCGGATCACGTTTGGTCTGAGACTTCAAACTCAGTGACAAATCTCATGATGAGCATTATTAAAAAGAAATTTGATCACTTCTTAATTCATTACTGGATTTGAATTTCCTCTTCAGTAGAATCAAACTGTACCAGAGATGTTAAGACCAGAAAAAGAATATGGAGGCTTTTAGTCAAAATGTGTACATCTCTAGTTCATCCCCTTAGAAAACAATTTTTTTCCAGACAAATTATTGCATACTTACCCTAAGATCCCTGTGTTTATTTCCCACTGGCTCATATGCTCTCAGAATGTGTCTGAAAATAACACTGTAGTAATATTATGTGAAACTATTAGGAACTCTATAAAATTACACAGAAAACTAAGAAAATGGTAGATATTACTTGGAAAATCAAGGTACCTCTCTGCTTTCAGGAGTCAATGTTATATTCATGTGAGATGGAAAAAAAAGTTTTTAAGCTTCTGTTGTTGAGGTTTTATTTGTAAAGAAATATGTCATGTTTCCAGGAATAGAGCCTAAACTTAAAATTGTCTATTTTTTCATTATACTTTACATTTAAATGCTTGTTTAGAGTTTATAAAGTGGTTTGTCTTATATTACTGCACTAAGATTCTGACAATTCTAGGAAGAAGGGAAATGAGGTGTTTCTGCCGTTGTATATAGGAGAAAGTTAAGATTGGAAAAGGATGGACACAGCTCTGAGATCAGTGTTCTAACTCCACCTGTGCTACCCAGAGATGGACAGGTAGGTCTTTTATAAGAGTGGCTTAAGACACTTCAAATGTGGAACGACTTATAGCTGCAGCATAATATAACCTATCTACACTGGTACTCAAATCACTTCTGCTTATGTGGTAATTACTATTAAAATAGGCAGATGATAAGATGCCTGGTGTGGTGGTACGGTAATTTGTTTGAGCCTCCTTTCAAAAACAGCAAAAATTGCTGATTTCCTAATACGTAGAATTTGAAAAGGGGTAATCACCTCGAATATATTTTTGGAGCACAATTGCTAAGCCTCTTAAATAAAAATTCAGTTTTAATTATTCCATCAGATTTGTCTAACAGCCGTTAGCCGAGTGTTCTCTATTTAACAATCCAAATGTAATTCAACTGGTTTTGAGAGATTAAGTGTACTTAATTGTCTAACTTGATTTCTGGCTTCCTTGCAGTACCTCCACCCCCCAAAGGAGGGAGTTCTTTTACTTTCTTTTGAGCTCAGAATATGAGGAACTTGGGAATTTCATTGCACTAAATTTTTTCAGATTTTATAGTTTGCCGTATTATTGGAATTGGAATTATGTTAGTGGCAGTGTATTAAGTGTTAAAGGATCATGTATATTTACGTATCTGTATGTATATATTATCTGTCCAAATGTTTTGTTAAGGAATCTGTGATTCTAAAAAAAAAAAAAACAATAAAATAAATTAATGAATTAATGAAAAAAAGGAATCTGTGATTCTATCATGTTCTCATCAATTAATTAGAAAAATACAAAAGCCACCTCAAAATCACTTTGTTTCTTGCCTGTTTCTGTTCAGATTCATGATTACAATCAACCTTTATGTTGCACGCACTCTGTGATGGCCCTGGGAAAGTCACCTTCACCGGCATCTGTGTTTTTCCATATGAAAACTTGGTGTGGTCCGCATTGTAGGAAACTCAGTTTAGAAAGGTGAGCAGCTGAGAGTCAAAGTCACATATTAGTTACAAAAAGATGACAAGTCAAATACATGCGTGAGTCATAATTACAAACTACTTTTGTGAGTAAAACATCATGATTTTTTTAAGGGAAAAAAAAAAACAAACGAAAGAGTGTGACTTTTGCCACTTCATCTGCACCCAATGAGCTCTCATAGGGTGTTTTGGATTTGGTTTCCTGTTTGTGGTCTAGAGCTGCGTCCCAGCTGCCTCCAGACCTCATCACTCGGGCCAGGTCTAAGCAGGCTGTTGTATCAGTTCTTTTTTTTTTTTTGAATTATTTTTATTTTTATTTTTTAAATTTTTTATTTTTTCAGCATAACAGTATTCATTGTTTTTGCACCACACCCAGTGCTCCATGCAATCCGTGCCCTCTCCAATACCCACCACCTGGATCCCCCAACCTCCCACCCCCCGCCCCTTCAAAACCCTCAGATTGTTTTTCAGAGTCCATAGTCTCTCATGATTCACCTCCCCTTCCAATTTCCCTCATCTCCCCCACACTGCTGGGTCTTTCTGTTCTGTTTCTGGTCCATGGTGATTTAAAACTATAGCTTGAATAGGTTTTAAGACTTTAAAAAAAAAATCATTTAAACTATCAGAATAGTATTTAGGTTTTGGATAGGTAAAATAAGAAAGGTCTAAAGTAACTGGAAATTTGTGCCTATTGCTTTGTTTCCTACGGCATAAACTTAATTTGTATTTGTGAATGTATCCATTCTACTCAGTGTGACACCTAGAACAAGAATCCACCTTCTTACCACCAGTGTAAGAAAGTTATCTACTAGATTATCACTATTACTAGATCCAACTTAAAAAAAAAAATGTGGCCGGTCTTTTTTGGTGAAAATGGCACATCTTTCTATTATTCTGATTGCAGTGAGATTAATCAATTTTCATGAGTTTCTTGGCCATTTGTATTCTTACTTTTTTGTTACTTGTATTTTGTTTGGGGATGATGGCTTTACTTTATTGGTATTTAGGAATTCATTTTAAATTAGGGTTATAAATCTATATCCTGTTGCATAAGTTGCAGATACATTTTGCCAGTATGTAACGTAAGCATTAATTCTGAATATGCCATTCCACTGACAGAAGTAAATGTGTTCACATCTGTCTACTTTTTCTTTTCTAACCTCTGGGATTCCTCATTATGTAAAGCTCTTAAGCATAGTGCCTGGAACTACAGAGCAATGCAAAATCATTAGCAGTTATTATTCTTTTTCGCTTTCAATGAAATTCTCCTGAATTAGAGTAGAGGGCTTCATTTTAGCAGAAAGTCTTTCTAAAGGCAGGTTCTGTAAATGCAGGGAAGGAGAAACTTTTCTACACACATGTACTTTATGGTTAATAATCTAGGGAATGGTTAGTTTCCCACAATTATTTCTGTTTATTTTAGTCTGTTGATAGCGGGGGGCGGCGGGGGGAAGTGGGATTCTCTGTATCTCTAATGGGAAGAATGATGTCCAAGGACAATCTTAATTTTACGAGGTTTGGGTGGGAGATTCGTCTACTCTGCATTGTTTTTCCATCAAATCTCAACTAAAATTTCTATCACTTTTAGTTCCCCAAGTGATATAATTTAGATGCTCTGGCATCATTATGAATTTATTAATTTTCTTTTTTTTTCTTATTATTATATTCTGGTATTTCAGAGAATTTAGGGGGAAGTATTGGTAAACATTCAATCTTCAGTCTCGAAGTAGAGATTCAGTTTCTTGCCATCATAAGTAAAAATCTTACTTTAGTTTTTTTTTTATTATGAGGAGATGTAAAATACAACGATTTATTGATGATAGGAAACACATTTCAAAATATGTGACTCAAGAAAATGCAAATAAAAAGAAGAAGGTTTGGCAACATTTATGATACACATATTGATGTAGAATATAAACATGAAACACAGAAAGCCACAAAATGAGTTCCATTCTTTATTGAAGATATGTAACATTCACCAAAATAAAATATAGAGCAACATTTTTTATATTGTATAATTCATGATAAAAAAAACTTAATAAAAGAAAAATTTACAAAAATTATGAAAAGGAAACTTTATCACATAGCACTAATATTTTTTTAAAAATCAGTTGAGTTAATTAAAATGCAAAATGTAAGAGATCTGGATAATATTATAATAATAGCATACTTCCTTTCTGAGAGTGCATATTTATTTTTAATCACTTGATGGAAAATGAAATTTATTAGATGATAAGCTATACTTTCATATAATTTATTTAGGAGAAATCATGTAGACTTGTTCACTGACCATGTGATAGAAATAAAACAAAATTTATAAATTAATTTTAAAAAGAAAAAGAGGACTTATAGTACCACAATCAATATTACCGTGTTTTACAATTTAGAAATCAAAGGAGAAAAAAAGAATATTTACTTAAAATGTATGTAGTGTGAACATAACCATTCATAGAAATCCATGCTAGTCTTAAATTATTAGATTATGAGGTAGGCTGAATAACAGTAAGAGGAAAATCTCCCTCAGACTTTTAAAACTGGAACAGCGAAAAGCCTAAAATAATATTAGAAAGTATTTAGTAAGAACTTTAACTGAAATTAGTAGTATTAAGAATAAAATTAGAAGCACTACATATTTACTGACAAATCTGTTTCTAATATGAATAAATATATATTCACATGTCAGACCAATATTAAAAAAAAGAAAACATTAAAAACTTTGGGAAAATAATATTGATATTATTATAGGTACAGAAGATATTTATATCTTTTTTAAAAATAATGATATTTTATTAAAATAATTAAAAATCTTTATGTAAAGCTCTGTGTTTCAGAAAAAAATTGCCTAATTAGAACAAAAGAATGAGAAAAGCAATTACATAGAAATTTATTATTAAAAGGAGAATGTCAGCAACAGGGAGGAGTAGGAGATACCAGCCTTAGTCTTGGAAAAACAACTGGACAGTTACTTATAAAGGTAAATATCCCTGGGAAGGCTCAAGTGTTCAATTAAAAATAACAGTCGGGTGCCTGGGTGGCTCAGTCAGGCGGCTGCCTTCGGCTCAGGTCATGATTCCAGGGTCCTGGGATTGAGCCCCACATCCGGCTCTCTGCTCAGCGGGGGATCCTGCTTCTCCCTCTGTCTCTGCCTGCTGCTCTGCCTGCTTATGCTGTCTATCCCTCTGTCAAATAAATAAATAAAATCTTAAACAACAACAACAACAAAAAACAACAGTCACCCACTGCATTCAGTAACAAAGAAAAATCACCTGAAAAACAAAACAAGTACACAAAAACCTTGGAATTTGCAGGACATTTCAGGAGGTATCCAAGAACAAATTTAGTGTATCATTTTATCATTAATTAACAGAATGTATAATATTCACAAATATACCACAAACGTAACTATATTGAGGTAAATTTGCAAGAAAATCGTTGAAGAAAGACATGATTAATATTTTTCAAGTTTTCTATAGGGTATCAGAGACCAGATATTAAGGAAGCATATGATTAGACAAATGATATTCATTGTATTAATTATGTATCCAAAAAAGCCATGTCTGTTTTCTTGGGTTTGCCCCTTAGGATGCACCTTCCTCTTGCATCTTGCCCTTTAGGAGGGGAACCAGAATATGGACTTTATTTGCGGAGCTTTCTTACCCAGTGATTTCCGGCTGGGTTTAGCCAATAAGAAGTGCTGGCAGGGAAAGGAGAGCCTTAGTATGTATTGCCTTGACCCTTCCCAGCATACTCACCTCCAGTTGGCTTTGAACCCTAAGTGGGTGCAGCTCACTTCTCTCTGAGGATGGCAAGGCTTACCACTACCGTTTCCCAATACCCACTCTTCCATATGTAATCCTTAGTATGTAAAAATTCTTCACAATATCTTCTTCTAAGCGTGTCATCTGCTTCCTATTACAACCCTGACAGATTCAAGGACAATTCTCTGTAAATAAATTTGTAACATTACCGAATTTTAAAACTCGTTAAAATAAATCTCAGGGAGAAAATGTGTTTGTGTTTTTTTGAAAATGTGATGTTTATAGAAACTTAGAATTATATAGCCAGACTGGCACTATTAAATATTAAACATAAAAAACAATGATTGAAACAGTGTGGTAATAATTTAAAAATTACAAAAATAAAGGGCACAGAATGTGCCAGAAAAAAACCCTAAATATGTCTATGTGTGTGTATCTACATGGTGGAGAAGAGGAGAAACAGAGAGAGATTATAGTATCACAGTACAATTGTTTCCAGATTTTTCCCATAATCAGTATTTTAGGAAAAGCCTTTAATTTGAGTCATGCCTCCTCAACCAGTGATGAAATAGAAATAAGAGAATAGAGAAACAAATTACAGTATATAATATGATTATATTTGAAATCATGAGAAAAACACTCTGAGCCTTGGGCATTCACACCATAAGAAGATGAGGACATGAAATCTGCAAAGGAATCTGAGAGGGAAAGAAAACAAGATTTTATATCAGAATTGGTGTAAATATGCAACAATGGTAATTGTATAAATAATTTGTAATATAGTCAGTTGAGATCATTGTAAGCAGTTGATAAAAATCAGGTTTAGGAAATAATGATAGGGAATATAATTTAAATAAATAAAATAGGTGACATGATACATTGAATATACTTTCATTTTTATTATTCTCTGTATGTTTGCATATAAATATATTTTGTATTATATATAAATGTTAAATTATAAGATGGATATAATAGATTAATATATAATGTTGATGTTTATGCTTTTCCATATTTTTTAAAAGATTTTATTTATTTATTTGACAGAGAGAGACACACAGAGAGAGGGAACACAAGCAGCGGGGAGAAGGAGAGGGAGAAGCAGGCTTCCCGTGGAGCAGGGAACCCGATGTGGGCCTGGATCCCAGGACCCTGGGATCATGACCTGAGCTGAAGGCAGCCGCTTAATGACTGAGCCACCCAGGCACCCTATGCTTTTCTATATTTTCAGAATTACCCACAATAAATACTCACTCTTCTTATGGTGATATAATAGATGCAACAAAATACAGAATTCAAAAATAAAACCCAAAACTAGTTGACTAAAAATCAGGTTTTGTTCAGAAAAAGTTTCCTAGAACTATCTAGACCAGAGCAAGATATCAGAAGCCTAGAACAATGAACATTTCGAAGCCAAGTCTTACTTAACAGGTAAATGAAAATCACAGATACTGAGTTCCTGATGTTTTACAGGGAAATTCAGTTCAAATTTTCTTTGTAATTCTGTCAGTCATTTGAAAGAGAGGAGGTTCCTTTCTTAGGACCTAACTTACTATAAATGTGTTGGGAGCAACTGATTCCTCAAAACTGTACAACAAGTTTTTGAGAATTTTTTTTATTAAAGTAAAACGATTTTTAGGAATCTGGTGAAGTTTGCAGCTTAATTAATTTTTGTACTATAATCACAAATATATAACCATGATCCAATTTTCCAATATTTTGTAAATAAAATCATACCACAACCACAGAGACTTCCTCTCATGCCCTGTCTCAGATGCAAATGCTCCCAAAATAACCACCATGCTGACTTCTATTATCATTGGTTAGGTTTTTTATTTTTCCCCTTCCTGTTTGGGACTTTATGTAATGAAATCATAAAATCTGTCCTTTTTTGGGTCACATTTCTTTTGCTCAACATTTGTTTGGAAATTTTCCAATTTGTTGTGTTTCATAGTGGCTTGTTAATTTACATTGCTCTGTAGTATTCTGCTGTATGGATATACCAACATTTGTTTATCCATTCTGTTGTAGATGTTGGTCCTGGCATAGGGTTTTAATAGTTTGCACTGCTGTGAACCTCCTTGCCCATATCTTTGGTGAACTTATGTACACATTTCTGTTGAGTATATTCCTAAAGCAGAATTGTTGGGCCATAAGACATGTATTTTCACCATTAGCAGATACGGCCAGTTTTCTGGTGTTTCTATGAGATTGTGACCTCATCAGCAGAATATGGGAGTGTTTTAGATCTTTATTAATAGCACCATCTCTCGATTTCAGTTCTTCTGTGGGCATAGAGGGGTAGCATATTGTTTTAATTTGCATTTATCTGGTGAGGAATGTGGTTAAGGAGATTATCCTGTTTACAATTTGTGTATCTTCTTTCATGTGGTACCTGTTCAAGTCTGAGGAATTTATCTCTTGGGTTTCCTCTTATTCGTTTATTGATTTGAACATGCTTTGTGGATATGACATATATATTTTTTTCCACTAAAATGTGGTTTTCTTACAAGCTCTCTTAAGGGTATCATTGGAAGTACATGGATTCTTCATTTTAAAAAGGCCCATTTATCATTTTTTTTAAATATTTTATTTATTTATTTGACAGACAAAGGTCACAAGCAGGCAGAGAGGCAGGCAGAGAGGGGAGGAAGCAGGCTCCCTGCTGAGCAGAGAGCCCAATGTGAGGCTCCATCCCAGGACCCTGGGATCATGACCTGAGCCGAAGGCAGAGGCTTTAACCCACTGAGCCACCCAGGTGCCTCCATTTATCATTTTTTAAATAAATATGCTTTGAGGTACCCCTTACATATTCTTTCCCTGCCTAACAATCATAGAAATATTCTATATTTTTATCCAGAAGTTTATTAATACCCATATCTAGAAATAATGCTTAGGTATGAAATCTGTTTTTATTCATTTTTTTTAATGATACAAGAGAGAGATTGAGATGCATTTTTTCCATATGACTATTCTATATCTCAGTCCATTGTTTTTTTCTTTTTGTTTTGTTTTCAGTCCATTGTTTTTGAAGTATTCATTTTATACTCAGATATAGATGTATATACACAAAGATCTCTATTTCTATCAATCTGTTTTTGTGTATATATGCATATATATGCATCTTTATGTTTGTGTATATGGATATACAAAGTTCATACACGTACACATGTATGCATATTAGCATATATATGCCATATATGAATATACAGACATTCATATATAGCTTATTTCTTACTAATTATGAATAAGAGGTTATTCTTCTCATTACTATAAAATACACATTTTTAAGGTGCAAAGTACTTAATTACTGATGAATAAATTTATTTACTAACAGGGTAGAATAAACACTACTCTGTTACCTTTTATAGATTTTGAGTGTTTGAATATTTTAATCTTTGCCACCACCATGTACACTTGATGGGACAGATGTATTGAACATGCTGAGGAGATGACTCTTGCCTACTAGAAGTCCTATGACATCTAAGACCATACAAGAGAAAGACAAGGGTCTAATTTGTTCACTGGACTCTGATTCCTTTGCTTCTAATCTCATTGGTTATAACGTGAAATGCTAAATTACTCATTTCATAATAATAATGAGCACACTTAGGAATTCAATCAGGTTAGTAGGTACAGTGAAGTGAGTATAAGCACACACAGTGCACCAGAGTTTTCAAAGGTGTTAATGAGTGACAGACTATTGCTTTCTTTACAGTGTTTGACTTTGAAGAATAGTAGACACAGACAAGCCAAGGCAAGCATTAATTATTCTAGCAGTGGAACAAAAGTTAATATTAGGATTTGGGTCTTAGTCGTTGAACTTCACTAACCTCTAATGTGTTTTCAAGCTAAGAATGTGTAAATAACATTACACTGAAAAATGTAACCCTAAAAATTAGAGAATGAGGTAAGTTATTGTAACATTCCTGTAACATTACCATTTCATAGAAAGTGAGGCTTAAAGGAAAATAAGCATACTTTAAAAATATTTATTCAAGACTATCAAATATTCACCAAATGGCAAGACAGTTGCTTATATAGTCACTGCAATGTTGAAGGAAGGTCAATGTAAAAGGATTTTTGAAATTGTAATTATTTGAATTTTGGACCATAACAATGTTTCTTATAATTACATACAAATAATACTCTTCAAAATGATATAGATATAACAAGGTCAAGATAAAAGTCAATATTTTTATACATCAACAGTTAATTACTTTTGCCTGTACTCTGATCTTATTTCAGTCTAATTATTAAGCTCTGATTAGAAAGCATATTTCATATCCATCTTGAGTTATATCTTGCACTTAAACATCTACATCAGTACATTCTTTCCTTCTTTCTTTCTTTCTTTCTTTCTTTTTCTTTCTTCCTTTCTTTCTTTCTTTTTCTCTATTTAATAGGCTACATGTTAAAGAGGTGTCTCTTGATGGAAACACACCTATTCATTTTGAAAGGTGACTTTCTTGACAATATCAGAAAAATAAAAGACTCTCATCATACATGAATTTCAGACATTATTTTATTATCTTTCTCAATACTTTATCAATCTGATCTTACTCATCCTGACAATGTCTCATTTTTTGTGTAAAATAGAAAGAATAATAATGATATATTTGAATGAAATAAAAGATTCCATAGATTGAAGAGAGCTTGAATCCTTGTGTAAAATTTTCAGCAAAACATACAATAAACTAACACCATGAATAATTCACCACTGATTCCAAAATATGTCCCATGAAGACTTTACTAGTGAGTTCTCTTACTCTATATAAATGTTATTCTTCATTGTATTCATTATTCTTTTTAAAGATTTTATTTTTTATTTGATAGACAGAAATCACAAGTAGGCAGAGAGCCCGATGTGGGACTCAATCCCACGACCTGGGATCATGACCTGAGCCGAAGGCAGAGACTTCAACCCACTGAGCCACCCAGGCGCCCCCACTATTCTTTATTCTGTTAAGTATATTTCAGTCTTATGAATGTTATTACCAGAACATATATTGTTGAAAAATATTTTATCGAGGTACAATTGACATATAGCACTATGTAAGCTTAACCTATACAGCATAATGATTCAATTCACATACATTATAAAATGATTACCACAGTAAGCTTACTTAATATTCATCATCTCATAGAGATACAAAAAAGAAAGAAAGAAAGAAAGAGACTGTTTTTTTTTCTTGTATTGAGAACCCTTAGGATTTCTTAACTTTCAAATGTACCATGCAGTTGTGCTAACTGTAGTCATCACATTGTATATTGTATCTCTAGCACTTTTTTATCTTATAAATGAAAATTTGTACCTTTCACACCCTGTATCCATTTTGCTTCCCGACCCCACCCCCCAACTCCAATAACCAGAAATTTGATCCCTTGGGCTTTGATTGTTTTAGAGGGCACATATAAGTGAGAACATACAATAGTTGTCTTTTTTTTACTTCTTTCACTTAACGTAATGCCTCCAAGGCCCATCCCTGTTGTTGTAAATGGCAGGATTTCCATATTTTTCATGGCTGACTAGTATTCTATTGTATGTATATGTGTGTGTGTAGCTAGCTAGCCCATATCTTTATCCTTTCATTCATTGATGAGTACATAGACTGTTTCCATGTAAATAATGCCATTATAACCATGGGGTGCAGATTTTTTTTGAATTCCTGGTTTTGGTTTCTTTTGGTAAATATCCAGTAGTAGAATTACTGGATCATATGGTAGTTCATTTGATTATTTAAGGAGCCACCATAATGTTTTCTACAGTGGCTGCTCTAGTTTACGTTCTCACCAACAGTGCACAAGATACTCTTTCTCCACATCTCACCAGCATTTGTTATCTCTTGCTTTTTTGATAATAACCATTCTAACAGCTGTGAGGTAGTAACTCATTGTGGTTTTAATTTGCATTTCTTTGATGATTGGTGATGTTGAGGACCTTTCCATGTACCTATTGTACACCATATATCTTCTTTGGAAAAATGTCTATTCATATTCTTTGCCCAGTCTTTAAGTGGATTAAAATATTTATTTATTTATTTATTTTGCTATTGAGTTCTATGAGTTCCTTATATACTTTGGATATTAACCCCTTACCAGCTATATGGTTTGCAAATATTTTTTCCCATTCCATAGGTTGTCTTTTTATCTTGCTAACTGAGTCCTTTTTCTTAGCATTTTTAATGTACAATCTTATATTCACTCTTCGCAAAACATTGGCTTTTAATTTTAATAAAATATATTTTCCGATCTTCTATCGTAGTTTTCAAATTCTATGACACAAGAATTTGATTTCAATGTCTATGACACATTCTCTCTAACTCCCTGTCATAATCCATGCATGCAGTTAAAAGACACTTACTGAATACACTATATGTCCCGGACAAAGATGTAGGCATATTGGGCTCAAGAATGAGCCCACAAAACAAGCTCTGGTTCTCCTAGAGCTGATGTCCCTTGAGGAGAAGCAATAATATTAATAAAATAAGAAAATAAGAAAAAGCCTAATTCTATATCTTGAGAAGTTCTAGAAAGGTAGCCAAATACGTTAATAAGATAGAAAAAGAGAGAAGGAAAAGAAGCCTCTCTGAGTTGATATTTGAGTTGAAATCCAAGTAACAGGGGTTCCTGGGTGGCTCAGTTGGTTAAGCATCTGCCTTCGTTCGGCTCAGGTCATGATCCCAGAGTCCTGGGATCAAGTCCCACATGGGACTCCTTGCTCAGTGGAGAGCCTGCTTCTCCCTCTCTTTCTGCCCCTCCCTACCACTTGTGCTCACTGTCTCTCTATCTGTCATAATTAATTAATTAATTAATTAAATGTTATAAAAATCCAAATAACAGGTAAGTCACTCACATGACATTTTGGAGACTTCATGTAAAGAAGTGGGGATTGAAGCAGCCTTGTGTCAGAAGCCCACCTGGTGTGTTCAGGAAATAAAGGGACCAACTAGGGCTGGAAGCTAATGATCAAGGAGAGAGAGAAATGAAATTAGGGAGCTCATGAGAAACAGTGGCAAGAGGTTCTGAATGAAACAAAGTTGCATTCAAATTTAAAATTTAAAAAGGCACTTTGAAAGGGAAGGAGCTGAAAATCTTAGAGAAATACATTTATCAAAATTAAAAAGAAGAAAATAGAATATATAATGTAACTACTAGATTAGTTAGTATTTATGGGAACCCCATTGATTATGATTAATGTGCTAAAATACTGAAGCAGGAAAATTTCCAGAATGTAATATGGATAATCAAAAAGAAGGAAAACAGGAGGGTGATATAGAAGATAGACTGAGAAATTGAAAGAATGGTCATACAAGAAATCCAGAAGGAAGAATAGAGCTCATTTGTGTGTTAAGGAATATAGTTGATCCTCAAAACCAAATCCAAACAAAAATTGGGGATTAATAAGATCCTTATAAAATGCATGTGACTATTTGGAGACTGTTCTTACAAATACCAGGTTAAAAAAATACCACATTCTCACTTCTGCTCACCACACTACCACTGTCTACAGACTAATCCCTGGGTGAATTGGCCTTTATTCTCTTAACAATTAATGATGCTGTGAATCAGAAGCAAGTAAGTGCTGGTAACCCTCTCTCAGATCTACATAATTCTGACCATAAAAAAGAAAACTTTTGGGGTTCCTGTGTGGCTCAGTTGGTTAAACAATGGACTCTTGGTTTCAGCTCAGGTCATAATCTCAGATTCATGACAGAGAGCCCCAAGCTGGGGTCGTGTCCAGTGTAGTGTCTGTTTGTCCCTCTCTCTCTGTTCCGCCCCTGCCCCCCAACATGAATAAAAAAAAAATCTTAAAAAAAAAAAAAGAGGAAAACTTTTACTGAGAAATCCTTGCTTTGTGTGAAACCTCCAACTGATGTCATCTGACAAATATCGTTGCAAATTTGGGTGTGACAGACTGTTTTCTGCCTTTCATTTAACTGGCTAGTCATCTTATCCACAGAGTCTCCAAATGGCAAAGATCATTTCCTAAACGAGGTTAAACTATCACGGATTTTTTTTCTAATTCAGATAAAAGAAAACCAGCTGAATTCAGGGTGTTACAGGAAGGCAGGTAAAGAATGAGAGCATGAACAAATCTCTCTGGTCTTTCACCTCTTCCTAAAGGTATATTATGATTGTTCCTGACTGGCCGAAATACTTAGCTTAGAAAGAAATATAAAAATAAAATGTTTTGAAGAAAGTGATTTTATAGTTTTACGTGCTTTTAACCCAAGTTCATGATTACTGGAATGTATTTCTATTATTACGTTGTACTTAGTTAACATGAGGCAGACTACATTTCTCTTTTGTCAGTTGTTTTAAGTTTGGTAAGCAAAAGGGCTTTCATTGGAGTTTTGCCTTAGATAAAACTTGGAGCCCATTAGACAAGTGTAATTATTTTTAACACACTTTGTTTTACCAGGGGTATCAGCAAACGTTCATAATTCTTCCTATTCATCCTAGGAAACCAACAGAAGGCTTAGTTATAAAAGATGCCAAAAGAGTTTATTATTCTGAACCTGGAGTTTGAATTTGGGAAAGACACAGTGAGGAGATTTTAAAGGAGACAAGATATGCACTTAAGTCATAAATATCTAAAAGAAATAAATGAAGTTCACATTTTCATAATGCACAGTAATGAAACAATTATTTGCAAAGTTTATCTTTAAAAAATATGGATTCAAGAACCTACTAAAAAGGACTAGAAAGTTAATATTTGGATGATAAAAACTAAACTCTACTATGTAGGCAAAAAGTAAATAATTATTTTAGAAAAGTAGAAACTAAAATTCTCATTTTCTTTTTCTCTCTTTTTCTGGGATATTATTCAAGTAACAATTTGCATAAAAGGATTTAAAAGCCACCTTTACTAATATTAATCACATAGACCTATAAACTGACACACACACTCAAATATATAATGTAGATATGTAAATTTATAAAAATGTATAAACAGATAATTAAGTTAAAGCTTCCAGCATTTTAAATGCCTAACAACGGTATCTATCAACATATTTAACAACTATTTAAAATAAGGCAATATTATTTAATGTATTTACTGTTTTAATAAGTTATGACTGTTACCTCAATAAGGAGATAATTTTCTTGTATACATATTTATAAGTTTCTAGTACAAATGTATCCTGTGGTTTTAACACTTGTGTAGCTTCAGATATTCATATTAATTAAAATCTTTAACCCAAAGCAATTTACTTTGTTTTATCCAAACACAAGAGAAAACTAGACAGGAAAACCCAAACATTTTTTTCATGAGCAAACATTTCACATCACTTAATTTTAATGTGGCAAAATAAGCACTATTTTAATACTATTCAAAGGCATTTGTATAAAGTTTTATAGCCTTCCTACTAAATAAGGATAAATTACAACCAAGTTCAGCAATCACTGATTTGTTTCTTATTCTTGCTTAGAAATTGGAAAGCTATCCTAAGATTACATTTTAATTAAGTCAATTGAACATTTGTCTAAGATTTTAAAGTCAACAAAAGGACCTGTATACACAATTTCACTAACAATTTATTTTTTTAATTATTTGCATTATTATGAGATTTTATAAGCTTTAACTTTTTCAAAATATCCTTCATTGTAATTCCCTATAACTGAACATAAGTTTATATGGTTTTTAAAACATTAAACATAAGAAAACAATTATAGCATATTTGACTCATAAAATCAATGCAGTTTGGAAAGTGTTCATAAATAATTTAACTCTATTCATCTTGTAGTAGAATATGGTGATTATGTTATTTTTACATAGTAAAACCAAGGTAGAAAAATAGAATTGTCTTTGAATCAATACCGTTAACTTATTTTAATTTGCCATGTTGAATATATAATATCTCAACTATTACATTTAATATTATTTTAATATAATTTATAAACTTCTAAGTTAATGACCACATTTAAGGACTCTGAATCATGCCAAAATCTGCATGCCCTGCTTTTCTTAGGTTGAAATCTAGTAACCAAAGCTGTAATTAAAAAAAGAAAAAAAATCACAGTTAATCTCTTTTATTCTTTCAGTTAAAGCTTTTAGAAGGAAGAAATTTAAAGAGGAATAAACATACATACACTATTATAAATTTAATGTTTTCGCTTTACTTTAAGCAAGAATGCGACAACTACATTTTTACTAACTCTTCTATTTGCAGTACTAACAAATATCCATGTCAAAAAGACGAGGGTTTTTTGTTTCCTGTTAAAGTTTCGTTAACTTCTAAATCACTTTCATGACCTTGCCAACTAGCCATTTTCAGCAAAATTTTTGTATCTGCTAGCTCCACTAAAAGAATAGACATATGGTAAGAGAGAAATGAAGTATCAAGGACAACTCGGAAACTATCAATATCAACATTTCTTTTTGTCCTGGGAACTGGGAAATTTTTAGCAATGACACACAGATCCAAATGTAATCCAGATTTTAGGTCCACATTAAGTCAGTTTCCCTTAAATAGAGATTGCATTCTTTGAAGATTTTATTTATTTGAGTGAGAGCGAGTGAGAGAGAGAGCATGAGCTGGGGGAGAGAGGCAGAGGGAGAGGGAGAAGCAGACTCTCTGCTAAGCAAGGAGCCAGATGTGGGACTCAATTCCAGGACCCCAGGATCACGACCTGAGCTGAAAGCTGACCCTCATCTGAGTGAGCCACCCAGGTGCCTATAAATAGAGATTGAATTCTTAAGAAATACTGGTTTTATATTTTGCTAGGGCAAACCAAATAAGACCAATTATGATAGTTTCAATGAAATCATCAGAACCCAAGCTAATTCCCTTGAAGTTCTGGGAAGGGTGGTTTTCCCTTTCACCTAGTAGAGGTGAAAGGTCTCAGATGTATGCACTATTTATTATCAAGCATAACATCCAGTGTTTCAGACAAATCATAGTGGAAACTCTAGTTTTGCTAAAGTCCACTAAGAACATGCTTGTAGTCAGAAGAATTTATTAACCTGCCATAGAAAACAAGAACTTACTAATGAAAGGATGGAGTGTCTCAGTAAGAGAGAGTTATGAGGTGATTTTTATATAATTATGACTTAGCATAGTTAGGTTTTAGTGGAATTCAAATTCAAAAACAGAAGGAAACCTTTGCTGGGTTGGGATCTGTTGGGAATTACAACAATTAAGAGATGGCATGTATTAGTAAATTTTATCAATAAGTAGTAATAACATCGTAATAGGGTTTTGGAAATGAGAGTGGTCAGACATATTACCTAAAAGAGGAATATGTTTATATGATGTCAGTGTTCTTGGTTCTTTGTTCAAACATGATTAAAGAGTCATCTTGTTTTTTTCTTGTTCTACCGTGGTCAAAATGGGTCTGATTATTGCTGATATTTTTTAGATACAGTTTTGGTTAAGAGGAAACATCATGGGGGCATCTGGGTGGCTCAGTGGGTTAAAGCCTCTGCCTTTGGCTCAGGTCATGATCCCAGGGTCCTGGAATCGAGCTCCGCATCGGGCTCTCTGCTCAGCAGGGAACCTGCTTCCTCCTCTCTCTCTGCCTGTCTCTCTGCCTACTTGTGATCTTTGTCTGTCAAATAAATAAATAAAATCTTTCAAAAAAAAAAAAAGGAAACATCATGGCCTAGAGACTACTGTCTTGCTGTTGGCGTCAAAGAGGTTGTTGTCATTGTTCTTTATGTGCTTTGTCTTTTTAGTACTGTTGTTGTCAGACTATGGACTGTGTTTGCCAGATAATATAAATGATTAATATGTTGCTTTAAACTATAACTCAGTTTCTTAGTGGAGAAAAAGAAGATGCAAGTGTGAGATGGGTAAGATTTGAATTGGAAGTACCAGCATAAACTCCCAATGTATTTCAATTAAAAAAAAAAAAAGCTGTGTATTTCATTGTTCTATCCACTGAATAAGAGTAGGAACAAGGGTCAATCCAGCATTAATAAGCTCATTTCGTGACCAGACTGTGGTTTATATATAACAGCTTCCAATTAAAGAAAGCAAAAGTTGTTGTTTTTTTTTTTTGTATATTTATCCATTCATTTCAGAGAGATTTTATTTATTTATGAAAGAAAGAGATAGCATGAGCAGGGGGAGGGGCAGAGGGAGAAGTAGACAAGCAGACACCCCACTGAGTGCAGAGCCCGATATAGGGCTAGACCCCAGAACCTTGAGACCATAACCTGAAGTGAAAGCAAAAGCTGGACACCGCACTGACTGAGACACCCTGGCACCCCAAGACATCAAAAGTCTTGAGAAACAATTGACTCTAGACTTGGGGCAGAAAACAAAGTAAACACTGAATTTCTTGTCATATCACATAGCAAAGAAGCTATCAATTACAACTGAGGGTTTGTCAAGGAAAAAAATTTTCCATCTTGATGTCTGACCAAAGAAAGACCATCAGATTTTAGGTTCTTTAAATAGAAGCCTCTCCCACAAGTTAAGTCAGCTCAACTGACTATTATCATCACACCTGAATTTTCCTTTTAGAAAAAGAAACCATATTTAATATTCAGCCAGATTGTCCATATGCTCTAATATCCTCCCGTCTTGGGTTGCTTCTGCTTCTTTTTCTTTTTCTCCTTCTTCTCCTTCTCCTTCTCCTTCTCCTTCTCCTTCTTCTTCTTCTTCTTCTTCTTTTTCCTTCTTTTCTTCTTCTTCTTCTTCTTCTTTTTAAGATTTTATTTATTCATTTGAGAAGGAGAGACAGAGAGATTGTGAGCCGGGGGAGCAGCAGAGGCAGAAGGAGAAGCAGACTCCCCACTGAGCAGGGAGCCTGAAAGGGGGCTCAATCCCAGGACCCTGAAATCATGACTTAAGCTGAAGACAAACACTTAATCATCTGAGGCACTTGGGCACCCCTTGGTTTGCTTAGTCTAGGAATGGACTGAGGGGTTTTATTGCAGGAGAGCTACATTTCACTGGGGGCACTTATTGAGGAACTTTTTAAAGCCTTGACTTTTAACCCAAAATACCCATTATTTTTAATAGTCTTCAGGAAAAATACAAGAAAAGAGTAGAATTAAAACTAAAATGTGCCAAAGTTCCCAGGTTCTCTAGAACTCTGTGGCCTAAACCTGTTGACCTAAGCTCTTCCTTTGTGAGTTAATAACATGCTGAACCTTGAATTTGGGGAATTTTCACTACTGATCTTAGACTGCCTAATGTAAACTAGTATGAGTAACTCCTGTAAAAACTCATATGGTGCATACAGGTTTAAGATCAGTAGGCACAAGAGCATTTTCAAGACACCCAATATGTTGACCTAACCAGGTCCTAAATAGCCTGAAACCAGAAGACTTAGTCCCATGATAGAAACATCCCAGAGGTCATTTTAGAGTCTCAGTGGAAAAGACCTTGTTGAAAACTGTTAACAATCGCAATAATATAGCTCCAGGATACCAATCCTTGGATTCCTGCTCCCTAAATTAAAAAGTGTTTGCTCTTCTCTATAGATCTGTGGCCTTTCATTTCTTCATGAAAGTTAAGATGAGGATTCTTAGGAATCCTCCAGAAGCCTATAACCTTTGGGAGAAAAAAACCTAACCCTGAATGCTTTGAACAAGCAGATGTTGACATGGCGTAAACAGATTTAACCCAAGATGATGGTACGAGATTCCAGATTATATTTCTGATATATCTTCTCCTTGTTTTCTTTTTTTCTTTTTCCTCTTTGGTTTACCACTAATCTTACCTAGTATTATGTGGTGGCTACTCCTTGGCAATCTCCTAAATTTGTTTCCCTCACTTTATTTATTAATCCAACACTTTACTATTGTAAAAAGTTTGATTACAAGTCAAAGTATTTATGCTAAAATCATTAAAGCAGAACCAGACTCACATAAGGTGGGGACCCAAATTGGGTCATCTGTTCTGTCATTCCACTGTATTCACTCCAGGATTTTGTTCAAAAACTATTTTAAGTGCACTCAGAAAATCTACCTGGTTTAGGTAAACAATATTTAATTCATTTTTGTTATGGTAAATGATAGATATATGGCCAGCATTATCTGTGACCATTAACCCACTAATCCACTGTTTCTTTGGTAGATAATACTTCTGTATCAAGTAATTAAAATTCATTTGCTTAAGTACTTTGATAAACAATTTAGAAAAGTAGATGATTAGGGGCGCCTGGGTGGATCAGTGGGTTAAGCCGCTGCCTTTGGCTCAGGTCATGATCTCAGGGTCCTGGGATCGAGTCCCGCATCAGGCTCTCTGCTCAGTGGGGAGCCTGCTTCCCCCTCTCTCTCTGCCTGCCTCTCTGCCTACGTGTGATCCTTCTCTCTCTGTCAAATAAGTAAATAAAATCTCTTTAAAAAAAAAAAGAAAAGTAGATGATTAGAAAGATAGATGATAGATGATAGATAGATAGACAAACTGATCATCCATAAATCAAATGAAATATCTATACTAGATGAAAAGAAAAGCCACCTCTCTAGAACTGTCCCAGAAGAACTGTGGGATGTCTGTTGATTTTCATGACTTGGGTTTCAGACCCTTGGTTTATAGGCTCTTATGAATATTAATAATAATTTTGCTGAGGTAATTGCTTATAATGGTATATGCTTTTTTTAAAGTCTTAAATGCTATTTGTTAAGAACTGGAGAATCTCAGATTTCATCCTACCTGTAAGCTAACCAGGATAGCTCGCCACGGTTCTGTGGATACTGGCAGAAGACATGAGACTCTCAAGTCAGAGAGGAAGGACTTTATTAATCCGGGCATAGCACACAACAAAAGCTTTCACTTTCACATCCCTTCCCTTTGTACCCAACTTATAGAGATTGGCCCACATGAATGGTACACACACCACTGGTTTGCATCAAGGCTGAGAATCTTTTTGTTGCGGAAACACCAGACATTTTTTAAGAGTCTTCAAGCAAATTTTCAAAAACTCTGCCCCATAAGGAAACATCTTTCTTAATAGTGGAGAGTGTGCTGCTATGGAAGTAGACACGATCTCTATATCTCAAGGCAATTTGCTACACAGATATTCTTTTTTCACTTATTTATAAAAATTTTAAATAAAAATTTTGTACATTTAACATACACAATATGATGACTGATGTACATATGCATAGTGGAACGGTTAATGCAGTCCAGCTAATTAGCGTGTCATCTCACAAGGTTACTGGTGGTTGTGTGTGATGAGTGCACCTGAAATCTACTCTTTTAGCATATTTCTAGTATTCAATACAGTACTAAGTACTGTACTGTAAGTCATCATTAGACCTCTAAATTTACTCGTCTTCCATAACTGCAGCCTTGTTCCTTTGACCAATGTCTCCCTAGTTCTCTGACACCCTCAGCCCCTGGTAATTACTGTTCTACTCTCTGCTTTTATGAGCTTGACTTTAAGTTTTAAGGTTCCACATGTAAGTGAGGTGACACAGTCCCTGTCTTTTTCTATCTGGCTTATTTCACATGGCATAATGCCCTTTATGCCCTCCTACGTGTCACAAAAGGCCAGATTTCCTTCTTCTTTAAAGCTGAACAATATACAATTGTTCACATTTATCACAGCTGCTTTATCAATTTGTCCATTGACAGACACTTACATGGTTTCCATATTGTGGTTATTATGCTATTATGTTTCAATGGACATGGGAATACAGGTAATTTTTTGAGATCCTGATCTCATTTACTTTGTTTATCAGCATCAGGACTGCTGAATCACATGGTACTTTTAATTTTTTGAGGCACCTCTATACTGTTTTCCATGGTGGTTGCACCAACTTACATTTCCACCAACTTACATTACACAGGGTTCTTTTTTCTCTACATCCTAACCAAAACTTGTTATCTCTTGTCTTTTAGATAATAACAGTCCCAACAAACGTGAGGTGATATCTCTTTGCATTTTCCTGATGATTAGTGATGTTGAGCATCTTTTCATGGATCTGTTGGCTACTTTTATATTTTCTTTGAAAAAGTGTCCAAACATGTATTTTTCTCACTTTTTAATGAGGTAATTTGGTTTCTTGCTATTGATTTGAGTTTTTTATATATTTTAGATATTAACCTCTTATCAGATGTATGGTTTGCAAATTTTCTATTTATACAAATATTCTTAAAAAGAAAGGACAAAAGTACAAAAATTATCCATGCCTCTTCTTAAAAGACATGCAGAAATGAAAGACACCCATGGAAAATTGTTTCCCAACACCTTAGAGCAGACATTACCACATCAGACTATTCAACAGACAATCATGCAATGGAAGAAACAAGGTGTAAGTCTAGCCTAACTTCAGACAACATTCTCTTACAATCCCTGGACCATAACATATGAAGAACATTGTAGATCTGAACCCTACAGAAAACTCCTCTGCCCTTAACTTGATTAAAGTAGGAATTATGTGAGGGGCGAATATTTATCTAGAAACCAGCAGAGGGCAGCTAGGCCATGATCTCTCACCCTGAAGAGGAATAATTTTCAGAGAGCATTAACAATAATCAGACAGCGTTCCCTAATTGATCATGCAAGAATGAAAAGGAAATAAAATTGTTCAATAATCACATCTGGACAAAGTCCATATATAATCACATTAATACCCTAGTATTTCCTTCCTCCTGCTCGTGTAAGTTACTGCTGGCTTATTAACAATGATAACCTAGCCAGGTGATATTCTTCCAGTCTTTTAATAAAATGTATTAAGAAAACCAATCATTGAATTGTCCTACCTAGTCAGACAACATCAAATTGTTTTCTTGGATGTCCTCCAAAAACTTGAATAAAATACCAACTCATATAGTAAACATCATCAAATATCTCTTGCTGAGATATTCCACAGTTGTTCCAGTGTGTTCTTTCTTCTGCAGCAATTTACTAACACTAACTTCCTTTGCATTCGGGGGTATTGTTGGTAAAATTTGCCTAGTGGGCTTCCAAAAGCAGGCACTACCACCAACGTTATAATAACTAAACGGGGTTAAAATGCGCATTTTAGAACTTTGTTCTTTTTAACATTTTCCCTCTCGGTGAACATTTCCTTGTGGATATTATGTCATTTTACTGGGTTATTTAAGTCATCTGAAATGGTTCCATTCTGTATGATAACGCTGTGAATTTACCATATAGTTAGATTCTTTGGTTTTACTTTGCTTTTAACTTGTAGGAATTGCTTTTGTAAAAAAAAAAGAAAAAGTCATTAATATTGTATCATAATTTTGTAAAATATTATTATGGTTCCCAAAACAAGTTGAAGAGCAATATATTCAGAAGTATCTATCTTATATTTTTGTGCACTCCATCTAGTTCCCTCTTTTACCCGTATGTAAAAATTGGAGCATACTTACGCACTTTTCACCATTTTGCATTTTGTACTTATGCTCTGTTATGTTACTTTCCTTCTGGTACCATTCCAGTGGTATTTTGTTTGGAACTTCATAGTACTCCACTTTGCTTACTATAGTGTATCATATTTATTTAACCAGTCCCTTAATGACGAGTCAGGGTTTTGTCCTATGTTGGGCTATCACACTTAGGATAGCAACAGAAAGACTGTATATTTCTTTGCTTTGTTGCAGATTAGCATTCAGAATAGAAAGACAAGAATAATATTAGTGGGTCAAGAAGTAAATGCAGGGGTGCCTCGGTGGCTCAGTGGGTTAAAGCCTCTGCCTTCGGCTCAGGTCATGATCTCAGGGTTCTGGGATCGAGCCCCGCATCCAGCCCCGCATCCGGCTCTCTGCTCAGCGGGGAGCCTGCTTCCTCCTCTCGCTCTGCCTGCCTCTCTGCCTGCTTGTGATCTCTCTGTCAAATAAATAAATAAAATCTTTAAAAAAAAAAGAAGTAAATGCATATGACATTTTACTATTTCTAAATTTCCTTCCGTAGAAGTTGTATTACTTTAATAGGAATTTTACTATTTCATGCAGGCATTACACCATGGCACCCGAAATACTGCAAAAGAGTATTGCCTTCTCAGGCCCTCACCAGCAGAATTCCATGTCAGGTTTTTGGACCGTTGACAAAATGACAGGTAAGAATTGACATTTAATGGAGTTTTGATTCCCCCTTCTTTTATTATGCATGTGGTTGGCATTTTTATAGGTATAAGTTCCATTTTCATTATTTTTCCTATAAAGGGTCTATCTATATACGTTTTTATTTTCTGTTAGATTTTATCCTTTTCCTCTATATTTGAGGCTTTCTTTATATTCAGGACATGAACTTTTTTTCTGTCGTATAAGTTACTTGTATTAATAATATTTTGATATCACACATCTTTTGTAAAGTTGTATTTTACTCAAACATTTTTAAGCTTGAAGTATTTTATTAGTCTATTTTGTTTCTCCACAACAAAATGAAGCATAAATTATATATTTGTATAAGTAATTATTATTTTTTAAAGTTCTCTTTTTTAATGTGAAGTGTAATTAACATATAGTGTTATATTAGTTTCAGGTATGAAATATAATGACTCAACAAGTCTATACATTACTCAGTTCTCATCATGATAAATGTACTCTTTTGTTTTGTTTTTTGTTGTTTATTGTTTGTTTGTTTCAAGAGAAGAATTTAGTGACTCATCCCTTACATGCGACTCCTGGTGCTCATCAAAACAACTTGCCCTCCTTAATATCCATCCCCCATAGCCCATCCCCCACCACCGTTCATCAACCCTCACTTATTCTCTATAGTTAAGTGTGTCTTATGGTTTGCTTTGCTCTCTTTTTTCCCCCTTCCTCTATGTTCTTAGTTTTGTTTCTTAAATTCCACATACGAGTGAAATCATATGGCCTTTGTCTTTCTCTGACTGACTTGTTTTGCTTAACATAATACTCTCTAGCTCTAACCATGCTGTTGCAAATGGCAAGACTCTATTCTTTTTGGTTGCTGAGTAATAACCCAGTGAGTGTGCGTGTGTGTGTGTGTGTGTGTGTGTGTGACATATTCTTTTTGCATTCATCAGTTGATAGACATCTAGGCTCTTTCCATAGTTTGGCTATTGTTGGTAACATTGCTATAAACTTTAGGTGTATGTGCCCCTTTAAATCTGTATTTTTGTATCCTGTAGGTAAAACTGAGTAGTGCAATTGCTGGGTCATAGGGTAGTTTTATTTTCAACTTTTTGAGGAATCTCTGTGCTGTTTTCTTTCTTTTTTAAAAAAGATTTATTTATTTATTTGACAGAGAGAGAGAGAGAGATCACAAGTAGGCAGAGAGGCAGGCAGAGTAAGAGAGGGTAACAAGCTTCCCACTGAGCAGGGAACCTGATTCAGGGCTTGATCCCAGGACCCTGAGACCATGACCTGAGCTGAAGGCAGAGGCTTAACCCACTGAGCCACCAAGGCGCCCCCCCCCATGCTATTTTCCACAGTGGCTACACCGGTTTGCATTCCCACCATGATGAGACACCCCCTCTCACCTTTCAGAATGGTTAGCTAAAATTAGCTACAGCAACAACAGCAACAGCAACAACAGATGCTGTTGAGGATATAAGTAATCAGAAATAGTAAAACATTGCTTTTTGGAAGAGCAATTCATAGTAAGATTGTCAAGGGAATAATTAATTGTTCCTGAACCAAACCAAACCAAACAAAAACAAAAACAAAAACAAAAACAAAAAAACCTTCTGTGAGAGTAATAGTTCTATCACTTTGTTTCACATTTACATCTCTAGGAAAGTTATCACAATAGGATTTAAAATGCATTTAAATTTTAAAGAGTAGGTAAAGGATGGATGTGAACTAAGAATGAAAAAGGAGAACCCTCTAAAACCTTGCTCAAACGTATGTTCTAAAACAAATGAACTTCAGAAAAATTATACATGAAAGTTGAGGATCTGACAGGTTCCACAGAAATGTATGTCCCTGTCCCTTTGGAATATGTCCATGAATGACCAGATTACACACACTTCCCTCTGTAGATTGCTAACCTGGTTGGTTCTCTGAAGAGGGATGAGTTATTTGGAAGAATCAGAGAAATTCAATGTCCCAGAGCATAGATAACAAATGGAAGGATACTTGAAAAAAAAAATGGATAAAAATAAAATGGTCTAACATCTAAATAACACAAGTTTAAAGTATGATATTAGAAGGAATAGATCGAGATTATCATTTAATCAAAATAATAATTAAAAAAATGAGAGAAAGAGGAAGAAATTATTCATCTGGCAAAGCATGATAGAACTGCTGTGAGCCAAAGAGGAAGAGGAAGTCTTGACAGCAGTTGGCCCTGGACAGAGGTCTCCTGCAAAGGAACTTCAATTAACCTAAGAGCTGAATTTTCAAGGGCAGGAAGGGAAGTAAAGGAAATTGTTATATCTCTAATGTGCTGAAAGAAAACACATTTCAACCTAGAATGTTGTGAGCAGTGAAATTATCTTTCAAGAGCAAGAGCAGAACAAGGACAGAACAAACACAGAATAAAGACATTATCTGACAACCCAAAAGTGAGATGTTTTTTTCCCCCATTTGAAATAGCCAATAAAAGTTAACAGGGACAATTACTTACAAAATAGGGCAAAAATAGTTTAAGAGAGAATAATGAACCTCAAAATAAGCAAAATGGAAAAGAAGAAAAAATAGCACAAATAAGATATTAGAAAGAAGGCAATGGGCACTTGGGTGGCTGAGTCTGTTAAGGGTCTAGCTCTTGATTTAGGGCAAGGTTATGATCTCAGGGTCATGAGATCAAGACCCTCATCTGCTTCTTTGCTCCGTAGGGAGTCCGTTTGAGACTCTCTCCCTCTCCCGCTGCCCCCCTGCCCCGCTTGTGCATGCTCTCTCTGTCTAAAATAAATAAATAAATCTTTAAAAAAAGATAAAAGGGCCGAGTCCAAGAGATATACCTGAAACACAACATCAAAAACTTGAAATAAATTCTAAATAATATTAACCTAGATATATATTAATTAAATTAATACTGATACATAACTATCAACAGCAAAATAGAAATCAAAGCAAAAGTGTTAGCATTATATGTATTAACATCATATATATCATATAAGATAAAAAAATTTAAAAATCCAGGAAGATATATGAATATAAAATTATTGTTATCCTAAAGAAAATGATCCTGTAACAAATACATATGTAAAGAGATCACATTCATTTGAAATACAGAACTCTTCTAGTTCATAGATCACAATAAAATCATAATTTAAAATGAAAAGCATCAGAATTTAACAATAAAGGATGTGATGCCAATTAAAACATGTAGAAAGTTTACCAAAATGTTGACTGTTTTTTTTTAAGTTTTTATTCAAACTCTAATTAGTTAACATACAGTGTAATTTGTTTCAGGTGTACAATATAGTAATCAACCCCTCCCATACATCACAAGTGCCCTCCTTAATGCCCATCACCTCTATCTCACCCCCCATAAACATCAGTTTATTCTCTATAGTTAAGAGTCTGTTCCTCAGTTTGCCTCTCTCTCTCTTTTCCCATTGCTCATTGTTTTGTTTCTTGAATTCCGCATATGAATGAGATCATATGGTATTTGTCTTTCTCTGACTGACATTTTTCACTTAAAACAATACTCTCTAGCTGTGTCCATATTGTAGCAAATGGCAAGATTCCATGCTTTTTTAAAGGACAATACCTAGAGATGCTTAGGATCTAGATAACTTGACAAAATATGCAGTGAAAGAATCCAGAAACAAGAGAATATTCCTTGGATATTAAGGAGTTCCTTGGATATTAAGTCCCAAATTGTCGTTCCTTCAGGCACCATGGATTGGATGTGAGAGGGCCAAAGGGGGCCTGCTGGTGAAGGTGTGTGGTCCACGGTGGTCTATATCCTCAAGTACTGTTCAAACTCTGCACCTTAACATCGTGCACTTTGCTTTATAAAATTCTGTCTCAATGAAAATAAGTAAGTGAATAAATGTAAATGGCCACTGTATAGTGGTCTTATCCAAAATTTGTGGAAAAAAATTAAAGCAACATAGAGGAAAACGAAGGAAACATATATGAAAAGAAGAGAAATCATAATTAACTACCCCCTTTTAACAAAAAGAAAACAGAAGAGTAGGAAAAACTGAAGAAATTAAAGGAAAGAAGTAATAATGGTGACTCAAACTTCGTGAAAACACATGGAAATAAAAGTACAGACTTCTTTTCACAAAGATGAAGCAAATAACCTTCCAAGATTAATAAAGAAAAATGTATATAAGGTACAAGACATGTATTTTAAATAATATAAAAGGCTTCAATGTGGGTTTATAATTATTCAAGTCTTAAAAATAATATTTTATTTTTATCAAATTGAAAAGCTAAAATGGGAAAAATATAATTCACTCAAACTGACTCAGGTGAAATAGAAAAGCAAATAATTTTATAATCATTGAGGAAATTGAACTTCGTGTCAAAATCTTTTCACAAAGAAAAGCAACGGGTCAAATAATTTTAAGGACAAGTTTTACTGCTCTTTAAAGTAATAGATAATTCTGATTTTACTGAATCTATTCCTCAATGTTATGAGATTAGTACATTTTTGATACACAAACCAGACAAGAACATTAAAACATATACAAATTATAACCTGATCTCTTTTGTGGATTTAGAGGAAAAAATACTAAGGTTTAACCATTAGCTAATGAACACAGCAGATATTACTTCTGGATCGATTTAGAGTCATACCAAGAAGGCAAGTTTGGTTTAACATTTCAAAATAAAATGATGTAGGGGCCCCTGAGTGGCTCAGTGGGTTAAGCCTCTGCCCTCAGCTGAGGTCATGATCCCAGGGTCCTGGGATCTAGCCCCGAATCGGGCTCTCTGATCCATGGGGATCCTGCTTCCTCCTCTCTCTCTGCCTGCCTCTCTGCCTACTTGTGATCTCTGTCTGTCAAATAAATAAATAAAATATTTAGAAAAAACAAAATTTAGAAAGAACAAAATAAAATTATGTAAGCAGGCAGATTTTAAAATTAATAAGAAAAATATAACTAATGTAATAGGTACTGAGAAAAGGATAATGAAATCTAATGTCCAATCTTGATAAAAGCAAAGAATAAAAGTTATTTATTTACAAAGTACTGGCTGTATCACACAATTTACTACAAATGTTATCCTTACTAGTTAAATTTTACTGCATTTTTTGAAGATTAGGATTGAGACACAGATGCAAACTATTTACACTTCTGTTCATCTTTACTCAGGAAATCCTAGACAGTTTACTTAAAAAAAAATTTACAAGAGTGAAAAAAATTATAATTATTCTCAAATGGAATTCTTGTGTACTTAGCACATGCAAGGAATTTATAGATTATTAGGGTTAATAACAAAGTTTAGCATGGTTGATTAACAAAAAATCAATACATGTCAACAATTATTTCTTTATTTTCTAACATTTCCAAAGTATGTTTCAATACTTGTCAACATCAATATCTTTTACAACGGAAATAAAAAATAAGAAGCATCTAGGAGTAAATCTAACAAATGATGTGAGAGGCCTTTAGGAACAAAATTATAAAACTTTATTGAACCATATGAAAGCGAAATACCATTAACTATCATAAAGATGACAATTTTTTCCCAATTGAATCAAAAAAATAAAGTGAAAAACTGTAATGTAGTATGTTTATACAACAGGATAGCGTATGGCAATAAAAGTGAAAGAACTATAGATACCTGCATGAAAAATGTCAAATAGCAAAAATATAACTTTGAATAATAAAAAAAAGCTTCAGAATGATCCATTTTACAAGTATTTTTGTAAAGGGAGAAAAGAAGCAAAATTTTTAAAAATGCACACATTCCTTAGGACTGTAAACCTGTTATTCGTTTGCTTACTTTTAGCTCCCCTCAATACCCAAACTTTGAGAATTCATTTCTTTCTCATGTTAAGTGTCTGGAGCCTGCGTTTCTCTTGGACAGGTAGCTTTACCTTGCATGGTGACTCCGTTTACATTGTGACTTGATCGTCCTCTAAAGTCACATATTTCTTTTCATCCATCTGGTTGATGGGGAAAGGGAACATGGAAAGACACACCCATTTCCTAAGCACCGTGATTCAGAAACGACCTGTATCTCGTCCAACCACATTCCATTTAGTCAAGGACTTGTCCTTATCACCCACCTACACACAAGGGAGTTGGGAGATAGAGCCCTTGAACTGGCAGCCACGTCCTAGAGATAATTTTACACCAAACAAGGAAGCACACGTTTCTTGTGTAGGTCAAGGCACTTTGTGATAAAATGCAAATGAAAATCTCAAAAGAAAAAAACACAATGGGGCACTCGGGTGGCTCAGTTGGTTAAGCGTTGGGATTCTTGGTTTCAGCTCAGGACATGATCTCAGGATCACAGGATGGAGGGCCCTGGAGGCTCTCCATTCCTCTTGGAATCTGCTTAAATTTCTCTCTCTCTAGGGGCATCTGGGTGACTCAGCCAGTTAAGCGTCTGCCCTTAGGCTCAGGTCATGATCTCAGGGTCCTGGGACGGAGCCTTACCACATCAGTCTCCCTGTGGGAAGCCTGCTTCTCCTGTCCCTCTGCCACTTCCCCTGCTTGTGCTCATTTTCTCTCTCTCTCAAATAAATAAATAAAATATTTTTAAAAATAAATAAAAAATAAAAATACTCTCTCTCTCCCTCTCTCCACCCCTCCCTGCCTCTCGTTCTCTTTCACTCAAAAAGAACATTTTTTTAAAAAGATCTTATTTATTTATTTGACAGACAGAGATCACAAGTAGGCAGAGAGGCAGGCAGAGAGAGAGAGGGAAGCAGGCTTCCTGCTGAACAGAGAGCCCGATGTGGGGCTCGATCCCAGGACTCTGGGATCATGACCAGAGCTGAAGGCAGAGGCTTTAACCCACTGAGCCACCCAGGTGCCCCCCAAAAAAAATTTTTAAAAGAAAAACATAGGGATGAATAATAGAAATGTAAACATTGTGGGTATTTTGAGACAAGTTTGGAAAAGTAATCATAGTGGTACAGTGGATTTTTTGAAGATACAGATAATATACATTGTTTGGGGTAAGTACATAAATGTTCATATTATTAGTATTGAAAATGTGCATAATTTCTATGAATACTATATATTTGTTTAAGTATAGCTTTGTGTGAATGCATATATATACATACATGTGAACAATAAAAAATGAAAGATAGGATAGAAGCAAATATTATAATAATGATAATTATAATAATAAATAACATTGGTTAAGACTTACTACAGACTGAGAGTTGTTTGAAGCACTTTAAATGTTCGGTTTAGTGATCATAACAAATCTATAATAGCACTGTAATTCCCTCCATATTAAAGATAAAGTGAGGGGTGCCTGAGTGGCTCAGTGGGTTAAGCCTCTGCCTTCGGCTCAGGTCATGCATGATCCCAGGGTCCTGGGATCGAGCCCCACATCGGGCTCTCTGCTCAGCGGAGAGCCTGCTTCCTCCTCTCTCTCTGCCTGCCTTTCTGCCTACTTGTGTTCTCTCTCTGTCAAATAAATAAATAAAATCTTTAAAAAAAAAAAAAGATAAAGTGATACAGGAGGAGAATTACTTGCCAAAGTCACACAGCTTGAACAAGCCAAAAATTGCAAAGCTAGTGAAGTGGCAAAGGAGATCCTCCATTATCTCTCACAATTTTAACAGTTTTTCTAAAAGTGCATTAATGAAGAGACAGGCCTTACCAGAGTAAAGACTCTCTCCACATGTGCTCTGAGTTTCTCCCTGTTCTCTGTCCACTCTTGGCTTCTCTGAGGACTTTCTTATGCCCTCTCCCCTGTATGGCTTGTCAAGTCCTGGTTACCGCCTCCCTATATCACGTAGAATCTCTCACATTCAGTCAACCCAGTTCTTTACTTTGCACCCCGTTCCACAGTACTCTACGGAATAGGAATAATCCTCATTTAGAAATAAGGAATAGACACGGAGAACGGTTAATGGGCATGAGAAGGATCTCAAAACTGTTAGATTATTTAGCCTGGACAGACATACAAGTCAGATTTCTGGCTGATTCAGTAGCTATATCCAGCCAGGGTTGGTGAATCAAAAGATGTAACATGAGGCATTTGCTTGGGTCCAAATATCACCCACACCAGTGTAGTTAACAGGTTGAGGAGAATGTACCAAGTTCCTCTGCGCATCCCCTAAGAAGCTTCACTGAGTTCCCCCCAAAAAAGAAGTTATAATTTTACTGAAACCCAAATCTGATTATGTTATCACTGTTGTTTTAGCCAACACACTGACATATTTAAGTCTTTTGAATAAGGACAAGCCTGGGGACCCTCCCCAATACCATCAGAACAATGGACATTTAATCACTTTTGCCAATGGTCACTTTTGATTATCTCATTTGTTCTACCATTTTATTTCTGTTTTCCTTCAAGCCACAATATTAAAACACAAACATAACTATTCTTAACTATATAATTTTGTAAGATCTTTCAAACTTTCAAACTTTTTTCTGTTTAATTAGAATAATATCCATAAAACAAATTAGACTTCTGAAGACACCCACAAAATGTTAAATTTATTTCTTAGTGTGCTGCAACTATTTTCAACGTTAAAATACATGTACTCATTGTTCTTAACCTTTTCTTTTCTATTTGAAATATTTTCCCAAAACTATGCTCATGATTATGGATTGAGACAGAAAGAAATCATGAGCCCAGATTGAATAGTGTCATTGCTGAAAAGTCTTCATGATTAAAGCAGTCTGGCATCACTAAGCTTATATTATCAACACAAAAAGCTAATTTTCAAATATAGAAGATATCACTTCAAATATTTCCAGTCATCCATGAATGTCACTCTGATTACTTAACAAAAGAAAGTTAAAGTTTAGAATTTTACTAATGAATAATGTGTAAAAGATATTTCACTATTGATGATAACAGCTATTAACATTTCCGTAATAAGAGACAGCTCTGTGTGTGACTGTGGAGGGGGGAAGCTTGTAGGAAAAAAATATATATATTGCTGAAGTGAGGAGTATTTCCTTGAAACTTTTTTAAAAAGCTCTTTTAAATCTCTAACACATTAACCAGAGGTGAAGATGATCTCAAGAAACAAAAACATTGGAAAATAAAATTTTAACCCATTAAGTATTTTTATGTCTCTCTTATGATCTAAACTGTCCTTTAAATTAGATTTTCTCCACTATATGAAATGTATCCAGATTTCACTACAGAACATAAGTTCTTCTTATTTATTCAAATGTTTTATAAGTCAGTTGTAAATAACTTAGCATAACTATAACATGGGCAAAATGTCTGAAAATACATTAATGACTTAATCTTTCAAATATTTAGTTATTTTTGAATACCTCTATTATTTATTTCATAAATCCAAACTTTAAGATAAATGAGTGTTTTTGATGAATTTGAAAAATATCAAATAAGAGTGCCTTAGATATATGAATAAATATCAAGAAGTACTTATAGGAATATTTCCTGCAAAAAAATCCACTGTCTTCATATAAAATAGTACATTCATTATATTTTAAAGTATTTTAGAACTAAGAAAATAGCTTATAAATATTGAAGGTAAGTAGTTTTACAGTATAATTCAATTTCAACAAATATTATAAAGAAAAGGAAATTATGACCAGGTGATGGATTGTATGAAGCTTATACATCTTAAACAGCCAAATTTCACATTGCATTGATGGGAGTATAAATTATATTTGACCAATATAAATATTTCCTTAATGAGTTAATAATATAAATTTCATCGGTTAAAATGGTTCATTCAGGTGTCATAATATTCCTTAAATATTATTTCTTCTCTGTTTATATTCAAATGATAAGATAAGCCAATATTTCATATATTCTCTCTTTTCATGGTGACAAATTAAAAAAAAAGAAAAGTCCATCCACATCCCCTCCAGTAGTCATCAGCTTGTTGTCTTGAATTAAGAGTCTGTTTCTTGGTTTGCCTCCTTCTCTTTTTTTTTCCCCTTTGCTTGTTTGTTTCTTAAATTCCACATACGAGTGAAATCATGTGGTATATTGCTTTCTCTGCCTGATAAAATTTGCTCAGCTTTATATTCTCTAGCTCCATCCATGTCATTGCAAATGGAAAGATTTCATTCTTTTTGATGGCTGAGTAATATTCCACTATATATTCCACTTCTTTAGCCATTCATCATACTTGGGCTGTTAGGAGATAATTCTGCAATAAACATCAGGGTGCAAGCATTCCTTTGAATTAATATTTTCGTATTTTTTGGGTAAAGAATAGTGCAATTACTGTATCATAGGTAGTTCTATTTTTAACTTTTTGAGGAACCTCCATGCATACACCAGTTTACATTCCCACCAATAGGGTAAAAGGGTTCCTTTTCTCCTTATCAACACTTGTTGTTTCTTGTGTTTTTTATTTTAGCTATTCTGTCAGGTATGAGGTGATATCTCACTGTAGTTTTGATTTGTATTTCCCTGATGATCAGTGATATTAAGCATCTTTTCTTGTGTCTGTTGGCCATCTGGATGTCTTCTTTGGAAAAATGTCTATTCAAATCTATTTCATGTTCTCTGCCAAGTGTTTAATTGGATTATTTGTTTTTTGGGGGTTCGTTTTTTATATATTTTGGATACTAACCCATTATCCAATATGTCATTTGCAAATATCTTCTCCCATTCTGTAGGTTGCCTTTTAGTTTTGTTGCTTGTATCCTTTACTATGGAGAAGCTTTTTATTTTGATGTAGTCCGAACAGTTTGTTCTTGCTTTTTTTCCCCCTTGCCTCAGGAAACATATCTAGAAAGAAGTTGCTACAGCTCATGTCAAGGAGGTTACTCTCTGTGTTCCCTAGGATTTTTATGGTTTCAGGTCTCATATTCGATCCTCAATCCATTTTGAATGTCTTTTTGTGTGTGGTGTGAGAAAGTGGTCTATTTTCATTCTTTTGCATGTCGCTCTCCAGTTTTCCTAACACCATTTGTTGAAGAGACTGTCTTTTTCCCATTAAATAATCTTTCCTGCTTTGTCACAAATTACAATTGACCATAGAGTTGTGGGTCATTTCTGGGTTTCTATTCTGTTCCATTGATCTATGTGCCTGTGTTTGTGTCAGTACCATACTGTCCAGATCACTATAGCTTGGTAATATAACTTGTGATGCCTCCAGCTTTGCTTTTCTTTTTCAAGGCTGTGTTGGCGATCAGGGTCTTTTGTGGTTCCATACAAATTTTAAGATTGTTCTAGCTCTGTGAAAATATGCTGTTGGTATTTTGATAGGGATTGCATTTGAACCTGTATTTTTTGCATCTTGCTTTTTTTTTTTTTTTTTTTGAGTTACTTATGTTGGTGTTTATACGTTAAGTTCAACTATAATATTTTACTGATCCTAATTTACTCATAGTATGACAATACCTCATCTTATTTAACTATTCCTTTAGGTGGGTTTTATGTTTTCTAACCCATTATAACTAATATTACAGTGAATATTATTGCACATGTCTCCTCAAATACAGGTCTGAGTGTTTATCCAGAATCCGTATTTTTGGATTATAGCCTATGCACATCTTCAGCTTCCTTAAATATTGCCAATTGCTTTCCAAAATAACTGACCAATTCATATTCTAACCAATGTGAGAATTCTTGTGTCTTCATGCATTGGGATGAATCACATTTTTAAATTATTCCACACAAGAGGGATTTGATCTTCTAAAATATACAATTTCTTGATCAGTGATGAGATTAAGTATCATTTGTGTACTATAACCATTCAATTTTATTCATATTATTTGTCCATATTTTATAAGTATGTATGTTTTTCTTATTACATCTTTGTAATTCTTATATTCTGCTTCCTGCTTTTTTATCAGTTACATGTGTCATAAATACATTCTTTCAAGTTCTACTTGATTCTCACCTTTTTATGGTGTCTGAATTTCATATTACTCTTCCACCTTTCCTTCTGAATACATTTGCTTATCAGTGTGAAAGTACTATTTTTTATTTGAGCAATTGGTAGTAGCAATTACTGCAGACAGTCCGTAATGTAAATTTCAAGCATTACAGTCTGACCATGACCTTCTTTTTCCAATTCAAACCCTAATTTCAAGGATTCACTATTCCCAGTGATAGCCCTCCATCTCTTTCCCTTTATATACTGTCTTTTCTTTCTCATGTTCTTTAATTTCCAAGGTCTACATTTATAATGAGTCTTTTAAGTATACACCCTCCATAATCTTGTTTCTCTTTGAGAAACAAGTTGCTTTGGTAAAATACACCCATAGTTAAAACCCGATTCTCTAGTCCTGTTTGGCTAGAGAAAAATAAAGAGTCATGCTTAACATCCTCTCTTTAAATTTATGGCAAATAAATTTTACCTCAACTTTCACTCTCTCACTCAACCTTCAGTTGAGTGTTATGTAATGTCCAAATAATGGTTGATTTTGTAGATATCTTTTTGTGATTGATTTACAAGTTAGCCTAACTGTAGTCAGATAACCTACTTTGTAAGAATTGCATCCTTTCAAAAATATTGATTTTGTGGCCCAAACTAGAATCTGTCTTGGCAAGTGCTTTATATTCACTTGAGAAGAATGTGTATCTTGTGAATGTTGAATGAAGGATTCTAAAAAATGTCATGAGGAAGTATTGGTTGATAATATTTTTCGCATATTTTATATCCTTACTAATTTTCTGTCTATGTGTGTTATCAGTTATTTTGAGTGAGATATTTTGGGCTATTTCTCCTTTCAGCTTTGTAAGTGTTGGTTCATGTATTTTAAATTTCTAAAAATGTCATAAGGAAGTATTGGTTGATAATATTTTTCACATATTTTATATCCTTACTAATTTTCTATGTGTGTTATCAATTATTTTGAGTGAGATATTGTGGTTTATTTCTCCTTTCAGCTTTTTAAAAATACATGTTGGTTCATGTATTTTAAATTTTTATTACTTGCTAAATGAATGATTAGATTTGCTATGTTCTCCTGATGAATTGACCATAATTTTATTACTCTCTTTATCTCTATTATCAACATTTGTTCTGAAACCTACTTCGTTATTAATAGAGTAATAGAGGCAACCTAAATTTTATTCTTAATGATGTTAGTATGGTGTATCTATTTACAAAGTTGTACTTTTAACCTCTTTGTGACTTTATAGCAAATAGGTTTCTTACTGGGCAGCATGTAGTTGGTGCTTTTTTTTTAAATTTCAATATGAAATTGCCTTTTAAATAAGATGGTAAGACTACTTACATGTAATGTGATTATTGATATGTTTGTGTTTAAAACTACTGTATTGTCATTCATTTTCTCTTTCTCCCATCTATTTTTTGTTCCATTTTGTCTTTATCCTGCTTTCTTTGGAAATAATTAGTATTTTTTTCTGATTCTTTTTTATTTCCTGTGTTGATTTATATCTTTCTGGTATTATTTTAGTTGTGCTTTATGGTATTTGTGATATTTATCTGGTATTTATATATATGTATTTATGATATACATATGCTATTTATGGTATTTATAATATTTATGGTATACATTTTAACTCCTCAAAATTTACTTTCAAAGGCTAGTATGCTACTTAACATAAAACAAAATATTCTAATTATCCCTTCCCAGACTTTACTTTGCTGTTGCCGTATATTTTAGTTCAACAGATGTTGAACCCTACAAATATTGGATTGAGTGTGTGTGTGTGTGTAAAGAGTGAATTCATTTTAATTATTTAAATAATAATGATAATCTTTGTATTTACTCGTGGATTTTCTATTTTTGCTGCTCTTTGTTTCTTTGTATAGATCCAGGTTTTCATGTGGGTTTTTTTTCCTTCTGTTTGAAGGATTTCCTTTAATATTTCTTCCAAAGAAGCTTACCTTGTGATGAATTTTTTTAGCTTCTGTATGGCTGAATGAAGTCCTTATTTCACCTTTATTTTCTTTTTTATTAACATATAATGTATTATTAGCCCCAAGTCACCTTTATTTTCTAAAAGATATTTTCTCTTAGTGAAAGATTATAGGGTGGTTTTCCATTTTTCCCTAGTACTTTAGAGTTGTTGTACTACTGTCTTCTCACTTGCACTGGAAAATTTTGCCATTACATCTTTAAATACTTTTTGCTACCACCACCATGCCCACCCCTTCACAAACACACTCTGTAGAACTTGTTACCCACATATTTGGCTGCTCGACACTGTTCCACACTTCAGTGATGCTTTGTTCAATTTTTTCTTCCCGTACAATCTTTCTCCCTCTGGCTCAGTTTTTATTAGGTTTCTTTGCTATACCTTCAAGTTTACTAATCTTAGCTTCTGAAGTATCTCATCTAGTATTTATCAACTTTAGTGTATTTTCTGTTCCTTTTTTAGAAGATTTTATTTATTTAGTGAGAGAGAGCACATGTGAGCAGGGGGAGGGGAAGAGAGAGAGGGAAAGACAGCATTCCTAACAGACTCTGTGCTGAGCTCAGAGCCCAGCATGGGGCTCCATCTCCAGACTCAGATCACGATTGAGCTGAAATCAAGAGCTGGCCACTTAACTGACTGAGACATGAGGCGCCTCATCTTTAGTGTATTTTTATCTCTGATATTGTAGTTTTCATGATTAGAAGTTCAATCTTGGTACTTTGTTATTTCTTTTGTATCTCTGTGTAACATTTTCCATCCATCTCTGACATAGCTTCTTGATGGAGTATACAATAGAGTAATCTAGTTTTTAAAGTCCTTGTCTAGGAATGCCTGGGTGGCTCAGTTGATTAGGCATCTGACTTTGACTCAGATCATGATCTCAGGGTCCTCTGAGCCCCATAGTGGGCTCCCTGCTCAGCAGGGAGTTTCCTCTCCTTCTCCATCCCCCCACCCCCGCCATGTGTTCTCTCTCTCTTTCTCCTCCCTCAAATAATTAAATAAAATCTTAAAAAAATAAAGTGTTTGTCTATTCTATTATTTGTGCCATTTCTAAATCAATTTTGATTGATTTTGTTCCCCACCATGAGTTATAGTTTTCTACTTCTTTTGCCTGACTCATAGTTTTTAATTAGGTGCCAGATGCTGTTCATTTTATGTTTGTGTCCTGGATAGTTTTTAAAGATTCTTGACATAGCAGATATAGTATAAAGTATAGGGTGTTTTCCCTGCTACTGAGACAAAGTCTCCTCACTACTCTATTTGTTGTCCCATTAACTGGGCATTTTGCATTCCAGTTGGAGGGTACAGGCCCTAGTCCAAGCCTTGTGTGAATGTTGGACGCTATTTCCCCTAATCCTTTGAGGTGCTTTCGTTGCCAACCTCTCAGTTTCCTCACACAGTTGTGCTGATCAGTACAGGACTGTATACTTGAAGGGGACCCTCTGGAGATCTCTGGAGTTCTTTCTCTGTACTTTTCCTCCTCTGATACTTGGACCGGCACAGTGTAGATGCCTTGACTTGCAAACTACTCATTCAGTGTCTGGGAGTCCAGGGTCTATCCCAAGACCTCAAATAATTCTGTAACAAGCTAGAGAAATTGTAGGACTCACTTTGTTTATTTTCTATCACTATATTTCATTGCCCGAATTCTAATATCTTGAAAGCCACAGTTCTGGTCAATAACAGAAATTCAACTGAGTGAACCATTAAGATCTAATTGGTTTATCAAATGATTCATGAATCAGGCAGCATCCCATCCAACAATAGAAAAGAACTCCTAATAGAAAGGGCTACAGAGAAGACCATGTTAAAGGCCGGATAAGGAAGTCCTAAACAAAAAGATTGTGTCTGGTGAGGTATCTTTCTTTGGGAGACCAAAGGATCTGTTAGGGAGAGGATCGTATCTTCCTTCAGGGTGTGGGGGTGGGGAGCGGTTAGAAAGGGCCTATGTGGCAGTTTACCTCATTGGTGCTGGTGAAAACTCCAGATTTACTGGTTAAGATTATAGTTCTGGGGAAGATCGAAACTGCAGATAGGTCAGGTATTAAATCTTAGTCTGATGTCCTGGGCTTAACATAAGTGACTCCATTTGGGGCCTCTTGCTTCTTTTTAAAAGCTCATATAAAAAATCTGGATTTTTATTTGTTAAAAATAGAGGTGGAAGTTGTAAATTCCACCCCAATTACTGTGTTGTCCAAGTAGGTGGAAACTTGTTGTATGTTCTAAATGACTGTTAAGCAAGGTGATTACTTCTATGTTGATATCCCTTTTTGTCATTACTGTCATATAAACCCCATTGTCTTCCATCATTAACTGCTGCTGTAAAAACATTGTTGTAGGACTGCTTATCATTATACTTGTTAATATATATTTTTTTCTGATATTTGCTTTAAAATACTTCTTTATTCCTTGTGCTCAGTTTCTCAACATGCAACTGCCTATGTGGAATTTTTTCACTGTTAATATACTGAGTGCTATTTCAACATCAAGATTTCCTAAGAAAAATACTCATGTTGGAAATAACTGAGTTTTAACTCTGCATATCACTTCTTTGCTGTTCCCTCCATTCTCTGTCCTCAAACTTCTCAGAAAAATATTGGCTTCTGAATTTATGTCTTCCTCTTTCCTACTTTTTACATTTTTAAACTTTTTTATCTTTTGATACTTAATTCTGTGTGATTGTTCTCAATTTTATGTTCCAATTTGCTATTTTTTATACTGCCTAGAGTCTATTCCTTCTATGCATTTTGAAATTTTAAAGGCTGCATTTTTGATGTGGAAAAAAGTTTAATCCGTTCATTTTCTTATTTCAATTAGTCTGCTTCATTCGATTGTGTTTGTATTTCATCATTTCTTATTTTTTATGGTTGTGATGTCTTCATTTATTTCTTTGATAATAAATTTAAAATACTAGAATTTTCTTTACATGAGCATTCACGAACAAAGACATGTTAGTGCTCTGTTAAAATTACTTATCTTTCATATAATTGGATTTTTTTCTTTCTATTTGCTTTTGCGAGCTCATTTTAAGTGGGAAGTATCTACTTTTTCAGTTCACAATTACTTGATTTTTTTCATTCTGTTCTTCTGTGCTCACCCCTTCTTATATAAGAATTATGGAGTTGCCATGTTCAAAGACAACTATCTTCCTGTCACATTACACATTTCTACCCTCCCGGTGACAGTCCTATGTTATAGGTAGACTCTGTGCTAGCTGATAATAATTGTTTATTTCTGTATCATCCTTCCTCCCTAGGCTCAAAGTTCTGTAGCCACAGGCTCCTTACTGAGAAACAATGCAAGCACATTACAGCTTCACACCTTGAGACAAGTCTTAGAGAGCCCTTCTATTCCTTTTCTAACCTACTAGATTCAAACCACTACAATGCTTTCCTGCTGTATACACAAAAGACTCAGTCTCAATCACCACTTTATTTATTCCCTTTTTTCCCAATATACAAAGAGATCATTTTTGAATCTAAAAAAAAATATAACTAAATATATATATAATATTTACATATTATATGTATAACTAAATATATATAACTAAAATTGATATGTTTGAAGTAGGAGCTCTAATCAAAGCATGTCATTATTTCTGTAAAATCTTTAACCAGATTATTCATTATAAGAAAACCATCATACCAACTAATAATTGCATTTTTAACACTTTCATTCATTGTGACACTTTTCTAAAAAGAGCAAATAAAAAAAAAAAACCTCTGAAAGAAATTAATAAGAAAGATGACTTTCAAGCCTCTCCTACCATCTTCATCTTATAAACTGGGAGACAAACATTAATAATTTTTCTTAATTGAAATGACATGATTTTTAAAAATCATTTTTTTAAAGAGAAAACCATAAAGAAGGTCAGCTATTTATAATCTGAAACAGAGAAATTAAACTAAAATACCTAAGTTATATATAGATGTCTGTTTCCAAAGAATTAGCTATAAAAGTACTTTTTCAAACTTCTAGCTTAGAAAGTATGTATCCAATTAACCATTACCTTAAAGGCTTTTCTACTTGCACCTCTTGAGGTAAGGGTCAAACAGAAAAGTTAATTGGAAATTTCAAAGTGGAATTTTAGGACAAATTAAAGAATTGCTCTTAGAAATCTGATTCGTTAGAGATACCTTGTAATTGGCTTGAAGCTGTACCTCCACCAATGACTCCATGTAGAATAGCTCTATATTGACTAACAACACAGGGTGCTAAAAGATATATTAGTTTAATTATTTCATTGAATATATGGTCTCAATTTGGTCAGCCTGTTTAGTGATGAATTAAAAGTAAAAACATATATGGTGTTAAGAAAAATGGCATAATTGTTATTTAACCTTACCAACAGGATAATCTCAACCCCAAGCACAGAGTTAACTGTATTCTGACATGCAGCTCAGCTACAGGCTACTATTTTAAAAAGATAAGTTATGGATGCCTAAAGACTATTGTTATCTTGAATAATTTATTACCACTGACTTCCTCTATCCCATCAAATTTCACTATGAAAATTGCTCTTTTCGAAGAAGACCCTAACATTAGCTTGCTACCTATCATTTTGTCACTTCTGAAATCTCACTGGGATCATCACACAACCAAACAAAAAATGGAAACTGTATTAGCGTGAGTGAGTGCTTAGGTTAACTTGAAATAGGACAAAAAACAAAACAAAACAAACAACAACAACAAAAAAGATCCTGACTCCATATAATGATTCCTTTGTCCTTTGGCATAAGTCCTTTTTATTGAAAGGGATGAAAAAAAAAAATCCCTGGGGAAATGTTACCCAGATGTATTGGGGGGGCTTATACTTAAGCAGTGCAGAACATAAGAAAATCCCACATATTAAACTATAAGACACACATACACACACAAATTTATTTTTTTTTTTAACCTGGGATTCAGGATTCAGTGATGGTTCAGTGCAACTTTTAGACCTTCAAGTCCATGAAAATTTTTCTCAAATGTTTTGCCCTTTGTCCTCAGAACAAAACTTTACTATGTCTAAATGCCATGACCTTTTTTGGCTTATGGCTGCACCCTTGTTGAAGATAGACTCTGATTTAGAGAGCACAGAGGGACTGAACAGCTTAGGTAAGATCACCTTTTTCTCTGAATGAATGAAATAGATCTTCCTGAACAAAGTATTTTTTTCTTGGGACAGTCAAAAGCCCTTTTGTTTACTCATATAATGCAGTTTGAGGGTGTTTGGTAATTACCAAAGTATTCTACTCAATTGAAGTTGAGGAAAATTCTGTAAATTGAACAAAATTTTCTTTTTTTTTTAGATGTTTTCTTTACATGTTTTTCTTTAGATGGTATGTTACTGAGACCTATCCCTATTCTTTCATGCCATATTAGTTCCTTCACTTTACCATATTATCATGCATTATGTTATGATTTATTCATATACTCACTTGTTTTAGGTTCTTCTGTGTTATGTCTTGTGAAGAGTACTGCCGTCACCTTTCTTGTACATGTCTTCTCTTTTATATATAGGATTTCTTCTGGGTTATCTACCTGTGGTTGGGATTGTTGAAGTAATGTGTAAAATGTGATACTGCTTCTTAACCTCAGCAACCTGAGGGACAGTGAAGGCTAAAATCATAAGTAGCTTTATTTTGATTTAAAAACTTAGTGTATCAAATTAAATTTCAATTCATTTATTTATATTTCATTAAATTTTACACTATGTTACAACATGAGAAATTTCAATGGATAGAAATAGAGCAGAAATGGAAACTATGAGGTTCTAGGGAACGGTGGTGATTGCCCTTGCAAAGAATGGTTAGGGTCGGCCCTAGATAACACTTGTAAGTTAGGATAACACTCGATGCTATACTTGAAGAAGGTGAGGTAGGGACCATGAGGAATAAGCCATGAAGAATCTGGAGGAAGAAGGAAATAAGATCCCAAGGCAATGGCTGAGGAAGTTCAAGGAAGAGCAGAGGAGTTCATATGGCTGCGGTAATATGAATAAGGGCAAAATGATGGAGATGTTTCAGGGTAACAAGAGAGGGATGTGGACAGCTCCTGTAGAGGCCATCGTGAAGTCTTTGGCTTTTACTCTATATGAAAGGATATGATGTTAATCAGAGGAACACTATGATCTGACATGTCTTAAAAGACCGTTCTGGGGGCGCCTGGGTGGCTCAGTGGTTAAAGCCTCTGCCTTCAGCTCAGGTCATGATCTCAGGGTCCTGGGATCGAGCCCCGCATCGGGCTCTCTGCTCAGCAGGGAGCCTGCCTCCTCCTCCTCTCTCTCTGCCTGCCTCTCTGCCTACTCATGATCTGTCTGTCAAATAAAAAAAAAAAAAAATCTTTAAAAAAAAAAAAAGACCGTTCTGCATCACACTTGAGTGAAAGAAAAAGAGTGATGAATGTGAAAGAAAGCTAAAAATGAGTCTAAGGATACACCTTTATATTTATTGCACTCCGTGTTTGGGGGCAGCAGGTGTGCTTGTGTATTGCTGGTCCACACCTGGCAAGGAGCCAGTGTGGACTTTCACTGCACTCTCTAGAGGGGACAAGATATAGAAACATATATTTAAAATAAGTGAAGATTCTGACTTCAACAATCCTTACAATAGTATTCTGTGCATGAAATGAGTTCACTAAAAGTCCAATCTACTCATGAATTTTTTTTTTTATACCTAAAAGATGACTGATGGACATTAAGGGTTAAAACAGTACTGCTCTCTGACAGTTGAGTGAAGATGTCATTGGTCATGCAAGAGGGAACATTGAACAGGAAAGAATTTGGTCAGATCGTTAAGGCATCTGGATGTATTATTGTCGTGTAAAATAATCTCTGTTCTCATTCTGAATCTAGATGAGGTATTTCTTCAAGGTCTGAGCAGAAAAGTTTTTTCTAGACTCTTACACTTTCCCTAAAGTTGTTTTTTTTTTGTTTTTTTTTTTTTTTTTTTTTTGCCAGAGGTCATTCAGAAAAGTTTTGTCCTTGAAAGGTTAGCTAAGTCAATAGATTTTTATTTGAAGTTGCAAGCACTCTATAGCATTTCAGCTGTAGGTGCTGATTTCTGCAGTGGTATGAGACATGGTTCTTGTAAAAATTTTCATCTATATAGTAGAAAATCAAAAACAAGTATTGTAGAGTGTATTACTTTCTGTCGAAGGTTATTCAGATACTGTTGAATGATGAGGTTAGTTCTCTAAACAGTTAATGTCATTCTCAAGATCCTATTTGATAAAAATAACAATGACAATAGATGAAATTTACAAATCAGTTTAAGAAGCTAAAAGGGTCGTGAATCAGTTATTTTATGATTTCATGGAAAGTAGAAAACATGCAAAAATTTTTAGGCAGTTTCATGAAGCCTCAGGAAATGGGAGATAATATTTTTATTTACAGAGAATTTATGAAGCTAAGTTTCTTTAGAATATGTTAGGAAAGACTAGAAGAGGTTGGATCATGTCAATAAATATCAAATTGTTTTGAGATATGAGATCTTAAGATATAAGTTTTGAGTCTTTTATCTATGTACCTAACCATTTATCATCCTTACATATAGAATATAAAGGCTAGGAAAAAAGTGGAAAGTTAAGCAAGGAACTTCAGAATTAAAACACATACAAATTGAAACACATACAAAAGACATACAAGACTCTGAAACTCCAAAAAGGGGAGAAAAATGATTTAAAAATGAGCTGACATAAGAAGAGCATAAAAACCAGGTACACCCTTGTACCCCTCCATTTTGGTCATGCGCAGTAACAGATGTGCTTAGACACTGAACACAATCCAGAGGTTCCATCCAGACAGTAACATTATGTAGGCAACCACTGTGAATAACCAATAAAAAGGCATTTGAACGTTAAAGAACTCCCTTCCTGTTCCTTTATTTCTTACCATAATTTAATAACTTAATTACAAATGTGATGAAAGTATGAAGGAATGACCTCAGGGTCATTTTCTTTGGCCATGTAACTTTACCAAAACTTTAACATTGCTAAGTCCACTGGTCTGCATGCTATTAGGGGGGGAAAAAAAAAGATTGTTCTGGAGAGGACATCATTTGCCAGCCTGCGAGGATGATCTTTGTTTAGAGAAAGCAACACTGCACGATTTGGTTGGTGACAGGATTACAGAAACCTTCAAAGCCAGGCATCTCCTCTCAACGAGGACAGTGGCACTTGGTTGAGACAGTCGATAGCATGCTGTCACTCACAGAGATGGAATCAGAAGGTGGGATACAAAGAGGCAATGACACTAGGTTTTTTCTGGCAGCCCTGTTGGAATCGAAGACAGGACTGACAACTGTTAATGTCCGGTGGTGCCAGCAATAATAAAAACATCCTAACCACACTGGTGCTGAGCTGCCAAGCCTCCGGTCTCTTGAAGCCTCTGATTCCAGTGAGATCCCAGGATCTGCTTCTCTGGGCTTCTTATTCGATGAACTACTTCTTGTATTTCTAAATTGATTTTCTACATATATGGCCAAAGTCAATTTCTAATGCCTGTAACCAGCAGCCAAACCAGCTGATGCCAGTGTTGAGGAGTGTTTCCCAGATAGCGACAATTTTTTAATCATTTGTTGATTTTAGTAGCTTTTTAGACTATCATTTAAAAAATCTGGTGATAGGATAATTTATGCAGTACTTTCTCTCAGAATTTGTCACAGAAGTGTATTGTACGAGATGGGTGAAAATGGATTTTAATAAGTAATTTTTGTGTTATTTTTCACCTTTGTGATTTTGGGTGTCGGTAAGTGGATTCTTGAAGTTGATAAAGTGCTTTCATTAATTGGTTCATAGTAGCACATGATTTTACTTATGTAACTTGGAAATATTTATTTTAATTTCAAGAATTCAGTAAGCAAAAATCATCTGTACTTTATTTTGAGATAAGTTTATTTTTATAGGATTAAAAATGAAAGAGCTATCTTAGAAGAAGAAAGAAGTAATATTTTCATCTTCTTTCTCTTCTTTGACTTTTAAACTCTTTAAGTGGAACCAAGTATCCATAAACACTAGGGAGACCTGACCTTTCTGTGACAAGTATAGAATAAGTGCATGAACCTCAGGGGGCATATTTGAAAGGAAATATCCTAAAGGTAATTAAGTACATTTTTCAAACTAGGGGAAAAAAATGCCTGTGTGGGGCATATTTTTAGTTGAAACTCATTTTTTAACCTAAAAATATAGGAGAAAGATTATTGTTGTAGGTTTTCAATAGGAATTGCCTTGAGAATCCTTCTCTTTGAAGCATTTCCCTGAGTTGCATAGAAAATTTGCAATAACAAAGTGATTATTATCATTGCACTCATTTTTCCCCTCATATTTAACATACCCTGTAAGTGAATCTATACCAAACTGAGTACAGTTCCCCTTTAGCTAAAAGTGTACTTTCAGCTTTGCTTAAACCAGAATGGAGAATTTAAATTAATGGAGTGGTGAGATCTGTATGGATAAAAGGAAAGGTTGAAAACTAGGGCATCCTGGATTTCTTAGTTCAAATCCCATCTGATCTCTTCTTTTGCCGTGGTACAAAAGTTGGCCTTCAGATGACCAAGCATAAAACTGGCCCAAATCTAAGTAGAATCTCATTTTAAAAAATGAATACTAAACTAAAGCTCTTGAATATAGGAATTATAAAGATGCCCTATGACCGCAGGTTTCATAGATGGAAACAGCGCAAAGTGATATGGAGAAGAAATAGTTACATATGATATACTTTGTTCATCTCATGCACAATTTGCTAGTAACTTCAATGTCAAGATGCTCTTTACACAATGTTGTAAGTACAGCTGTAAATATGTGCTATACCTTTTAAATCTTGATTTTTATGGCCATTACACATAGTAGAGTTGTGAGAATTTCACCAGGGATTTGTGTCAAGTTCAAACAGTCCTTGAAAGATTTTAGTAAAGAATGGATATCCAGATCCATGATACTAAAGTGTTTCATGAAAATCTACATTGAATAGAAGTAGATTGTATTGCATGACCCAGGATTCAGAAATGCAGTAAAAGAAGGTAATCGAGAAAAATGCAATGGAAGAGAGAGCTACGTGGCACTCGATCGTCAGATTGGGATCATGTAAATGGAAGTAGCTACTTCAATTAGCTATGTGCACCCTTCAAATAGGAACTCTTTTTTGAGCTCTTAGTTGACCGAACAACGCAAGTCCTAACATTTCTTATCACCTTCCATACACTTATTTATTCAAATTATATATATGACAGATATATAAACACACACACACATATATGTAAATATATATATTCATTCTTATTGTGTGCAATGTGCAAAGGTGGCTTGAAGTTCAAAGAAGTATGAGCACTGACTCAAAGTGAAATTACCTATTGGGTAATAAGCCGAGGAGATATTGCAAATTGAAAGTCAATTTGATATTTAAATATTCCCTCTGTAGTTAAGATTGCCAATCAAAAATATTGCCACTTTTTGCCAATAAATTATTGAGTTTTTAAATATTTAAAATTAAGGGATTTTGATACAAAACAAAATACATCTTTGCAGAGAAGAATAAAACCTCATATATACTGTTCTATATAGTAATTCACTATAAAATTAAAAATTCCCTAACTTCTAATAAATGATATGCTTTATTTGCTTTATGACACACAAAGGTGAGCCAACTTTAATTAACATATGAATAATTTTGTGTAAAAGTTGTAACAAATTAAGGTTAATCCTACCCTGAACATAGAAACTTACTATCCTCTGAAACAATGCTTATAGCTGAAGTATATAGACGACACACATAACAAAATCAGTTACTGAAACTTTGTTTCAAGGTTCTTTTGTGAATTTTGATGTATTCTAAAGAATTTGAACATCTAAAAGGAAAATACAATAGGCAAAATAGTTTTAATTTTATGAATACATATTTTTCTCCTTCATTTTATTAATAAGAATATTCTTCCTTTTTCCATTCCCCCCCACCCCGGGAAGCAGTTAAGCATTATTATCTCCATTATTCTGGTGACAAATAGAGAAGTCCAGAGGTTATGGCAAAGGCTACTGATATAATCAGCAGCAGATTCGCAGTATGGAGAAGTATTCCTAAGCAACTTCGTTCAAAAGCCATAGGGCAAAAGTCTGTGATGCTCTCTTTTACGATTTCAAGAATTTTCCTACTCTGTTCTACCTCCTTGCCAAAGTTTTAAAGGAGAGTTGTGCAATTAGGCTTCAAAATAGCTCTTTAAAATTAGTAGTGCAAAATTTGAAAGGGTAAAAATAACAATACTGTACGAACTGGATTCACTGTTCCAAGTCAATTGAAATATATATTTTCGGCCATTCAAGAATGGTTTTCTTTGAGATTTCAGCTGAGATTTCACTGAACAAAATATGATTCAAACATAATGCTTTAGGATAATTTTCTAAAGTCCAGGAAAAAAAAAAAACCTGTCACAAGAATCAAAAATTAGAGTTTGTTTAAACTAGAACTACTAAAATTAATATATAAATGCTGTCATAAACACACACAAACACACACCCAGACATACAAACGTATGTGTGTTTGAAGAACATAATGGACTATGTGAGAATATTCTAAAATCTCTGTAATAATTGAAGGTCTGAAAAAATTTATGATGGTTATGGATGTCTAGAATTTCTAAGTGGCCTAAGAAATTGAGACGTGATAATTTTCTTTTTGACAAAGAATAAATTAGAGCACATCATTTTTCTTTTTGACAAATGATTATCTTTTATATAATGTTAACAATACAAATTACATTATGTCAGACCTTACATCAGCTATTCAAAGCTCATTTTTTAATTAAAATTCTCATGAGCTACAGGCAAAGTAAAAATTAGTGAGTTGGAAAATGGAGGTGAGAAACTCTCCCAGAAAACTTTTTAAACAAATCTCAGGTAGAAAGAAAATTTGAGAAAAATAATCAATACAAAGGATACAATTCAAAGGATTAAGTTCTCAGAGGAGCCTTGGAATAAAGGAAGGGACTGGAAAGGATCATGTGTGTTTATAGAAATAATATCAAGTGTAGCAGCCCAGGGAAAAACAGTTTAACGTAAATGTCCTAGTGTGTGTTCCCCATAAACCAGTGCCCAAAGCGTATGGGTGCATTGATCCCAGGAAGCAAAAGGGAAGAAGTGGTTGAGCTGGGATAGGGAGAAACTCTTTGCTATCGAGCCACCAAAGCCCCTTTCTGACAGAGAGCCTGAGGACCTCCATGGAATGTGCTTCAGACATGTCTTTCCTAAGGACAGAAAGTTGGGACTTCTATCCACTGACTCCCAGAGTGGCCTTTTGGGGGTTCACTCCTGAAACCCGTGGATTGCCCTAGACTGAACAAGGCTTTTTCCTAAGGCAGAGAAGCAGAAATGCTAGGTACTGAGGTGAGTGGCTGCCAGGACACCAAGAGACTGTCTACCATCGCTGCTGTTGAAACTGAGGGGATGCTGTCTAGGACTCAAAAGTGTGTCTAATACATTTACACTGAAATGGCGGGCTCATAAAATGCAAAAAGGAGAAACAAGAAATAACTTGTTATACATGTGCTGGGGGAATTTAGGAATATCACAACAATCTCTCAGAAAGAATACGAAAATACATCACATAAAAAGAAAGAATATAAGATCCACATCAGGTTTCTCAACGACAACGCTGAATGGAAGAATAAAATGAAGCAATATCCCCAAATTGCTGTAAGTAAAGCACTTTACGCTATCGTTTAAATGCATAAGTGCCAAGTAAAGAGACTTCAGGCATTCAAGCTCTCAGAAAACTTATTGTACATAGAACATATCTGGGAGGGAAAAAAATCCTTTATTTTTTTATAAATAGGCAATGACTTACAAATATAAACATCAGACATGAGTGTTTGGGATCACGGGAAAATAGAAAAGATGTGTTCGGTGTTTAATGTGGGCAGTGAACATAAGAATGAGTTTTAACATTGACGAGGAAAAAGGTAGAAAAGCAGGTCAGAAAGATTAGAAGAATATAATGGGTGAAAATTTACCCTTAAATCTAAAAATTGCTAATTATGTGAAATTCATATATTTCAAAAAGAATATGTATTGGGAACACACGATTATACAGCTTAAAGACTACTGATAAAAGGAGTGTTCATCCTAGGTTATCAATTATCAATTTTATTATCAATTATCAATATTATTATCAATCCCAGATTGAGATAAACACTAGCTGGACCTTTATAGTCTTTCAATCTTGATTCGTACCCTTTCTTCACCTTGGAATATAGTCATAACCATGAATTCTTCCCCTTTGCTTGGTTTGATGATTCTACCACTTATGCCTTTATGTATCCATTGACTGATCTATCACCCATCAATACTCTTGTTGCTTTTTTGTAGTTGATATAAATGGAATCTTGTATCTCATATGACCAGCTTGCTTTCTAAAGTTATAGTATATTTTGAGCATCAGTCATGTTTACGCACACAGCTTAAGATCATTCGTTTTTACTGCTACATAGTATTCTATGGGATGATTACTCCATAATGTAATCCTTGTTCTACTCTTCCATACATTCTATCATACTGTTAATGTAAATTTAGGCAGCTGCTTGCCTTTTTTACCCCCATATTTTGTTCAATGAGATACAGGTCTTCTAGAAAGAGATTTTTCACAAGGATTTTACCACAAGGCATTAGTAAAGTAAAATACATAATGGACACGAAACTTGAAAATTCCCGTAGCAAACAATACTAGTTAAGCCACCTAAGCAAAGCTGAATGTAGCTTATTTCGTGAACATAGGCAAAACATAGGCCATTTCATTTTTTCAAGAGATATTATTTATTTATTTATTTATTTGACACAGAGAGACAGCAAGAGAGGGAACACAAACATGGGGAGTGGGAGAGGGAAAAGCAGCCTTCCTGTCGAGCAGGGAGCCCAGTGCAGGGCTCCTTACTAGGACCCTGGGATCCTGACCTGAGCCTAAGGCAGACTCTTAAAGACTGAGCCCCCCAGGCGCCCCTGTAGGTCATTTCTTATAAATATCTCTGGTAATCATAAAATAAACTATATCATCTTCTTAAAATCATACAAAATAATCACTTCTAACCAATCCCCAGCCACCTGCAAACTCTCATTGTAATAGTCATCATAAAACTTAAATAACTTCCCATTCTCACTTTATAAGCCTTCCTGTGTTGTCATGCCTCTGAGTTTCATATCAGTTTTGCATTTGAAGACTTCCAGTTCTCCAAATGTTGTTCTCTGTACAATAAATTCTTATTAAATACTATTTTACTGATTCAATTTTTACTGTTTTTGGAATTTTGACAGTGCATTTGATTCAACCCCTCTAAGAGTTTCTACATTGTTTTTCAATGTGATTGTACATGTTTATTCTCTAAAATCAGTGGTGTATAATGGGAATATTCATTATACCACATACCAGCCCTTCTGTAGGTGGCAGTGTTTTTTTGTTTGTTTTGTTTTGTTTTCCATGAAAAGAAGTTTGTTCATTTTGGTACAGAAAAAATAATCAGTATTTCCCATTATGGTTTGTATCATTTACATTTGATTTAGGAAATCCTTACTACCCAAGGAGGAGAAAATACACTTTTTTAATATTTTCTAATCATGTTTTGTCTGTTTTCTCTTTCCACAATACTACATACCCTTAATACTGTCCATACTCTTGTTCTTTATTTTTCAGGAAGGGCTTGGCTATTTCTTACATTTAATCCTCTCTATTAAATTTTAGAATCATCTTATTGAGGTTTAAAACTAAAAAAAAAATACCATCGAGGTTGTGATTAGGATTGCATTCACACGTGGAGAGAATTGACAACTTTACAGTATTGATCTTTGCAGTCAAAATCGTAGTAAATTTCTTTCTGTATTTACAGCTGCTTCCATGTCTTTTATTTTTTTTAAATATTTTATTTATTTATTTGACAGATAGAGAGATCACCAGTAGGCAGAGAGGCAGACAGGGAGAAGGGGAAGCAGGCTCCCTGCTGAGCAGAGAGCCGGATGTGGGGCTTGATCCCAGGACCCTGAGATCATGACCTGAGCCAAAGGCAGAGGCTTTAACCCACTGAGCCACCCAGGCACCTCCATTTCTTTTATTAACATTTTATTCTCTGTAAGTAAATATTCTCCTGGAAGAGTTTGCATGTCTTAGGTAATTTATAATATTGTTATGATTGTCATTTTTGGATCACATTTAAAATTCCTGTTCCACGTCTGTAACACTGCAACTGACTTGTCTATTAATAATGCACAGAACGTGACACATTTATTTATTAATTCTAAAATTTCCATGTCATTTCTTTCGAGTTTTCTGCATGGACAACCAGATGACTTGAAAAAAAAAATTGTTTAATTTCTTCATTTTCAATCAGTTTTTTTCTTCTCTTTTCTTGCCCTAAAGTTGAGGGTATTTACTACAATGTTGAATAAAAGTGGTGACACTGTATCTAGTCCAAAAGTAACTGCTTTTTTTTTTTTAAAGATTTACTTACTTTAATTTTAGAGAAATAGAGAGTGTGTCAGGAGGGAGATGGAGAGAGAGGGACAGAACCTCAAGCAGATCCAGGGCTCAATCTCACGACCTGAGATCACAACCTGAGCTAAACCAAGAGTTGCCGGCATCAGCCAGGTGTCCCCAAAGTAACTGCTTTTAATAATTTACCATTAAACATTGTATTTGTGTTACTATTTTGTGATGCTCTTCATCAGAATGTTCTATAATAAATGCTAATAACTTATTTTAATCACATATAGATATAAATTTTTACTGAAAACTTTTTGTGTATTGAGATAATTACATATTTTATTATTTTCTCCTTTTATCTGTTAAAAGGAATCCACCCAATTGTATCAGGTTTACCTTATCTTTTTTCTTCATTACTGGTTTCATTTTGCTGTGTATTAATGTACTGTGTATTAATGACTAGACTCGTATTTTTTTACTCCTATTACATTTGTTGTCACCTTCTGGTATCAGGGCTTTATTAGCCTCATAAAACAACGTGACAAATACTGCTTCCTTTCCTATTCTCTGTAACGGTCTGAGTGAGAGTGGAATTTCTTTCTGTATTTGGTAAAATTTCCTTCTAAGGCCACTTGGATCTAGTGTTCCACTTGTATAAAGATTTTTATCAAGATATGATTGATAAACAGTACTGTATAAAGTCTACAGCATAATGATTTGACTAATGTTCTGGAATGATCATCACAATAAGTTTTGTTAACATCTATCATCTCATATAGATATAAAATACAAGAAGAAGAAAAAAGTGTTTTTCTTGTGATGAGAACTCTTAGCATTTATTCTTTTAACAACTGTCCTATGTATCATACAGCAGTGTTAACTGTAGTCACCACGATGTACATTATACCCCTAGTACTTATTTATCTTATAACTAGAAGTTTGTAATTTTGTGCCTCTTCCTCCAATTCCGTCACTCTCATCCCCCACCTCTCGTGACCACAAATATGATGATGAGTATTTGTTTGCTTGTTTTTAGATTCCATGTATAAAAAGGATCATACAAATTTATCAAATTTATCTATCTATCTATCTGACTTAAGCTGACCTTATTTCACTTAGCACAATACCTTCAAAGTCCATCCATATTGTTGCAAATAGCAGGAGTTCCTCACTTTTATGGCTGAATAATACTCTACTGCATATATATATATGTATGCAGTAATATTCCATTGCACATATGTATACACACACAAATTCTTTATCCATTGATGGGCACTTAAGCTGTTTGTATGTCTTGGTCATTGTAAATAACGTAACCATGAACATGGGGGTGCATATATCTCTTTGACACAATGTCTTTGTTTCCCTCAGATATACTCCCAGAAGTCTGGTTGCTGGATCACATGGTACTTCTATTTTTAATTTTTTGAGGAACTTCCATACTGTTTTTCATAGGGGCTGCCTCAATTTACATTCGAACCAATAGTCCACAAGGGTTCCCTTTTTTTCCACATCCTTGCCAACACTGGTTATTCCTTGATTTTTTTGATAATAGTCAATATAACAGGTATGCTATGATATCTTGTTGCGATTTTGATTTGCATTTCCCTCATGATTAGTGGTATTAAGCATTTTTCATTTACCTGTTGGCAACCTGTATGTCTTGTCTGGAAAAAAAATTTTATTCAGATCTTCTGCCCATTTTTTTAACTTAGAATTTTGTGTTCTACTTATTGAGTTATATGAGTTTTTATAATATATTTTGGATATTAGCCCCTTATCAGATATAGGATTCGCAAATATTTCTCCCATTCTGTAGGTTGCCTTTTCATTTTGTTGATGGTTTCCTTTGCCATGCAGAAGCTTTTTACATTTTTGAACAAAACTAAATTCCTTAGAACCCTTTTACTTGGAAGCCCTTTCTCTGCATACTTGTAATTTTTGTGCATATCTATCCATGATTTTTAACCTCACAGTTACTCAACCAGTATTTCCTTGGGAATATTTACCTATTGGCAGGATTTTTGTTTTATTAGTTTTTATGTGTTTTTTGGTTTTTGTCCATGACTCTTCATGCATATGCTCCATCTGGGACAGCTTTTCTCATGACTACAGCACATCCTTTTTTTCCCCCCCTAGTTGACTCACTTATTTTATTGAATTAATTTTTCAGAAGGGAAAAATTTATATCAATTTTGAAATTTTTAAGGCATTTAAAAGTGCACAATAAAATATCATTTTGTGTCAGTCTCAGCCTGTCCATACTGGGCTATCAGCTTGGAATGCGTGGGACACACATTAGGAGTATAGTACTTGTGGCAAATTCCAACAGATTTTCCCCAACTAGGTCCACTGTTGTGGCTGGACTGGCCCTTGTAGTTCTTCTTCTGATCACAAGATAGACCTCAGCAACAACCATCAGGGAACTTTGCAAAACTAAGTGTCATGACTAACAACTCCTAGATGGAATGCAGAACACTTGGGGCCTTGCAGCAAGGTCATGGGGAGAGAGAGAGAGAGAGTGAGTCTCAACCCAGGGTTCTGCATTTATTGGAGTCAAGTATGGGGTGCCTAGGGTTTCACAATTTCACTTTTTTGGTGAATTTAAAATATAACAGTGGAAATTAAAGCTCAGGAAGGGAAAAGCAGGAAGGGAAAAGTAAAGTGATGAGTTATCTGTGTCACCCAGGGCTCAAACAGGAACTTCATGGGGGAAGGCAGCCTGGCTTTCTTGTCTAGTTGTGTATCTGGTGTATCTGGCAATGTGTTTATTCAAGATGGATGTTAATCAAAAGCTTAATGTCAGGCACTTACATGGCATATATATATATATATATATATATATATATATATATATATATATATATTAAAAGTGTTCGTCTGTGGGGAGGAGGGTGCCCTGGGAAGCTTCAATGGTTAGGCATCTGCTTTCATCTCAGGTCATGATTCCTGGGATCTAGCCAAGTCAGGCTCCCTGCTCAGCGGGGAGTCTGCTTTTCCCTCTCCCTCTGCCTGCTGCTTCCCCTGCTTGTGCTCTCTCTCTCTCTCTCAAATGAATGAATAAAATCTTAAAAAAAAAAAGTGTTCCTCTCTACCACTAGAAGCCAAAAGAGACTTTATATTCAGAGTGTAACAGAAAATTGTGTAGCACATTCTTTATAAATATTGTAAATGCGGTTGTGTTGGCAATAAATGCAATCGATTTATTTGCTTGAATAATGTTTATTTTCTTTTGAACTGGCAAAGTTGTTTTGCTTGGTGCAGAATTTTAGATTGACATCTATATATTTTTTTTCTCAACCCATTTTTCATGGTACCCTATTGATTTATGGCTTCCAAGGGGTGCTGTTATGAATCAACGCTCAGATTAATTCTGTTCCTAGGTGATCAGCATTCTTATTTGACTGTCTTTAAAATTCTCTGTTGTTTATGTTTTACAGTTTTGAAGGATAAATCTATGTGTGGCTTTCTTTTCATTTGCCAAGGTAGAGGTTCCTTGGAGGTTTCTGAAGCTGAACATGACATTTTTGGACAGGTCTAAAAAAATTATCGTCATTTTATTATCAGATACTTTCTCTTCTCTTCTGTCTATATTTTATTATTGCAGACATTCAAGTAGCTATACGTTACACTTGTTCATTATATCCTACATATTTCTTAACCTTTTAAAATTTGTCCCATTTTTTTTTCTTGTCTTAGGGATGTGTTCTGAATAATTTCTTTGTATCTGTCTTCCAGCCACTTATTCTCTCTTCAGTGATGACTAATCATTTTGAAATTCTTTGATTGAATTATATAGATAGAGATACCTACATTTCAACTAGTAATATGTAGTCCTGTATCAGATTTATCTGGTCATTTTGTATTGGACTCTCAATCATACTTTCAAAATTTTATTTATGAAATCCTATTGTATATAATTTTCTTACAGTTTAATGATTTCGTTATTAGTCTTTGAAGGCCTAATTCTGTTTGTATCACTTTTGTCTTTCATGTGTGGTGCCCGTGTTTTTTTTTTGTTTTGTTTCGTTTTGTTTTGTTTTTAAAACGCCTGTGTTTTAGAAAGCTACATATTACTCGTGATCTTTGAAGTTGCTCGTGGGAGTTCCTGATGAATGAGGTAAGGTTGCACCTGTTCAGAGACTGTTTGCATGCATTGAGGAGGACCTTATCAGTCTTGGAACACTTTGAATTAACGGTTTGCTCATACTTGGAAATCACACATGTGGTTCAAAGTTGGGCTTTCATTTTCTTGATACCCCAGCTTTTATTATCAAATTCTGACGAGAATTTGCTTTTTTCTATTATCACTCAGCACCAGATTAAGTCAAGACCCATTTTTGTGGATGGGATTAGTTCTTATTCATCTGCATGTTCAGTGTGAGCCTTACGTGGAACATTCCAATTAGACGTTTCACCTTGGGCAGGCTCTGTACTATCTCTCTTTGGAATGTGGGTCTGCTCTCAAAACAGAAGCTCCTGCATGATTTACCTGATATCTTCAAAGTGAATACCCTGGAGTTGCCTTTCATCCCAAGGTCACTGTTTTCAATTTAATTTTGGTGTCTGTATGTATCTTACATTCTTGCTAGGTCAGGTATTTGTTTATGAAGATTCTAAATATGTTATCTGAATTATTTTTCTTTAGTTTTTGTCAGGGCTGTAATCAGTGTATCTGGACAGTGATAGTGTTAGAAAACATGGTATAACATTTAAACCAAAAGAGAGAAAAAACAATCCACATGTAAATAAGTCATTGAAAAGACCTCTGTCCACCACAGAAAGTATAGAAAATAAGAAACCCAAACAGAAAAGCATGATATTTTGAAGATCCATAGAAGACTGGGTTAGAACTAATTCAGAATAAAGCATTAATCTATTTGAAGTTCATCACTAGAAACTGTGACTGAAAGAGGGCACAAAAATTAACTCCACCACCTGACCAACAACAAATGTAATTCATCAAGGACTTGTCCACAAGATAAAAATAGTTAAACTGATACCATGGACAAATATATTAAAAAAATAGAATTTGGGGCACTTGGGTGGTTCAGTGGGTTAAGCCTCTGCCTTTGGCCCAGGTCATGATCTCAGGGTCCTGGGATCCAGCCCCGCATCTCATTGGGGTCTCTGCTCAGCAGGGAGCCTGCTTCCCCCTCTTTCTCTGCCTACCTCTCTGCCTACTTGTGATCTCTCTCTCTCTCTCTCTGTGTCAAATAAATAAATAAATAAATAAAATCTTTAATTAAAAAAATAGAATTCAAGGCCAGTGTGAACCAAACAAATCAACATTAGCATTTTTAATAAGATAATTTTAACACCAGAAAAATCAGAACTTAATAAAATAATAATTTAAATGGCTTAATGGGATATATGCCCAACAGGTTAAAACGATATAACAATTGAATGAGCTATTGCTTTCATAATTTTCTTTAATCAACAATCCTAAACTCTCAATGGCTAACAACAGCAACATTAATTTTTCTTATTGACACACATCAAATGTGACTGTTGAACTCAGCCAAGATCAGCTGAGCTTGGCTTCTCTCTATCGGTGTGGACAGGTCTGCTCTGCATGTATCTCCTTTGTGATATCAGTAACTTCAGGGCCGAGTGTTCTCATGAAGGAATTCAGAAGTATAAGAAGTCAACATCAAGCCAATCAAGCACATTAAGCCTCCCAACACATCATGTCTACTAACATTTATGGATCAAAGCAAGTCACGTGACTAAGCTCAAAGCCAGTGGTAGGAACGCATTCTCTACCGGTTCTGCTATGATGCCCTCGATGGTTACAGCCAAGGACGTGGAAATGTAACTGTGCAACAGGGAAGTAAGAACTGGAAAAAGCATTCAGTCTGCTGCATATTTGAACATAATTGTGACTGAACTTTCTAAATATGTATATATATGAAATATATGTTATATATAATATATAATATACATTATATATCCATATAATAGAATTTCATCTGGCTAGAGTATTCTTTAATATAAGAATGTTCAGAAGTCAGTGGGACACCTTTCATATAACCCAGAAACTTTATACCAAATATAGAATTAAAGCCAATACAAAAGAGATTTAAAGAAACTCAAGGGCTCATAATCTGTTTTTATACATACAGGCTTCAAAAGTACATGAGAACATATTCATGTTCCTTGTTCCTCACATACCAAGAATTACTCATTAGAATGTAAAGAATAGAGGGGCGCCTGGGTGGCTCAGTTGGTTAAGTGTCCGCCTTCAGCTCAGGTCATGGTTTCCAGGTCCTGGGATTGAGTTCTCACACTGAGCTCTCTGCTCAGCAGGGAGTTTGCTTCTCTTTCTCTCTCTCCCTCTGCTCCTACACCTTGCTCGTACTCACATCTGACTTCGGCTTAGGTCATGATCTCAGGGTCCTGAGATCAAGCCCCTTGTGGGACTCCACACTCATCAGGGAGTCCGGTTCTCCCTCTCCCTTTTCCTCTGCCCCTCGCACACTTGTGCCTGCACAAGCTTACACTCTCGCTGTCTCTCAAATTGATAAATAAAATATTTAAAAAATAAAGAATAATAACAAATCTAGAGAAATTTTTAAGAAATATATATAACCTATATAATGAAGATTTTAACAATTGTATTGGGAGAATTTTAAATATATGAAAGGTAATACATAAAAAAACCCCACATGTTTGAAAAACATAGACATTTTGGAGAAAAATCTCCATTTTGTCCAAATTAAATTATAGCTCTATAACCTGTAAATTATAGCAGCAATATCTTCTTTTGCATTCATGTTTTTGGTCCATTGTGGATCAGTGATGGTCTTACTAAATATATCTTCATTCAGGAGCCCAGGTGAATGAAACTGTCCCTATCTAGGACATTGTTGTTTTTGTGGCCACGTCAAAATCAAGAAAGATGGTGGAAACATGTGATGGCCCTTAAAATTTCTCCTTGGAAGTGGCATATCACTTCTGCTCATGAACCATTAATTAAAGCAAGTCACATTGTAAAGAATGTTGTCAATGTGGTAGGCATGTATAATTTCCCACAGGGATGAGAACTGAAAGTCATTTTATTAGTTTCCTACTGCTACTGTAACAAATTACCATAAATTATTATTTTATAGATTTATTATCTTAGAAATTTAATATTATAGCTCTAGAAGTCAGAAGTCTTAAAATCAAGATATCAACAGGACTGCATTTCCTCTCTTTACCCAGATTCTAGAGGTTGCCTGCATTTCTTGTTTTCTTGGTTAATGACCTCTTTGTCTTCAAAGCCAACAGCATAGCATCATCAGATATCTTCTCGTTCTCTCTCACCTCTGTATCTATCAGCACATCTTCCTCTCTTACTCTGACCCTCCAGCCTCTAATAAGGATGCTTGTGATTACATTGTTCCCACCTGGACAATCCAAGATCATCACTCCCTCTGAAGATCCATCAACTAATCATATCTTCAAAATTCTTCTTGCCATGTAAATTAATACATTCATAATTCCTGGGGATTAGGACAGGGACATCTTTGGGAGACCATTATTTATCCAACATAACAGCAGGGAGGAGGTAAATGGTTTGAAAAATAAGCAATTTACACACCCTTCTCTTGGTCACAAAAATTGACTTACCTCTCTTTTACCTGCATATATGTTCATCCACCTCCCTCCCTACTGTACTCCCAAAGCACATCCAAGAATCTAGTCTAGTATCAGAGTCAGTGTCCTGTGTCTGCGTCAGATTTGCATATAACTTGTCTTGATCCAGAGGTCAAAGAATTTAAAGAACACACCCAATAAATACAGGGTAACCTGAAAGAACTCTGATTCCAGAAAGGGAAGAATGAAAGCAGCAGAGCAGAACTAACTACGAACCAGTTCTGACATCTCACTGGGAGAGGGATCATGGTGGTTTATCTAGTCTTTTCAGTGCCACTTGCCTCTGCCTTTTGGATGCTCTTCCTTGGTTGTGTCTTTTTTTTTTTTTTTTTTTTTTTTAGATTTTATTTCTTTATTTGACAGAGAGAGACAGTAAGAGAGAGAACACAAGCAGGGGGAGTGGGAGAGGGAGAAGCAGGCTTCCCGCTGAGCAGGACACTGGGATCATGACCTGAACCAAAGGCAGATGCTTAAGGATTGAACCACCCAAGCACCCCCCGTCCTTGGTTGTATCTTAAAAAGGTATCAGAGAGAAGTCTATCTTTGACAGATAAGCTGAATTTCCATAATTTGGAGTATTTGGGATTCAAGGACAGTCACTGGTGGGTTGCTTAGTGTTTTATATCTCTCGTAAACGTATCTTTCCTCCAATTAGTTCCATGTATTATAGCCATATGCAGAAGTTTTTGGTAACTAATGCTCTCTCGTCATGATTATAGGTATTTGGTACTTAAAAGGATCACTGTTCCTTAGACCTTTCCCTCTGAAGGACTTTTGACCAGTGCTTGGTCTTTACTGGGTACCAGCATAATCAGAATTTTAAGTGGTAACGGAGGAAATAACCTCAATTGAGTCCTTACCACAGGTTGAGTTTCTATCTTGCTACCTGATGGCCTCTTTTTGTTTTGTTTTTCACAGTTAAATGAAGATCAGTTGCATTTCTCTACCCTACAAGTCCCAGAAGGTGCGCTCAATGAATTTTCTTCTAATCCTATTTGTAGAGGATTTGCTTTTTTAAACTCATCTTGGAGCACCCTGTGAGATGTAGCCAATGGTAATCAACAGCCTATTTCCTGACTCTCTCAACAAAAGCCGTGGACTCGTTTAGTACATTTATCTGCTCCCGGAATTGCCACAGAAAACACTTAGAAAATGTTCCACCGCTCTAATGCGAGATTCCTCAGATATCCCATCCATGAAGAGAATTTTGGTTATGAATCATACAGTTGTAGCTTATACAATTTCCAAGGAGGATGCTTTGTGACTATAAAGATTCTAGGTTTGTTTTCCAAAAAGCAATCCTAAACTGCAGGTGGTCTGCTGAAAGCATTCCACAGATAAAGACTCTCCCTTGGCAATATAATTAGTCTATTTGCTACGAGGTCCAATTATTAGCATGTTTCCAGGAAGATTAGCCTGGGTCACCTGCCTTCCTTCTCAGAACGTCCTACAGGTAAGGAGAAAAAAATGGGTCATAGTCCATTTGCTTTAGCATACTATCAGATAAGCAAAAGTAACAACAAAATTGAGAAATTGATATTTGTTAGTTTTTCTTTTGCTCTACATCACTGTATGTTAATAAAATGGCTTCTTAAAATCCATTTACTAGTTTGTTAAGGAACTAGAAACTATATTAATTTCTTGATTGTGAAAAGTATTGAGTACTAACTTATCTTGTGGGACAAATATACTTATAGGTAAAAAACTATAAAGTAAGGATATACATACTACAGGATTAATTATAAAAGAAACTTTTAATAGCCAAAATAAACTACATTATAAAAACAAGCATAATAAAATGTAGCGACTCCATATCAACATGAAAAACTAATTATCATGAACACCCATATGTAGAAAGATTCAAGTTATACATCCAGTCTTACTTCTTCTTTATTTTATTTTATTTTATTTATTTGACAGAGAGAGAGAGAGCACATGAAAGCACTCAAGCAGGGGGAATGGTAGAAGGAGAGGGAGAAGCAGGCTCTCCACTGAGCAGGGAACCCAGTGCAGGACTCCATCCCAGGACCCTGGGATCATGACCTGAGCCAAAGGCAGATGCTTAACCCACTGAGCCACCCAGGTGCCCCTCCAGCCTTGCTTCTAATCACCTGTCCTTATTCTCTGTCCTTTGTTTCAAAACATCATATGAAAATTGATGGGTTATTGCAATTGCTTATTGGGTAGGATAAAAGCAGTTATTATGTTTTCTTTCAAATTTAGGACAACAGGTAATAGACTTACCTATAACTGGATAAATAAATTCCAAATTTTAATGCAAAGAAATATCCAGAGTTAATGTTCCTCAGGGCTATAACAAGTACATACTCATTCCAGGAAAACTAGTATGGTCCTGAAAGGATACAATATGTAGATAACAAATACATACTTTTCTGTTAAATTTCCTTTATCTTATATTTGGAGAACAAAATGAGTTACAAATCAAAATTCATTTAAACTTTAATAATGGAAATGCATTTTGTCTCTAGCATCTGATTTAAGCATCTTGCTTTAAAATAGTTCATTAGAAGAAGGGAGGGAAAAATGAAGGGGGAAAACCGGAGGGGGAGAGGAACCATGAGAGCCTGTGGACTCTGGGAAACAAACTGAGGGTTTAGGAGGAGGTTGGGGCGATGCGTGAGCCTGTTGATGGTTATTAAGGAGGGCATTGATTGCATGGAGAGCTGGGTGTTATATGTAAACAATGAATCATGGAACATGACATCAAAAACTACTGATGTACTGTATGGTGACTAACATAACATTATAAAAAAATTTTTTTAAAATGCAATAGTTTATCTTTATCTTATCAACTCCAAAAGCCCTAAACCCGGAGTAGGTCCTAACTATGGTCCTCTGCCTTTGGTTGGATTCAAGTTAATGTTAAACTTTAATGATAGTGATTATGATAATATTTTTGATGTTTCTGAGGATTTTGTGATAATTTGAGTTGACTAGTGATAGAATTTTTATTTAAATGATACTAAATGTTGCCTTCTTCTTATAATGCACTTCATTCTAACATTAAAAAAAAACTGTAAAAGTTTTCTTTTTCTTCATGTTGATATAACTACATCCAAGGACAGCAAGTAGATACAAATATAATGTGTTTTATTGCCAGCTCTTTTCATTTTATCCATACAATGGAAACCCAAGAGCAGAGCCTTCAAATTTCAAATGCAAATGCATTTAGATACTGTATATATGAGGAAATTTCAATGCAAATAAAAGTTTTCAGAATATTTTAGTTCATATATAATTGCTGTAAACCTTGGATATGATCCATTCTGCTTTTACTTTATTACTCTCTCCATATGTTGAAAAGGTAGAAAACTATAAATTATACTGCAACTCTAGGAATAGAACTACTCCAACCTATATTGTTACAATACAATCAAAACCTGTGAAATAACAGCCTCAGAATTTAAAAAAAGAATAAGGTTTTCAGCATATTTAAGATACCTAATTTAGAAACCATTTTAATAATCTTCTTTTTGGGGCACCTGGGTGGCTCAGTGCGTTAAGCCTCTGCCTTCGGCTCAGGTCATGATCTCAGGGTCCTGGGATCAAGCCCCACATCGGGCTTTCTGCTCAGCAGGGAGCCTGCTTCCCCCTCTCTCTCTGCCTGCTTCTCTGCCTACTTATGATCTCTCTCTGTGTGTCAAATAAATAAATAAAGTTTTTTTAAAAAATTAAAATAATCTTCTTTTAATGGAATTATTCAAGAGTTGCTCATGGTACTCTCCTGCTCGGGGAGGGGAAGAGAAAGATATCAACATGACCATTATTAGCAGAATATGTATATATAGTGAAATTGACAGCTAGGTTTTCAAGTTGTAAGAAAGGCTTACTTAGTGAGATAGAAAACCAAATTTTAATATCACAAATCTCTAGTTTATTTTTGTCATATAAAATGTTTCTTATCACCCTCTTGGTGGCATTTCTTTAGTTTTGTTTCAGCATTAAGGTTATTAAGTTTGCCTTTTTTGTTCTCATTACTAGAATATTTTATAGGTAAATCCACTCAAGGAAACTATTGTGCTTTCTGATCAAAGTGGAAAATGATGCCAGGCTATAATAAGCAATTTAATTTTTAATGAGCTTATTCGTGCCCAAGGTCATAACAAAGGTAAAAAAAAAAAAGTTAAAATAAAACTACAGCAAAACACTAATGATAATGGCCCAAATATGACCAGGGCAAAATAATATTTGGCAGAGAGCACTTTCAAAGCATCCTAGTGCTAATTTTTAAAATTTGCTTCAGAATAGTAACTTAGCTCAAGGAAGGTAGAGCATGTTAAATAGCATAGACATAGATAAAAGTGCATGAGACTTTACTCCTAAAAGAAGTACGCTAAGCTGTTTATGGAATTTAAATTTCTAAGCTAAAAATGTTTAAGTGTCTTTTACTAAACAGTGTCATTAACCCACTGTTATTTCCTAAGGAGATAAAAATTTTGGCACATTCTCTATGTTTTCCTGCAATTTCAAAATTTTTTAACTTATAGAAGCTGTGATGTGATAGTACTTTAAATAGTTTAGTCTGTTGTTTAATCATTTGTAAATGCTTGAGATGTTACAGAGAAATTTCTTTCAATTAATAAACATTGAACAAGCCAGAAAAATATTTTTAAAATAATAACATTTTATATTTTAAGTCATGATGTTTATGAGTTTACATGTTTTCATTTTTATCTGAATATATTACGTGTTAAAGAGGAAACATAAGTTCTCGGTTAAAACTTATTTGGGGAGCATAAGGAATAACACGGAAGACATCAGGAGATGGAGAGGAGAAGTGAGTTGGGGGAAATCGGAGGGGGAGACAAACCATGAGAGACTGTGGACTCTTAGAAACAAACTGAGGATTCTGGAGGGGATTGGTGGGGGTTTGGGTGAGCCTTGGTGGTGGGTATTAAGGAGGGCACTTATTGCATGGAGCACTGGGTGTGGTGCATAAACAATGAATTTTGGAACACTGAAAAAAAAAATGTAAAACTGCTTTTGAGGAAAACTAAGACCATTTCTCATTAATAGATATGTTATCATATGTTATCCCCTCTTTGTGTATTTGATTTTTTCAAGAATTCTTTCAATTCTTTCATGTTAATAGGGACAGAGCAATGGAAAAACTTTGAAAGTATCTTTGGCTCAATAAAGATCTGACTACATTGACCCTACTGTTCCACTGATAAAGAATGACAATTAACTAACAAAATAGGGAGAATAGGACAGAATTGGGGAAAAGTTTTAATTAGCTGATATTTTTTATTCCTTTACACATTATCTTAAGATCCAATAATTTTATATGCTAATATTTTATCTATTCACTGTGGGGTAAAATCTAATGATTTTAATTGAAACAGGGCTTGTTCTTGGTTTGTCCATGAGGAAAATAAAGGACATAACTGTTTTGTTCTTTTGTTTTGCAGTCAGCTTATATATTCATGAGAAAAAGAGGACAGAAGTTAAAGAGAACCATAGTCATTGACTCGACAGAATTAGATCACTGCATGAAGCTTGGAAAGGTTCAGGTGTGATTTTATTAAATAGGATTAATACTTTTTTTTTTAAAGATTTTATTTATTTATTTGACAGAGAGAGATCACAAGTAGACAGAGAGGCAGGCAGAGAGAGAGGGGGAAGCAGGCTCCCTGCTGAGCAGAAAGCCCGATGCGGGACTCGATTCCAGGACCCTGAGATCATGACCTGAGCCGAAGGCAGAGGCTTTAACCCACTGAGCCACCCAGGCACCCGGATTAATACTTTTTTGACTCCATGTTAAAATTTAAAAGTTGGTGGCAGTCCTCTTCTTTTATTGAAATATAATTGGATTAGTTTCAGTTAACTATTACATTGCTGTAATATCAGTAACACTGAAACAGGTGTCAAAAACTCATGTTGACAATCCTTAAAGATTCAGTTTCTCATTTCCTTTTTTCTTCATTCAAGTCCCCAAATTTTCCAAACAAAACTGGAACAGTAGAAATATCTTTAAATTTTAAATATAAATATAGGAAAAAATACGAAAAAACACCTGGAAAATATGTATTATTTCCTGAATATAGTGAAAGATGACAAAACAACCTGACATTGTATAAGAATAACCCTGAAAAACATTAAGTGGGATTCATGACTTTCTTCCAGATCACTGTTTTGATTTGTTAACATAAGTATTATTAAGCCTGACCAACTTCACACTGCCTATGCTCTGACAATTTTATAGTTTTTTAAATGTTACCAGTTTTATAAAGTTTTTTAAAGTTTGCACTTCAACCTTTGTTTTTTGCATTGTTTGTGTATTATTTTTCTTCTGCTGCATAACAAATTACCACGAACTTGGGAGCTTAAAACAACACACATGTGTTAGCTCACCGTTCTGAATACCGGAAGTCTAGACACAGGTTAGCTCTGTCCCCTGCTCAGGGCCACACAGGTGAGCTGTGAGAAATCCATGTTTGTGCTCCTTTCCGGAGGCTGTGAGGAAGACTTCACTTCCAGGATCCTTCAGATCCCTTGTTGACAGATTTTTTGTTTCCTGCTGGTTGTGGGACAGATGTCCCTGTTCCCTTGCTAGGGATTAGCTGAGTCCATTCTCAAAAACTAGACGTTTGCTTTCAGGCCTATGCCTCACGATGGCCTCCATATTCAAAACCCAAAATGGAAAACCTGTCTCCTGTGTCTGATCTCGAACTTTTGTCTATATGACCACTTGGAGAATTTTTTTTTTTAAGTGCTTCTTTAATTAGGTCAGTCATGCTCTAGAAAATCTTCTTTCTTAAAGTCAACAGCACCATTTAACATAACCTGATGATGGGAGAGAATTCCTTGCCCTCAGTGTCAGGGGATTAAGCAGGTTACCTGCACCAGAAATGGAGGGGCCTACTTTAAAATTCTGTTTGCTTCAGATTGCCTTTTAGTTATTTTCCTATTGCTAATTATCTGAGCGATAGAAAAAATATATATCATACAAAAGTGAAGTCTATTTCAGATATAATTAATTAAAACAACTTCTAAGTTATTATCTGTTTGAATGTGTGGTTGTGTGCTTGCCTGTGTGTGTGTGTGTGTGTGTGCGCGTGCATGCCTGAGTGTGTGGTTCGTGATTTTTATTCTGTTTGTGCTAAGACTAAAAGGCCAAAATACAATTAAGATCTAGAGAAGATGAACTTAAACAGGAAAGACTTCTAGGTATCTTTTATCGCCACTTACCAGAGAAAATTAAGGGTTTACCCTAATAGATGTAGTAATTTTTTTTATAAATCAAACAGCCATATGTTCACTTTCAGGTTCTTATGATATCATTACTTAATGTGTATTAAATGCTATAAAATCTAAGAAGATTCTTTCATGAAATACATACTTTTAAAAGGTAACTCTATAGGGGCGCCTGGGTGGCTCAGTGCGTTGAGCCTCTGCCTTCGGCTTGGGTCGTGATCTTGGGGTCCTGGGATCGAGCCCCGCATCAGGCTCTCTGCTCAGCGGGGAGCCTGCTTCCCCCTCTCCCTCTGCCTGCCTCTCTGCCTACTTGTGATCTCTGTCTGCCAAATAAATAAATTTAAAAAAAAGGTAAATCTATAACTTCAAATCATAATATCCAATCTTTTAATATGTTCAGGTTGACATAAAATGGAATTCCTCATTTGCGTGATTAACTGTAGCATGGCTAATGGGTCAACATTGATATTCATTGTCCACAAATAATTCAAGGGAATTAGAGAGTAGATGAAAATTTAATTATCAGACCCTTGCTCTCGTTCATAATATGAAAAAACAAGATCAATGCAAAATAACAGCCCGCTTTATATAATGCGGAAAGTGTATATAAGAAAAGACTAATAATATTCTCTACCTGTGGGGCTTTACTGAAACCTCTCATAGTGTCAGTGAGTTTTTTCTGACATTATTTCTTGAAGTGTGTGTGTGTGCATGTGCGTGTTTAAAACAAGACAATATATGGACTGCTGAATTGAAAATGATTTTAAATATCATGTAGTGCAACCTCATAATTCTGTCTAGTCTTACCATGTAATTTTACAAGTCGATCAATACTATCTACTCCAACCCCAAAATTTCACAAATGAGAAACCAGAAGTAGTCCTACAAAATGGAGTGATTTACAAAACACAGTGGCTCCTCCTGGACTATAAACCATGGTCCTATTTTCTACATTTTTATTCTGTTCATTTTTCAAACATATTAAATGCATATGAATATCTCCTAACATCCAGAGTCTAACATACATCTCTATCACTAGGCATATTCCTGAGATTCCTCAGAGGCTGGCTTAAGAAATTCCATGAAATAAGAAAGACAACTACCATATGATCTCCCTAATATGAGGGAGTGGAGATGCAACATGGGGGGTTAAGGGGGTAAGAGAAGATTTAATGAAACAAGATGGGATCGGGAGGGAGACAAACCATAAGTGACTCTTAATCTCACAAAACAAACTGAGGGTTGCTGGGGGGAGGGGGGTTGGGGGGGTGGGGTTATGGACATTGGGGAGGGTATGTGCTATGGTGAGTGCTGTGAAGTGTGTAAACCTGGCAATTCACAGACCTGTACCCCTGGGGATAAAAATATATGTTTATAAAAAATAAAAAAATTAAAAAAAAAAAAGAAATTCCATGAAATAGTACACTTTGCTCCCATATCATTCTTCATCAGTGCTTTTCTTCTATCTTTGATCCTGGAAACACAGACTTACCCCATGTGTCACACACACACACAAAGGACAGATAACAGTAAGTTAGCAATAGAATCAGTTCCTACTTTGTCCTTTTTATTCAAATCCTTAGGAAACAATTTTGTGGGCAAAAGAATACAAATAAATGACATTCGAAAAGATTTCAAGAAATGGACAAGGAATGGGATAAATTTGGTTTTGTTTGTTACCATATGTCTTTTAATATTTCTGTAAAGCCTATTCTTTATTCTCTATAAGCATTTTCCTTATATGGGGAAGGAATATGAGTATTTTTATGTTTGTTTTTGGCCAGGGCTTTCCGAGCAAAAATTACTAAAAAACATGAATGGGACTGGGGAGAGAGACAAACCGTAAGAGATTCTTAAAATCAGGAAACAAACGGAAGATTGCTGGAGGGGAGAAGGGTGAGAGGAATGGGGTGGCTGCGTGGTGGACATTGGGGAGGGTATGTACTACGGTGAGTGCTGTGAATTGTGTAAGATGATGACTCACAGACCTGTATCCGTGAAGCAAATAATACATTATATGTTAATTAAAAAAAAAGAAAAAAAGAAATTGAAAAAAAAAGAATTAAATGTCAAGCTTTGTAAATTAAAAGATGATTGAATAAACAGAATTTCAGAGTTCTAGATTTATTCCTGCAGAATTATATGTCTGTTTTCCAAGGGATTATAAACCAGGGACTTTTCCTTTCTCGTCCTGGAGAGATTATTATGTATTTTTTTTTAGAAAGATGAGGAATTGAGGGTGTCAGGTGGGTACCACTTACTCTATAAGACCCCAGACTCACAATTTCGAGAAGTCTCTGTTATGGCACAGACCCCGTCCACAGAGCCACTTTGCTTCTCTCACCTCGCCCTGAAGGAGGTAAGGGTGGTTAGGAAAACTGTGAAGTTATTCCTTGTAATTCTATGTCTGATTCAGAAACCTGTGTGTGTTTTCCAGGCCAAATAAACATAGCATTAAAATTATGTCAAGTGCTTGTTGTTAATCAAACTTTGTTATGCCTGATTGATTAATTAGCACTGTAGACTAATATCTAATAAGAGAGACAAGTGAACAAAGAAACGTTTAATAAAATATTTTGATCCATTTCATGAGAGAAATAAGCAAGGAGTGGTAGTGAAAAACAGGAGGTGAGAAATATGCAATTATTTTTCTGCCCTCTTATATAATATTAAACGTAACTACATTATAACAAGTATAATATTGTATTGTAAATTAGTTTTTCTTGGCTTCCCTTATCTATTGGCTTGTGAAATTTTTGAGAATAATGAATAACCTTGTTCTATCTATCCCTGGTCAGTGTTTTTTGGAGTTTAATATATATTTCTGGGATTAGTAAACTAATCGATAACTCCACTGTTTTGATTTAAAATTACTAATCTCGGAGTGCCTGGGTGGCTCAGTGGATTAAGCCTCTGCCTTTGGCTCAGGTCACGATCTCAGGGTCTGGGGATCGAGCCCCGCATCAGGCTCTCTGCTCAGCAGGGAGCCTGCTTCCCCCTCTCTCTCTGCCTGCCTCTCTGCCTACTTGTGATCTCTGTCTGTCAAATAAATAAATAAAATCTTTTTTAAAAAATGAAAAAAAATAAAATAAAAATAAAATTACTAATCTCAGGGTGCCGGGTGGCTCAGCGGGTTAAAGCCTCTGCCTTCGGCTCAGGTCATGATCCCAGGGTCCTGGGATTGAGTCCCGCATCGTGCTCTCTGCTCGGCGGGGAGTCTGCTTCCCCTTCTCTCTACCTTTTAAATTCATTTAAATTCATTGAAATAAATGAATAAATAAATCTTAAAAATGAAATAAATAAATAAATAAATTCCTAATCTCAAGGAAATTTACATTTACAATTTTCTTCCCAACCCATCTAAGTATATCATCTCGAGAGCTGTTGAAAATTTGGAGAACAAAATATCTCCTGATTTTACAAAGAATTTTTGACTAACAATAATGTAGTGCCATTTATTTCAATTAGACTGGATACACATTTAATTTCAAAGTCTCCAAGCTGAAATACCAGGAAGGGAATCCCAATATTCAAATTAAAGGAAAAGATACTTTCAACAGAAAATGAATCCCATCTGTTTTAGAAGCCCTGATGACACAGATACAATTAAAATATAATTCATACCTGCAAGGACAATTGTTTATATGAAATAAATATGGACAATAGGAAAGGAGTAACCTTTTTATGACCTTGCGCGAACTTTATACCAGTTTTTCTAAATTTTTTTTATATTCATTTTCATCTCCATGTACACACCAAAAGCTACTTTTGGTGGAGTTATTTTCCTTCAGTTTCATTTTCCATTTCACAACCTTGATGCTTTCATGTGGAAAGCACTCCAAAGGCTGTGGTTTACGCTCAAGTGCTCTAGTCTCCGCAGAAGAGTCCCACTTGGTTTGCTCGTGTGTGCACTACCTCTTCCATCAGGCCTTCTCGTGGGCTGTAAGGGCTGTTTTCTTACTCAAGTGTAACTCCGGTTTTCTAGGTGTATCATTTGGAGACATGCCTCCAGCTTTCTGGTTTTATTTATGAAACAAATAATCATGTCTGTGCCTATGTGGTGTTCCTTACGCTGAAGTCATCTGTATGCAGTGGACTGAAGAGAGCTATTTGAGCTCCCTGTGATGAATCATTATACCACTCCTGTTATCACATAATTAGAGATTTGAGTTCCTTCTGTTTGTTTGCATTAACCTTTCTTCATATGAAAAAAAAAAAAGGTCTTAGGAAAATTATAGATGAAGTCAGGAAGATCGTGGAAATATTGAAATTTTAGCTTCAAAATGTAAGGATATCTTCATGTTTTACAGTGTCTTAAAGATCAAAGCAGAATAAATTGGTGATATAAATGCCAACTGTTAAAATGGGAGTGGATAAAACACAAACATAAATCACTCAAATGGTATTTTCCTTTGCATGATGTAAGGACTCTTGATACATGGACAGCTGAAGAATGTATTTATATACTATTCCCCCACCCAAACAAAACAAGATTGCATTTTAGGAGTCACATAATAATTATATATTAGTACAGAGACTAATGGAAACAACGCATTAAAATATTTTTATTAAGGGGTACCTGGGTGGTTCAGTTGGTTAAGCATCTGCCTTTGGCTCAGGTCATGAACCTGGGGTCCTGGGAATGAGTCCCACATTGGGCTCCCTACTCAGCAGCAAGTCTGTTTCTCCCTCTGCCTCTCCCCCTGCTCTTGTTTTCTCTCTCTCTCTCACTCACTTTCAAATAAATAAATAAAATCTTATAAAAATAAGTAAAATACTTTGTTAAATACTAAAGGGAGAGCAGTGAAAAGTGAGAACTTCATCATTGGACTACTTGTGTTTGTATTCCAATCCAACCATCTACTAACTGTGTTCCTTTGGACAAATTATTTAACTTCTCTGCTTCATAGAGATATAATAATACATCTTCATAAGGCTGATTGAAGAATGAAGTAATTGAGTTATCCTGTAGTTTTTACTCAAGTTGAATATAAATTTAATTAAAGAAACACCATTGATTTTACACCACTAGAAAGAAAATAAATGCTTTCCATTTCAATTTTAAGACTCACCTTACAATGGTAAAATGCATTCCAATGAGGGAGAAATGGTGCTGCTTCTAGAAGAAAGTCTTTCACAAATATAATGAAAATTACTGGTTATGGGAAAAGTGCAAAAGGGAGAGGAGAGGGAACCCTAACACAAGCTAAGTGTCATTAAGTAATAACATTAGAATTCTTAATGAAGTTTACCTAATCCTATAATTATTTAAGAAAATAGAAAATAGAATTATCCTATTAACTAAGCTTTCTGTTTACTTTTATGAGAGTCTCATTTTAGGATGAGAAATTGTAGTGAGATTCAGAAAACCTAAAATTGACATGAAACATAGTTAAACTAATGGATGTGGCACTTTTGAGGAAGGAGCTACTGAATCAGTGGTAGAAGGTAAATTAAGCTCAATCTCATTCATAGAATAAACTACATATTGACTGATAATCTACAATGCTTTTTCTAAAGAAAAAAAAATCACTACTTTCAAAATTGCAATATTCTTGTGTTCTTTTTCAAATCTTACTGTAAACATTCCTTAGTGTACTACAATTTATTTCCTGCTCTTTATCATGAGTTGAAAATTATCTCCTTCAAATGATCCCTAACCTTTATAAAAGATTGATTTTATTTATTTATTTATTTAGCACACACAATTGGGGGAGGGTAAAGGGAGAGAGATACTCTCAAGCAGACGCCATGCTGAGTGTGGAGCCTGACTTGGGTCTTTTTTTTTTTTTAAACATTTAATTTATTTATTTGACAGAGATCACAAGTAGGCAGAGAGGCAGGCAGAGAGAAAGGAGGAAGCAGGCTCTCCACGGAACAGAGAGCCCGATGTGGGGCTCGATCCCAGGACCCCAGGACCATGACCCGAGCCAAAGGCAGAGGCTCTAACCCACTGAGCCACCCAGGTGCCCCCTGACTTGGGTCTTGATCTCAAGACCCTGAGATTGTGACCTGAGCCAAAATCAAGAGGAGGAAGCTTAACCAACTGAGCTCCTCTGTTCATCAGTACCTTTTAACATCAAAAAAATCACAACCTCCCAATCCTTTTTTATCCATACTGCTTAATGCATTGGAGTGCTTGTTATTTTTTTAAAGATGTTTATTCATTTATTTGAGAGAGAGAGAGAGCACAGAGGGAGAGGGAGAAGCAGACTCAGAGCTGAGCAGGGAGCCTGACTTGGGGCTCGATCCCAGGACCCTAAGATCATGACCTAAGCCAAAGGCAGACATTTACCCAACTGACCCACCCAGGTGGCCCTGTGCTGCAGTACTTGGGGTCCTGCAGATGGACCTGCTCACACAGTCTGCTGGAGGACTGCTAACACCTGCAACCAAACAAAACCACGGATATCACTTCAGATAGCAAGAAAGGCGATGAGCTGATAAAACCATCATATGATACACAGTGATTAGGGAGAGTGGGCAGCAGGATACAGAACATCTGAAAAACATCTCTTTGTGGGGGTGACATCAGTGACAATGGGATTGTTGAAACGGTGAATGCAAAGATTGATGGGAAGAGAACTCCCTGGAAAGGGAACAGCAAGTGAAAGTGGGTGTAGGTTCAAGTCAGCTTTGTTCGAAAAGATAAAAGAAAGACACAGTGTTTGCCATGCAGAGAGAAAGGAGGAGATAAATGAGACAAGGGAGAGTCATACAGGGTTTTTGCATCTTTTCATTTGTTTGTTTTCTCTGTCCAGGATCCCAACCCTACCATCTCCTACAAAAACAAGGAGGATATCCACATTCCCTGTACCCTGCCACTTCTGGGTCACACTATCTAAGTTCACATTATCTAATAAAATGTCTCTAGAGAAGAACTGGGATATTAGGCAATGACTAAATGCAAGGATTCTCAAGTGGTAGGAACCCCGCCATCCAGGAGCAGAAATAATGGAGTCTAGTGGAAGCTGCCAGACCTGGGTGGTGGGACTAGACTATGTATGTTGGGTAGCCTTTGCCGTGGTTCCTCTCACCAGAATCTTTGGTTACATTTATTTTCTGGCCTTGGTTCCCTAGTTTCTGTAATTTACCCAGAACTTGTCCAAGTTCTTCTTTCTTCCCTTCCTCCTTCCTTTCCTCCCTCCCTTCTTTCCTTCCTCCTTTCCTTCCTTCCTTCTCCTCTCTCTCTCACTCTTTCTTTTTTTAATTAAATCAGCAAGAGTGTTTCTACTACTTGCAACTTAGAACTCTGACTGATAAATTGTTATAGAATGCTGTTCACTACGGCTGACATATTAACATTCATTCCTTTCCTGGCACCTAGAATAATTATCTCTATAATAGTTTATAGTTCCCCAAATACTAAAATCAGTTTCACACCTTAATGTCTTTGCACGTGGTCTTCTCTGTGTCCACCTGCAAACACTGTTCTTCCCCAAATCCCCTCTCACCTCTACCAAAGTTAATTCTGTTCTCTCTGCCATTTCCATATTTTATTACTAAGATGTTGTAAGCTGTGCTACATTTCATAAACATCTCCAAGATCTCAGTGGCTCGACTACTTCCACAAAGTTTACCATGAGTCCTAGCCATGGCCAAGGGCACTGGTCCACTTTGCCGGGTAACCTAGGCAACCTTGAGCTTATGGTCTCACAAGAGGCTTCCATGATTGTCACTGTAAAGTAATGGAGGAAATGGAGATTACACGGAGATTTTCACAGTTTTAACTTTGGAGTCATGCATTTCTAGTTAGTCTACATTTAACCAGCCTCATTAATAGTCATATGACCTTGGCTACCTGCACTGAGTGAGGAAGGATAATTTTCATGATGCTTGGGGAGAAATACTATGAGAAGATTGTGAATGCACGAAATTGTGTCTGGCTGATTCATCCTTGTTTTCCCTATTTTCTATACATCACATTATATTATAATTTATTCATTTACAAGTTGGTTTGTATCTTCACTACACATGGGTCTTTAAGAGTAGGAACCACTATTTATTTCTCTCTGAAGCCTGAATACTAACTATAATGCTCGACTCTCAGTAAACCCTCTATAAATGCATATTAAATTTACAGGATTTATTGAATGAAAGGATGAAAAATGAATGTTATTTTTTCCATAGTAATTTTCTCTGTATTATAATTCCATGATACAGTATCAACCATCCTTCCCTGAATATTACAGTATCAGAGTGCTCTGTAGGGACTTCTGTTTCCACCAATGCTGTAGATTAAACTCTCTGGGGGGCCTTCCTCATACTAAATCCTGCATAAAAGATAAATTATACTTTATTTCTGGACTAGCAGGATGTAAGAGAAAACACTACAGATAAAGGGACAGCTAGAGCACATGTACTAGACAGAGAGAGAGAGACATAGAGAGAATGAGATAGAAGAAAAGCACAGGTTTGAACCTGAGCAGTGACCTGTGAACACACATAAAGGACAGGTTTGGTGGTCAGGAACACTTATCAGTACTGCTTTTGGGACACTGGGCCTTTCTCCAGATTACTAAGGAGTATCTGGAACCTGGAACTATACAAAACTGAAGATTTGGGAGCACCTGGGAGCCTCAGTCAGTTGGGTGTCCAACTCTTGGTTTTGGATCAGGTCATGATCTCAGAGTCGTGGTATCAAGCCCTCCACACTTAGTGGGGAATCTGGTTGAAGAATTCTCTCCCTCTGCCCCTATGCTCTCCCCCCTCCCAGCATGTTCCCTGTCTCTGAAATAAACAAATAAATCTTAAAAACAAAACAAAACAAAACAAAAACTAAAGATTTGGCAGGGGATAGTTCTGGGCTCAAGTCTAAAGTGCTTTATTTAGGCTCTGGGCATATCAAAGTCAATCACTCTCTGTGGGAAAGCATCTTTTGACCAGTCTCCAGTTTCCAAATAATGCCATCAACCAAATATAAGTCATAATCAAATAACACCAAAGGAACAATGAATAAACCACCTTTATTGAGAATTAGAAGAGACAACCAAAAGTATGTTTAGGTTACAAACAACTTGATGGTCACAGTACATGAGCTATATTCACAGGGATAATGACCTTGTTATCCTCACTTAGATGCTCAGTGAATTTTTTAAATTATGTGGTTTTTAATAAATGCACAAAACTTTGTCACATGTAGAAAATCTCACACTTTTTCCTCATATTTTATTTTTTCAAACAATTTATATAAAATTACAATGAATACATGATTAAATGTCACTCTATTAATACTGACATTTCTCAAACTGATCAAAGAATTATTAATCTCTTGGTATACTGTCTTTAAAACATAGTAGATAAAGTGACATAATAGGATAAATATAATTGTTGATACTAAAAGTTAATTTAAATGTTTCTATGTGACTATATTCATGGTATTAGTTCATTTAACTCTGTTAATTCCCAATCATAAATCATCTTCATTCTGATTTAACCAGTATTTGGTAGTATTGTCCTATTATTCTGACAGCGATAGGAAAATGTTTAAATTATAAAATTTTGAGTTATCATGCCTCCCAAATCATTCTCAGCAAATTTAATTTCTATATCATACTGTGCAGAAAGGAGTTAACATAGCAGTGCTGAGACTGTTATCCTGCGGAAGAATTGCTTGCATGAATAACTCTCGGTTGGCTCTAGAAACATAGTTTCAAAAGTACTTCCACCATCATGGGGTGCCTGGTGGCTCAGTGGGTTAAGCATCACGCCCTTGATTTCGGCTCAGGTCATGATCTCAGGGTCCTGGGATGGAGCCACACATTGGGCTCTCTGCTCAGGAGTGAATCTGCTTCTCTCCCTCCCTCTCTTTCTACCCCTCCCCACTGCTCATTCTCTCTCTCTCTCAAATAAATTAAAATCTTAAAAAAAAAAAAAAAGAAAAGATTCTCTCTCTGCCCCTCCCTCCCCTCTTCTCTTGCTCTCTTAAAAAAAAAAAAAAAGTGTTATTTCTACTACCCCGACTTCGTGAGAGTGTCATGATATGCCTAACAGGTTTGTTCACGCAAAATGGTTCATACTAAGTATCTATTTTCTTTCTGGGAGTCTGAAGTTTGTTTTTTGTTTTTTTGTTTGTTTGTTGGGTTTTTTTTTAAAGATTTTATTTATTTATTTGACAGAGATCACAAGTAGGCAGAGGCAGGCAGAGAGAGAAGGAAGCAGGGTCCCTGCTGAGCAGAGAGCCAGATGCGGGGCTCGATCCCAGCACCCTGGGATCATGACCTGAGCTGAAGGCAGAGGCTTTAACCCACTGAGCCACCCAGGCGCCTCTGGGAGTCTGAAGTTTTGATGTGTTAGCCAGAGATTTCCCACACAACCAGCCCAGAATAAAAATCTCCAGACACTGAGTCTATCCTGGGCTTCCCCAGGGAACATCACCCATGTGTTGTCACAATTCACTGCTGAGGCAATTAAGCATGTCTGTGTAACCATAAGGAGAGGACTGTTAGAAACTTGTGCTTGGTTTTTTCTGGGCTTTGCCCCATGTACTTTTTCTGTTTGTTGGCTTTGATTAGTTTTCTGCAATAGATCATCACCTTGGGTAGAACTCTATACATGCTAATTCTCTGGGTCCCCCTATCTAATCAACAAAACGGGGAGTGGCCTTGAGGACACAGTATTTAGGTATGTTATGATTACCTAAATGTATGTTTAAGTAAAGTTTGATAGAGATTTAATCATATTACAGTGAAAGGGAAAATAAGAATCATAATTATGAAGATGTAATTTATTCTCTTTCCATGAAGACAACCATGGTTTATGCAGTCATTATGTGAATCATATTATTCATATTAAATAGTCTCTTAGAATATTCCTTTTTAGGGCCACCGTCATTTAAATGATTTCTGCAGAAAGAGAATTGTATGCTATGCCACCATGAGAGTCCATTTTTATTTTTCATTGTTTATTACTATGAATAGATTTTTATGGAAATAATACCTTATTTCTAATTTATTTCTGACAATACATGAGCTTTAAATTAAACAGAATGACAACATTTGCAACCACACTGCTGTGTTTTAATCTGTATTTCTTTTTTTTAATCATTTTTTTAAATTTATTTTCAGCATAACAGTATTCATTGTTTTTGCACCACACCCAGTGCTCCATGCAGTCCGTGCCCTCTCCAATACCCACCACCTGGTTCCCCCAACCTCCCACCCCCCACCTCTTCAAACCCTTCAGATTAATCTGTATTTCTTTGTAGAAACATTTTAAGATAATTTTCTTTTCTGTTCGCTCACTTAACAAGAGGCCAAAACTTTCAGGTATAGAATGACACACTGATTTTAAAGAGATTTCAAATTTTGTTTAAAAAACAAAACAGGAAAAAAAATATTTATGGGATAAATTTTAAACTTGATTTCCAAAGACAGTTCGAAGAACATTTGCACAAATAAGTATATTTGATGACATAAACTGGATTGTTTTCAATATAATGTTTTTTCACATATTTACTACAAATCCTTTCAACACTACGTTGTGTTTACTAAGTGCAAAAAAAAAAACACCTCAAATTTTAACTTCTTGCTTAAGTTTGTCTAAAGCTCAAAACCTGTGGAATATTTATTATTGTGGTTTTTTTTCTGTAGACTTTAAATAATTGAATTTTTTCTTCAGATATATTATCATAAATTTAACCTTACACGCAATTTGCCATTTTTCTGTATTTTGAGAACATTACCATTTCAGTAAAAAAGTGCGTACTATAGTATTCCAATTTCCAGTTTAGAAAAAAAGGATGATTTATTTTAGAATCAGATGTCTTATTGGGCTATACTACTTCATTATAATATTCCATAATATCTCATTTTGACAATAATCCTGTGAGTTAGATTTTCTCTATTTCCTAAGAAAATTAATTTTACAAATAAACCTTAACAAGATCTTTGAAATTTTTACTCTGATGCATTGTTAGCTATAAAGATATAGATGTCTATAGTATGAAACATAATTTCCCTTTAGAGCAGAAATTCCCAGGGTTGCTGAATAAATTATTTCAAAGGGGGATAAAAAATGATTTTAGTCATCAGTGGTTCAGTATTACTTGGAATAAAACTTACCTTACTCAATACATCACAATGGAGGTAACAACAACTTCGCCCTGTTTTAATAACTCCAAACACAAGTACTTCACCTGATTACTGTAACATAGGTTCCTAGTGTCTTCAAAATCATGTGCATATGTTTCTTGCTGAAGTGTATGCAAATAAATAATTCACATTGCCAAGGCACCAATATTAATTTTTTAATAAAGTACTTAAGAAAAGAACTCACTAGAATAATTCTGTTTTTGACATTTGTGAAGGTTAAATTGGCTATTACTTAATTTTATATCTTTAAGATAGATAACACTCTAAAGATTACATAAAGATAATATTCTTGATAAATTGTTATAAAACACATTTCAAAAGCTAGACTTCTCTTTCCAATAATCAATCACCAATATTGTATTTCTGGACTATATTAAAACAAACAGAGTGTAGGAATAAGGCCGATACCATTTCAAATAATGATCATTTTCTATATCTAGAAAATATAAACAAAATAAGAAATTGATTAATAAAAATAATACAGGTGATGATACGTAAACTAAAGATATCTAAATGCATTTTATTCAAATATTTTGATATTTTTAAAGTATGTTGAGCACCAAAGATTTTTTTTTAAAGATTTTATTTATTTATTTCAGAGAGCAAGAGCGTGAGAGAGAGAGAACATGAGCAAGTGAGTGAGACAGAAGGAGAGGGAGAAGCAGGCTCCCTGCTGAGCAGGGAGCCCCATGCAGAGCTCAATTCCAGAACCCTGGATCACAACCTGAGCCAAAGTCAGATGTTTGAGCCACCCAAGTACCAAAGATATTTTTACATTTTTTCAATCCTACATGTTATGTGACAAGTCAAGATGAGTAAATATATATGACCCTACAAATAAGAAATGACTATAGCATTCATTAATTATGGAATTATTTAAGAAATTTTAGGACTGCTCTCTAACTGAGATATATCTATGTCTACCAATCTGCAGAGATATCACTGAGATACCGTTAAGTGAAAAAAAACTGTTGTAATATATTTGAAACAATTCCTTTTTAGGAGTAAAAAAAGAAGCAAGTAATAGGAAAAAATCCTAAACTAAATTTTTTGTCTGTGCGATAGTGTGTGCATGGGATAAGGTGGAAAAGAATACCTATAAGCAAAGCCAAATAAATAAAGCTTATTTTCATCAGTTATTTATTTTTAAAGTGTTTTCTATTTATAACTTCATTTTATAATGATGCATAAATATATTTTCAATGAAAAGCATCAAATATAAAGATTAAAATTTGAAATTTTCCTTTACTAACTTCCTTGACAGTTTTTATACTTCCAAATTATTAGTTAGAAATTAAGATTCCAGTCTTTTTTATTGATTCATATACTCACACACCTTATATCTCTTACTCCTAAATATCTCTAGGTCTCCAGGTCATCTATTCTTGTGGTACATTTGAACCCCAAGTCAGTTCTTCTCTCTAGATCCTGGGACATATTTCCCTTTCCCTTTCCCTTTCCTTTCCCTTTCCTTCCCTTTTCTTCTCTTCTCTTTTCTTTTCTCTTCTTTTTTCTTTTCCCTTCTCCCCCGCTCCCTTCTTCTTCTTCTTTTTAGAGAGAGATAGAGAAAATGCACTCACACAGGAGGAAGGGCAGAGGGATAAGGAGGGAGAGAATCTTAAGCAGGTTCCGCGCACATCACAGAGTCCCATGAGGGACTCAATCTTATAACCCTGAGATCATGACCTGAACTGAAAATAAGAGTCAGATGCTTAACTGACTGAGCCACCCAGGCATCCCTGGGATATATTTTTCTATAGACTCCATATGAGTCATATAGATAATCTTCTAGTTCGGCATTTCCAAAGTCTGTACATTTTAAAGCTTTCAGTTGTGACCATGTGTCCAAGACATTCCTTCTCAGGCTGACAGTGTCTTTGAAATAGCCTGACTTCTCCTTGGTTAGTTTCATATCATCATCTAAAAAGGTATCTGATACCTTAAGAGATCATGTCTTTGGACGTTACGACAAAACAAAATACCATTCCTGAAATCTATTTTTAATTTTAATGTTTCCTAGATTGTGTTCTCTGCTAATATGTCCCATTCAGAAAAGAGATCATTTGCAAATGTGACTTTCTTCCTGTATCTTTGGATTTCTGGTGTCATTCCCAACTCATTATGCCCAAGGATTAAACCAGACCTTGACCCTGAATGGTTGTTCAGTTGACCAGCAATATTAGTAAAACTGTGCTTTTCGTTTGCCTCCAGAGAGGTGTTCAGTCCAACATATACCTTTGGTTCAAAACTCGGGAACAATTCTTTCCCACAAATATAAGTCCTTTGAAACTGTGACTTCCCTATTTTAGTCGTAGGAGATTTAAATTTAAATAAAGTTATATATAAGCATTAAAAATGACAATTCTAGTTCCAGATAAGATGATGTGAACACATTCTATCCTGCCTCTTTCACTGAATGTAGCTACACAGCCTGGACAGAATTCATGAAATAGCCATCAGAGGACTCATCTGGGGGATTAGGAAAGACAGAAAGTCCAAAGTCTTACCTAAATATCAGCTAAATCAGATGCAGGTGACCTCAAGGCACAATTCATCCCAGGTCAAATTCCTCTCCAACTATGAACTTGGGAAAACAAACAAGTTATGTCCTTCCCAAGAAACGGTGGGGCTGGCATAGGATAGAAAAATAAATTTCCATTTCAAAAGGGAAAGAGTAAAAAAAGAAAAAGGTACTAGTTCTAGGTTCTAAAACCTAACAGGACAAACACCACTCAACTTTAAGGCTCCAGAATAATTCTCTTTGGCTGAATGTTCTGCCTTCTAAGTCCAGTGAGGTAGCAATATCCCCATGACTGTGAAGTCCAAGAGGAAGGACTAGACACCACTAGATCTGGTGTCTGGTGATATCCCACTTACGATTCATAGATCGCTATCCTCTCACTGGGTCCTCACATGGTGAAGAGGCAAGGGAGCTCTCAGAGGTCTCTCTTTCTCTCTCTTTTAAGATTTATTTATTTATTTTAGAGGGGAGGAGGAGCAGAGGAAGAGTGAAAAACCCAAGCAGACTCCCCCAGTGCAGGACTTGATCCCAGGATCCTGAGATCATGACCTGAGCTGAAATCAAGAGTTGGACAGTCAACTGACTGAGCCCCCACCAGGCATCCCTAAGGTCTCTTTTATACGGGCATGAATCCCGTTCGTGAAGGTTTTACCTTCATGACCTAATTACTTCCCAAATATTCTACCTCCTAATGCCATCTCTTTGAGGGTTAGGATTTTACCTATGAATTTTAGGGGGATGCAAACATTCAGTCTGTAACAGAAGCTCTAGGAAAAGAATTGATTCCTTGCTTTTCCAGATTCTAGATGCTGACCCACACTCTTTGGTTCATTTATATTTTCCATATTAAAAACCATCAATCACGTAACCTAACCTTTGCCTCTCATCTTAGGTGTCCTCTGCCTCTCCTCTCTCTCTTTCCCTTATAAGTACCGTTGTGACTACATTGGGCCCACTTAGATAATCCAGGATCATCTCCTCACATCAGTGTTCTTAATTTAATGATATCTACAAAGTATTTTACCTTCCACAAAGTATTTTACCTTCCACAAAGATGTGGACATCTTTGGGGGGGGCATTATTCTGCTTACTACTATAGTCAAGACAAAATCCTTAATGGTCATGCAGAAATGAAAGATAAAAATTACTAGATAATAAAGTATTTTGTTCTGTTGCATCCTCTTTTCAGAATTTTCTATTTTCCCCCTGGCCTTTTGAAATTTCATTACAATAATACCAGATTTGGAATTTCTTTCACTCATCTTTCTTCAAAGAGTAAGAAATTTGTAATATCCATATCTTTCTTTTCTTCTTTTTGAGCTGTGATAATTATTTCTATCTTTTTTGTTATTTACTTCTCTCCATGACTCTATTATTTCTGCAATGCCTATGTAAAAGGTTTTTGTATTTTCTCTTTGTTTCAGAAAATCATTATTGTCCATTCTCCCTTTGTATTTACTTCTGGGAGAAATATTTGGTTTCATTCTTCTGTTCCCTAATTTTCCTTTTCTCTGCATTAAGTCTAATAATCAGCTTTTTTCCTGTCCAATAAAACATTTTTTGGTTTTAGTTTTATTTATCTTTATTTTTTCTATTACCTTTGGTTTCTACTTCTTTCATTCCATGCTCTGATCATGGCTATTTAATGATATTTTGTTTTAATGTTTTCTCTTTTTTTTCTACCATAACTTTGTAATGATATTGCTCTTTTCTTCAGTGTTGTGAGTTACTTTGTTTCAAGTGCCAAATGTCCTCAATTTCCTATTGATATTTTATTTTTTGGTAAAAATCACTGTTTACTTGTCCAGAGATACTTTGGATGTTGCAGATTTTATCCCCAGACACTGTTTCTGCCTGAGAACAAATACTTTTGCCACTGACTGTCCAGAACACGGAGGGAGGCCAAGCTGCCCAATCTGTTCTGAATGTGCTCTTGAGTCTGTAATTTCAACAATGATCATCACCCTCCAGATGCTGGGGCAGCCATACCCACCTCCATCTCAGCGTTCTTTCTATTTTTAGCTGTGATTTGTTTCTGTTTTGCTCGTTCTCTGTTATTCTGATCCCGTTTCTTTTCTGTCTTTAAGGAATGCCTCCGACATTCTGATGTTTCAATAGCACTCTTTGGTGTTTTCCAATGACGGCTATTATGAATCTTTTAAAATGTATTTTTTCCTATTTCATGCATTTCTTATGGTTCAATTTTCACTACCTTTCTTTAGTCAATCTGGCAACACCTTCTTGTATATTTCAAGGATCCATTTGTTCCTCCCCCAGTAGGTTTTGTTTCTTTCAGCGTGGAAAGGTACTCCAGTAATACTCTCACAAATCCACTGGTCTTTCTCCTTTCGATCTCAATCAGTCAATCTCAATCAATGTGGTAGTAATTCAATGCTTCTCCCTTGGATGGTGAGTGACAAGAAAGAGTCAAATTTTATCTTTATTGTTCTCTGTTATATTCACAAGTCTTCATAGAACACTTAGCACATAGCAATTATAATTTTTCCATTAAAATATATTACTTTTGAAACCATGTTTTTGTTGATACTGTTAAATATGGGTGAGTGACTATGATAAAGGATGGGGTGTTCAGCAGCACCATGTGAGAACAGGGAAGTAGGGACAGTGGGTCGCAGGGCCCATGATGTTAAGAGGCACCTAGTCACAGGGAACATAGGAAAAGATGTGTGTACTTCTTGTCACATACATTTAATATTGATAAGGGAGGTGTAAGAAATTAAACAGAAGAATTATTCAGTAAATAATGTTGAGGGCACCTGGATGGTTCAGTTGGGTAAGTGTCTGCCTTTGGCTCAGGTTGCGACCCCAGAGCCCTGGGATTGAGACCTGTGCTGGCTTCTGGCTCAGGGGAGTCTGCTTCTCCCTCTCCCTTTGCCCCTCCCCCTGCTTGTGGGCCTGTGCTTGCTTGCTCTCTTTTCCTCTCAAATAAACACAAATAAAATCTTTCAACAAAAGTGTTAAGATTATTGTTTAGTAATTTACAAAGAAATATATTACTACCTTAATGAGCTGTAATTCAAAATAAATTTCAGATTAAAATATTAATATAAAAAGTAAAAACAGAAGATGAACCAAAGTAATACTTATCCAATATTGGTAAAAGGAAGATATTCTATACTTCAAAGCCATAAATCACAAGGGAAAGGGTAATTGGATTTAACCAGATGAAAATTTAAAACACTCATACGAGAAAAAGATAAGTAACAAAAAAGGGGGGAAAAACTTGGCAGTGGATTTGGGTTTAATTAATAAGTAAAATAATTAATATTATAGTGTTATTTTAATTTTTCAACAGCAAGAAACTGAGTTTAAAAATCCAAGAATATTTCTTGTCTTTCATTCTCTTTCTTTAAAAAAACCTCTGAGTACCTCAATTGCATTCCTAAAGTACAAACAATCAGGATTCCATATAAATCATGGATTTTTAAATTATTTTTTTAAAGGAAGTTTGAATGAATTACTAAAATTTGGAAAAGAACTGGAATCAGAATGTACTTTGAGAAAAAAAAATAACACTTGACATTTACACTGAAGTATGGTTCAAATGAAGTGACGTTACATGATTCTGGGAGGTGGAACATTCTAAAATCTCTATCCTAAATAGATGACATCTTCTTGCAAGATAAAAATGATTTCTCATTTCCTTGTAAATGTTATAAAAAACAGTTCACATTCTGCCTTTCAGAGAACCGAAAGGGAATGAGGTTTTTAATGGGACCGTTGAGGATCAGAAAAATGACAGGATAGGGACGCCTGGGTGGCTCAGTTGGTTAAGCAGCTTCCTTCGGCTCAGGTCATGATCCTAGCGTCCTGGGATCGAGTCCCACATCGGGCTCCTTGCTCGGCGGGGAGCCTGCTTCTCCCTCTGCCTCTGCCTGCCATTCTGTCTGCCTGTGCTCGCTCGCTCTCTCTCCCTCTCTGACAAATAAATAAAATCTAAAAAAAAAAAAAAAAGAAAAGAAAAAGAAAAATGACAGGATAATAAGTACCTGGTCTCATGCAGAAACATCCATGTCCATAACGAGAAAGGGAATTATGATGTCAACACTCAGTTCCAAAGGTGAATGTACTTTATGAATGAACATTTTTAAGTAAGATAGTGTACAGTAGCTATGTACAGTAGTTTTTTCACTTAAAAAGTGAGTTTTCAATTGACTTCAGCTGTGTGTAATCACAGCCTGAGCATTAATGCCAGAAAGAGTTTATGAAATCTAATTTTTGACAGAGTCAGGAACAAAAGTTTCAAGCTATTAAAAGTTGCGCAAAGTGCAGTGGTAGGGGGTATAGGAGGGAGGGATGATGTTGTGTGATTTCTCAGGAAATCTGAATGGTCCAATGATTATATAAACCTTCCGAAACATAATATAAGCCCCTCGAAACATACTTTCTTCCTAAGGAAAAAAGAAACCCCTATAGGAATGTACGTTTTCCTTTTGCTTTCGCTGCCTTACTATTCTCTGACAGATCTTGACACAAAGCATTAGAAGGTGTTGTTTTATACAGACGATTGTGCATGGTTATTTCCTTATTTTAATCATCAAGTTATTTAAAAACTAAACATTCCGCAATATCCGTGGCCTTTGTATGACAATGCTATAACTCTATCAAGGCTGATTGTGCTCAAGTAAGTTCATGAGATTAATCAGTTAGAAAAATTACGTTAGGTGTTGCAACATGTTAGTATTTTCCCAGACAAATTATTCTGATGAAGAAAAGAGTGCAGAAACAAGGAAAGAAATTAAAGACTGTGAAGTTGTTTGCGGTGCCCTAGTCCTAGGCAAATGAATGAATTAAATAAAGATTATTTATTGAATTATTATTATTATTTTTTTAATGACAAGAGAGATAGCAAGAGAGGTAACACAAGCACAGGGGAGCTAGAGAGGGAGAAGCAGACACCCTGATGAGCAGGGAGTGCTATGCGAGGCTCGATCCCAGGACCCCGGGATCATGACCTGAGCCAAGACCGATGTTCAATGACTGAGCCACCCGGGTGCCCCCCAGGCACCACCCAGGTGCCCCCCAGGCGCCACCCAGGTGACCCTAAATAAAGATTACTAAGAAAGCCATTTAAATTGATCTTTCTTCGTGTCCCTTTTTTGGTCTTTTCCAAGCAGCTCCTTGCAGCTATCTACTGGCCTGATTCTTGTTGCTCTGGTGCTTAATGACACTCTGGTTGTGCCCATTAGGTTCTGTCTCTGCACTTGGCCTGTCCTCACACGCACAGTAAGTAGAGTTTTCTCATTCCTTAAAGACCTTGCTAGGTGATTGGCTGACTATTGCTGAGAAAACCACACTGAATCGTCAGTAACACTTTCCAATCTTCCATCTTTCCAGAAAGAATGGCCACAACTTAGGATCATTTCAGGTTCTCTGGTGCAAGCCTGAGTTTTCATTTATTTTTTTTGTTTGTTTTTTGTTTTTCTGGTGTTTTTTTTTTCTTTCTTTCTTTCCTTTTTTTCCCGTTACTGCTGTTTTGTTGTTATCTGTGGGTGAGGGAAGGAGAGGACTAAAGAAGGAAAAATATAAATATTTAATCCAACATCCTATGGGCAGAGGGTTTCAAAGGGTGGTCATAAAAGACCAAGTACTAGGTTACTAGGTAACCGGTTTTCCATCACAGTATTTCCAAAATTGCAGCCGAATGTCATTCGACAAGGCATGACTTCTGTTGTTTGCCAGGGTCGACCTCGAGGCTGCTGGGCCCGGCCCCTGCCGGCGTGTCCCTGTGCAACACGACCCAGGCCTTTCTCTCTCACATATAAAACCTGTATTTACTTTCTCTAATTTGATTTTTTACTGATTTGAAATTGAACAAGAAAGAAAAAAAAAAACACGATCCATGTCTGCAAATAAAAAGACTCAGATAAGGACGAGGTTTGGGGCTACTGTTTTTCAGGCTTGCTGTCCATAGGAAGGAAACTATTTGGAAAACTGCCTTTCTTCTGTTTCTTTCATTTGCCATAGGATGCGGCTGGGTAGGGACCCGAACACAATCACTGAAGATAATAATTCAGGTTTCTTTGTACTGCCTCAGCCTCGTTTACAACCATTTGCTGACTACGTATATCCACTATGACATTTCCTAGAGTTACGGGTAGCAAGACACCCTGGGGTCAAAGTTGAAGGAGAAGGTCACACTCAGGCATCCACCATGTTCCCTCAGAGCCTCCTTAAATGCTGAGCCCGAGGCATCTAGTTCTTAAGAAGGCACTGACAGCAAGCTTCCTTACAGATTACAAATCCATTACAAAGCCTGTTCATACTGAGTTTAGCTACATTTCTCATAATTCAACAAAAAGTTCTCAGTCACTATGTAAAACATGAGTTCAGTTTTTAAGAAGAATGGAGACTGGGTGATGTGATCCCTGTTTCTAAACAATATCAGTGATTGTGTCTTTGGATGCCCTCCCCCCTCACCCCCAACAAAGGACTTTGTAAGACTTCTGTTTCCAGCAAGTGTCTACTCATTTCCCTTCCTAACTTCTATATGGTCCAAACCACCATCCCCTCTGCTAAGACTACTGCTACATTCCAGTCTGAATTCACTGTAGAGGAGAGACCCCTTTCCTGGGTTCAGGGGACCCTGTGTGGTTCTTTCCCACTGTAAACTGATGGACACATTTGTCATGTCGGACTTTGTCGCAGACAGGGAGTCAGCATGCCGTTGGACAGAACTGGTACTAGGAGCACAGATGGCGGGACATTGTCAGTTTGGAAACCAGAACTGACTTCTATTAGGACATGATTTTCTTAGAAATTAGCAAAAACAACCAAAGCAGACCTCGTTAGGTGACTGAAGACGTGGATTCTGCAAGTGGGCATTATCATAGGGAAATACAAGTATTAATGTTTCATGACTTCATAGGTACCTACATGCTAGTAAGATCTGAGTTCATATGGGTTACATTCTAAAAAATTATCCTGAGTAAACTTCATCTCATTGTTTACCTTTTGACATTAAGTGTTAAGCCCTTAGAATAATGTAGCTCCTTAATATGTTTTTTGCATTTAATTATTGAGAAGATTCAACATTTAAAAACTAGGTTGGAAAAGTAAACATTTAACAAATTTTATAGGTTCTGTTCATTTGCATGAGAACTGGAAAGAAAAAAATCTATTCTTATCTCTTAAACAAAGACTTATGAGGTACTCATTTTCTTCCAATCCACCGAAAAAATTTAATGACTAAGTGAAACTACCTGTAATAAAATAATTGACTGTATCTAAAATTATCCTGAAAATTTAAGTCAATCATTAGCGAATAATATTGGAGCATCCCTGGTACGTTACATGCTGGATACTATGAACCATAATTTGGGAAATATTCTACTTAACATCCTTCACTATGAAAATTCATTTTCTCTTGGTTAAGGATTTATTTTTTTAAGTTTTTACTTTAGAGTAATACATAACTTGATTTTTTAAAAAAGATTTTATTTATTTATTTGACAGAGAGAGACATAGCGAGAGAGGGAACACAAGCAGGGGGAGTGGGAGAGGGAGAAAACAGGCTTCTTGCCGAGCAGGGAGCCCGATGTGGGGCTCGATCTTAGGACCCCAGAACCACGACTCGACCTGAAGGCAGATGCCTAATGACTGAGCCACCCAGATGCCCCTTGATTTTTAAATCATAAGTTACTTTTTCTTATCACTTGAAATTTTTACAAGTTACATAACATGCTTGATATGTACATAAGAATGTCTAATGATTAATCACTTAAATTAAGAATTAGAAATTAACTGATAATAATTGTGTTTTCTTGTGTTCTCAATATTTCCTTTTCTCATCAATGGAAGTTATCGCTCCCTTGAAATTTTTATTATACCATTTAAACACTCTTTTTAAATGAACTTTATAAAAAAATTAATACCAAGAAGATGAATAGCTGAGTCAGAGCTTTGCATACATTCTGCTTTGCAAGATAGTTCCAAGCTGTTTTCTAAGGACGCGGATCAATTTTTACTTCCTTTAATAGTGCCTACTGGTTCATATTGATTGACACCCTCACTAACACTTTGACTTATGAGACTTCTTAATTTTGCCAATCTGGTAAGTATAAAATTGTGTCTCATTATGGTCTTAATTCCATTTCCCTGATTACCTATAGGGGAGAGTATCTTGTCATGGATTAATTGACTATTTCCTGTTATGCAAAATGCCATTTCGTGTGTTTTTCCAGTGTTTTTCTGACTTTCTTTTATTTTTCTCTGATTCATTAGTAGAAGTTATACACTTTACATACTAACACTTTCTTGCTTGTATGTGCTTCAATATCTTCTTTTAGTTTTAGTGTCTCTTCACTTTACTTAGGATGCCTTGTGATAAATAAAATGGCTTAATTTTAGTGTAGTAGAATGTTCAACATTTTTAAATATGTTAGTTGTTTGTTTCTTTCTTTTTAAAAAGATTTAATTTATTTATTAGAAAGAGAATGAGGGCAAGGTGAGGGGCAGGAGGAGAGGGATAGTATCTCAGGCAGATTCCACGTTGAACATGGAGCGCGACACGGGGCTTGATCTCACCACCCTGAGATCATGACCTGAGCAGAAATCTGAGTCAGAGGCTTAACCAACTGAGCCACCAAGGTGCCCTTAGTTGTTTATGTCATTTAAATAAATTCCCTCTTAAACCAGATCCATGAAAACAGTCTATTATATTTTTTCCTCTTGATTATTAGATACTCAATCCATTAGGAATTGTTTTAATATTTGATGTGAAATGGGAAATCAATTATATTATCCCCCCACTTTAAATAGCCACAGCCCAAATTTTTCCCAGGATATAAAGTGTTACCTTGTCATTGAACCATTCTCCTTACAGATGTTGGTCTTCTGCCTATATTTTTACCAATTTTTCTTTGGCTTAATTTATCTATAAATTTAATAAGTTTTGTTGTCTGGTAAGGTGATCATCGCCATCTTCAGGAGGGGTTTGGCTAGACCCTTACTTTTTCATATTAATTTAAACTTACCTTACCAAGTTCCTCAAAAAATCCTGTTGAGAATTTGAATGAAACTAAAGCTATAGATCAATTTGGGGATGAATGTGAATTTAAGTTTTTGTTTTTCTTATTGTAAACATAGATTGCTCTCTATTTAATTTTGTCTTCTATTTAAATTTTATTATCTTCTTATGAAAAACTTCACACTTTTTGTTAGATTTAACACAAACACACACAAACATTTCCTAGGTGTCTTGATATAGTGTATCTGATTTTAATTCAGTTATAAATGTTTCTCAATTCCTTATGATTTTTTCATTGACCTGAAATTTTTTAGTTATGTTAATCAATTTCATATCATATGTGGGTTTTATCTTTATATCTGTTATGATTACTACTAGCACACTTCCATTATGGTGAGAAAACATCATAAATATAATCTAATTATTTGAAATTTGTTGAGATTTTAATGTTTTATGATCGTCTTAAGAAAATATCCACGAACATTGTGATGGTTAATTTTATGTGTCAGCTTGATTGGCCTTGGGGTGCTAAGATTAAACATTATTTCTGGGTGTGTCTGTAACAATGTTTCTGATTAGCATTTGAATTGGCCTACTCTTCCTAAATGGACATCTTCTAATCCCTTGAGAACTGAAATGGAACAAAAGGCAGAGGTAAGAGGAATTTGATTCTTTTGCTTTCTGAATGTCTGCTTAAATTTCGAGATTTCATTTCATCTTCTCCGGAGCCTCAGAGTAGGTTTATACATCAGCTCTGCTGGTTCTTAGGCCTTAGGAAATTGACCGAATTATACCACTGGTTTGCCTAGGTCTCCCGTTTGCATAAGGCAAACTGTAGGATTTCTCAGCCTCCCTCAACACAGGAAATAATTCTTCATGATTAATTAACTTTGAAACTGATTCTGTTTCTCTGGAGAATTCAGACTAATACAGTCACTTACTAGTTATATATGTTGAAGTTAGTGTATTAAATGTATGTAATTTGGGGATTTAAGAATTTTCCTCATAATTGGACCTATTTACTATTTGGATCTGATCTATTTTATCTATGATAATACTTTTCTATTTAACAATACTATTAGCTATTATTAAAACACTAACTTTCTTGGTCAAATATTTCTCTCAGTTTGTTTGTTTGTTTGTTTGGGTTTTTGTGTTTTGTTTTAACTTTCAGTATTTCTGGTGAAATTTTTCCAATGTCTACTTCTTTTTCTTTTTTTCCCTCCTTTTTTATTAAGACTTTTTGGGGGGAACAGTTTTAGTTCCATGGAAAAATTGAAGGAAAGATAAGAGAGAGAACTTTTGCCTCCGCACATGCATAGCCGCTAGCATTGTCAACATCCCACACCAGAGTGTTACCTTTGTTACAAATGATGAACCTGCCTGACACATCAAATCACCCCAAGTCCATGGTTTCCATTACAACTCATTCTTGGTGTCCTACATTGTGCAGGTTTACACAAATGTTTAATGGCATGTATCAGTCATGCTGTATCAGAGTATTTTCACCGCCCCAAAGATCTTCTGTGTTTCACCTACCCATCTGTCTCCTGACCTCCCCTTCCTCAGGTCCTGGCAACCACTGATCCGTTCACTGTCTCCATAGTTTTGCCTTTTCAGAATGTCACATAGTTAGAATCATATAGCATGTAGCCTTTTCAGAATGGCTTCTTTCACTTAGTACCATGCATTTAAAGTTCCCGCATGTCTGAATGTGGATGATAGCTCATTTCTCTTTAGTGCTGAATAATATTCCATTGCCTGGATGTACCACCATTTATGTATCCATTCACTTACTGAAGGACATCTTGATTGCTTCCAAGATTCAGTAATCATGAACGAAGTTCCTATTGATATCTGTGCATCTGTTTTCATGTGGACATGAATACTTAGCTCCTTCAGGTAAATACAAGGAGTACAAGTACAGCATCCTGTGGTAAGATAAAGTTTCGTTTTTAAGAAATTGCCAAACTATCTTCCAAAGGGGCTGACCATTTGCATTCTCAACTACAATGACTGAGAGTTCTTACTGTTCCAAATCTTCACAGCATTTGCTGTTGTCAGTGTTCTGGATGTTGGCCATTCTAATAAGTGTTTGGTGTTATCTCATGGTTTTAATTTGCTTTTCCATAATGATGGCATATGATGTGGAATATCTTTCCACGAGCTTATGTGCCATCTCTGTATCTTCTTTGGTTAAGGGGTCCATTAAAATCTTTGACCCATTTATTACTTGGGTTGTTCCTTTTCTTACTGCTCAGTTTTAAGAGTCCTTTGTATATTTTGGATAATAGTTATTTATCAGATGTGTAGTTTGCAAATATTCTCTCCCAGGCTATGGCTTGTCTCCTCAGTCTTTTAAAGAGTGTCCTTCACAAAACTTTTAATTTTACTTATATTTAGCCAATCAATTATTTACTTGATTGGTTGTGCCTTTGGTGTATCCTAAAAGTCACTGCTGTACTCAAAGTCATCTATATTTTGTCCTATGTTATCTTCTGGGAGTTTTGTGGTTTCAAGTTTTACATTTAGGTCTGAGACCCATTCTGAGTTAGTCTGTGTAAACAGTGTATGGTTTGTGTTTAGAATCACATTTTTGCGTGTAGATATCCAGTCGTTTCAGCAACAGTTGTTGAAAAGTCTACCTTTGCTCCATTATATTGTCTTTCCCCTTCTGTCAAGCTCAGCTGACTGTATTTACGTGGACGTATTTCTGGGCTCTCTGTTATGTTCCACTGATACATTTATCTATTTTTTTGCAAACATCATGCTTTCTTGATTACTGTCACCTTAGTAAGACTTGAAATAAGGTAGTATTAGTCTTCTTTGTTTTTCTCCTTCAATAATGTGCTGTTTATTCTCCACATAAACATTAGAAATAGTTTGTTAGTATCCATAGCATAATTTGTTGAGAATTTAATTGGGATTTCACTGAATCTCTACATCAATTTGGGAAGAACTGGCCTTGAGTATATGGGGTCTTCCTATCCACGCATATGGAATATCTCTCCATTTATTTAGTTGTTCTTTGATTTTGTTCATCAGACTTCTGTAATTTACCTCATATAGATCTTGTATATATTTGCTAGATTTATACTTATTTCATTTTTTAGAGTGCTAATATAAATGATATTATGTTTTTAATCTCAAATCCCACTGAATTCGTCGTTAGTATATAGGAAAGTGACTGACTTTTGTACATTAATCTTATATCCTGCTATAATCACTTATTAGCTTCAGGAATTTCTTTGTTCATTCTTTTGGGTTTGTATTACAGGTTATCATGTCATCTGTGGGGAAAGGCAGTTCTCTTTCTTCTCTCCTGATATTTTTACCTTTTCTTTCTTTTTGTTGTCTTATTGCATTAGGTAAAACTTCTAATACAATGTTAAAAAGAAGTAATGAGAGGAAACATCTTTGCCCTAAATGTGATCTTAGTGGAAAAGCTTTGATTTTCTTACCATTAAATATAATGTTATGAAATTATATTTTAAAGGTGTCTCTTATAAACATAGCTTGATTTTGTCTTCTGTACCAATTTGACAATCTATTTTAGTAGGCAATTTCATTTTGTTTATATATATTGTGATTACTGATATATCTGAATTTACCCCAATTACATATGTTCCATTTTTTCCATGTTCACATTCTTCTCCTTCCCTGTAATTTTAATTAATTTAATTTATCTTAATATCTATTTGAATTAAACTGTCTGTTTACCTTAGTACTTAGATATGAAATTTTCATGCATATTTTGTTTAACGAATTATACCATTAACCAATATATTCACCCACACCTACTCAAAAAGAAACTTAGACTATTTTAAGTTTATTAACTACCCATTCCAACCTTGCATGCTATTACTGTTCAATATTTAACTTCCTTCATCTGATTTATACTTCAAATTTAGTTATGAAAAGTTTTATTTCATATGGTCAACATTTGTTTGGAATTACCCACATGTTCATTAATATATTTGCCCATTTTTCTTTGTTGTTTTTCATGTACCTTTAAGATCTATCTTTTTCTTTCTTGAAATTCATCCACTGAAAGATTGACTTAATAAATTTCTAGTTGTCTGAATTGTCTTCCTTTTGCCCACTTTCTTAATTTATATTGTAGCTGCTTATATAATTCTAGATTAAAACATACTTTCCCCTTATCAACAAGAAAATATTTTTCCACTATTTCCTTAATTGGAAAATCATTTGGTAATTGTCTTTCCTCTGTGAGGTAATCTGTCTTCTATTTCTGTTACTAAGATCTTTCTTGATTTTCGGTAGTTGATGTATTTAGATGTGAGTTTCTGTTATTTATGCTATCTGAGATTCATTGTCCTCCATAAAGCCGGAGAGTCATTTTTGTCATTAGTTCTTGAATATTCCTGTTGCTGTTTTTCAAAATTATTTCTCCCAAGTTTTTAAAAATTTCTTGTGGATCTGCAATTGAATGCATAGTTCCTCATCTTATTCTGTAATGCTCATATGTTCTATTTTCATTGCTGTTTCTGAATTACTTTGTATAAAGGACCACTTTAAGAATTTTCTCTGCCCAGGATTTTGCAAGTGTTATGTGATTAAAAGAAACTCTGTGTTTTCAAATGTGCTTTCATGTGTCTCCAGCCGACCCTAATCTGAAAAAGAAATCTTGTACATTTATTCACTTTTGTAACAAAACTTCAACATTGATATAGTTTCCACAATAAAAAAAAAATTAGTCTTCGCTCAGGTTAAAAAAAACCCTGAGAGTAGTCTAGGATACACATGATGATTCAATAATTGTCGTGAACCTAGTTTCCTTCTATATGTATACTAAGGCATTAATAACTAAGGCTACCAAATTATAAGTGAGTGATATATCCCTGCGTTCCCTGTTCCTCACAGAAAGAGGTGAAAACAAGAAGAATATATTCTCCTAATGAGATTTAACAGGTTACCCATCCAGGAATTATACTTGTACCTCACTGGATAGAATTTACATTTCTATCATTACTTCTTTCTGGAAGGATGGCTGGAAATGCAGTCTTTAGCTGTGCACATTGCCAACCAAATGAAATCAGGGTTCATGATTAAGATGAATGGGAAACGTATATTAGATAGGCAACAGACATAGTCTGTTACATGAAGCCAAACTCTTTTTTCTTGTTAATTGCAACCACTGACCTGAAGAGAACAAACCAAGAGAACTGCCAGAGGAAACAAAAGACGGTACCCTTCAAGGGCCATATGAGCACCAACTTTCCCCTAGAACTAGGGATAAAAAGTCCCATGATATTTTGAAACTTTATTTACTCGTAAGCTCAGCTATGTACTTCAAAAGTTGTTTGCAGTATTTTATCAAGTGCTTTGTTGCAAGACATTATTTCAGAACACAGCCATCTTCCACTTCATGTAAATGATCTAATTCTAAAAACCTAACATTCTGTGTAAAATATTTAAGGGAATAATTACCTATTCCCCATCATTTTAAATGGGAAAAATTACAATGTGTCTTACCTCAACCAAAACCCCCTACCAATTTCATAAAGCATTACTAAAGGCAATAAAATGCTTACTTATAAGTTACAAAATATTGTGTTTGGATGTAAAAACGCTTAAAACTTTGCTTCCTGATCAACAAACAAAGTAATGTGGTAGTTAAATTCATTTTGTATCCTGTAAAATGTACAGTTTGCATGTCGCACCATAAACATTCTGTTTACGATATGGAAAGGCCAATAACACATAACAATACATAAATTTGCTGGAAAAACTGTATGCAAAAATTTACAATAAAACAGCAATTTCCTGTAATAAACTATAACTCACGATTTGTGTTGGAGATACAAGACCTGAAGAAAGCTGAGAATTTAGGAGTGGAGGATGGTTGAACAATTATTATTTTTCTCTGGTAACAGAAACTGGTGGTGCAGATGAATCATGTGAACAGGTAGCAAATTCAGGTCGGCTGGCCAACTCAGAAGAACCAGTACAGATTCTTTGCTCTTCTGGTGCTGGATGAAAAAAAAAAAAAAATTCCAAATGGAACTTCACACTTCAAATTGTAAAATTCAAGCTTTTTTCTATAATACCATAAGACAAAACAGGTCTTTTCATATAGAGGAGGTATTCCCAGTCTATTGCCGTAACATCCAAGAAAAAATGTTTATTATTGCATGGACATAACTGTTACACTATGATACCTCTCCAAGTGCCAACCACACTTACGATTCACATACCCTTGTTGAATGACCATTCGTATGTTTTTCAAAACGTCTTCATGTAATTCTGACATTCTACTCATTGTTTCTAGAAAGCAATTCAAGATTAGTTCCTTACATAACTTGTTTGAAATGTGTTATTGTGTTGAAGGATAGAGGTGTGTGTGTGTGTGTGTGTGTGTGTGTGCGCACACCAATATATATTTATAAATGAATTTTGGTTTAAAAAGTTATCTGGGGAGATATGTTTATATTCTGATACTTGGCTGATGAAAACTAAAATAATCCCCTCAAGATGCAGTAGCTACATTTCCCCCATGTCCTCCCTCTTACAACTAAAAATCCCAGGATGAAACAAAACAGAGAATAGGGAGATTCTGAAATGTGGACTTGAAGAGGGAAGCACCTTTGGACTTGAGGAAAGAACCACCAACTCCCATGAGCCCTTTATAATAAGGGCCATGGAAGAAGATGTGCTCCCACCTCATCTTTCTGAAACAAGGAGGTATTAGAGCTCCATTTCTGCAGGGATGCTATTGGGCCCATAACGAAGCTGAACATACACAACCAGTTGGTTCTAACACTACACCTCAGTAGAGGAACTGCCTACTAAAAAAAAAAAAAAAAAAGCTTCAACTCTATTCAGAGTCCCAAAATACAAAATGTCCAAGATACAACTGAAAATCACTTGTTCTAACAGGTTGCAGGAAAATCACAATGTGAATGAGAAAAGACAATCAAAAGATACCATCACAAAGATGAATCAGATGTTGGCATTTCTGACGAGCCATCAAAGAAGCAATCATAAAATTTTTTTATTACTATTTTATGATTATGAGTTATCTTGAAACAAATGAACAAATAGACAATTCCAGGAAAGAAGTAGAAATTATAAAAAGAAAGAACCAAGTAGAAATTACAGAGCTGAAAAGCAAAAGAACTAAAATAATGTCATTGGACAGGTTTGCTATCAGAGTGAAGATAATAGAAGGTATAATCAGTGAACCTGAGGACACAGCAACAGGATTTACTTCATCTAAAATTAAAAAAGAAAAGAAACTGAAACAGTTATCTTGCGAGACAGTAACAAAAGATCTAACACCAGGGTTCCAGAGGACAAGAGAGAGAAGAATTAAAAAGTATTTGAAGAAATAATGGCTGAAACCTTCCCAGATTTTATGAATAAAGATAAACCTACAGGGTCAAGAGGCTGAGTATGCCCCCCATTGGAAAATCCTGATGAAACCTAATTGAAACACACCATAATTAAACTTCTTAAAACTGGAAACAAAACAAAATATACCACTGAAAATAATCATGGAATAAGAACACATTATTCACAGGGGGATATCAATGGAACTCAAGTGATTTGCCACCTAAACTATGGACAAATCAATTGCTGAAAGAAAAGAACTGTCGACCACATTCAATAAAAACATACTTCAGGAATATGAACAGGGGAAAAAGGAACTCTCAAATGAAGGAAAACAAAGAGGATCTGTAATACAAGCCTACCCTTGAAGAATGGCTAAAGGAAATTCTCCGAACAGAAAAGAAATTATAACAGAAGAAGGCTTAGAACTTCAGAAAACAACAAATACCTTAATGAGTCCAACAGAGCTGAAAATGTTACAGACTATCCTTTCTCTCATGAGCTTTTAAGTCACATTTGATTGTTGGGGCAAAAATATATAATTCAATACAGAACTCAATATAGGTCAAGGAAATACTTGAGACAAATGCTTTTTTAAAATTTTTTATTTATTTTTTTTGACAGAGATCACAGGTAGGCAGAGAGGCAGGCAGAGAGAGAGGGGGAAGCAGGCTCCCCACCGAGCAGAGAGCCCGATGTGGGGCTCGATCCCAGTACCCTGGGATCATGACCCGAGCCGAAGGCAGAGGCTTTAACCCACTGAGCCACCCAGGTGCCCCTTACACTGAGTTTCTTACAGACAGCATGAATGTGGGCCATGCTTTTTAAGCACGGTCAACATCTTTCTTTTAATTAGTGTATTTAGATTATCTACATTGAAGATAACTAGTCATATGTTAGGACTTAAGTCCGCCATGTTATTATTTATTTTCTGTTTCTCCTCTTTCTCATTCATCAGTTTCTGTTCAATTAAGTAGACTTCAGGGAGAAGTACCAGAGGTATCTTACATAATGATACAAGGATCAGTGCACTAGAAAGCCAGAACTGTCCTAAATGTGTGTGCTCCGAGTTTCAGAGCCTCAAAATCCATGAAGCAAAAACGGAGAGAGTCGAGCTGAAGAAAAGAGCAGAAAGGAGAAGCAGACGTATCCTTAATCATGGCTGAGGATCACGTCATGCCCTGTCCGAGCTACTAGAGAGAAAGCAGCAAGAATAAAATGCAACAACCAACGTGATCTACTCCACATACGCAGACACTCCACTAAAAAAAAAAAAAAAAAAAATTGTGGAATTCACACATTCTTTAAAGGCCTATGGAACATTTATCAAGATAGACTGCATGCTAGGCCATCACACACATAGCCACAGATTTAAAAGAATTTAAACCTTACAGGGTATTCTCTGACCATAGGGAATCAAACTACAAATCAATAACACAAAGACAAGCCGAGGATTTTCAAACACTTGGGAATGATAGAACACACACTTCTAAATAATCCCGGGGTTCAAGAGGAAGCCCCGAAGGAAATTTGTAAAAATACATAGGACTGAATGAAAACGAAAATACAACATCTCAAAATACATGTGCTACGGCATAATACTAGACATTCTAGACAGCAAAATAAAGTAAGGAAAATAAAGCGGATATGGGATAGAAAGGAAGAAATAAAACTGTCCCTGTTTGCAGGTGACATATGTTCTACAGACTCTCCTAGGACCAAAACTTGAGCTGGCCAACATCAAAAGGTACGAGATGAACACACAACAAGCAATCATAATTCTAGATAATGAACATGCAGAATCTAAAATTTAAAGCACAGTGTGATTTACAATTATTCCACAGAAAATTAAATACTCAGGTAATAATCTTATAAAACATGCACAGAATCTGTATCTGAAATGACAAAAGGCCAATTTTATTTTTTTATTTTTATTTTTTATATTTTTTATTATTTTTTAATTAACATATAATGTATTATTAGCCCAAGGGGTACAGGTCTGTGAATCGCCAGGTTTACACACTTCACAGCACTCACCATAGCACATACCCTCCCCAATGTCCATAACCCCACCCCCATCTCCCTCCCCCCTTCCCCCCAGACAACCCTCAGTTTGTTTTGTGAGATTAAGAGTCTTTAATGGGGCACCTGGGTGGCTCAGTGGGTTAAGCCTCTGCCTTCGGCTCAGGTCTTGATCTCAGGGTCCTGGGATCGAACCGCATTGGGCTCTCTGCTTAGCAGGGAGCCTGCTTCCTCCTCTCTTTCTCTCTCTCTCTCTCTGTTTACTTGTGATCTCTCTCTGTCAAATAAATAAATAAAATCTTAAAAAAAAAAAAAAGAGTCTTTAATGGTTTGTCTGCCTCCCGATCCCATTTTGTTTCATTTATTCAAAAGGCCAATTTTACACAGTCAAACAAGTATTGAGTAAGTGGAAAGATATACTGTGTTCATGATTTGAAGAGTCAGCACAAGAAGATCTCTCCTAAGCGACCTTCAGGCTTAATCCAATTGTTTTCAAAATCCCCACAAGGTTTTTGGTTTTTAATTTTGGCTTTGGTTTGGTGTGTTTTTTTTTTTTTTTTCTGTTGTTGTTATTGTTGTTGTTGATAGAGACAAGTTTATCCTAATGCTTATAGGGAAGGGCACAAGAGAGAATAGTCAAAACCATTTTGAAAAGAGAAGAAAGTGGAGGAGTCAGTCTATCTGATGGGCAGGCTCGCTGTATCGCTACGGTAACCCAGTCTGGGTGGTACTACCGTAGGGATAGATGTATATATCAATGGACAGAAAGACAGAACTCAGATGTAGACCCACACAAACATGCTCAATTGAATTTTAACAAGGGTACAAAAGCCAGTCAGTGAAGGAAAGGTAGCTGTTCCAAAAAATGGTGTCAGAGCACTTGGAAACGCATAGTTTAAAAAATGAAACATCACCTAAATCTTGCACTTGGTATGGAAATTTTCTAAAAATGAATCACAGACTTAAATGTAAAATGTAAGACTATAAACCTTTTTTATAAAGTAGCAAATATCTTATAAAGTAGATTTTTAAAGAAGTATCAAGTTCTAATGGTAAGAATGAGCTTTTGGGATAATTTAGAAATAGCCTAGTGTCCCTGGGTCACAATGAGCGAGGGGAGGGGCTGAGGGGGCAAAGTGATAGATACATTTTAAAACAAAGACAGGAGTCTGATTATACATTTTCCTGGAGACCAGAGGAAGATTTTGTTTGATTCCAAGTGAATGGAAAAAGTGTAATCTCCCAGAAAGTGGTGAAATCTCTGAGTTGATATCAATGTGGTACATTTAAGGAAAGTAAACATTTGCTATTCAGTAGGCTCGGTCTTGGCATTAAGAGTGACCCTTGCTGTAGACATTGAGTGAAATAGGAAAGTAAATGTTTCACTGCGGACATAGGAAGAATCATGCATAACAAGGGAAGGGACCTCTATGATGTGTTAATGCTAAATAAATGAGAATTTTCACAACCCAGCTATACAGACCTCCCTTTCCCTTCCCCCTGACTATTGATTGAGATGGAATTTTTCATTATTCCGGACAGGAAGTTTCATAGAATAATAAGTTTTCTTTAAAAAAAAAATAAAGATACTGATCTTTCCTTCATATTTGAGTTTGTGGGTAGAGATTCAGGCTCATAACATTTCTAGTCATATTGAGTCTAGCTACTCTATGCTATTAAACATTAAAAATATTGGATTTTTTTTTAATTGTAAACCCAAGAAAAGACAGACATCCAACAGGGCCACAGAGAAAGCTAATTTCAGTGAGCTTGTTCTGAAGTCACCAAAGGATATATGCTAACCCCCGATAACATCACATTTCATATTAACTGCTGTGTGGGGACCAATGGACAAAGCCCAGGGTCCATGAAAGATTGGAAAGACCATGGAAAATCTGTTAAACAAACAAAAAACACGAACATTGGAGGAACACAGGATTGATTATATAATCATCGAACTAGGAAACAAAATATTTGCATAAATACAAAAATAATTTTGTATTTGAAATTTGCTTTTGGTGGTGGAAGATAAATGTACTTTCTGTTATTCTGTGAGACTTCAAACTGAATTGAAATTGTTTAAAGTTTGAAAAGACCGCATATAATAAATATTTTAAAGTAACTTTAATAAGAGAAAAAGAAAAAAAAAAAAGGAAAAAAAAGGATCCATGCGTTCAGTAGAGATACATTTTCAGCCCAGACCACAGAACATCCACACAGCTCAAGTTTCAGCAAACATAATAAGCTTATAATCAGAAATCACAGAACATGAGGAAATAAACAATAAATGAAAAATGACAAAACAATATATTCAGACTCTAGAAGGTGGTGTAGACTGGATTTTTGCATAGGTGACATTCTGATTTGGATTTGGATTGGTGGTGCAGGAAAACACCACGTGTGGAAGCAAATCAGATCCAAAATGTCCTTGAAGTGGAGTAAGCAGCTCTGGACAGTGGGGAGATTAAAAAAAAGAGTGAGAGAAGGAGTAAGATGAAAAGGCCATAGACTACAGGATCGAGGATAGATATTTTACCGGGAAAGAGTCACACACACACACACACGTCATTGGCTTGGGTGCAAAGTGACTGTGCGAGCTAACTGTTCTGATAATTCCATGCTGATTCCCAAGATCTTGGCCTTGGTGTGTATTGATTTTTGCTGAAATCGTGGGTGGCCCTCTTTTTATTCTTGTTTGTTTAGCCATTTTTCCTTTATTTTGAATGTTGTGGTAGCATACTATTTTATAATTTAGTTTTGCCTATATGTATCTTAGATTAACAAAATTAATTCTAGGTCAATATATCTGCACAAACTTCAGTGATATTTGAGAATTTTTTTTTTAAGATTTCATTTATTTATTTGAGAGTGAGAGAGGAAGAGAGCACAAAAAGGGGGAGCAGCAGTCTCCATGCTGAGCAGGGAGCCTGATGTGGGGCTCAATTCCAGGATCCTGGACCATGACCTGAGCCAAACCCTTAACTGACTGAGCCACCCAGGGTCCCCATATTTGAGAATTTTAAAAAGTCATTAAATTTTACCAGGCCACTGGGTGGTTTAGTTGGTTAAGCATCTGCCTTTGGCTCAGGTCATGATCTCACGGTCTTGGGATCAAGCTCTGTGTCAGCCTCTCTGCTCAGCTGGGAGTCTGTGTTTCCCTCTCAGTCTCCCTCTGTGCTTAAATAAAATCTTTAAAAAATAATAAATAAAAAGTCAGTAAAATTTAGTTAAGTATTTCCACTATTAATTAAAAATATATGAAGATTCACTGCTATTATTTTGCTTGACACATACCCAAGATGAAAACAATTTCTAATTTGCAGATGTTTTTAGCTGTTTAAAAAAAAAAAAAAACACTTGAAATTGTAGAGCATAGTTACATCGTCATTCTCTATTATCAGTGTATCATACTACCATATTAACTCTTTGTTAAGATTTTTAATAACTTCCTACAAATAATTTACAGCACAGTTATAACTGATTTCTATCTTATAATAGATCAGTTCCTTAGTATAGTTTGAAAACCATTAAAATATGTTAAAACATTATATAGAAAACACATGTTTTCCCTATAATAAAGAAAATGTTAGGTAATGGGAGTCTTGAATATTCTGCTAAGTGGGATGACCTCGTTTTAGTGATAAATTGTTGAGATTAGCTCTCTAATTCATTACAGTCAATTCCTTTGAAAAAGGTAATAGATATTTCAGTGAATTAGAGAATTAATCTAACATTCTGCCAAACAAGTTAACCTGATAGTTTGAAGCTTTCCTAAGTATAATGTAATTTTAAACTAAGAGAGATCATATCCCATGAGCAACAAATTGAGATACTCTATGTAACTTAATTTTGAATGGTAATTATATTAATGAAATAAGATTTTAAAAGCATTTCAAATCCATACATTCCTATAAAGAATTGTTTAATCAACCCCCTAAAGCAGGAGCTAGTTTAATTTTCTACATTTCATAAAATACTTGTCTTTAATAAATACTTATCGGTGACAAAGTGATCAGTCCTTCCTCATCTACTTTTTTAAAGTTGCTTTTTTGTGTGCACCATCTGGGCAAAAGTGCACAGGTGTATATATCTTATTAGTGGAGTGTATCTTATAAATAATCAGGAGAACTTGCTGAAATTGATTCAGAGAATGTGAATGAGAGCGGCAGAGTCAAGTATTGGGGTTATATTTATTAAATTCAACATGTCACGATTGGTTCTGTTTCGAACAAAGGCAACACACAGTTTCTGAGTCAAAGAAGGAGATCAGACATATATTCAGTGTATAAAATGAAACAGACATAAATGCATGTTAGAAATGACTATGGACTGTATGCGTGAAGAGATGTCTTTAAAGTGTGGTTACAAGGGTGAGTAAACGTGTGTGTGTCTGAGTGTGTCTGTGTAGGGGAGAGTGTGTGTGTGTTGGGGGTGTTGGACTTGAAACAGAGAATGATTCCAAATATCTAAGTTTTGAGCAGTGCTCGCATCATACGAATGCGTTTGCTAAAACTTCGCTAGTTGACATAGGCTGCAATGGGAGTTCCATACTCGTGCGAGCAACAGTAAAGACTAAATTCCACCTTGGATTTGCAAACAAGCTTATGTCAGTGCCTGCACAGTCTGGCCTCTAAGAATCTTTCCCGAGCTGGACAAAATTCACCAATCTGTACAAGACATGGACCCCTAGCTGAACAGTACTTGGCCCATTGTGTCTGATTCCAACAACCACTCCTGCTTCCCTATCTCATAACATCCCGCCCTTCTTCTGACTTCTTGCTTAAATGCAAGATAACTCACAGATTAGAGCTGACAGTTGGCTCTCCAGAAATGAGTAAGAATCATCCTAGGGAGTCCTGTGTGGGAAGAATTAATGGGAAAGATCTATGCCATAGCCTAAAAAGAAGATGGAAAATCATGACTAGAGAAACCAGATCTGAAAGCCAAGACAATAATATGTAAAATAATTATGATTTATTTCTTTATTTTATTCTTGGCAGTGTTTTTTTTTTTAAACATTATCAGCTCATTTAACCTCATAATAACCTTATTAAGAATCATTGTTAACACTCCCCCCCATTTTCAGATGTGAAGCTACCGGTGAGCAAAGCACCTTGCCCAAAAACATGCAGTAAACATACCCCAGGCCTGCGATTTCTACAAGGGCAGGCTGATTTTAGAGTCTAGCTAGTGGCAACTACATTAGATGTTTGGACACACTAATTTTAAGTCGTCTCGATCATAAAATAATGTGCATAAAAAAGTGAAGTCATGGTATCTGGCCAGCTACAGGAATTTTTGGATATTTTTATTGGCCTTGCATCTCCGGAACAACAGAAACTTTGATGACCATCCCATATTCTTCCAGGGTGGAAGGTGTTGAAAAAAGTCCTACGCTGTGACAGCAAGCAGCACGGCAGAAATCACTATGGAGAGAAGCTCTGTGAGCTCAGAATACATTCAGTTTGGCTAGCAACTAAAATCCTTGCCAGCCTGACTAGAAAATCAGGCTCAGCAGCGGTTTAAGGCTGAACTGGACAGTCTTCCCTGCCACCCCTGGGCGCATCGTATCTAGATAGCGGCTGTACGGGTGCCCAGAAGGAGTGCCGTCCTGTCTCTTGGAACACTGAAGTGCAGGTCTAACCATCCCACCTCTAAACACGCTCACTCTGTTGACATCGACTGTGGAAATGCATTAATGTTCCTGTGTATCTCTTCTCCTTTAGGAGTGGCTTTTACCATAGTAGCGAACAGGTAGCTATGTCATTAGCTGTGTCTCCCACAAACTAAATACGTGCAGTAGATTGGGGCCATGGATCTTCAGATGCCAACTTAGAAATGTTTCACCAACAGCTTCTTACCTACGTTGCTCTGGCAATTGGGTCTCTTGGTTTTCTCATGTCTTTTCACCTGCCAATCCTGTTATTATTTTATTTTATTTTATTTTATTATTTTTGCCTCTGAATTAATCATACAGCTTTTTAAGCCAATTAAATAAATATCTCCCTTCCAAACTTTGAATCAAGTCAGAGCTTGACTCCCCCTTCTAGAATGCCGTCTCTACAGGTCTGTCATTGGGAACAAGACGGAGGAAATACCCTGTCTTTGCTTTATAGACAGCCTTTACCAGACACGTCTTGGAAACCATCAGGTCACATGATTTTCAAAGACTGTGAGAGCTATCCATTATTCACTAGCACCATTCTTTCATGTGTCTGTCAGCCTTAGTTTTTTGTATCCTAATGTACATAGAGACTCAACAATAGTCAAGAGCGTAATTTTCATGGCAAAGAGGTTTTGAAATCATTTTATGTCAGACATCAAACTGGGCGTGGGTTACAGTCTCCATACCCTTGCCCTGGCCCTGTATATATTGGATTCTACAAAACAAAACAGAATGTTTGTGCTATGCTACAAATTGAAGAACATTCGTTTATCAATATAGCACTTGTAAAAACTGGACATGGAGCTAATTTCATCATCAAAGAGTAAATATTATTCTGAATGAAAGCATTTTTTCAGCTTTAATATTTGAGTCTTCATCTCAAATAGGAAACATAACAGAACAACTGCCAGTTTATTTACCAAAGTCATTTTAGTTATTAACCTTAAGAAGATGGGTATGTAGGTGTGGGGGGCATATTTTTCTTGCCAAAAATGAAAGACACGTGGTTGCCCACAGAAGGAAAATCTCTAAACAACATGGCTCTCTTCCTCAATGTCATAATCATATTCATCTTTAGGAAGTGAACAGGAAATAATAAGAATTAATGTTGCAAGTAATAGGATCAGTAATACTGCCAGATATTGTTATCAGGGCTTTACATATTAATTTATTTCACCCTTTCAACAACCCTATGAAATCCATACACTATTATTATTTAAAGATGAGGACAGGGAGAGAGAGATAAAAAAAAAAAAAAAACACTCACTCAAGTACACAGAACGACGTAAGTTGGAGAAGCCTGGGTCAGTCTTAGGCTGGCCGGCTTGTGTCTTCACACTGGATGGGTGTGCTATATGCATTGCCTCCCATGGCTCAGAAAGGGGTGTGCAACTTGTGTTTTGAGGGTGTAAAAGAAGTGGATGGCAAGCGTCCACAGAGATAACAAGAGAAATTAAATGACACGGTGAATTTGAGGTAAGGCAAATGAGTAAGCAAATTCTGACCCTTCATATGGAGCCGGCTTGCCTTCTGGAAAGAGACAGAATTAGGTCAGAGAAAATGAACACGAGGCCAGTCCTATGGTGGCCACTCCTAGGTTCCCAGTCTACCCAGGGTTAATGCTGTCCCTGGTGTTTTTTGTGGCACCTGCTGGAGAAAAAGCATTTAAATTCCCCTACACCATAAGTATATGGAAGCATCCCCAACTGAGAGATGTTTCTGTGTGTACAATTTTGCTTGGCTCAGAGATGAAGCTCTAAGGGGTTCACAGAGAGACTGCCACCTCTAATATGCTTCTAGCAGACCAGCCCCTTTCAAAAAACTTTCTGTAATTTGTTCTTGCAATTGTCACAAATATTCACTAACCCTGAAAAGGAAGCCTAGTCCTAGACCTTGAGTTGTTTTGATCTGGAATCCCTGTGAAAGGAAATTCATATACTATCCATAGCGAACCCTTGCTACGAACAGATATCCCTACATGATAAGAATAACACAGCAGAGTCCTGCTTGGAGGAGAAGAGAAGGTATTCCCCAAACTCAAATAATCATTAATGAAGAAAAGACTTGAGAGTAATGTAATGACTAGAACGAGACGGTGCCACCCAGCACAGCCACACCTTGGAGGCCTGTGTCTTCACGGAGAGTGGGAGAGGTGGCCAAAGAAGAAGTGTCCTCATTCATCCAGGGGCACTGAGTGAATCACTCTAGAGCTGCACTGTCCAACAGGATGCCCATTGGCCACACGTGAGTATCTAACCTTAAAGAAGTCCCAATTAGAGAAGGTATTAAAAGCCAGTTCCTGGGGCGCCTGGGTGGCTCAGTGGGTTGATGCCTCTGCCTTCGGCTCGGGTCATGATCTCAGGGTCCTGGGATGGAGCCCCGCATCAGGCTCTCTGCTCAGTGGGGAGCCTGCTTCCCCCTCTCTCTCTGCCTGCCTCTGCCTACTTGTGATCTCTGTCTGTGAAATAAAAACAAAAAACAAAAAACAACAAAAAAAACCAGTACCTTGACTACACCAGCCGCATTCCAAGGGCTCAGTAGCCACTGGTGGCTAGGAGCAATCCCACTGCAGCACAGATAATGGAACATTTTCAGATTGCCAAACATGGTATTGTACGGAACTACTTAACGAATAATAACTTGTTCACTCCATGAAGGGAGAAGGCAGAACTGGAGGTCACTGAGAAGAGCAAATGCATTCAGTGAAGCCAAGGAGAGCCCCAAATGGAGGAGCCGGCTTGAGAACCACATCATTTATTACCTGTGGCGTGGAACCTGCTCATCAAGTAGGCAGTGGCTCCAAGGTGTGTCGGAGGGAATTGCTGTGATAATAACCCTCGTAAGCAGAAAGACAGCCACACTGTTATAGACAGAAAATTACCTATGCATGAAGCTCTCTGAATGTGACCAATCATAGGGGTGGGGTATTGCGATGATTAACTTATTCTGAGTCATAAATTTACATATTATACATGGGCGACACATTTTCCTTATTAAATAAAAAAAGCTTCCTTGTTTCTTTCTGATTATATAAATAATTCATGCTTATTGTAAATACTTCAAGCAGTATAGCAAAATGAAAGAGGAAAGTCAAAAATCACTTGAAATTTTCAATTATCAGAGATGATCAGCAAGAACCTTCCACAAGATAGATGAAGAAATATACACATACACATATATACTATTTGGACACAAGGATGATTACTTTAGATGGAATTACTGCTTTCTGTTGTAGTATTTTTATTGTAGTTGGGGTGTTGTCTTTTTAAAAATTATCCTCTTTGTTTTATGGTTTTTGCTTGTTCTTTCCACTAATACACATACATTCATTGTTCATTCATAAGTCAAGTAAAAACTTTATACTTTATACTGGTATTTTCCTGTCTGTTGATGAAATCGGACTCATGTCATATATACGTTACTGCACCTTAATTTTATGACTTAAATTTGTATTGTGAAATCTCCTTAAGGCAAATGGTATATATTTAAGTCCTTGCAACTGCCTCAGATTTTGCATGGTATGCATGTCCCATAACTTTATCAGATATAATTTTATTTACTACTGCTTTAGTTCAATTGCAGACTTGTCCTCATTACAATGAGATTTCTCATAGCATTCATTTTAGAGATCCCTTCCCTCAAATTTTTACCGTACACATGAATAATTGTACATAAATCTATAGGTTTCCTGGAGTCTTGTTACTGGTCATAGAAGTATTTGTTTTTTAATATAAATGATCATTGCTAGATTTAAAAAAAAAGTTTATATAAATTTACACTTACACCAGTTACCCCATCTTCATGTTCATTTAACTGTTAACCTTATGGGTGTCAACACTAATATTAATATTTTCATCTTTATAATTTGTGTAGTTATCAATTATTCCTTTAAAGTATAATTAAAAGTTACAGTTAAATTTGCAATTTCCACTAGTAAGGCTCATCATATATTTATGTTTTTAGTGGCTGTTTTGTTGTCTCTTCTGTAAGTTGTCTGCTGAAGACACCGTGCAAGCCCTCCTATCACATAAGAGCAGGTAAGGGAGGGGAGGTGGGTGAGGGGATGTGGAAATTGGGTGATGGTCATTAAGGAGGGCACTTGAGGGAATGAGCGCTGTGTTGTTACTTGCAACTGATGAATCCTAAATTCTACCCCTGAAACTAATAATACACTAACTAACATGAATTTAAATAAAATCTAAAAAATTTTTTTTAAAAAGAGGAGATAGGAAATCTTTCTCGTGACTGCCATAATGAACAACTCCTGGGAGCCTAACCATGCTTCCATTCACATCATAGTCTCCGGGGGTTTATAGAAACCACAATGCCATTTTTACATACCGTGATCGTGAAATAGGGCAACCCTAATAAATAGCCGAGGTAACATAAATATCATAAGATATGCAAATTGTATGCATTTCAAATATTTTTTCCCAATCTATATGTTGTCTCTTGGTTACAATGTATCTTGTCCTATAATTTAATGTTTTGTATAAAAAATATTTCTACGTATTTTTTGTAGCCAGTAATTTTCCTGTCCTGCTTTAAAGAATTCCCTGATTTCTAGGTTACTTCCTTGGTCTCCTCTAAGATCTTGCAACTTTTAAAATTTTATTTTTACATTATAATCTTTAATTAACTTGAAATCTGCTTTGTGTATAATGTGAGGTGAAGTTCTATACAAATTTTTTAAATAAAGATTTTTCTTTATTTATTCGACAGACAGAGATCACAAGTGGGCAGAAAGGCAGGCAGAGAGAGAGAGGGGGAAGCAGGCTTCCTGCTGTGCAGAGAACCTGATGGGGGGGCTCAATCCCAGGACCCTGAGATCATGACCTGAGCCGAAGGCAGAGGATTAACCCACTGAGCCACCCAGGTGCCCCTATACAATTTTTTAAAAAAGTCCTTTCTGCCAACCGTACATTTTAAATTAGACAGTATTTTCCTATTGAATTCAAATATCTTCCTTTTCATATATCAAAAATTTATACATTCTGGAACTATTTCTGGACTCCATTCTTCCTCTTACCTTCTCTTAAGTCTATGCTAATATTGACTTGACTACTTTATTTTTAATGTGTCATAAGGTGGATCTCTGTTCACCAGTCTTTCATTTGCATAAGTTACATTGTTAATACTAAGTATTTATTTTTCTCCATAAACTCAAAGCTTTATTTTGTCAAATTACAACAGAATCTGGTGAGAATGTAATTAGGATTTTAAAGTGTATATTAATTTTTCTTAGGTTTTCATTTTCTTTCTAGTAAGATCTTGAATTCTCTTCCTTTTTCCTGTTACATTAATTCAATTTTTACTCAGTTATAAGCTACTTATATACAAATCAGAAGAGTAAACTCAATGAAATGTAATATGATAAACAGAGTTTCCTTAAGATTAAGGCTCTCTGCTCATTGAAATAAATTTTTAAGAAAATTAAAAGCTTGGTTGCCGTGTAGAAGATATTTTCAATATATATGCATTAGAAGACCACCACACAAAAAATAAAAAGAATATCTACAGATCAAACAGAAATAGACAGCCAAATTTACAAAGACAGCAAGAAAATTCAAATACAAAATCAAGATATAGAATTCTTCCAGTGACCTGAGGGCTCATTTGTGCTCACTACAAGTCAATGCCCTTAAAGAAATCATGTTTTTCTTTCCATAACCATGGATTATTCTGCTCATTTGTGAGCTTTATATAAACAGAACCATACAGTTTGTAATTTTTTGTATCTGAACTGTTTCTCTTCACACTGAATTTCTCTTAAGTACATAACCATGGAAATATTGAGACTGCTTGATCTCTTTTGTTCTTTTGTATAACATGTGTTTGTTTTCTCTGAATATGTTTTTTATAATATTTTCAACATTTTCAGTTAATTTTTGGTGTTTCTAAGAGGATGTGTATGCATGCATTACATATACTGGTCCTTGTTTTCCTTGGGATTCTTTGAGTCTTTTGAATCTGTGATTTGCTATCTTTTGCTACTGTGGAAACAGTTTCTGTCATTTTCCCTTTTAATATTTCTTCTACCCTATGCTCTTCCTACTCCTTCTGGAACTTAGGTGTATCCTAGACTATTTGATATTGTTCCACAGCTCTTGGCTCTTCAGTTCATTTTTCCCCATTCTTTTTTTCTTTTCTTTGTCCATTAGTTTCAATTACTATGTTGACTTATCTTCAATGTTGCTGATATTTTTTTGAAGATGTTCTTAATTTCTGATATTACGGTTTCATTTCTAGGATTTTCCACTTGATCTTTGCTTATATTTTCCAATTTTCTGCTTATAATCCTCATCTCTTTATGCAAGATGTGGACACCTGCTAATCTTTTAACATATTACAGCTACTGTAAAGCCTTTTTTTGGATTTCAGGTTACCTACGGCATCCTAGGCTCTCTCTAATATGCTATGAAAAGTTATAGTCTTGCAGATTATTGAGCTCTTTCTCTTTCATTTTTTGGGTGTGAACATCATTGTTTGCACCTTTCTCTCTTCTAAGTGGTAGCAGTAGTATACTAGATAGTTATTTTTAATGAATATTGACAGAAGGTTTTCCAAAATCATTAGACAAATTTCAACTCCCAACAGTATTGTAAAGATATCAAGTTTCTCCAATCTTCATTTATTCTGTGGGTTTCAGCATTCCTAATTATAACTTTTCTGGTAGAAATGAATTTCCATCCATTGGAATTGTAATTTACATTTCCTTAATTAGTATTCATGATATAATTTTTAAAAATATTTTATTTATTTATTTGACAGAGAGAGAGATCACAACTAGGCAGAGAGGCAGGCAGAGAGAGAGAGAGAGAGGAGGAAGCAGGCTCCCCGCCGAGCAGAGAGCCTGATGCGGGGCTTAATCCCAGGACCCTGAGATCATGACCTGAGCCGAAGGCAGAGGCTTAACCCACTGAGCCCCCCAGTGTCCCCATGATATAAGTTTTTAAAAGAACCAATATCTGACATTTTTGATGTTTCTCTATTGTACGTTCGCTTTCTTTTATTTATTTTTAGTATTTAAACAGATTTTTTTTTTCTTTTCAGCATAACAGTATTCCTTGTTTTTGCTCCACACCCAGTGCTCCACACAATCCATGCCCTCTCTAATACCCACCACCTGGCTCCCCCAACCTCCCCCGCCGCCCCTTCAAAACCCTCAGCTTGTTTTTCAGAGTCTATAGTCTCTTATTGTTCACCTCCCCTTCCAATTTCCCTCAACTCCCTTCTCCTCTCCATCTCCCCTTGTCCTCCATGCTATTTGTTATGCTCCACAAATAAGTGGCACCATATGATAGTTGACTCTCTCTGCTTGACTTATTTCACTCAGCATAATCTCTTCCAGTCCCGTCCATGTTGCTACAAAAGTTGGGTATTCATCCTTTCTGATGGAGGCATAATACTCCATAGTGTATATGGACCACATCTTCCTTCTCCATTCGTCCGTTGAAGGGCATCTTGGTTCTTTCCACAGTTTGGCGACCGTGGCCATTGCTGCTATAAACATTGGGGTACAGATGGCCCTTCTTTTCACTCCATCTGTATCTTTGGGGTAAATACCCAGTAGTGCAATTGCAGGGTCATAGGGAAGCTCTATTTTTAATTTCTTGAGGAATCTCCACACTGTTTTCCAAAGTGGCTGCACCAACTTGCATTCCCACCAACAGTGTAAGAGGGTTCCCCTTTCTCCACATCCTCTCCAACACACGTTGTTTCCTGTCTTGCTAATTTTGGCCATTCTAACTGGTGTAAGGTGGTATCTCAATGTGGTTTTCATTTGAATCTCCCTGATGGCTAGTGATGATGAGCATTTTTTCATGTGTCTGATAGCCATTTGTATGTCTTCACTGGAGAAGTGTCTGTTCATATCTTCTGCCCATTTTTTTATATGATTGTCTGTTTTGTGTGTGTTGAGTTTGAGGAGTTCTTTATAGATCCTGGATATCAACCTTTTGTCTGTACTGTCATTTGCAAATATCTTCTCCCATTCCGTGGGTTGCCTCTTTGTTTTGTTGACTGTTTCCTTTGCTGTGCAGAAGCTTTTGATCTTGATGAAGTCCCAAAAGTTCATCTTCGCTTTTGTTTCCTTTGCCTTTGGAGACATATCTTTAACTGTAGAATTTTTCAAGACTGCTGTTTAGTACAGTATTATATTTGTGAAAAAAAAAACATTTATAGAAAAGAATGCCTTATTATTGACCTATTTCAGTAGTATGGTATAATTGTTACAATTAAAGAGCCAATATTGGTTCCTTATTAACCAAATCCATAGTTCATTCAAATGTCCTTTGTTCCTGTCTAATGTTCCTTTTTCTGTTCCAGGATCCCAAATTAGATGTGACTTTACATTTACTTATCATGTCTCTTGGTTTCTACATTGAATTTTATATAATTGATTTCTGGTTTTATGATTTTTTTTGATATATTGACTTTCATTTTCTGCTATTCTTTCTTTAATAAATTTTTTATTTCATTTTATTTTGAGAGAGAGTGAGAGAGAGCACACACACAAGTGGGGGAGGGCAGAGGATGAGGGATAGATAGAATCTTAAGCAGATTCCATGCCCAGTGTGGACCCCAACACAGGACTCTATCTCCAGACCCTGAGATCATGACCTGAGCTGAAATCAACAGTCAGAGATTTAACTGACTGAGCCACCCCGGTGCCCGTTATTCTCACTTCTCTAACTAGTGGCTTTATTTGTTTCTAATGTGTGTATACAAAGCTGTAAATTTTTTACACAGCTTTAGCTGTACTGCTCAATTTTGATATGCTGTATTTTCATTATCATTTAGTTCAAAATATTTCCTCACAGTTCACCTGGTATTTTCTTCTTTTAAACATATTTATGATGAAATGGGTTTTCATTTCTAAATGTGGTTGTTTTCTAGTTATTTGTTAATTGATTTATAGTTTAATTCTATTAGTTTTTAATTGTATATCTTGTATGACTTAATCAGCTGAACTTTTGGAGAATTTGCTTCATGGCATGACAGTATCTTCTTTAATGAATATTCCATGTGTACTTGTAATGAATGCATATTCTGCAGCTTTTGGAAGGAATGTCCTTTGAATATCAATTGGGTCAGTTGGTTAATTGTGTTGTTCAAATGCTGTGTATATTATTGAACTTCATTTGATCTGCTTCTTCTATTACTTAGAAAGTGGTGTTAAAATCTCTAACGTAATTATGCATTTTCTTTTTTTTAATCTCAGCTTTTTGGAATTTATTGAGGAAAATCCAACTAGTAATGCAAAATCTGAGCAATGCATCTACTGATCTATTTTGCCTGGTTGGAAAAATGGCCCTTGATATGGATCTACACTAATTTATGAGCAGAGGCTCATATGTTTTCCAGATAACAAATACTTGAAAAGAACATGATTTTTTTTTTGCACTGGGCACTAGGATATGTAGGAAAGAAGCATACGGATGGAGTCTTAAGTACAGCAGCATTGTGGAAGGCATCTGTATGCAATTAAATCTTCACCAAGGGGTCCACTGAGGAGGAGGCTCTTAATAATCAGGGGGGAAAGACGACCCATTCTTTGGAAGTGCATCATCCACTTTCCTTGGCCATTCCAGGGTCATGAGCAAAGTGGTCATTGTAGAAGGGATGAAACAACATGAAGTACCCCAGGTCAAATCGATTCTAGCTATCCTTACTGCTGAATGCCTAAGCTGCCAACAGATGTCAATGTTGAGTTCTTATATAAGCCTTTGCCCAGTGGAGATGACGGGAAGAAAATCACTTTTGTTCCCTTCCCTTCATTGGGAAGGTAACAGGTCATCCTCTTCGAAACAGACATTCGTCTTTATAAACATTTCTCTTTTCTGCTGAAAATTTCTCTGTTGGCACTATCATATCATACTGATCGGCTACCTTACTCACATTCCTGGCATCCTATAAAATAACATTTTGAGTAGAGAATTCATTTTATAGAAATAAAAATTCATTATCTTCATAGAATTTGCTGGATTCACTTCATGCCACTTCACTCAAATCTGCCAGCATTATGGACTTTTGGAATGGCATGTGGAAGATAATATTGTGGTACCCACCAGAAGACAACATCGTCTGGCGTGAGCAATTCTGCTGGATGTGGCTTATGTTCTGAACCCAAGTCCAAAATGAGATATAACTTCTCCAAAATTAAGGATATGTGTCAACTGCTAAAAGTGGGGTTAATTCCTTTGACTATTACTCCTCATAATCCATTCAAAAACTTGTGCTTCTCTTTTAGCTACTTTGTGCTCTCCTTGTTCCCAAGGTAAGAATCTTTTGTCCATAGATAGAACAATGGTTCCTTTGTATTCTAGTTTCTCATTTGTCCATGAGCACTGTGTGTTGTTAATACCACAGAAACACCAGGTATAGGAAGGTGTTATGGTAGTGGGTGGGGTGACGGATCCTGATTTACCATGGGGAAATATGGCTGCTATTATACAATCAGGGCAGAGAAGACCATTATGGAACCCAAGAGAGTTTCTAGAATACTTCCAGTAGTAAAAGTTAATGGAAGACAATAACAATCTATTGTAGCAGGACCCCTGGCAGCACAAATCCTTCAGAATGATGTTTGGTTTACCATAGTGAATAAACAACTCCTTAAAGAGCTTATAATCAATCTGAGGAAATGACTCATTTATTTAACAAATATGATTTTATCTTAAGATGCATTAAAAATTCTGGAGCAAAACCAATTTATAGAAGACAAGAAATAGACAAATTAGGATGGATTATTCTGAAAGATATAGAATTAGTTATATTTATGAGTTATCTATTAGCCTTTATTTATTATTAATAGAAAATAACACCAAAAATATATTTTTATTTTGTCAAGTTTAAACTGATACTTGATAATGAAAGAATTAATATATTTATTAATAATAAATCAATAACAAATAGCAAATAATAAATTAATAATTGATAATAAATTAATATCTTTCATAACATTTTAATTTTTCTGGGAGGATATTTACCTGAGCAGATTGCAAATCTCCACAGGTGTCCTTGAAACAATCCATCAAGAATAATTGTTTGATATTTACCATTCTGCTCTGCAAATATAGTCAAAATAATTTATCATATACAATATATATTTTTTTAAAGAATCAGTGGTTTGAGTTTGGTAATTACCTTGAAGAAGGATCAGATCTGCCTCATGGAAACCTTATGTAAATCTAAGCATTTTCTCAAATAGAAGAGGATTTACTGAATAATCAAAGTCAGCTACCAAATGAATGAAAAACAGGTAAGTCAAAATGATCAATTTCCATTCTCAAATTTTATCACTAATATATCACTTGCTGCCCTTACAGGACAATAGAATAAAAGGCAAGGGAATATAATTTTAAATTACCCACTATACATATAAACTCTTTGAATGTTCGTGTTTTATCTCAAAGGATCATACAGATGTCACATTCTCCTCCATAATGCAGTTGCATTTATTTTAATATAAAATACTTTAAATTGCACACTATGCAATAAAATAAGCTCCCCAGAATTTTATGCCATGTGTATTCTATAATTTTGTGTATTTCTAGGACTATAGCCATCTACCACACTAGTACTTTTAGAAACTTTGTTAATTGTGGCAAAGTAATAACATACTTTGTGCTCATTATATAAAGAATTTTATGAGAGGGGAATAAAGATCTTGCAAACACAGTGTTCTAGTTCATTTCAGGTAAGATGTCAACATGCTATCAGTTTTATGGCTTGAATTTGGGTAAGTGTAACACATGTAACACATTTAAATCAAAGGAAAACATCTCCCTAGAATGTAGTATAGGAAAACCTAGACTCACTTTGATGAAAATATCACAATCTATACTGCTGAGGAGAACACAAATTCTAAACTGAAAAGTATGGATTGAAATTAAGAAGCAATTCTGTTCATGGAATCACTTCTCTGTTTCCATGAGCAATAGCTTAACTATGACAATTCCTCAGAGGTGCCTTATTCTATCACATGTTTATCTTGAAACTTGATCTCCTTTTGTTGGTCAAGTTCTACTCATGTTCAGACTTTAGCTGAAAGTAACATTTCCGGAGAAAGCCCTGTTCTGTCTTCCTTTACCCTTGCTGACTGATACTTTATACCAATTTGTAGTTTTAAGTTCTTCCTGCCAGATTGTAAACTCCATGGGGAAGGAACAATGTCTTTTGTTACTATTCGTGTCATTATCTGCAATAGCACCTGTCACTTGGCAGGTGTTCAATAAATATTTTAAATGAATAAATGATCATTGAATATTGATAACAACTTGAATCACAGTGACACCAGGCATAAAAGTATTGTTTTGTAAAATACATTGAAAATAAAAGTGAAAATATAGAATTCTGCTTTGAATATCATCTTTTTTTCTTAAACTGAAATGAAAACTATGTAACAGAAAGCCAAGTAGGGATTCTACTGAACTACTCTACTGATGTTGATACATAAAAAAATGAGAGCCTCTACTTGTCCTTAGCAGTTACAAGGAAATTTGCAAAAAAACATATTCAAATAAAGCAGAATCCTTAAGAGTGAGTAATTATGTAGATTTGACTGCAATTTGGAAACTACATTCATTTTTGGATGCTTTGCTTAAAGGAGACAACCTAGTCTCCGATTTCTTTTTCCTGGTTTAGCATATCTCGGGTATCCAGTTATAATGCGCAATTTTAAGTAAAATTTTAGCCATGTATATAGTATTGTTTCTTTCTGGCCTGCTGAGAGTTGCCCTTGTTCTTCCTTCTTGCCATGAAGAAAGTGCAGCTTCAATGCTAGAATGCCTCCTTTACACATTCCAAAATATTTATCAAATGCCTACCATGTGTTAGAAAAATGTCAAGAAGCCTCTTAGGAACTTCTTGGTGGACCATGTCTCTTGCTTTTTTGTTTACACTGTAGCTTGTGTATAATACTGATACTTTTTTTTTTTTTTTTTTTTTGGATAATGTGAATATAATGAAGTTGATGTTAAGCCTAAAGACAGGTAGACAACTAGGTCCCAGGACTACTTTGTAGCCATTGGATGTGATATTTAACAGAAAACTTTGAAGTCACACTGTGTACCCTCTGGGAGGACAAGCTGACCTCCTTTGCTCTGTATTACTTGATGAGATCTTCCTAGATGTTGAAATCAATCAGGGCCGAATACTGTGTTGATTTTAACAGTTAGTTTCACTCTGTTAGGCATGACCATTCTGTGCAGAGAAAACATATACCCACGTGCAGTACATCCCATTTTTTTATTGTGGTATAATCGATAGACAGTGAACTGCACAAATTCAAAGTGTACAATTTGGTTCGTTCAATACAATTTAATTAGTCAACACCTGTGAAACCAGTCATCACTGCAATCAAATGGTGAATACATCCAGCACCTCGGGAAGTTTTCTGATGCCCCTTTACAGTCCTCACCTCACAGCCCTCCCCTGCTGTGTCCTGTCCAGGCAACCACCCCTTTCCTTTCCTTTTTAGAATTTCATAAAATGGAATTATACAATATGTAGTCTTTTTGGTCCTGCACTTTTCACTTATCAATATTATTTTGATAATAATCCATATTTTTCCACATATTATTAGTTCATTCCTTTTTATGGCTTAATTGTGTTACACGACACAGGGAGATAGACCGTAGTTCATTCATCTGTTCACCTGTTTATGGACATTTACTTTGTGTCTAGTTGGAGTCGCTTACAAATAAATATCTTCTCGATGGTTTATACTTTTATTTATTTTTTTTAAGATTTTATTTATTTGACAGAGATCACAAGCAGACAGAGAGTCAGGCAGAGAGAGAGAGAGGCTGGTAATTGTTAGTCTTACCCTACGTTTCACTTCGTGTTTGAGTAGTACATTGAACATGTTATTAAAATTACCTTCTTAAATCTAGCATGTTCTCTTTATATTCTAACCATGTTTGTTGATGGTTTATGTAGTTATCTCTTTGGTTGTCATATTTACAAACCATTCATCTTCCATTGCCACTGTCCTTGAAATGTTCAGTGTGATTGTGTTAAGTAAACATAACATTAAATTCTTCTGTGTGTTTCATTTGACTGGTGTCACCTGGATTACCCCTTTATTTCCAGTTTTATCTTTCATTCATTCCATCAACAAGTATTCACTGGGGACATATCCATCCCTGGGGTAAATGAGTCTGTAAACAGATGACTCCTATGTGAAGTGTACATTTAAGGGAAGGATACCAGCCAACAAGCATTTCACGACTTCACTCTACCAAGTATGTTAGCATTAAAAAAACAAAACAAAACAAAAAAAAACATGGTGAGCAAGATGGCCAAATGAGACATACCCCCTGTTCATATCCCCTCTGAACAACAGTAATTTGGAACCTATCCACAGACAAAAGTGCCTTTGTAGGGACTTTGAGATTCATGGAACAGATTCTGAAACCTGGAGATAGTCCAAGACAGAAAAGCCATTTTGAGTAGGTAGACCCTGGCAGCTGACTTGCCAACCACAGTCCTGGGTACTGAAGCAGAAATAGCTCTGTACCCCCGAAGGACTTGGCTACAGTCTTATTTGGTTATGGGTCTGCCTCTAGTACCATACACGAGGATCCTGGGAAGAGTCAGGCCCATCTCTGCATCAGGTAAGGAGACCTCAGTCCCGGCAGTGGACTCTGAAGGAGCCTCTGATCCAGCTTCAGGCCGTCTGGGCTGTGATGTGAAGACCTGAAGGTAGGTCTGCCAAATTCCAAATTCCAAACTTGGTCAGACTCTTGATTCTAGAAGGGCCCATTCTAGCCATAGTCCATGGTCTTGCACAGGGATCCATCTGCACCCCCCACCCTGAGATTCTAAAAGGCCCTGTACATAGCTCCACCTTCCTCACAGCCATCCTGAGTCCCCTCAGTACCCCCGCAAAGGTGCTGAAAGGGTTCTCCACTCGACTCCAGGCCTTCCAGCTGCATCCCACCATCAGGCTTGCTGGCACTGGGATGAGGTGGGAGACACATACACCTACACCTCAGGAGATCCTGAAAGGGCCCTATCCTCAGCAGCAGCAGCCCCTCCAGTCATGGGCAGGGAGAAGTCCAGCCCACCTGGGGACCTCGTGAGAGACATACCAATCCTTGCTTCCAGACCCAGGTCTGCATATCTTAAACTTGGCTGTAGAACCTGAAACAACCATGGGGCTTGGTTCCAGCTCCCCTTGGGCACAGCCAAGGGGCAGTCTTGCCCAAAAGGGACCATCCAGTGACCAGGCAGTAGCCCTCCCAGGGACCTGGTGGGAACCACACCTACCATGCACCTGGTCATAGTTCAGCTATCTGAGGATCCAACTGTGGACCCTGAAGTGTTCCTGTCCCCCCTGAACAAAGGGCTGGAGGCAGTCACATCAACACAGGGATAGGTCAGGACCCATGCCTACCCGAGCCTCTTGTAAGAAACCCTCCAACTGGATCCCAATGTGGCGCCCAGAAAGAGCCTTGTAACTTTCTAGAATCCAGCATGCCTACCTACTGAAATCAGTCTGTAAAGAGTGGAAGAGCAGCTTCCTCCTTCAAATACACAGACACCAATGTAAGGCTACTCAGTTCATAAAGAATCAAGTAAATATGACATCACCCAAGAAAACTATTAAGGCTCCGGTAACCAACCCCTGGGAAATGCATATATATGATAAAGAATTCAAAATAATCACCTAATAATCACCTTAAAGAAACCTGATGAAATCCAAGAGAATACAGATAGACATTGAAAGAAAGTCGGGAAAACAATGCATAAACAATCAATTTTTTTTTCTGATCTAGACCATTAAATTCATTTCATTCATTGTGGTTACTTTTCAACTGCTTAGACTTATTTTCAATCACATTATTGTTCACCAAATTCATCAATAAGCCAGTATTTTACATCCAGGGTTTTGGGTATTATAAGATGATAGAAAAGAGCCCCACAAGATGCATGTGTGTGGAACCTGAGTCTGATTACTTAGACAGATGTCTAGGATGTTATTGGTTTATTAGTCCAAATTTTTTAAAAATAATAAATTATTTCCAGAAAGCCTACTGTGCCAGGTGTTTATACTGTGACTGTTCTGAGTTCACTCAAAACATACCTGACAGAAATCATAAACTACAAAAAAAATGTAATTATGTGATGTGATGGGTGTGTTAACTAACCTAGTTGTGGTAAACATTTCACAATATGTAAATGTAGCAAATCATTACATGATACACCCGAAACACACAATGATATCTTAAGAAAGTGGGTCGGGGGGAAGACCTTTCACAACTTAACAATAAAAATAAAAGGTCAAAGGATTTGGAAACATAGGTCTCTAAAAAAGACATAGTAATGGCCAGTAAACTTATGACAAGATGATCAAATGATCAAGATCTTTAGTCATTATGGATGTGCAAATGGAAACCAAAATGAGATACAACTCCAGGCCCATTAGGATGGCTAAAATGAAAAAAAAAAAAATGAACAAGAAAAACCATGGATGAGATGTGAAACCCTCTTATTTTGCTGGTGGGATTGTAAAACGGTGCAGTCACTTTGAAAACAGTTTGGCTAGATGTTAAACACAATATAACCCTGTGACTTAGAAAACCCATTCCTAGGTACATACCCAAGAGAACTGAAAGTAGACATTTGCACAAAAAACCTGTGTAGAGATGCTCATAGCAGTATTATTCAGCCAAAGAGTAAAAACAACACAAATGTCCATCAACTGACAGATAACAAAATGCGGTGTACCACATACTGGGGTATTCTTTGTCTGTAAAAGAGGAATGAAGTAACGATCCAGCTACCACATGGATAAACCTCGAAAACATGCATATTGAATAAGCCAGTCACAAAAGGCCACATGTTACATGATTCCATTTATAAGAAATATGAAGAACAGCAAAACGGGTTGAGACAGAAAGTAGTGGTTGCCATAGGCTTCAGGTAGATGGGGAACAAGGAGTGACTCCTGTGAGGTACACATTTCTTCTGCGGTGGTGAGATAGTCTCACATTTGATTGTGATGATGGTTTCATGATTCTGTGACTATATTAAAAACCACTGAATTTTATACTTTAATGGTGTGAATTTTGTGGTATGTGAATTATATCTCAAGAAAGCTGTTGAGTGAGAGAGGAAGGGAGGGAGAGAGAGGGAGACATAGAGAAATAGAGAGAGAGAGAGAGAGAGGGAGGGAGGGATGGGGCAAAGGTGGGAATGGGGCACACATCAGGAGACAATGAGTACTGGGCACCTGGGTGGCTCAGTCAGTTGAGTACTGGACTCTTGGTTTCAGCTTGGGTCATGGTCTCAGGGTCATGAGATCCTGCCACAAGTCCAACTCCCCACTCAGCATGGAGTCTGCTTGATATTCTCTCTCCCTCACTCCCTCTTTGTCCCTCCTGCTTGTGCTCTTTCTAAAATAAATAAATCTTTAAAAAGGAAGAAAAAAAAAAGAAAGGAGGTTATGACAGTAGACAGTATTCCACACAAGAGATGAAGGTGGTAGGACCACAGAGGCTTAGAATGCTGAGACAGAGTCACGTAGCGGTAGAAGCAAAGATATTCTAGAGGATGAAGAAATAGGTGTCTGACAGGGTGTATTTGTGTGTTGGGGAGCAGATTCTTAGAGGTTGAGTTTTGAATATGGTGATTTTGGAGTATCTCTTACATGTCCAAGTGGAGTTAGAAGTAGGTAGTTGAAATAATGTGTATAGTTGGAGGGAAAATTCCAGGCCATAGATATTACTTTGGGAATAATTAGCACATAAATAGTGTTCGGAGCCTTGAGTTTAATTGACCTCATTAAGGGCGTGATATGGATGGAGAACAGCAGTGATCAAGGGGTCAAGACCTAGGGATCACCAACAATGACGGACTGAGGCCAGTGAGTCAATTTCATCTATCACTTTCCTAATGTTTGCCGGTTTGATGAGGAAAGTTTTACTTTTCTATTCCATTATCACTTTCTTTTTCTCTGCCCATGGATTAAAACCCATATGATTCAGGATATTTGAAAACAACGTGCTGTCTATTTCTTCTGCCAAGAGTCTATATTCTGTGGATAGATGCACCTGCCCCAATAAATAGAGCTTCCTGATCGCTCTTACTTCTCTCCGCACTCCTACCAACATGCCTGCCAGATGACAGCTTTGAAGACCATTTACCTTTCCATCCATCTCTCCCACATCCGAGACTCTTGTGTTTTGCTGGGTTATGTGATACTCAGAATTTCATCAACAGTATGTCCCTTCTGTTAGAAAAGCCCTTGTTCCACAATCGTGTGACATATTCCTGGGCAGTCACTCATTATCTACTAGATTAATTGTCAGTTATGCACATATGTCCGTGATCATGTATAATGAGGTGCTCTTCACACATTTCGTTGCTTTCTTGTTCCCCTCATCTTGAGGTGTCTGCTTCAGATCAATTCTTTATTGTGTGAAGAGTCTTTTCTCAAGCCCTCTCTTCCTATGGGGCACATGCATGTTATGCTCTAATGATTTCCTGTATGGTATTTCCTTCTTTCTGATACATGAGTTCTCTCCTGACCAGGCACAGGAGCCTCTGGTTGCAGAGTTTTATGTGTCTGTAGATGTTCGTTCATTCTTGTCTTGCTCTCAGTGTTGCCCAAGACAACCCCACACACTAGTTTCTTTTACCTTCATAAGGATTCTGTACTTTCATCCTGTGCTTATGTTGCTGCTGCTGCTGCTGTTATTATTATTATTATTATTATTATTATTATTTTGTCCTCATCATTCAGGAAGTTTACAGGATATTCCAAGTGTGTGTCTTTTCCCATCGGTACAGTGTGGAACTCAGTGAGCTCTCTCAGTCTGGAGATGCAGGTCTCTTTTCATCACGGATGAATTACCTCCTATTATTTAATTATTGCCTTTCTTCTATCTGTTCCATTTTACCTTTCTGAATGCCTTTCATTTTTATTATGGGTTCCTTGGATCTGTCATACAGTCTTTTTATTATCCTTCAAGATTTCCGTCACCAGACGTTTTTGCCCTTTATCTTTCACGATCTGAATTTGGTCTCAAGGCTGATAGTCTCTCCTTGCAATCGCCCACTTAATTGTTTAACTGGAAAGATGTCTTGTGGGCACCAATCATGTGGCGGTCTGTGCATACTACTGCTCTTGAGTTTCCACAAGTGCTCCTATTTTTCTTTTGGGTTTTCATCTCACTTCTGTAGGAGCTATAGTTCAATGAGAATCGTATGGTAGATCTGCTTTGTTGGCCTGTGGTAAGCTAAGTAATAACTCCCAAAAGTGTTCACATACTAATCTCAGGAATTTATGGATATGTGCCCCTACATGGCAAAAGGGACTTTGCCTATATGATTAAGTTAAGGATCTTGAGATGAGATTATCTTGGATTTGCTGTCTGGGCAGCTAACTCCTGATGATTAGCAATGGCCCTTTTAAGAGGAATGCTGAAGAGGTTGGTTAGAGAAAGCCAATGACAACACGAGCAGAAGGAGAGAAAGCAATGTCAAGATCCAGAAGTAGTAGAGGCAGGGTGGGGATTGAGATTTGGAGGTGTTAAGTGGCTGGCTTTGAAACTGGAGGAAGGGGCCATGAGTCAAGGAACGCAGATGACCTCGAGAAGCTGGAAAGAGCAAAGACACAGAAGCTACCCTGGAACTTCCAGAAGGAAGACAGCTCTACTGACCCCTTGATTTTGGTCCTATAAGACCCATTTCAGACTTCTGACTTTCAGAACTATACAATAGTAAGTTTGGGTTGTTTTAAGTCATTAAATTTGTGATCATTTGCTGTAGTAGCAATAGTACATGAATACAGACCCTCTCAACATGTGGCGATTTTGCTTTTCAGGGCATTGGGGTTCAGGTGTAGATTTGAGTTTACATTTAGGGACACCAGCCACAAAGGGGACAGAATGTGGTGTAGTGAGCCAGGCATCAGTCCATGTCTGGAGACATGGACTGTCTGGGACAACTGGAGGAAGCTCCTTTGTATCTGGCTTCTGTACACATTCAGCTTCAAGAGAAAAGAGTAATCGCTCCATGGGTTCTAATCTAATTCATTCTTTTGATAATAAGACAGACTCAACATACTATCGGGGGCTAATGCTGGTCTTCCCCAGGGGATTTTGAAAGTTTCCGCTTTATAAGCAAGTCAAAGAATGTGCCAATTATCAGGCCTTACCCTACATGTCTGATTTAGTCTCTCCTGTGGTTTCTTAATCCTCAGGGAATGAAGCCACATACCAGTTTTCTCTTGGGATCCAAAAAATACTCCAGACCTGATTTCATTTAGTGGTGCATTACTTCTAGTAGGTCAGGAGAAATGAACCACTTGGAATTAGGATTGGAGGAGAAGTAGTATTTGTTTTAGATAGTGAAATAAATTACAATATTATGTAATGACAAAAATATTAAAGCCGGGAAATAATGAACGTGAAGAGAAATTCAGATCAACTGAATCAAGTAGAAATCCAGAAAAGATAAATTTCATTTAGAGTGTTTAAGTGACCTGCAAATCACTGAGAAAATTCTAGGAAAAAATATATGCATGATATCCATACTGACACTAAGTCTCATAATAACCAAATATTTAAATGAAGAACAATGAACCTACAAAATTAATAGTAGAAAATTGGGAGGATCATATAGAATGCTAGAATAGAGAGAACCTTTCTAAGTGGGATACGATGTTTAAAAATCATAAGTGAAAATAATAAATTGGACTATATTTTTTAACAAAAAAATTCATATGGCAAAGAAGTCACCATAATCCCAGTTGAATATATAAACAGTTTCTACATATCACTAAGAAAAAACAACAGCCCATCTGGAAAAAAATGGGAATGAATATGAAAATATCAGTTTCAGCCCTACAAATGGACTTTAAAAGATGCAAATGATTGAACAGACTCTAATAAATTAATATCAAATTATAATGAATATTTTTACCTATGAGATTGTCAAAGATTAAAAAGTTTGCTAACACCTGTTTTGGCCAACGTGCATTGCCTTCTGATTCTCAGATTTCCAATGGACAACTAAATGTGAGATAATAACAGATAGTAAACTAAGATTATTCATCTTTGTATTTTTTTTAAAGATTTTATTTATTTATTTGAGAGAGAGAAAGAGCAGAAGCAGAGGGAGCAGCAGACATGGATGTAGATGTAGGCATAGAGATAGATGTAGAAATAGATGTAGAGGTAGACATAGACGTAGACATAGACGTAGACACAGAGGTAGACGTAGAGGTAGATGTTGCGATAGATGTAGAGGTAGAAGGAGGCTCCCTGCTGAGCCTGACATAGGGCTCCATCCCAGGACACTGGGATCACAACCTGAGCCAAAGGCAGACACTTAACTGACTAAGGTACTCAGGTGTCCCTCATCCTTGTATTTCTAATGTTCAAGCCATTCTCTAACAAAATACAAAATCAATTTATACCTTAAAAAATTTATAAACTTGGCTTAAAAATCATGTTGCTGAGAATGCGTATTATATTTTATTGACTAAGGGTGGAACTATTCTAATACATTTATACAAAATTAATAAATAACTGAAAGTAGAGCTCCGCCAGTTAAAACTCTCCGTCAAAAATATAGTTAATTATACCAGCTACTCTGGAACATTCTAGCTAAGCAAGACATTATCATAACTATCCTTTGGTCTTTAAGAAATATATCAGATCACCTCAATGCAAAATACATTTTTTGTATTGTTCATTATTTTGATTTAAAGAGATTTTTTTTTCCTGAAGTGTAAAGATTTTCTTCTACTAGGAGTATGTTTTCAAAATTGTATATACTAGTCACAATGATCAGCAATGTACAATTAACAAGTCACATAGCACACTATTAAGAAATTTATTGACAACGCTGATTATGTACTTACTTGAAGAAAATCTCTTTTCATGATCATCATTGAAATTCCAACAAATTGCTCCAGTAAATTATATCTGAAATTCACAAATATTAAAAATTTTTATATATTGCTATGTTATATAACAGAGTTTGTATTTGCATTGCTGTGCATTAATATGTATATAAGCCTTGTTGCAACATAATTTTTTGAGATGTACATATATAAAATAATTAAGTAAGATCTTAGATTCTTGCCCATACAGGAATGAGGAATGTCAAGAATTTATATATATACACATATAACTTATATATATAATTTAAATTTAATATAATATAAATACAACTTTATATTTATTTTTATGTATATATAAAAGAGATCTTACTTTTCATATAATCTTCTCTGCTATGGACATAAGTTTCAATTAAAACTGTGAATGTTATTTTACAAAAATACAATATGCTCAGATTGTGGATTTTATTAATTTTCATACACTTATAAAATATCCATGTGATGTAAAAGTCCAGTCTTGGATTGTTTAAAAACACATACATTTCTTTCTCAAAATTATCGAGATAATCTTCAGATAAAATTAAAAATCATTTAAAAAAATAGACTATATTTTCTCTTTCCTGTAATTCACTGAAAGTAAACATAACCATAGTGACACAAAAGTGTATATTGTATGGTAGATACGCTCCCGGTTAGAAAAGAGAGTGAGAGGATATCTGGTATATTATGATCTCTTTCAAATATTCTGTCAGTAACAGAAAATGAATGAATCTATTGTGTTAACACATATTCTTTGGATAGGCAAACACTTGCATTAAATGCAAAGCACTTCTGTCATTGATATGCTTACCATTTTCTCCTAAATGACCTTGAAGCTTAATGAAATTCACATGAAAGATTTTACTGTGCGTGTTAAAAGAAAGCAGTTAAAAAGATTCAGATAGCTTTATAAAATTGAGTCTCATTTTGTTAAAAAAAAGTGCTCTGTTGTCATCTGTTGAGAAAGTAAACTGCTCCAACTCAAAGTAGTTTACAAGCAACTTTCACGGTCTTTGTTGTTACGTGGCAGTGTCTGCTAGATTGACAAGTGGTGCAGTGGTCTTTGAGGACTGATTTCTAAGGATATGAAGAGCGTGAACGTCATTCTTCTTAAATACCTTCTTAAATACAAGCTTCAAAACAAAGTCAACCATTGATCCAATCATTTAAAAAAAGAAGGTCTCAGTGTTTGACAATGGAAAACACTACAAAGAAGAAAACTTTCATTAATCTAGTTTATTGTTTTCATTTGACTAAAGTAGAGGTACAGAGTTATAGAACAATGAGAGATCTGTATGCTCTGTTCAGCAGGTAAGTCTACATATAGTCACTAGTGGTTCAGATAAAAGGAATCTTTAGAGAGCCATATGCTGATATTTAGAAAGAAATCTATTAAATCTATTAACATCTCAAACTTTCCATGAGCTTTCAGAACATTTGCAGACTCTTGATTTGTGATTTCCCTACATAACATGAAAATATGATTTCTTAGGGTTAGAAAAAGCTGTAGGCACAATAGCATACGCAAAATAGTTTTTTTTACAGACTTTGCTCTCTGCCCCCTGGGGCATCTCCTCCTGGGGCAACTCCCCTGGGATACCCCTGGGGTACCGTTTCTAGTTGTGATTCCCAACAAGAAAAAAGACATTTTATAGCTAATAAGAATAATCAGATTTGTACAGAAACAGAAAGAAAGAAAGAAAGCTGCAAATGTAGACCTGGATTTTATATTTTATCCTATTCTGAAAATAGAGAAGACCTAAATAAAGACGATTGTGAACTAACAATAATCGGGTGCTATTTATTTCAAAATGCAGAACTCTTCCTATAGAATCTTTTTTACATGATTTATTTACTTGTGCTAACAGAGGTGTTTGAACCCATAAGACTTTCTAGGTTTCACAGTGCATAATGTAGAAAATGCGCACAGTAATACTGTGCAGAGCCATATTGGAGCTTCAAGCAAAGAAAACTTAGTGATACCGACCTGTCTGTATTTTAATTTTGGGCATTTTGTTCATTATGGTTTTGAATTAGTTATCATTTAAAAATATATATGATATTTAAAAAATAGATAAATTGGACTACATCAAAATTAAACCTTTTATGCATCTAAGCACACTGAGTGAAAAGACAACCCACAGAATGGGAGAAAATTTTGCAATCATATGTCTGTTAGGGGGTTAATATCCAGAATATATAAAGAACTCCTACAATGAAAGAAAAATGAAACAAACAACCCAATTTTTAAAATAGGCAAAGACATTTCTTCAAAGAAGTTATACAAATGATCATAAATGCATGAAAAGTTGCTCAACATCAGTAATCTTTAGGAAAATGCAAATCAAAATCACAATGATATATGATTTCACAACCGTTAGGATATTATTTTTAAAAAAAGAAAGGAAAGAAGGAAGGAAGGAAGGAAGGAAAGGAGGAAAACAGAATGTGTTGAACAGGATGTGGATAAATTGGAACTCACACACCGCAAGTAGAAATGCAAAATGAGGGGCCCCTGGGTGGCTCAGTGGGCTAAAGCCTCTGCCTTCTGCTCAGGTCATGATCCCAGGTCCTGGGATTGAGGCCCGCATGGGGCTGTCTGCTCGACAGGGAGCCTGCTTCCCCCTCTCTCTCTGCCTGCCTCTCTGCCTATTTGTGACCTCTGTCTGTCAAATAAGTAAATAAAATCTTTAAAAAAAAAGAAAGAGAGAAAGAAAGAAATGCAAAATGACTCACTTGCTGTGGAAAATAGGATGACATTTCCTTAAAAAAAAATTGAACGTAGAATTACTGTAAGTAACTCCATCTCTAGGTCTATACCCTCAAAAATCTAAAGCAGGGACTTGAACTGATATTTGTACATCCATGTCCACAGAAGTCTTATTCACAAAGGCCAAAAGGTGGAAGCAAACCAATATCCACTGAGGGATGAATGGATAAAGGAAATGAGATCTATTCATACAACAGAATATTATTCAGCATTAAAAAGGAAGGAAATTCCAACACATGCTACAACATGGGTGAACAATGAAGACGTTCTGCTAAGAGAAATAAGCCAGTCATGGAAGGAGAAATAATGTATGATTCCACTTCTATGAATTTTCTAGAATAGTCACATTCATAGGGACAGAGTGCCATCGTGGTTGTCAGTGGCCAAGGAGCAAGGGGACAAGAAAATCATTGTTTAGTGGGTATAATTTTGGAAGATTAAAAAAGTTCTGGAGATGAATGGTGTTGATAGTTGCACAACGATGTGAATGTACCTCATTCCCCTGAACAGCACACTTAAAATCATTTAAATGATATCTTATGTATATTTTACTACAACTTCAAAATATAGCATTTAAATATGATTTAAGTCAAGTGTTGGGGTTTTCCCTTGCTGCATCACACTCTAAGTGTGCACCTAAGAGGAGAGTTTCACTGGACTCACTCTCCTGGCCCCGCACAGGGTTATCTCAGTGGTTGTTTTCTTCATAGGGTATAAAATAAACATTCCTTACCTGTTTCCTTTTCCCCTAAACTTCTTGTGTGTTCTCTTGTAGGACAGGTTAAAGTGGATTTCAGTTACTGGTTGAAAAGTCTACGGTGTTCTGGGGTAACATGGAACCACTGTGATAGTCCCATTCTCTATTATATTTTGAATTCTCTCCTCCCCTCTCATTCACAGCTGTCAAAATTTTAGTCTTAAAGATGATTTTAGTAGGACTATTTGGAATATTTAGAAGTCATATTTGGAAAAGATACACCAAAAAGTTCTGAGAAATTTCACCTTTTGAAAAGATATTGGTTGGTTCTTGGCACGATTAATATTAGTCTGTTGGATCCCTCTATCACTGAAGGAGAACATATTGAGATGGGCTCTATTTTTTGGTAAAAACAAAACCAAAATATATCATTACATACAAGGAAAGTAATGTTTAAGTAACCTTTTTGATACATATAGTATTTCAAGTACTTTCGTGGAGCTCCCTATCAAAAAGAAAAATTATTTTCAAAGTATATAGATCCCTTCTTTTATGTTAAACATTCATGAAGGGATCAATTTGTAAATCGTTTTTGAGTGTACAGTACCTTTTAGGTGTCTTCCACGAAAACAAACAAACAAACAAAAAACCCCAAACCTCTAACTCCCTGAATTGTAAAACCAAGAATAGCATAAATGCTTAAAACTTCTAATTTTCACTTCTATTTAATGCTAAGTTATCCCCAAATATAACATTTACAAAAAATCAGATTATAAAATGCAGATTTAAAGACCTGTGGAAATTTAGAGCATAAAGTTTCTCTTCTCACTGGGGGAGTCTTTACATAGACCATTTACATATGTTTGAAAGTGAATCTTTTGCACTGTAAGCTCATCTTAACTGCCTATTTTTCTACTGTCCTCTCTCAAAATTTCTGATCTTAACAGATACTTTTCATAAGGTATCATGTTCACAGACCCTTCTGAAATCAGAAGGTTCATATTCATTTTTACTTTTTTGATAAGTGCTGTGGTAATATAATTGTTATCTCATAATAAATCATTGTGTTTTACATATTTCATTTAAATTAGTCTATTATTCCTTACTCATATACTCTGTATTAACAGTAAAATGAATTTTCCCCAAGCCATTCCCAGCTTTGTACAGAATACACTAAAACTAACTTAGAACATCGTTGAACATTTTTATTAATATGAAAAAAAAAATCAAAGCATAAACAGGGAAAATATCCCTCAAGATTGACCAAGAATAAGTGCTGATTCATTTGGAATGTCAAAATGCTACAAATTTTATGTTCTTTAGGATTCTCTATTTCGTTTTTGTTAATTCTTTTTAAAACTGGACTCCCCTCAAAATAAAAGTTTCAATGAAATGAAATACCTTATTTTTGAAGATATGGTAGGATTTTGAAAAAAAATCAGGGTTTTGCATAATAATGATGTATACAGGATTAAAAGAAGTCTTTTGCCTTTTTTTTTTTTTTAATCCTCCTATGTCCCAATTGTACAGCACTCCGCTGCCCAGACTAAGGCCTTTCTGAATTGTATCTTTTTTCCTTTCATGTAGTCACTTAATAAGTATGTACTCGGTTGTGACTGGCACCCTGCTGAGAGCTGAAGATACATTCCTCTCCTGGAATATAGAGTCCAGAGTCAGAGAAAATGTGTCCATTAAATATCTCAGGTGTATGAACTGCCACGTTGTCCTGTATACTCTGCTGGAGAAGTAAAGGGACTCAGGACAAATAAAGGACATCCAGAATCAGTCGAGGAAGTATCTGTCACCTGTAGCATATGTCTTTGTGTGGAGCTGAACAATGGGTAAGAATTACCTTAGGTGAGTGGCTGGAGAAATTGGGTGTGCTCCAAGCAGAGGAAACAGCATTGACAATGGTCCTGAGGAGGAAGGAAGAAACTCAGTGAGAATCAAAGGAGGCTAACTTGTGAGATAGGAAGGAAGGATGGAGAAGATTAGTGAGGATGAGGCTAGTGTCTGGACACCTTGACTTTAGGGACAACTATAATTCACAAGCTCATATCCACAGGATTAAGCACAGTCACACTTGGCACACAGAGGAAGAGAAAAGGCACTGGCGTATCTGACAAATTAAGTTTCTCAATACCCAGAATTTCTATAACCTTAAATTTGCTAACAGTGAATCCACTGCTCTTCTTTGTCCCCATGTGAGATATAACTGCAGGACTTATCCAAAGACTCCCTGATCTTTGCCCCAAGGTCATCCTGAGTATAGCGATTAAAGATGCCAGAAGTAGGAAAAATGGCTGAGACTGGGGGTGCTGGTGGAAACGTGAGGAAGAGAATAGTTCCTTTTCAACTTTGACAAGTGAGGAGAGCATAGGAAATGTAAACCTGGATAGTTGGATAGAGCATCTTCTTTGCAATGTGCAAATAGGTGTCAAAGATGAGTTTATTATTTTAGACTTGAAAATTAACAATAATTATAAATGCTGGAGAATTTGAAAAGTGAGAGGTGCAGCACACTAAATATTAATAATGCATTCTTAAGTGATTTTTGGTAGTCATTTGAAACATGCAAATACTTTAGTATTAGTCCTGAGTACTCAAAAAAAAGAAATCACAGTGTTTATGTATTTTTTACCACAAAATAATCTTTTTCACACTTGAGCCTGAGATTGTATATCTGTAACCTAGGTGATCACATATTACAGTGAGTCAGACTAGATGTTGATAATGTGTATACGTTCATATATACATGTTCACACACACACACACACACACACACACACTCACAGATTATTGGTTGCAAATTACAAGTAGGGGGATTCTGGAAAAGGGGTGTTGCTGATTGACTTGCTAATGCACAGTCACAAATTAAAAAAAGAACAAACTGGACTAGTATTTTCTCATCAAACAAAGTTATGACTCAGTTTACCTCTTATGAAAAGAGAAAAGTGGGCATCTTGATTGTGGAAGTGGGTTATTGGACTGTTTTCACTCCCTTGTTCGATGTAATATAATCGGTGATGACACAAGCAACCCATGGTCTAAGCAAACCTCCATAAATTCAGGATCTTCAGCAGAAACAAGAAGAACAAGTTTTCTGAGGATTGCTGTTGATGGTCTGTCAGAAACAAAGGGATTCTGATCATTTTCATTCTCCCCGTTCCCCACCTGCTTCTTCCTATGCAGTCCCTGACCACCTCACTAGCTTCCTTCCCTCCTTGCTGGGTCTTTCAGCTCCTTTCTCCCTTCCGTACTTTCCTTCCCCCCCACCCCATTTCCTTGCTTACAATAAGAAATTGAAGAACATTTTAAAAGAAATGTAACCAATCCAAGAGTTATATATTTTTTATATTCAATATATAACAATGGATTTTTTTTAGTATTTCTCAAAATACTCTTAAAACATTTTTAATCTCTATGTAACACTTACTATTCTATTCCCTCTGATTCAGTGATCCTTAACAAATAAAAAGGTTACCCACTCCTATGTTTTTGTAATTTGAATTCACCCCACATATATATATTTTTTTACATTCTATGAATCATGCCTTATGCTCTGGGTACAAACATTAATACAATCTTTGAAACAGATGAATTTCATATAAAATAGACATTTTACAATTCAGTAATTTACTGTGATGATTAATTTCGATTCCTGGTTTCTTTGCTCCATCCAATATCTTGGACTATGATATTTGATGAATCTAGCGTCAAGATCTTTCTTGCCACCAAATGTGGGTTGTTCCCATGATAGTGAACACGGCCATCATAGTATAGCCAGCAGCTCGCAGTGAACATTTGGACATCAGAGAGAAGCATACTGGGAGCAAGTCTATGTAGAAAGGGTAAGGAGAGGGGATACCTGGGAACGACTGAATTTCCTGGACAAAACTTTGAAAAATGATACCATTCTAATTGTTGTTCAGATAATGGTTTTTAAAAAAAAAAAGATATATGCAGAAAAAGTTGTATGCAAAACTCCATTTAAGTATCAATGTAGGATAAGTGTTCCCTATATCTGAAGCTGGCTATCTCTGGAGCAGGGGAGAATTCTGGAGAAATACCAATGCTTGCAAAGTCCTAGGTTTAAAATTATATGTTGTCCTTTCAGGATGTGAGTAAAAATCTTAACTACCTTACTGGCACAGATGCCATCAGAAACCCACACATGCTCATGACCACCACTCAGCTGATCAGTGAGCCATTTTCCTGCTTTGGGGAGATGATCTCAAGATTGTTCCATTCAGTAGGAGGGTCTTAAATTCAACTACCAGTGGCCCTTTTTCTCAGTAGTAGGATGAGGCTTCCTGAACAAGGGAAGTTAGATATATATATATTGAGACTTTTCTTTTGTACTCTTTGAAATGGCAAGTGCACATTACAGATGGAGCAAGAGAACAACATCATGCTGAAAAGATGAGTAGGGTTGTTTTTTTTTCAGTGTTTCCCATTTCAGAACCTCACCTGTGCCTTGCCCCTTGGGGGGCTTACTCCAGATGTCCATGAAAATGTAAAGTAGATATGTAAAATGTCAGCTCTTTCGGGGTACTTTTACACATAACAGGGAATTTCTAAGAAAAGATCTAAAACATTAAGGAATGGGTATCTTATATAGACATTCCAGAGTAACTGGACGATATTCTTGGCCAGAAAAGAAAGCAAAAAAAAAAAAAAAAAAAAGAAAGAAAAAAAAAAAAAAGATAAACAAAAAAAAAAAAAGAAAAACCCCCATTTTCACAGTGTTTTATATCTGGAGTTAAAAAAAAAAAAAAAAAAAAAAAAAGCCAGAGACTGTGGAGGACACATCGCTAAAGAGAGGAACCTTGTCTCAGAATCCCAAGTGGTGAGATTTACATTCTAGCCTTTGGGATAAAGCTTAGTTTACAGGCTGCGTTTATTTATCTAGCTCTATGCCAGAATTATTTTCTTTTGATTTTTTTCCCCCTTTTCCATGACTGAACTCATGAACCCTTTAAAAATAAAAATAAAAATAAAAATAAAAATAAAACAAACAAAAAGGTTTACCTAATGGGAAGCCTGGAAGGGGTTTGCGTTGGAGAGGCTTCTCCGAAGTAGGGTCGGGAAGATGCCAGTGGCAGAGCGATTTCATTGAATCAGAAATGGGCTCTTTCCAGCCCAGCTCTCAGGTTGAATGGGGTGAGGGAGGGCGGCCGGCTTTAAGGTCATCTCTCCTGCAGGTTTGGGAACCAGGTAGACTGTCCCCGAGAGACGGTGGCACCAGCGGTCAGTTGACGCTTGAGAGCTCATTTTGGGGCGAACGGTAGCAGCAAAGACCCTGGCGCTCCGCAGCTTGTGGGCGGATTTGGAGCACGTAGGATTCCCCCCTGCGCCCGGAGGCTGTGGTCTGGAGACACCTACTTCATTTCCTACAAGGGCTAAGCCCGCCCGGGCGCGGCGCTCGGTGCTGCACCGGGGTGGACTGCACCTTTCCGGAGCGCCCGGGAGAGGACGGGTGGGGAGCGGGGGAAGCCCAACTGCGTAGCACTTCAACCACCATTTAAAAAAGAAGAAGAAGAAAAAAAAAACAAACCCAAAAAGCAAACTCGCGTCTCCCCTGGCTAAGCGGTGGCGGTGCGCATCGGAGCGTCCCGGAGGGGCGAGGGCAGCGAGCAGGGAGGGCCGGGAAGGGAGTGAGCCTTCCGGCCTTCGGGGCGCAGGAAGCCGCCGGGGCGCGGAGCGCAGAGGCAGCCGCCCCTCGCCCAGTGCCGCGGCCCGGCGGGGAGGTCGCCGCGCAGGATTCGGCCGCTTCTCCCTCGCTGCAGCCCATAGGCTGCGCGCCGCACAGGCCCCGGGGCCGGAGCGTCCAGTCCTCGCCTCCACTGCCTCTCGTTCCCCTTCACCAAGCCCTGCAGGCCGCCCTGGCGTCCCCTCCCGCCCCGGCCCCGCCCGGCTCCGGGGTCCCTCCGCCGAGGCTCCCCGCGCCCCCGCCGGGCGCGCACCCACCCGCGGCCGCCGCAGCCTCCGCCAGCCGCGCGCAGCCCCGCCACGCTGCAGCTGGAGCGCCAGCGGCCGGCCACGCAGATTGGGGGAGGAGAAGCAGGGGAGGGGAGGGCGGGAGGCGCGCGGAGGAGGACGGAGCGAGGAGGAGGAAATAAATAAATAAAACAATAACCTCCGCGCCAATAAGAGCGAGGGAGAGAGAAAGACGCGGCCAGAGAGCCACCGGTGCCTGTTCGCTCGCCGCTGAGAGGTTCTCCTTGCGCGCGCGTGTGTGTGCGTGAGTGTGTATTTGCTGGGACTGGAGCTGGAAAGTTCAAACTAAACGTGTTGCTGTCGCCGGCTGCCGAGGCCGCGGACAACGCTGCCCAACTTCTCTGGGCCAAGTGACTGGCGTTGTCCAGCGCCCTTGGCGCGGCGGCGGCCCCTCGGCCCTGCGCCCGGGCGCGGCGGCGGCGGCGGCGGCGGCGGCTCCGCGCACCCCGGGAGGGAGCCCGCGGCCGGGGCTGGACGCTCGGGCCGCCACCTCCAGCGACGCTCGCTCCTCAGCCTCCGCGCCTGGCGACCGCAGAAAGGTACGTGGCACTTTCATGCACGGCTTCCACCCGAACACTCCCCGCGCGTATTTCTGGCCGCCTGGCTTCTTCCCTTTCCAGGAGTGGTCATCCTCTGTCAAACTTTACCTCCCACCACGCACTTGCCCGTGGCGGTGGCAGCCGCTCTAGCCGGCAGCGTGGGCACCGCTTGCCGGAGGGAACCGAGCGGGGGGTCGGGGGGAGGATCCGCGGCTAGCGGTGGTTCCCATCTGGCTTAAAACCGCGTTTCCGAGTAAGTCGCAGGTCTTACCTTCCGGGGGTGCCCTTTATTATGATGTTCCCTGTGATGCTGGTAATGGTTTTCCTTGGCCTTTCTGCACGGAAGGCCGTACAAGTTTGCAGAAAAAGGTAGATGTAAAGCAAGGGAAGTTTGCAGCCACTCGCCTCCGAGAGAGGAGTAACCCTTTCTTTGCAGCAGCAGCCTCGGTGTTGAACGGCGGCGGCGGCGGCGGCGGCGGCGGGGACAGCGGCCTGGCCGGTGGCGGCCACTGCATATTGTCCCGTCGGTGACTAGGAGCAGGAGGGAAAGTGCGGCTGCCTGGTCCGAGAGCGCGGCACTGGAGTTGCCCGCAAAGATGCTGCGGAGGAAAAAGCTAAGGGCTCCTAATCGCTTGGTAAATCATGTCTGGAGAGGCATTCCTTCCTTTTGTGGTATTTCTGTGCTTAACTGGTAGAAGTGCTTTTAAAAATCTTCTTAAAACTTTTGTGCATAGAATTTTCGGATGTAGTTTGGGTGAACGACTCTAGGACCTCTAGGATTCGTGTCACATTCCGTACGGTTGGAGCAGTGCACAGACCTGCAGCGGAGAGCCTAGTTCCTTCTTGTTTGTATTCGATCAACTACTGGGAAGCGTATCTTCTCTGCCTTCGTATTTTAGGGACGATTGTGCATTCTTATTAATTTATTATTATAATTAGTCATTATTATTTTCCAGTGAAGTGAGAACTCTAAGTGGAACAAGAATTAAAAAGTCACAGTAAGTTTCTCAAGCAATGTGCTTGAGCCTTTTGAAGCCACCTGCTGAATTAGTTCATATTACTTTTTAGAGGTTGCCACTTGGTGCAGGAGATGTAGGCATATCCAGCAGATGGAGCAGTGGAAAACTGTACTCGAACCTATCTAGCACTCATTTATCCCGATTCAATCACGATGATATAAAAAAAAAAAAGTATATGGAGCTCATTTTAGGAGCGACACTGGATTTTTTGTCCTATTTAAAAAAAGAATCATGCCAGCTGAAATACAGTGGGAATCTATTTGTAGAAACCTCAATTCTTTAAGCTTTTTTTCTTCCATAAAGCTCTTCTTAAAAATAGTTTCTTGTACAGATGAGAGTATAAAATGATTAATTTATGTCAGAAATGTCAATTGGAAACTGCATTCTGCCATAATAAAAGTCTATTGTGTTTATAATTTAAAAGATTACATAAACTTGTATTTAAAAGTGAGTAAACATCAATTTGAATACTTCAGAGTAATTTGAATGAAACTGGGTTTGTGTTTTACCAAGAAGATAGGGAGATACAGTTATTTCTTGGAGTAGTCTACTATAGCTGAAATCGAATGGGAAAAGTTGATAAAACTTTTTAGTAATTCTGATGAATTGTTCATTGTCTTTCCCAGTAATGAATGGGGTGAATTTTGGAATTGCTCTTACCTGAGCACATTAGGCATACATTCAGGTAAAAAGGTAAAAATCTTCAGAAGCTACCTGTATCTCTACATTGGTAATTATGGCAACAATAGCGATGTGGAGAGATAATCTGCCTTTTCATATAAAGTTAAAAACTTAACAGTCAGAGATCTGACAATGTAACTTTCAAGCAAAGAGAGAAAAATAGGCTGCCCGTTTTACAGACAGAGCAGCAAAGGCTTACCTAAATTCAGTTTTTAGTTGCACTGTTTCGGAAAAGAGCTGGTTCTTGAATTTATTCTGCCCATGTTCAGTCTCTGCTCTTTCACTCTGATTTGCTGTAGGTTTTATTGTGGGGTAGAACTATGCTTAACTAGTCTGGAAGAATCCATTTAGGTCTTATTTTAATATCATTGTATAGCAATTTAAAATGGCAACTATATATCAAACATTTTAAGGGACTTTGAGACAGGCAGGATGCTTTTGCAAAGGGTAGTACCAGGAATCATTCTAACAAAACATGCTTTCTGTTGAGTGTGCATGTTTATGACATATATGTTATGATTGTCTCAATCATCAGGTCATGTCTTTAGGAAAGTACTTAATTGTGCATTCTAAAACTGCATTTCCTTTATATTCATATAATACTAAGGAAGGCTTGGAACTCTCCATGTTGTAAAATAATATAATTATCTTTGTGAAGGAACGGATTTTTATCCTGCCTGTTGCCACAGAGATTAAATTACTGGGGGTTTTAAAAATGTCACATTCCATACCCCTTCACACATGCAAAACCAAAAGGATTTCACTGTAAAATGCTGAAAGTTTGAGGTCGTGCTTCAATGTTCAAAAATATAAGAAATAGATATTTACTAATTCCTTCTTCTTGTTAAACATATTAAATTCTTTTTGCATGATAACATTGATAATTTAAAGTCAGCTTGAAACAACAATGTTAATTTAGTAAAATAGGTTAGAAGTAAGTATAGTGTGGTCATTGCTTACATGATACATACATTTCCAAAGAAAACCAAATGTATTTGTTTCTTCCTGTAAACTCAATCTCTCTATGTATTCATATCTATAAATTCATATGCAGATAGTTCTTTATATTCAGGTATAGATAAATTGAATTTTGGAACTTTAAAAAAGTACTCAAGTCCCTCTGCATACATTAGTGAGCTTTCTCAGTTAAGTTTACTGGCCAGCAGGATTATGTAACACACTCCCGAAGTTGAGTTCAAGGGGGGAAGCACTGGCTAGGTAGATAGGATTCGGACTCTTGGTAATGACAGTGGTAGTGTGCTATATTGGTGGATTTGGGGAAATATTTAATCATTAACTTTTTGATTCTTATTTTAAAAGCTATGGGGTCAAAATTCTGTTCTTTAAAAGAATCTACTAAATAGTGTGTCTATTTTTAACCTAAGCTTTAGGGTAATAGTTGAAGGTTGGCAACCACCAAGTGTTTGTACTGGTTGTTACAGTATTTTCATCCACGTGTTGTATTATTCATACCTTCATTCCATTTCTTCAGGACTTATTTTGTTGTAGTTCTACGAGGCGCTGTTCTTCCAACAGTATAAAATATAGCAATTAGGTTTCACCTTAAATGTAGTTTAACTAAATTAAGCTTTCAAAAACATATAGAGGGATTGAGAGTTTATGAAGAAGCTGTGAGTATTGGTTTTTTTTTTTTCTCCATTAAATTATCCTCTAAGAGAGAGAATAGGTTTCTCAGTCGGTGGAGATCAAATGCAAGATGAAACCTTTTTATCCTTTAATTTCTGTGTTGTCACTAGCCCGTTTGACTTCACCTGTAATGTAAAGTATGATTGAATATGACTTCCACTTTTAATTTCTAGAAAATGCATATATATTTGAAGCTAGGTTTTCTGGGGGGCACCATTAGTTCTAAATGAGAAGAGTTTTAAGCAAGACTCCAAGAAAACAATTCTAATATAAGAAAAAAGAATGACTCTGAATAAGCACAGAAGCTACAAATTTATCTTGAAATACAAGTCTGAGCAGAAATGATGAGGATCTCAAAATATATTTGGAATGATATTTCCAACTTTGACTCTGACTCTAATTTAATGGCGTTAATGATGTATTAGATGAATATACCTTTATATTTAAGGAGCTTATAATATTGATATTTGAGGATAGATTTTGTTTCATTGGTTATCCAAAAGTTTTTTTTTTACTTTAGATGATTTCCTCTATCTGATTGCGTAGGGCATTCATTACTAGTTCTCCCATATGGCTTTAGAGATATTTGGTCATAGAAATACGTTTGGGTAAGCCACCCTACTCTTCACTCATCTACCATAATATTTGAGATTAATCTCTTAAGTGTAGCATATTATATCGATTATTTATAATGTTATTTAAAGGTTAAAACTGTTGGATAAGACAAATGCAGGTGTTTCTTTGTAATGGTGGAAAACTGTCTCCCACATTTTTATAGGACTTCTATTTAGAAATTTTAATGAAACAGTTGGATGGGCCAAAAATTAGTATCAAATCAGTGAAAAATTAGAGCTTTAGCAGAATCACTTATAAATTATTATAATAAGCTATCTTTCTAGTTATTTTTTTCAAGAGGTAGGAGATTTAAAGGGATGGAGAGAGGCATAATTAGAATATAGAGAGCATAATCATGAAAAAATTCACTACCTGATATTATTAGAAGAAAACAGGGGCCTAGTATTTATATTTTGATAGAATATATATTAGGATAACTTTATGATTTTGATTGCTTTACAGTGCCCCCATGCTCAAAATGATTTTTTTCTTCTTTCTAATATGAATATTTTAAAGGTTTTGAAATATTTGATCAATTCCAGAACTTTGTCCAAAACTAAAGGCAACTCTAATATACTTTTAACACAAAGACTGAGAATTATTACTTCTTTGCTAGTAATTTTAATCAAAATATAAATCGTATTGCAGCTCTGTTCAACTTTCTGTATTTAGTAACATACAAGGTGTTTAGGAATCGGCTGGTCTTTTACTGGACTTTTGTAATAAATATTGATTATCGTTATTTTAGGACAGTGATCTTTGATGCTGAGGTCAGGTTTAGAACATTCTCATGCAAAACAGACAATCTGAAAAAAAATGTTCTGAGGCTATAGAACTCATTTAACTGGTTCCCCCAGTCAGGTGGGCATGGAAGAATGGAAAACCTGCATTCCCTAGTCTCAGTTACATGAGGTGGGAGCAAGGTAAGTGAGGACACCCGTTTCCAACCAGAGCTGTTTGCTTCGCAGGCTCCAGAACAAGTTTGTTAAATAAACTTGATTTTTACATTTTTTAAACCGAGGTATATTTAATGAGAACTAATTATGGTTACAAATATCAATTCATCAGTAGAGTGTATCAATACTTAATATTTTTGTGTTATAGTCCAATCAGTTTTTCATTAAGTGTTAATTAAAGCAAAATGTATTCACATTACTTTTTAAAAATGGAAAGTATTTTGGCAGTTACATGTTATATCAGCATGGACTGGTTTTGGATAGTTATATACTGAAACTAAGTGGAAGTTGTTAATGGAGTTTTCGGGGATTAGTTCTATTATTTGGAAGATAAATATTTCTAGGTTTAAGCTGTGATTATATACAGAATTAACATCAGCATAAACAAGCACACCTATATTTCAGCAAATATGACAACTAGAAATGACAAATGGGTCTCTGTGTTTGTGTGTGTATGTGTTTTAATTTTCTGTGTTAATTAGTATGTACTATCAGTAGAATAGGATATCCTGAAAGCATAATGGTATCCTATTGAACATACATTTTAAAAGTTAAGTGGTTATATTACTGAAAAATAAATATGTCAATTTACTTTCTGTTCCTTAGCTTTTTTCCCAAAGAGTATTTACCTAAATTTAGAGAGTATCCATAAGCTTGATAAAAAGTATTTAAAGGATAAGTATCAAATTAAATGCTTTATAAATATTAGGCTCTTCCTATCTTAGTTCTGTTCTAGCATCAAATTAAAAATAAAATAGAACAGTACATATATATGTATTATATACATATATATTTTCATTTAAATAGGTACGTGACGATCCAACAGCATAACAGGATACTATTTGTTTTGTGATAGGATGTATTGTAATTTCTTTTCTGCCTGTCTTTCTTATACATTTGTTATTTTATTTTAATATCATGTGGTATATAGAGATTTCTTACCCAAAGTCATTTTGTTCTATGTTCAAATCACATACAATAAAATACTTTGCATTCTTATGTGTGATACATGTAGATATTGAGTTTCAAAATACAAAAATTACATTTTGTATGTATCATTATTTATACTGACGGTCTTTGCTAAAAGATCTAAGAACTGTTTATCACTGTGAAGTTCCGTATTCATATATTTCACAATACTTTTACATACAAGTCAATGTTTTGCTTATTAAATTGAAAGCATAGTTGATAATATTTTAGCTATTGCCAACTTCATTTTACTTTGACTCAAAAATACATTAAAAGTATTAACATCCTTAAAATATATTTTTTCTAAAGTAAATTGTATAAATCTAATTTGCTACTCATTTCTTCAAAATTGTATTGGTAGCTATGGGCTCAAACTATAAGTTTATTAATTTTAATGTAATTATGGTCCAGTGATATTTCTTTTCTGCCTATAGTCTGCATCTTTTAGAAATCTAGTAATAATTTTTAAATAAAATATTGTCCCTTATTAATAAGCTTATGAGACATATTACACTTTTTAAGATTTTGCTTTTAAAACAGCTAACAATAACTGATTTGAATTAAAAAATAAAACAAATTTTTAATGGTTGGTTTAATACTTAAAAATAAATTTCAGTTAAATGAAAATTTTGATGATGACCTAGATCAAATGATATAAAAAATAGAAATCTCAGTACTTGAAAATTCCACAAATTTTAAAGGAAAATCAAATAATTAACTACAGAAACAACATTAATAACAGTCTTAAGTTTTCAAATTCTTGAGACGGGTTTTGGTAAGATTTGCATCAAAATTGCTATGCTAATAATAGTTACATAGAATCATTTATACTTTATTTTTCTGAAAGTATATTTAAACCAATATTGAATTTTATAATATTAATAATTTCCACATTTGCTTTAAAATTTTAATTTGTAGTACTTAACAAAAAACCCTCTTTTATTGGTACATTTAAATAAAAGTGTATAAGTCCCAGTGGTCCAAATGAAACAAATTATTATAGTGATCATTTTTTCCAGAGAAAAACAAAACAGAAAAAAATATGAGATTACAAAGCATCTTCAAAACTGACTTAACCCCCATATCAGCTTTGCTATCAATTATATATAAATAAGATTATTTGTCTAATGCTCTATTTAATACTTAAGTGTCGGACAAAGTGATTTGTATAAAGTCTAGGTTGAAAATGTGATGAAATGATAAGATTCTTTGCTTTTTCCTGTTTCTGGAGCTTGGTCATTTCAGTTTAGTTCATTTTATTTGAAATCACCTTGTTATTAACAGCTCTTAAATAAAACTGCTAGATTTTTTGCAATACTTCTTAGTTCTCTAGGATAGTCTTTCACAACCCTAGTGAAATTATGGAAAGGCAATTTTTAAATGTGTAACAAATCCAAAGGTAACAACATTAAAGGACAGTGGTTTTGCGAGCTATGTAACATCAAGTAAAAATTATAAATGATATATCTACCTGAAAATTATTTCTGATTTTCTAGCTAATCATATGTTGACAGTTTCTGCCATTAAATTCTTTCAACCATAGCATCATTTTAGTAGCTGCATATTATTTCATTATTTAGATTTAATGGAACTTATTCAAGTCTTTTATAGTCGGTTATTTCTTTTTTTTCCTATTTTTTAACCACTTTCATAATAGAAAAAGCAAAATGAGCAGTTTTATTGTTGTTTGTCTCTTTGTTGACATATGAAAAGCTTTATTTAAGATACATTCTCAAAACTGAGATTATTACATTAGAGGGTATGCCTGGACGTTTTTTATTTTAAATATAATTAATGTTTAGCTATAGCTTTCATAAAGGCATGTTCTTAAATATTTGGAACCACCGTAGTGTTGCGGTTGACTCTTAAGTAAATTATTACTTATAAAATAAGAATTTTGATGTTTTATGATCATAGACGTAACGCTGAATGCTGCTGGAATCTGAGATTTGATTTTCACTCAAATCTGTGTGATCTTGGGTCGGTCCTTTAATACATCTTAGTTTTAATTCTTCATCTTTAAGCCAAGGAGTTTGTAATTATGCTTAATAGAACATGGTCACCACTGACAGTTTATTATTCTAACCCTGCTTCTGATTTTGGAGAAAATAGTGTAGGAATAAAAAGAAGTCTATGTTTCCATGATTTATTGGCATTAGCTTATTTATTGCCAGCTACAAGGTTGTAAGATATTTTTTGTCAGTTATCTTATGGTAATATTTAATAATAGATCCAATTATTTGGACTGAAGCTTAAATTAGCCTGCAAGTTAACATTCTTTTTTGCTTTCCTCAGGTAAATAATTTCATAGCTGACTGCATAATATTTTGGAATATAGGCACGTAGATAGTGAGATACATACCAATTATTAACTCCGCATGTTATTTCATTTTATACGTGTGTGTGTGCAGTGTATTCCCATATATATAGTAATTCTTGCACAAACTTACACAAATTTTGTTAATGTATGTTATAGGCCAACATTCACATGCACTTTTGACTTAGATAAATAGGTTTTAAAATATGTAAATATTTGGCACCATTTTGTCACTAAATTTTTTAAATATTTGTTCACAATCACTTTAAGATTCCAGAAAAAGAATGCTTTCATTATGTTTGGATTTTCACGAGATTAAGTAAAGTTCAGAAGTATTTACTATATGCTATTCAATGAATTTACAGATTAGATTCGCCCTTACTCATTGCCTTAAGTCCAGTTTCTTTGGTGCTCGATCTGCGCCTGATCACCCAGGGCCATATTCTCAAAAATAATCTGTTTTCCCTGTCAGTGCCTGTCTTCCTTTTGGTCTGTCAACATGCTCTTGTCTCTCCAGAGGCTTTTGTTTTTAAAAGATGTATACCAATATTGGGGCACCTGGGTGGCTCAGTGGGTTAAGCCTCTGCCTACAGCTCAGGTCATGATCTCAGGGTCCTGGGATCGAGCCCTACATCGGGATCTCTGCTCAGCAGGGAGCCTGCTTCCCCCTCTCTCTCTGCCTGCCTCTCTGCCTGCTTGTGATCACTCTCTCTCTGTCAAATAAATAAATAAATAAAACCTTAAAAAAAAAGGATATAAACCAATATTTAGTAAATGTAATTTGCAAATATATTTGGAGCCATATGAAGGTCCTACTTTCTTCTAAATGATACTCTGTAGTGCTTCCTAGACCCTGCTGTTCTTCACTTTGGTCTTCTAAACCAGAGGGCGTGTGTGTGTGTGTGTGTGTGTGCGTGCGCACGTGTGTGCACATATGTGTGTGCATGTGTGTGTGCATGTGTGTGTGTGCAAGAATGTATGTAAGTGCAGGTAACCACTCAAACAACAGACACACAAATCATACAATTTTTGCAGGTTCCCATACCAAGGGTCCCATTCCACCTCCACATACACCGTACCAACAGTACTCTTGATGATAAAGTTTCTTGTTCTCTGCCGTCATGAGTTGATCCCGTAATAGCAGAACTTCAGGGGTATATCCTACTGCCAGATCAAATTGCATGTAAAATACAGGGAAAAAATGAGTATAGTCTCATGGACGGCAATCAAACCGCATTTTATTTATTTATTTATTATTTATTTATTTTTAAAGGTTTCATTTCTTTATTTGATGGTCTGCTGTTTTCTTATAAAGCCAAGAAGCAGTGAAAAGTTTCCCAAGTGTGTGGCTGAAGTGTCCAGTGAGAGTGGACAGGTAGATTAGGGGCATTCCCGGTTTCCTACTACGTTCTCTGTTAGTCTTCAGTCAGTTTTTTTTTTTTCTTTTAATTTATTTATTTGACAGAAATCACAAGTAGGCAGAGAGGCAGGCAGGGAGAGGAGGAAGCAGGCTCCCCGCTGAGCAGAGAGCCTAATGTGGGGCTCGATCCCAAGACCCTGGGATCCTGACCCGAGCCGAAGGCAGAGGCTTAACCCACTGAGCCATCCAGGCGCCCCAGTATTTTTGTTTTTTTAGTCTGTTCTTTTGTTGTTTCCAGTACTTTTTTTTTTTTTTTCTTTACCTGAATACTTGGTCTTTCTTAACTAGAGTCCTAGAGGCTGTGGGGTGGCATAAATTCCAATTAGGCCAAAGTGATCATAAGGGCCATTCCCTTTGAGTCCACTGCCTTGTACAGACTGCCTCAAGAAAAATAAACACATATGATCGCAGGTTACTTTGTAAATTAACTGATCAAGTCTTGAATGCCTTCCAATCATTTTCTAAACAGCCTCAAATGTTTTGTGCGTTCTTCTCAGAAATTGCCGCAGAAACCTGGTTCTGCAAAACTAGAAGTAAATATATTTCTTTATTTCTTTCTTTTAACCCCTCTGCCTCCTTTTTCTGGAAGTGGATGCATTTTTATTTCTTACCCCACTAAAATAAAATCATGTGATACTGTTACAGTTATTCATACTTACATATCCATGGGCCTTGGGCAATTTGTTCTTTTGTCTGTTAAGGCCTTTTTACAGAGAAGTTTTTGTCTCTGGGCCATCAGCTCCATTGTCTCTAAACACCGAGCTAACCCAAATCATTCCTTTCTTTTGATCTCCCCACCCTTTCCTACACTTCAGGCTGAAATGCTGAAGTCTCTCCACCCTTTTCCCTTTTTGAGGTTTCCTTTCCATCCCAGCATATAACCCGCGCATTCCATTCTGATCATCCGTTTTATCATTTTTAGTAAGCAGCAAACTGAATATGATCTTGAGAATTAAAAAAAAAAATACTTCTCAACATTAGACCTTAGGAGAAAACCAAATACAGTTCACAAATTTAGGGATTTGGGACAAATTAAAAGACAGCTGTGAGAGTCTTTCTATAGGGTTTAAAGAATGCGATGGCTATTTAAAAATTCATGGCGTGGAAAGTTGTAAAAATTAGTTTTGCGGATGCTAGGGAAAATACAAGATAAGGGTATCAATAAGATCAATAAGAAAACATACATTTTTATCTTCTGTGTCTTTTTCCTCATCATCATGCAGCATAATAATTTATTTGCATATCATTAAGTGTATGTCATATTAAATGAGCCATTCTTTTATTTGTCAGTAACGTGAAGCTCCTTTCACTTCTCCAGCATTGTTTGATCAACAGTACGTTTTCACACGTCTTGTCATCGAGTCTCTTTAGACTTCTCTTGCCTCAGAGGAAGTTCAAAACTTTAAAAAAGGAAACAGCTTGCTCTAGATCCAACCAGTCAACCAAATTTTAAAAGGCAAAGTTATTTTCCTGAAACCTAACATGCATGTGTTTTTGACATTTTTCTTCAGGTGTTCACCCAGATTTCGCTACCTTGTTTTAGTTAATTGGGAAGTCAGTCACAGGAGATCCCTGATGCATCCTTGGGAGATGCAGAAGGAGCCCTGCCTGCTTTGAAGGGGATCAAAGCGCCGGAGGAAATACCGACGGGGAAGGGGGGTTGTTAGTTTCCTCAGGCTGCCATAACAAATTGCCACGAACTGGTGGCTCACAAGACCAGACATTTGTTAGCTCACAGTGTGGAGGCCCAGAAGCACACTTGATTCTGGGGACTTAGAGGGAGAGTCCGTTCATGACTCTGTCCCCACTTCTGGTGTGGTCAGAAAGCCTTGACCGTCTTGCTTTGTCGCAGAATCACTGCCTTCTCTGTCTCCAACATCATGCAACCTTCCCCTTGGGTTTGTTTCCTTCTCCACATCTGCACGTGCCACCTGCCCCTCTCCTTACTCTTATGAGGATGCCGGGTTTTGGATTTCGTGCTCGTCCTAAATCCAAAGTGATCTCGTGTTTAGATCCTTCACGTCCTTGCATCAGCACAGTCCCTGTTTCCGAATAAGGTCATGTTCCGAGGTTCTGCGGATTAGGAATTGGGCATCTCCTGGAACACTACTCAACCTACAAAAGAAAATGGGCAACTTTGGTAGAACTTAAATGGTTAAATATGGGCACGTCTTTTGGACTGTGTACCTACAAAAATTGTCTCTATAGGTAGTATAAAATATAAATGTAGTGGTTGGTAGGGTTGTGAAATCTTTGCCAGAGACAGGAGGTATAATGCAGAAATCTGAGATGTGAAATGAATTTGAGAACGGAACACACGTGCTAGTAAGAACCTCTAACACGATTCAGAGAATCTGGTATTAGGCGAAGAGTCTAGCAAGGAGGAGGATACATGTTCCTGGGAGAAGTTGTGCCAGTGGCACCTCTAGTGAGAATTCTGACCTTGACCTGTTTGGGGCAGGGGCTTCCCATGGCCATTTCTCATGTTAAGGGTTTCTTTTCTCCAATCAGTTCTACATAGTAAGTGGAAAAAACAGAGGCTCACTAACCAAACAGAACCAAGGTGAAGTCTTTGGGCTTGTCAGTTACTAATATTCTGTACATGGATGCTGTTTGTTTTATTTGAACATCAGTTGTCCTATCTGGAAATGAAAATAGTAAGGATTATTTTTCATTATGGTTGGGAAGAAAAGCATCTGTCCTCAGTGCTGTCCAAAAGTACTTTCTGTAATGATGGCAATATTGTCTACCCGTGCTGTCCAAAATGGTAGTCACTAACCACAAGGTGAGGACTGGGAATGTATTTAATTTTAATTAATTTGAATTTAAATATCTGCTTACAGGCTATCATACAGAACAATGACTCTGGCAAAATTGCCTGCATACAGAAAAAATATCTATTTTCATTCTCTTTCCTTCCTCCCTTTCTCTCGCTCTCTCTTTCTCTTTAGGCAGGTGGGGTTATTTAAATTTTAAGGGGGCCAGAAGCTGGTATGTATGTCTTGATTTTAGTAAATTTTAAATATCCTCTACAGGCACAGTTGGAAAAATATTGGAAATAGAACAATATTGGGAATAATATTCATATAACCTTTGATTTCAAAGGTTATATAGCACTATAATTTAGCACTATAAAAAAAGAATGAAATATAAATAATTTCTTAGACTCCCCATTTCATGATTTAAATAATAAAATATGAAAACTCAACTTGATATACTCTGACTTATTTATCACTCAGTGATGTCGATCTCAAGGATACTATTGTAGTCGAAGGTGCGTGTTAATTTAAGACCCATCCTGTACTTTCTAATATGTGATTTATGGATTAAAGTAGTCATTGCTCTCTTAGCCAATTTCATTTTATATTAATTATTTCCATGGATGTAGATTGTATGTGGCTACAGAATACAAAATTTCATGATTTTCTTTCTTGGAAAGTGGTTGGAGATGGAAGAGAAGAATTTTTGATTATAGCAATACCCACGTCCATCTAATATTGTGCATTATAACAATGTATGGCATATAATTAAAATGTCACATAAAACTGCTAAATATCAGGTGCCTGGGTGGCTCAGTGGGTTAAAGCCTCTGCCTTCAGCTCAGGTCATGTGATCCCAGGGTCCTGGGATCAAGCCCCACTTCGGGCTCTCTGCTTGGCGGGGAGCCTGCTTCCCCCTCTCTCTCTGCCTACTTGTGATCTCTCTTTCTGTCAAATAAATAAAATCTTTAAAAAAAACAAAACTGCTAAATATAAGGGAAGAGTGAGAGACACAGAGTATTTGCGTTCAGCACACTTTAGTTTATGAAAGATTAATACACAAGAATTAAATTGTAACAAAGTTGGTTTTCTGATGTAATTAATAAGATTACCCAAAAGATAAATAGCAAGCTAATGTATTATACAAAATAAAAGTTTATTTTCAAGCAAGATATACATCTCATATTACCATACGTTTAACTACACACACACACACACACACACACACACACACACAGGCAAGAAAGAAAAGCCCTCCAATGCGTTTTGAAAAATTGGTAATAGTAGACTGTTTTCTAGTTTAAAAATAAATAAAAAAAAATCAATAAAGTAAAAATTTAGAAATAACTAACCCGAAAGAATAAAACAAAACTGTCATTGCAGATTATTTAGAAAATAACAGTAAAAACCCTGCAAAATTTGTGGAAATGGAAAAAAAAAAGAAACCATACAGATTTGATGGTTGTAAACCAAAATGTAATTAAAAGGAGCTCAGTATCTGAAGTACTTTACGACGACACAAAAATGAAAGTAAAGAAAATAATTTAATTGAAAAATCTGAAAAATATCAACAAAATAAATGAAGGAAATGATAATGATTTAACAAGTCTAGTAGGTAATTTAACGAGTTAGAAGAAATAACAGAATTCGAATATAAATTAGGAAACATTTCCTGAATAAGATTCAAAAATTTATTCTTTGAATAAATAAAATGTAGGACATTTGCCTGATCAAAAAAATATGAGAAGATAATGAGAAAACACATAAAATTGGAAATGATGAAGGGGAAACCTGAATCAAATTGATATTTTAAGGCTGTAAATTGGAAGAATTGTCCCAGTAACTCCTATAAAATATAAATTTACCAATAAGAAGATTGCTATTGAGCTATCCCCTCAAGAAAGATTCCTACTTGAAAGAGTTATTGTTGAATTCCTTCAGTGGTCAGGAAGCCTAAGCTATTGTAACTGTTGGGGAGTCTAGACAAAGGAGAAAATTTTCTGAATCAATTTTTTAAATTAACCTGATCAGTAAAGTGTAAAAAAAAATCACTTGACCATTACAATAAATACATTTAGTAAATATTTGTTTATTTTTGAAAGAGAGATAGAGAGAACATGAGTGGGGTGAGGGACAGAAGAAGCAGACTCTCTGCTGAGCAGGGAGCCCAATGCAGGGCTTGATCCCAGGACCCTGGGATCATGACCTGAGCCAAAGGCAGAAGCTTAACCAGAGCCACCCAGGCGCCCTGCATTTAGTAAATTTTAATGTTGGTTTCTAATAAAACCATTGTTATGTCCTGTTATATAATACAGTTATATAATTGTTAGGCAAAAGAATCAGACAATAGAAACTCTAGAAGTATAAATATTGGAAACAGTAAACCACACACACTTTATTATTTAAAGACAATAGTAATTGTTGGAAACAGAAAGCAACTGAAGTATAACTAGAAACAACGAGCATTCAATAATTTGGCCACCTACCAAATAAATAATTGATAATATGCATAATGTTGATATTTTTAAAAAATGTATCAAGGGCATATGATAATTGAAAACTGAAAACAAAAACTGCAGCTGAAAACATGAAGTGTGGGGATATAAATTCAACAAGATCTGTACAGCGTTGGGCTGAAGAACATTTAAAACTATGAAAAATAGGGGCACCTGGGTAGCTCAGTGGGTTACAGCCTCTGCCTTCAGCTCGGGTCATGATCCCAGGGTGCTGGGATCAAGCCCCACATTGGGCTCTCTGCTCAGCGGGGAGCCTGCTTCCCTCCCTCTCTCTGCCTGCCTCTCTGCCTGCTTGTGATTGCTCTCTGTCAAATAAATAAGTAAATCTTAAAAAAAATTTTTTCTTAAATAAAGCTATTAAAAACAGACTGGAATGGTGGGTATACCCTAGTTGCAGAGTTATCCACATAGGGGCTCCTCTCAGAATACTAGGGGGGAAATGCTGGCTCCAGCGTTCACTGGTCGTTTGACCATGAATGAGTTGACAAAAATTTCTGTGCCTCAGTTTCCCAACTGTAAAACGGTAATGATAAGCAACCTTCCATTTGCAGAGTTGTGATGGATAAAAGATAATGATGTAAAGTGTTTGAAAGATCCTCTTGCCCATACTAAACATTTGATTACCCCGTGTTATTCTTCGCGCTCTTGCTACTCATGCCTCGATTGCTGTGACGTACCATGAAGTTTAAAGCACTGAAGATATGAATTCTTCAATACACTCATCTGTGCATTCAAGGAGAGAAATCAAACAAAATCCGGCTAGGGTTTAAAAAAAAATGTCAAGTGGTTTTAAAGTCCTTTTTAAAAAAATGTGTAAAACAAGTGAAGGACTATTAGGCAGACCCGAAGGAGGGGTTATGCCCTAGTAGATACTAAGGTTCATTAGAAAGTTACACAACTCAAAATAGTATGGTAATGCAAAGAATAGAAAGTCCAGAAATAAATATGTCATGTATATATGGAATGTTAACGTGTGATGACAAAGGCATTTAAAATCAGTGGGAAAAAATTGTATTAAAATCACAAGGTAAATATCCTCATAGGCAAGTATTTACTGAACTTCAGAAAAGAAATATAAAAATCGGTAAAAATATGAACTAAAGAAATGCAAATAAGGTGTAAATTTGGATTTCTGTTTTGATGGGTCCTTAAAAACCTAGAACGCTGTAATTTCCATACTTCTGATTATTAGGCAATGCGTGTATTCCACAGCTGCCTTGACCCCCGTGTTTGCCACGGAGGTGGCGTGTGGACTTGCGGGAAGATACGGGTCAGGGACGGAGAGAGGGTCAAGGATGATGAAAGCACAGAGAGGTTTTTGCACATCACTTGTAATAAAAAGGTTAATAGAACCCTGATTTGACAGTTGATACAGCAGTGTCAAAAGGCCATGCTTTGCTTCTTGCCTGTTGTTAAATACTAAAAATATAATGAAAATGCTGTCTTGGCCGGAGTGTAGGGAGGTGGTGGCCATGTATACACCTGCCGACCAGAGGATAAAGGTACACAGCCTTTTGTGGAGCACACTTACACTGCTGATCAAAACATAAAACCTGATATGCTGTGCTGCAGAAATTCTCTTTATAAAAGTGTAATTCAATGAGATAACCAACTAATTGTGCATTATATATATGAAATATATATAATTAGTATATATTATATAAATATATATATATAATGAATGCTATAGTTGTTTATTTGCTGAAATGAAAAAATCTGCACATGATATAACGAAGTGCAGATAATATTTATATACATATGGATATCTGTGTATGTATATGTGTATTTGGCCTGAGAGAGAGCTGCCCTTAAAGGACCATTCGGAAAAACGTTAACAGGGACAACATTGCCCCTTGTGGCAACCCTTGGGTCATTTAATTATTTCTTTTTAATATGGTTCTTTATGAAGCACACGTGTTATGATTTTACTTAATGGCTGATATCTTGCCTAATTTTTAATCAGTTCTGTCAGTCACTTGACGTGTTCAGAATCACATCACTGTGATATGAGTAGCTCTTAGGCAGTAGAAATTTTGATTAAGATCAAAGGGAAGAAATGGAGGAAAGGGAAGAAAGGTTGCTTTTCCAAACTGGGGATACCTACAGGGAAGGAGGCTTTGCACAACCTGTTGACTCTGGACCCCTTGCCCAGGCAGAGTCCACAGGTGCTGGAGGTCAAGGTCAAGAACAAAAATGTACGGGCTCCCCAAGTTCTAGTAGCAGTGGCTGTGGTATATCCCACCATTTGGTTTGCCACACTCCTCCCATCCTGTCTGAGTCTGACTCCCCGGACCCCGGTTAATCCTTTCCATTTAAGTGGAGACAGCACGCCCAAGTTCTGTCTCTCCTTGCCTGTGATGGGAAGCAAAAGGGATATTGATGAAGGAATCCTGAAGGATCCGTTACCCATCATTCCTTTTATGCCGTGCTCAAGGTCAGGGCCTGGAAACTCAGTCTCTAGAAGTCTGGTCAGAAGGGCAGGTGTCTAAGGAAGTAGCTGGAAACATTGCAGCTACCATGTGTATGAAATGTGTCGAATTGCTGCAAAAGAAAATAAAGGACACATCGCTGAGGGTAGGGCGGAGGGGGTAGTAGACTCTAGAATCGTTGCTGATTTGTGTGGTGTTTCTTTCTGGGGTGGTAAAAATCTTTTAAACGTAGGTCGTACATCTGTTTAAATGGGTGCATTTTATGGTATGTGAATTCTATTTAAATAAAGATGCTAACGAAAAAGATGAATAAGCGTTTTACCTGACTGTGGAGACAAGGTTTGGGCACTGTTAGGAAAGGAAGCGGAGGAGGGTGTCATCGGGGCTTCGGAAGAATCCAAATTTAGGCTGGTGAAGGGATCAGGCAGGCGAGGGCCGGGCATACGCTGCTGAAAGTTGAGTATATGGTTTGGCGTCGTGGGTCAGTATTGAGTTGAAGGCTGGGGTGGGTTGTAGAGGAAAGAGATTGTATCACAACCACCTGAGTCCTATGGTGAGAAGTTTTCACCAAGTATCACTTAGGTTGTGTTCCTGAGGTTAACATCCCCTTCTGGATGGATGAAGTCAGGTGTATTTTTTCTGTAACGACATTTCTAAGATTTACCCGAGCAGCTTGCTGAAAATGCAGACATCTGAGATCCATATCCAGAGATTCTAATCCCGGGGGTCTTAAGTGGGGGGCAAAATGTTAACCTTTTAAGTAAGCATCTGATGCAGGCGGTCTTCGCACCAGCTTTGGAGAGACACTATTTAGAATACGTTTATTCTTTCATATCCCAAATTCTAAGTGCCTTACATAGTGCAGAGTTGGGAGCATGTAGGTGCTCAAGATATTAGATCGGGAGCCAGTTCTCTGCCCTTCACATTCAAATTAAATTGAAATGGCACATTTTAAGAGAAAAATTCTTACTGTATATTTCCCAGAGAGGTTATCTTCTTTTTTTTTTTTTTTATAATAAATGGTGTAAACAAGAAATAAAGGTAGATATCACTTGTAAATGTGGAATGGGTCAATAAAATGTTACCCACAAAATGAAACTCTTAGAGTCTGCAAATTTTGTAAAATTATTTACAGGTGTAATTTTAGGGGACCAAAATGTGGTCGGATATCTAAGGCTGGGGAGAATTTAGCATAGGATTCAAAATCTGTGCTTTTTCTTCCTGGATGAGGCCTTATAGGGACCTATTTTTTAAAAGTACATTAAGCATAATGCTTAATGAACATGCTTTGAAGTGACTTACTGCTCTTCATTTTAGCCATGATCACATGCATTGTATTTCTTTTAAGAGGAAGATAAATATCAAGACTTGAATTGCAAAGCTTTTTTCTTCCCCTGAGAGTGTTTGTTGTGAACTTCTATTGATCTGGAGTGATTGTGCGGAAAGATATACCATGGTCCATAGGAAATTAAGTCATGATACCTCGTTTTAGAGATACATACATACTCTACCTCAGGTTTCTTCCCCCTCCAATTAGCGCTACATTTTTCTTTTCTCCAAGACTCTTTAAAACTCTACTTGGGGAAATAATATCTCTTGACTGTGGCCTCGGTTAGCCAACAAATCTACCTCATTTTCATTAAATGTTATTTTCTTGTTATGGTCATTATTCTCAGTTGATTTTAATTTTTCCCCTTGACTGTGTTTTTCAAGGGGTCCATGTTATCAAGAAGATGCCTGGCTACTGGAAGGATTTGTTAGATGTAGGAACTTCAGGCAGCCGGACTCTAATAGTCCAGGAAGAGTCAGTGACATGAAAATTTAAGGGACGTTTACTTTGTGAAAAAATAGCATCCATGCATGTCAAGGTTTGTTACTTAAAATTTCACCGTTAGGAAGAGACTCAGTCTGAAAGCAGTGAGCCTGGTTAGAAGAAAATTTCTTTGAGAGATACAGTGCTAATTCAGTTAAAAAATGCCTGTTTTGTATTCCTACTACGGGTCAGCCACAGAGACTTCAGGTATAGTTTTTATGGTCTTTTCACCATACCACACTCCCCTTTTACTCTAACCTGCATCATTTTAGATGGTAAAAATTGAGACATGAAGAGTATGAAGGAATCATCCAGGTGCCACGTTACCCAAGCTGTTTCTGTACCATGATGTGAGCATCTTAGAAGCAAGGTATTGGGGCGCCTGGGTGGCTCAGTTGGTTAATCGGCTGCCTTAGGCTCAGGTCATGATCCCAGAGTCCCGCGATCGAGCCTCACGTTGGGCTCCCTGCTCAGCAGGGAGTCTGTTTCTCCCTCTCCCTTCCCTCCTGCTCATGCTGTCTCTCTCTCTCTCAAATAAATAAATACAGTCTTTAAAAAAAAAAAAAGAAGCAAGGCATTGCTCATTTCAAACAAATTAAGAGGCTCTGAACTGGTTGAGAAGGTGGAATGTTCAAGACCGTGGGCATTGGTTTAGGGAATACTTGCGGCTGTGAAGAGACGAATCAGAAGACCAGGGGCTTATTCAAATTCTCCTGACTCTCTTGGTAAATTTTCAGAACTGCAAGGGACTTGGGGGCCATGTAGTGCAGTCCTCCTTATTTTCTAAATGAGAACTGAGGTTCGCAATTTCAGAAGGTCAGAGGTGTCATTTATGGTTTCTGTTCTCAGAGATACTGAGAAGACGGAGTTTGGAGGAAAATCCCAAATCCCAAATCCTTTAGAACGCAAGTGAGGTCTTTGTGGGAGACAATAAGAATCAGACTGTAAATCCTGTTACAGAGAAAACACTTTTCAGGATAGGCTGAATGCCATTTAGTAAAGGAAATGTCACAAACAGAGAACCTGCCAATTTTGTCTACTCTCAAAGTTACAGTATAAATTAGGTTTTTTAACGGAATAATCTAGGTTTCTCTGTGAAGAAGAAATCTTGAAGTTACCGGTTTTATTGTTTTGGACAAATATTTCACTAGATACATTTAAAAATATATTACAAAACATTATCCTTAAGGGGTGGGAGATGGGTAAAATTGGTGATGGGGTTTCAGAGGGCACTTGTCGTGATGAGCCCTGGATGATGTATGGAAATGTTGAATCACTATATTGTACACCTGAAACTAATATAACATTGGATGTTAAGCAGCTGGAATTAAAATAAAAATTAAAAAAAATCCTTTCTGATAAGAAATAAACAATGAGATCACTAAATCAAATAAAAATGGAAGCATAATTCTGAGTAAATATTCGCGGCGTAAAACAGGTAGCTTACCAGTCCATTTGTTTTCACAAGACAGGTTTTAATTTAATCAGTGGTTGGGTGAATGACCCATCATACATGCAGAGAAAAAAATGTGACAACATATATTTCGTCCCATGATTGTTTCAAATACAAGTTTATACTTAACATGAAGGATAGCACAAGGTGTAGAATAAAGACTCAATAATTAACAAGGCAATTAATAAGTAAGAATAGGGGTGCCTGGGTGGCTCAGTCGGTTAAGGGTCCAGCTCTTGATTTCTACTCAGTCCTGATCTCAGGGTGGTGAGATCCAGCCCCGTGTGTGGCTCAGCGCTGGGTGTAGAGTCTGCTTAAGATTCTCTCGGGGTGCCTGGGTGGCTCAGTGGTTTAAGCCTCTGCCTTTGGCTCAGGTCATGATCCCGGGTCCTGGGATCGAGCCCCACATCGGACTCTCTGCTTGGCGGGGAGCCTGCTTCCTCCTCCCTCTCTCTGCCTGCCTCTCTGTCTACTTGTGATCTCTGTGTGTCAAATAAATAAATTAAAAAAAAAAATCTTAAAAAAAAAAAAAAGAATCTCTCTCTCCCTCTGCCCCTCTCTCTCCCCGCTCACGTGCGTGTTCTCTCTCTCAAAAACAAACAATAAATAAGAAGAGATTTTTAAAAACAAACAAAAAGACCCAAAGCATTGTCCTTAAGTGTTTATAGTATGAAAAAAATAGATGTTGTTCCTTGATAATATATTTAATGCAGAATGAATTTCATCATTTTGGGAAGGAACCCATTTAGCCTGCAACTTTGGATAGTTTCAAAATGGTTTATATAAGAACTTTGGTTGCTTTCTCATAATTCTATTTAACAGAAGTCTGTGTATATATATATATATATATATATATATATATATACATGCATTTAAAAAATAAAGAAAAGCATTTCAAATTCGTTTTGAGAAAAATGAGACAGTTTTGTTGGCTCACTTATTATAGTATATGCACTCGTTGCCCCCCCCTTTTTTTAATTCACCATTATTTAAAGAACCAAAACCTAACCTCTCTCTGTAACTCTGGAGGCCTCTTATCCAATGTCATTTTTCTACAGAATTGAAAGCTTCTCATAGTCAATAATCACTTCATCTATCTTATCTAGTAGTTCAATTATCACATTAAGGTACTTTATTGTGGGCCATTCTCTTTGATACTTTCTCTCGCTGGTTGAAATCCAACAAGGCCATGAATCACTTACTTATTACTCACTTAGAAACAGGCAGACCCAAAGTGGATAAGGCCGGTGACCTTAAAGCTGGGCAGTCTCCTGGTTCACTCAGAGAATGGGGATTGGGTAAACATTGATGTGTCTTATTGGATTTCCTAGATAGTGTGACAGAATTATCCTATTACCCCTAATTCTACAATTCTCTTTTGAAAAAATGTGCAACTCAGAAAGCTAAAGCGTGTGATTGGTACTTCAATATTGACTCTGTTTCACCTCTTAATTGTTGAGATGGGAGGACTCTAGCTCCTTCAATAGCTGGAGGGCATCTACTCAGTGTCTAATTATCTATGGGGGAGCTGGGAGTAGAAGCTAGGGCCTATGCCAGTGTTTTTTAGTACTTACATCTAAGTTAGTGCTTTAAATGGATTTTCCTTTGGATTTTGTATTCTTTTCTGCTCACCCTTTCTTCTTTGACACTTAAATTCAAGCAGAGTATGGGAGACAATCCTACTATGCTTTATGTCTTTGAAGGATTATTGATTTGGGACATAGTACTGGATAGTTTATTTCTAGTAAGGATTGTCAGCATAATAAATGTTTTATGACTTTTAAACACCTTCTTTTCGGTAAGTGAAATAGCTTGATGGTGTTAAGCAGTATCACACACTGAAAGACTGTGTGATAAGGAATTTGAGACATTATTTTAAGAACTCTGGCCTATATTAAAGAGTTAATAAAGGAATAAAGCACATAATGATGAGGTAAAACTAAGGGTTGAGCAAATGTGGAATGTCCCATCAATGTACAAATAAAAGTAGGATTTCTTTGTTTAACCATTTGAATTTTGAATTGGCAGTACTTCCTTTAAGAAATCTTTGCATATTTTCTTGGTAAAATTTGTAAATGTACTGTGTAGGTTCTTACCTATCTGTATGATTATATTTCATATTTCAACCTGTAAATATTTTCACTATAGTCTCCAAATTTTTTTCATCCAAAAGCATTTTATCACAGCAGTGGTTTGTTCTTGATGCTGATGGTCTTAAAGTTCCCAAATCATTCACTCATCTTTCATTCACCTCTTGCTCGTAACTTCCAATGTCTGTTTCATCCTGTGTCAGTGTAGTGGTTCCAATGAAGACAGAGCAAAGCAAAGTCTTGAAGGGGCTCATTCATAACCCTACTTTATCAGCCTGACACATTGTGTCTTTCTAAGATAAAGGTGCTGTACATGGAGACTTATATGTATTTTAATCAAACTAGATAATATTTTTGAAGATAAAATATTTGGCAATGGATTATTTTAATTTAAACTCAGAGTAGAGTGATTTTTTTTTCTGGTTACTTACCAAAAGTAATATTTTCCTATGGGACTGGCAATTTCTGTTATGTTCAAAAGACTTCCAAGACTTAGAGAGAATTAGGAGTTCAGTAACTTGTAACTGAAATAACTATGGGATAATCAGAGTAATGCAGATTAAGTCATATAAAATTTCAGATTATATCCAGTCTTCATTATTATCTCTCATTATGTTTTATTTGTATTTCTACGAAGATGCAAAATTGCCAATTAGAATTTCATTTTTTTATAGCTTTAGCCCACTACCTGGTGCAGTTTTCATCATAACTGAAATAGCTCACAATCAAGCATTCAGAAGTCAATATTAGAAGGTCTATGATCCCAGAAGAAAAAATCAGCACCTCAAATCATTACAGTTTGCCTATAAATACACTCACATAAGATTTCAATAAATTAGAGGTTGACATCAGGAAAACCTTTCTGAAGATTTTCCTTTACCAGAAAGTATAATTCACTTCAGAACAATGCAAACAAATCACAAATTATAATATTAAGGCTTTTTTTTTAAGTTAGCTTCCTTTTGAATAAAGCCTCCATCTACAAAGTCCGTAGTCCCTAAAAAGGTATTATTCACTTGTTCTTTAATTCAGTGATACCGTAAATCTTCATTCAGTGTTTTCTCTGTGCCAGTATATTTTTAGGCACCTGGCAGTAAACCAGAGAGATTTACCGTATCTCATCAATGTTACTTGTGGTTGTGGAGACTCTTTATACAAATAAGTAAAAAAGGAGAGTACCCCTAGTAACAAGCACTGCGGAGGGTCTTGAATGAGGGCAAAGTACTTGGGTGCTTGGCTGACGACTTTGCGTTGGTTCATCAGAAAAGCACCTGCTAAGGAGATAATACAGCACGGCAAATGGGGTTATGAAAAACCTGCTGCTATGCAAATTGGGAAGAAAGGGATTCAGGAAGAGCTTTTAAAGAGCCCTTGGTAGTTATGGGGGTGGGTGGGGATGCATTATAAATTACTTTCAGTTTAGGTCTGACATTAATGAGGATAAAAACAGTTAGGGATTGGCTAAGTGACTATGCAGACCTGGATGGTAAATTGTTGGAACAGTTAACACCATTTTCCACCGTTTCCCCACTGAAGACATTGCTGATCAGTCATGCAACTACTGTGTTGCATGGTCTGGTGCATCTTCTGAATCTTTCTCCACAACACAACAGTCAAAGCAGCGGAACTGCCCATCAGATGAAGCAAATACCTCAGTCTTGTTCTTTTGCTCCGAGTGAAGTTGTGGCTCAACTTTTTTTTTTTTTTTTTTTTGGTAAAACCCACCTTCCACAATCTTTCTGTGAATCTCTAGAATACAAGTTGACGTACCCTTTCCATGTTTAGTGTATAATGGTTCACAAACACCCAGGGAGTTAAGAGCTTCTGTGTTCTGTTCCAGTTTGGACCATTTAAATCAGGATGTTGTTTCCTATTTGACCATTAAATTAGTATGTTATTCAAAAAGCAGGGGTGTCTGAGTGGCTCAGTGGGTTAAGTGGTTAAGCAGCTGCCTCCAGCTCAGGTCATGATCTCCAGGTCCTGGGATCAAGCCCCAGGCAGGGCTCCTGGCTCAGCGGGGAGTCTGTTTCTCCCTTTCCCTCTGCCCCTCTCTGCTGCTCATGCTTGCGCTCTTTCCCTCTCTCTTTCTCTCTCTCAAATAAATAAAATCTTAAAACATAAAATAAAATAACAAAAAGCAAACAAAAAAAGCAAAAGCCTTCAAATACCTAAAGAATGACCAATCACCAATGTTTATTTATTATTATTTTTTTTTTTGGTAGTGTTCTAAAGTGCTTATGCTGGCCTAATGCCCCCCTTCTCTCTGAACACTTACCAACTTTTCAAATTTATAGGTAGACTAGCACTTTCCAATGGAAATATAATGTGAACCACATATGTAATTTAAGATTTTCTAGTAAGCACATTAAAGAAGTATTAGGAAAAAATAGTAAAAAATAAAATGTTAGACAAAGATTACATTAATTTAATAATTTCTTTAATCCATACATCCAAAATATATCATTTCAATATAATAAATGGGATGCTTTTCAAACTTTTTTTCACACTCTGTCTTCAAAATCTGGTGCGTATCCTATATTGCCAGAACTTGGCACATTTCAGGTCCTCCCTAACCACATCTGGCTGGTGGTTACCAGATTGGAGAGTGCAGTGTAGACTGTGAATCTTGTATTTTGGTCTCGATCTCTGTTCGTGTGCTACTGGAGCACGTGAACATATGAGGGATTTGAAGTCGTCCTAGAATCGATTTAGTCCACAATAACTTATTTCTGTAATAGTAGGAATTTTGTCGATTTGGGAATATATCTTGTTCAGACAGGCTTTTGAGCCCGTACACAAAATCATGTCACACAGAAGATCACCAGTTCTTACAAGCAGTTCTGTGAAAGTCAGACACACACGCACACACACATTCGTTAGTTGCAGATCAATACATTACTCAGATTTACAGATAGAGAAAACCAACTCGAGAAAACCTCAGAGATCTCAATCAACTCAGGGTGTAATTCTCAAAGGATTGAAAAATCGATTACCTCCTGATATTTTGAAGACTTTGGCAAACTGGGTGTTCTCTGAAAATGTAGCATCTTCCAGCACCCTTTGGAAACTCTCAGAGCTCTCTGAATATATTCTTGCCAGAGAGGCAGAACATTAATCCCTAGGGACATTTTTAACTTCTAAGTCTGAAAAGCTTACAGGACTCGTTATGGTCAAATATAAAATAAGAACACCAAGGAAGTCCCTTTGTCTTTTGACTTTACTGAATTTTTGAATAAAGCAAGAAAAAGTGTTCAATTTTATAAGGCAGTTTGTATGTTAGGCTCTTTCATTTTTTCATCTCTTTACATAGTACTAAAGCTATGGCTATAATATAAATATATATGATATGTAATTTTAGATAGAACAGCATTGATTAGTTATAAATTAAGAAGAAAATGGTTTATGTAAACATGAATTTAATTTGTTTCTATTTCTAAATAATTGGGCAATTTCTTCTTCAGTGCTTACTATTAACTCTAATTATTTTAAGAATCATTTGGCATATGTTTTGAGATTTAATACTAATAGCTAAGGTTTAGTACTAATGGCAAAGAGCACATCCAAATTTAGTAGAAACAAAATATTTGTGAGCTGGTTGGTTTATTTCTTCACATTTGTTTAGCTACTAGAAAACAATTTTATTTCCTTTACCCTAGTAAGTAATATTTAGTCATTGATGGTGAGGCACTGTTCTTGAAGGTAACAAGCCAATGTGGTAGCCTTTTCTAAAAGACTGAGTTAAATCTAAGGGGAAATATATTAGATAAGAAAAAAAAAAAAAACCACCCAACCCATCAGTTTCTTCTCTATATTGCAGTGTATGTTAACTAACTGGAGTTTAAATAAGAACTTAAAAAAATAAATTTATGAATCACATAGAAAAAAAGGACAAGGGAAAGCCCCTGATCATTGAAGATTCAAGGTATGCAATATCCAGCCACATACAGAACAAAATAAAAGTATTATGATCCATGTAACAACATGTGTTCCTTGGAAATAGACTATAGATACATAAAACTCTCTGTTTGAAAAAAAAATACGTTTAGACTCACCCAAGTAACTGTTTCTAAACCTAGATTTTTATTATTTTTGAAACTGTAATAGTAAAATGATAGTAATACTAGATGTTTTATATTATTTTTTAAAGGGTTTTTTTTTTTTACTAACTATATACAATCCCACTTTTTAAAAATTTATTTTAAGATTTTTTTTATTTAAGAGAAAGAGCACAAGAAGGGGCAATAACAGAGGGAAAGGGAGAAGCAGGTTTCCCATTGAGGAGAGAGCCCAGTGTGGGACTGGATCCCAGGACCCTGGGATCATGACCTGAGCCAAAGGCAGATGCCTAACTGACTGAGCTACCCAGGTGCGCCAATACTAGACATTTTAAAGAGAAATTAATGGATAATGATTTTTTAACTTAATATTTTATCATAAAATTTGAAATACCATAGTTGGCCTCAGAAATGGTTTTGGGACTAGACTTTTAAGAGCAGAAACGGGAAAGCTTTATTCTTTTTACCTGCATTTTTTATAGAGGGAAATCATTGTTATGCTGGGAACTGCTCAGTAAGGCCAAAAGGAACACTTTAAAAATAAACAGGTACTTTTGAGAATTCTAGAACAATGTAATTTGTTGAAACAAACACAAAGGGACCGCTAATACTAATTATGAACCAGATAAATTTGTTTAATATTCAATTTCATCTATAATACACCAAACCGTCGCAAATAGATTCTATCTTGTCTCTTTAGAATTTCAGAGGAAGAAGGTGTCCTGTCTGTTTTTCAGAGCTTTGTTCTTCTGCCTTTGGGACTAAATCATAAAGTTCAACCAGCCCAGCTTTGTCTCCCAAAGGACACAGCAGGCACTGATAGTACACTCCAACTGTAATTCTATAGTGACACCAGATTGGTGACTGACAGAAATCTCTTGGGTGAAAGTGACAAAGCTGTAATATTTTCACAATGGACTGACTGATGTCTTTGGAAGGTCTGTTTGATTTCAAAGGACATTTTATATTTTTCTGTGAAGATGAAAGTCTATTAGACTTTTCTGATGAAAACCATCTGACTGCATAATAAGCATTGCGATAAATAAAATTATAGCATTTCTTTCCTGAAATATATATGGCTTGAAGCTGATTAAGAATATTTCAAAGTGTAGATCAAGTGCTATTTTTTTCTTGGTACAAAATGGATATGAGGTTATCTTTATTTCTATCTGATTAATAGAGAATAAATTATTTAGAAAATAGAATGTGTTGCCCATTCCTGTGAAGAGTGTATGTATTTTTAGGAGATGATAGATTTATTATTTATAGTTAAAATAATAAATATTTAAGTAGATTATCACATAAAGTATTTTGTTTATATCTGGGTTGGAAACAAAGCATATAACATCATTTTAATTTTTTCTGCTGAGCTCTGTTAGCTTTACCTTTCCACGGAGGATAGCCCGAATTTTTGAAACTAGTAAACTAGGTAGTTGTGCCAAGACCTACATTAATCTAATCTACCTTTATCTAGTTAAATTTTCAAATTTTTGAAACTTTGAAGCTCCAATTATATACTTTAATTTCTTTTTGTGGTACTCACCTTCACTAAGATGTGATGAGTAATTTTTAAACTATCACATTCATGCTTGTTTAAATGATACATATTTTAAGAAGAAAACAAAACAAAAAGCCCACAATTTTCACTCCAGCATTCTTGCTTCAGATTTTTTTTTTTTTTTTTTTTTTTAATATTTTATTTGACAGAGAGAGATCACAAGTGGAGAGAGAGAGAGAGAGAGAGAGGAAGAAGCAGGCTCCCTACCTAGCAGAGAGCCTGATGTGGGACTCGATCCCAGGACCCTGAGATCATGACCTGAGCTGAAGGCAGAGGCTTAACCCACTGAGCCACCCAGGCAGCCCCTTGCTTCAGATTTTTAACTGGGTAGCTAACACTCGTGTTATTTTAAAATTGGGTTGCTTATTAGAACTTGTTTGAAGTCTCAGTATTTGAAAAAGTATACAAATAATATTAACATGAGTTCTGTTTAAATTTGAAGTGTGTTTATTGTGCATAGTTTAATATTTTAAAAAATACTAGTTGCAGCATTTTGAAATAGCAAAGTATGATTCTTTGCTTAATTACTTGGTAGATTAAATAAATCTTTTATTTCCTTATTTCCTATACAAAATTAAGATTCAACACAAATTCAAAATTGTCTGGGCTTTTAATGATGAAATTCATCATGCAGTGTTTAATTTTAAATAGTTTTAAATAGTGTTCATATTTTTTTAGAGTCAGATATTTCTCTCTCCTTCCTTTGGGTCTCCACTGGATTCCCTCCTAACGGTGGCTCCTCAATGCCTGACCTGATAAATGAATTGGTATTGTCCAGAGAGTTAAAAATAAAATTGCTTCGCTCACAGATTTCACTGAAAGATGTAAACAATATAGTGTGAAATGGGTTTGACTCAGCAATTTTATTTATCATAGGAAATGAGGCCTACACATGCATCAAAGGTGACTTTTAAAGGTTTGTCAAAAGATTTTAATTTATACATTAGAATCTAGCTATGTTGTTGCCAGTTTTTATTGCAAGTAAGTGTTCGTTAATGCAGAGGTTCTGAGCAGAAGCTGGTCCTGCGCAACAGGGCAGCCACTTGGAAACTTGGGAGGGTACTTTCCGTGGTAGCAATAACCAGGAATGGCTCCTGATTCTAGACTAAAGGGGTAAGGAAGCTGGTCATCCAGCGGTGTTCATGACAGCCCTGCACTGTATCTGTTTCCCACTGCTGCTATAACAAATTATCACAATGTAACAAATTACCACAAGTTCATTGGCTTCCAGCAACACAAGTCTGTTATCCTGTGGTTACGTGGAAGTCCAGAAGCAGCCTGACCAGTCTAAAATTAAGGTCTTGGCAGGACTACCTTCCTTTCTAGAGGCTCCAGGGGAGAATTTACTTTCCTTGCTTTTCCCAGCTTCCAGAAGACATCTACCTTCCTTGCTAGAGGCCCCAGTCCCCTGTTTTCAAAGCCAGGGATGTTGTATGTCTCTGACCAAGACCCTTTGCTTTTAAGGACCCTTGTGCTTAGAATCTGTCCACCTCGATAGTCCTGGTTCATTTCTGTATCTCAGGAACCTTCAGCACCATCACATTTGCAAAGTCTGTTTTGCCATGTGAGGTAACATATTCACAGGTTCCAGGGATTATGAGGACCTTTTGGCAAGATTTGGGTTTGGGGAGTGGAAGTTTGGAGTCTTCTTTCCATGACACGTACCGAGAAGATTTTTTTAATCAGGAGCTTGCCCATTGAGGAACACTGCCTTGGAGAGCAGTACTTGGGGGTCCCTCAAAGAAGCTGACCACCTTTTTTGTTGTTGGCATTTGATGCTATTTAAATAGTCTTCAGGGTTTGCCCTCTCTGATTTCATATACCTATATGGTAGCTTCTCCTAGAGGAGGGTCAGGTGATATCATTGAGGGAGGAATCAGGAGACATTAACAATAGCTCCCAGAGTCAGGGCTGAGATCTAAATCTCCATCTCTCTATGGATTTCTTCAAGCCGTAAATCCCTAAAAGATCTACTGTGGCCATGGCCTGTCTTCCACAGATACTCCTCTCCTCCAAAGACCTGTTCTGTGGATTCCTGATGTTTGTCTTTAAATGTATGGAAGGGAACAGAATGGGTAGGAAAGGGAGAAGATACAGGTTTGAAACAGTTTTCTTTTACTTCCTGGGGAAGTAAGAAAATTACTTCCTGGGGAAGGAATTTGAATTCGGTTTAGGATAGATACTTTTAGAAATAGTCATCCAGACTTCAAGTTCACCTCTTCATGATTACCTTGTGATTTTGAAGATTTCTTTTAAAATAGAAAAATGTATACTTGATCAAATAAATTGTGCCTTTCAGTCTGTTGAGAATTTTAAGACTTGGGATTCCACATAATCCCTATCTTTTTAAATTAACAATAAAGAAAAAATATTAATGAAAACAGACATTAATATTTTATTATTTATAGTAAAGGAATTTATACTATATATATTTATATTTATACTATATATAATCTACATATAGCATATATGTAGATTATATATAGTAAATATAGATTATAGTAAAGGAATGATAAAGTCATATTACTTATATTAACTATGTATTAATAATAATGAAATTTAAAATTTGTTTAACAATTCACTATTTTCAAAGATGTTCTTTATGTTTTTTGGGGGGATGGCTCTAAGTACTGAAAGATATTTTAAATGAGTTCTCTCCTGTAAGACTTACACCGCCATCATAATATAGCTCTCAATATTTCTGTTTTACAGATAAGGAAATAAAAATTCATAATATTCTTGTCCAATATCAACACATTTAGCTAAAGATGAAGCCAAGTTTGGACCTCTGATTTTGTGGTTTTCTTCTTTGGTGGCTCTCCTAGAACAGGACCATTGTGAAACTTTATTTACAAATGAAGTACTCACTGGGTGATATTAGTGGGCTTTGTTTAGTAATCTGAAAACAATTTTGAGTTAAATAAGTTTGAATTATTATATCTACTTATAATGGCATATTTGCTCCTTAAATAAATCTGTAGGCATTGGTGGTTTTATTTAGTGAGTCATTCAGTGGGCCAAACTTTTAGGTTTAACATTTTTTACATATAAAAATACAATCAACTGCATAAAACGTTGATTCCTTGGTTATATTGCTGAGGAAAATCAGACCTAACTAAATTAATCCTGTGGGAATTGTATTGCCTTGATCAGCTTTTAGCTGATGTCCATAAGGAAGGGGAGGAAAGAAGATTCTCTTTAGAGACTTCCTGTGTCCCTGCAATTTCTCTGTCCTTCTATTTGGATTTTTAAGCAAAAATCCACTTTCTATATTTTAGGCACTTTATAGTTTATTTTAATTCTACTTCATACTAATGAATTGAGGAAAAACTTTAAATTTTACTAATGTAATACTTCATAATTCAATATAACTAAAATATAGTTAGGATTGACGCTTTGAAACCATCAAGAATTTTAAAAGGCAAATACTGTGAAATGGTTTCTCTTATCTGCAATTCAGTGACCATTAGCTTTTTGTCCACAATGATTTTTAACTTGTCATTATTGGTTGAAAATGGTAGCAAGGAAAAATTAGTTCAATGAGTGAAATGAAATGAAAATAATTAATTTTGAAGTTTTCTTGTTTTGGTGTAAGTTTTTTAAAAACATTTTTACTTCTCACTTTGATTTTTTTTGTGTGTCCCATCAACTTTATCAACTTTCCCTTGTACCGTCTTTCAGCATAAAACCATTGGAAAAATTGTGAGAACATGACTAATTCATAACATTCCTTATTTAAAGGAGAATAAAACAAATTTTCTATATGTACATTATATACTAACATATGTATAAACTACATTTTGATGTTTTTCTTATTCTACTTTGTTTCAGATGTTCCTATGTGTATTTTGCTTGCTTTTGTTTTGCATATTTGATAGCGTATCTCTTGTATTTCTCTACTTCTCAGAAATGAATACTATGTAATGTTTTTGAAGATCAGTATCATATTCTTTGTGTTATTTGATTCTCGTTAGATTATTCTTCAAAAATGTGTTTTTTAAAGATTTTATTTATTTATTTATTTATTTATTTCAGAGATGGGGAGAGAGAGAGAGAGCACAGATGCAGGGGGAGGGGCAGAGACACAGGGAGAAGCAGACTCCCCGCTGAGCAGGGCGCCTGTTGCTGGGCTCGATCCCAGGACTCTGGGATCATGACCTGAGCTGAAGGTAGACACTGAACCAACTGAGCCACTCAGGCACCCCCTACATTTTTTAACTATATACTTACCAAATAATGTTACAGAAATAGTTCAGATTATTTAATTCCTCCAATTATATTTAGGGAGGTAACACTATTGACAGAAAGTCATGAAATAAAAGGACAATTGCTCAAAGTTAATGAAAGGCTAGGAGCAAACAGTGTCTCCTTTTAGGCAATTCTTAATTTATGGTGCATTTCCAAATACAGGTGTTTTATATAATCCTTCATTTAATCCAAACAAAATATTTATATTGTTCAGTCACCATTTTTAAAATGGTGGTGACTAGTCTTTGTCTGCTAAGAACTTGTGTGTCTGTACTCCATAGCAATGACCAAGAAAAGGAAGAAAAATGTAATTCAAATCAGTATAATGTTATTACACTTAATCAAAGGCTAATCATTAGGAAATCAAATACTTCTAGTATGTTTTGTTGGTCAGAAAAAAAGTTGCCATGCCAGTAAGTATTTCTTAAAACTTAAGATATTTACAGTAAACAGTTCCAGAACTCTTTATGTGTATTTACCTAATTTTTAATCCTAGAAAGTCCAATGGATTTATCATTTCTATAACCAGCTTATGAATGTAAGTGGTAACTTGGAAGATGACATTTGGAAAAATAGACTGCTCTCCCAGCCCCACGAGGCTCACTGAGCATGAAACGACCACAGGCACCATGGTGACCTCGTATTATCAAGTAACTGGAGTGACGTTGATATACCACCAGTGGCTACAGTTGGGTTCTGGCTCATAAAACAGACCTTTTCATTATGTGCTATGTTCTGGTTCAGGAGAGCTACCATATGTAGAGATCTATGTCCATAAATCTTGGAATATGATTTCTTGTAGCTTTTGGACTCCTTGAGGAAGCCCAGATGGCAAAAATGAGGGCAATATACTTAGTATTTACAACAGGTTATTTTCACTGTAGTCTACAATACGCAATTATACATCATTTCAACTAGCTAATCTTTTATGTCATATGTTACGCATTACAAACCAAGATTAATGCTTGCATAGGTTAATTCTGCTGTAAGAATATATATTCAATACACAGTGCACTTTTATTTTTATGATGACTTAAAACAAATAACAGACCTCACTTCCTTAACTGTTTGATGATTTATTTAGTTATCTAACACATTCTTATTGGAGTGCCAAATGTGTAAAAGGCAAGATGTTATTCATTATTTTTAATCCAATTTCCATTTGGAGTGAGCAGATAAAAGCAGGTTTTGCTACTTAAGTACATTAAAGATTTACATCTTCTAAAATAAGTTTCTCTCGGGGCGCCTGGGTGGCTCAGTGGGTTAAAGCCTCTGCCTTCGGCTCAGGTCATGATCCCAGGGTCCTGGGATGGAGCCCCGCATCAGGCTCCCTGCTCAGCGGGAAGCTTGCTTCCTCCTCTCTCTCTCTGCCTGCCTCTCCACCTACTTGAGATCTCTGTCTGTCAAATGAATAAATAAAATCTTTAAAATAAAATAAGATAAGTTCCTTTGAGGCACAAGAGAAAGGAAGGAAGAATTTATGAAAGAATCAAAAGGCATGCATATTTCGGCTTATCCTAAATTTCAGCTTCTGAAGACTTCCCATATGTGGGGAAAAGTTGCAAGGAAGCCACAGATAATTTCTATTCCTATTCAGGACTCCACTTTCCACTGACTCGTTATCCTCCTATTACAAGTCAAAACCTAAGTTGCTCAGTGAGCGAGGGAGAAGTGAACGGGTCTTTGATCACAGGGGCGGTTATTACATTGCCCTTAAAAATCTTTCTGAGCATGTCATCCTTTATCTTTTTACCTTTCTGGGGATAAGAGCAGAGTTAGAGGCACACCACTTCTCAGGGAGTCTCTGAGTTGCTGGGGAATTGTCACATCTGGTGGCTTTGGGGAAATCTTGTCCTTAGAGCACCAATGTAGACTATTGGTTTTGGACAGTGCGACATAAAGATGAATTTTCCTTAATTGATGTTTAATGATTTTTTTCAAAGCGAGCTTTTCTAAGCCATTGAAAGACTTTCCCTTTCATTACAGTGACTCTCATACAACAGTAAATCTGATGGAGAGACTCAGTATTAAACTTGGATGTGGATTTTACATCCTTACTTCCAAAAAGAACTGAGAATAGTTTATCAGACACATTTTTTGACCTATGCAATACTATGTGCTTCCTCTCACTGAAATAATTGATTTTGCCCTTGGGCCTAAACACTTTAACGTTATCCTACTGATTTCATTATCCATTCTTTGGAACCACCTAGATGGTGAACACTCATAATAATTTTATGCAGTTAATGGGGTTAATTGAGAAATCTTTAAAGTGGTAGAAATATATTATCTTTTGAAATGTTTGTGAAAAGAATTTTTTGTATTTCTCCTCTTCACTTACCAAAATAATTAACACGTATTATGCATTATGTTAAAATTTTTATATATGTATATATCTTTTTTTCTTAGTGCTAATTATGTGACCATTAACTTAAGTAGATTCCCATAGTTTTGTGGAGGGATTTTCCTGAAATACTGTGCAATTTTTTTCTGATTATGTAAGTAATAGTTTTATTTGGAAATACCTTGGAAAATTCAGAAAAATTACAAATACAAAGAAAGACATACCAAGTATAATTCTATCAGGAAGAGATAACATTCAATTTTTATCAAGGTAAAATTTTTATTTACTTTGTAGCATAAATGTATAACCTGGAAGGATTGTATACCTCAATAAGTAGTTTACTTGGTTTAATAATTATGCTTGATAAGGATGATACTCACTTCAGTTAAGTGTTTATTAAGTATGCATTCTGTACCTTACACAGTGTTTAGTACTGCAAAAATAAGGACAAGGTGTCAGCTGAGACAGACACTTCACACTCACGGACCGTGGGAGTTAAGAGAGAAAAGAGATCTACAGAACAATGCCATAGTTAGGCAGCAATATAATTGGATCGTGTATATAAAATGGAAATCCATATAAAATAACTCCCAAGTGAATCTATGTAGTTTAAAATTATTTTAATGATACTTTAATGGCACTTTACCAAAAATTCTATTTATTATGGCTGCCTTTAAGAACAGTGCTACACAGGACAGTCCCTATAGGTCCAGCTCCACTTTCTTGTCAGCAGAAAACATAGCTGTTGTCAGGGAAATTTAAAGGGACATTTTCTAAGTTTTTCAGCGATGGGGCTTATGGAAAAGGAAGAGAAAACGTCTCCTTTAGTGTCCTCTTAATGTCCATTTAATCATCATAGTTACAGCAGTTAGAGGATCACAGTATTAGAGGTGTTCATAATTATTCCAAACCCTCTTCTTCAGAAATGAGCCAGAGGAGCCTCAGAAATGTTACCTTATCACATCTTATCCCTTCAGAAACATGGTCCTGTAGTAATAGGACTTTGCATTTGTAAACTACGTGGGAACAGGGACTCTTTCACAGTATACACAACGGTGTCTACTGTTGGCCAAAATAGTACCCCCATGTTGGTCAAACATGGGGGTAAATGAATGTAATCACACCTCTATAAGACTATATTCATTGGTTTAACGTCTACTATCTTTATGTATTTATTAATGCATTAATTTGTTTGGCATTCACTTTTAGAAGGTCTAGTCATTGTTAAAATAAACCCTGTTGCTTCCAGAATGGCAAGAATAAAATACACATTCTTTGTTTATGTATAACCCAGAGCCATCTGATTTGCAAAGAGTCTTAGTACAAAAGAATTTGCAAATTCCATGCATACAGCAAGGCTCTAAGATGTCTTTTTCACATTTCTGTCTTTGGTATATATTAATCCTGGGAGAATGTTTTGCCACCAACTTCATGTTATTCTTTCTCCATTAAGAATATCTTTTAAAAACTGTTTTAGTTGTAGTATCTATCATTGGCAATATAGATCGTACATAGAAATGGAAAGCCTCCCCCACCTCGCCTTTGCCAAAAGAGAAAATCGTTAACTTTTAGGTTTGGTTTCACTTCCTCGTGATAGCCAAAAATGTGTCCTTTGGTATTAAGGGTAAGGAACAGAGAGAGAGAGAGATCGAGAACGAGAGATTGATTCTGTCTTCTCAGACTTTCGGGCTTTCCCAGAATGTTTCAGCATTACTGGGGGATGTCTACTGTATACTGACCTCTCTGGGTAACTCAGCCATCTACAAATCTTCACAATAGTTGTGGCAGAACAGGGACATTAGTTGTTCTTTCTCAAAGGCCCCTGACTTTTTTTCTCCCAAATCATCCTCAACATATTTTGTTCCTTTGTTGATTTTTCACTACAGAAGGTCATTTCTGATTTTGCTGAAAAACAATGTAGACCCTACGGTATGCCTAGTCTCCAGTTCTCATGGTGGCATTCTGGAGCTTGCTGATGATCCCTACATATTTGGTTTGATCAAAATGCTATAGAGCACATATATGGCATTCATACCATCTAATATAGTGTAAAGTGCTATCGAGTATTAAAAATCAGATAGTCACACAATGTCCACAATGAACTGTTTAATATGTGCATATCCCATTTACAAAATAATTTCTGAGGAGTTCTTATTTTAAGACTTTGAAAGGAGCATGAACTGATACCTCATGACTTAATTCTGGGTGAACCATAAGAGTGAAAACCATTCTGTCCTGTGGCCCTGGAGGGGAGTCTGTCCTTGATTTTTTTGTGGATGAGAACGCAACCTGTGGCTGTTTCAAGAGGAAGGTAGTAATCACGTACTTCGCAGGAGCTATGGCACCTGTTAACTCCCAAATCTCTGCTCTTATGTATAAAAGAAGAGGATCAAGAGTATCAAAATATTTCAAGAACCTAATATTTTTTTTTCTTTTCCCTCAGAGATGTTAAGCCTTCCAAGACATTGCAGGACCCTTAGAAAATAGAATATGAAACCTGAAAAAACAAATTTATGGGGAAACTAATATTCCCAGAACTCAGCTCTGTAATGTAATTCTGAGGACCCACTAATGCTATGCTTTGACTATGAGTAACACGTTCCCACCTTATTCCTTTCTGTTCTCCTCATCTTTTTCCCTAGAGGAATATTCTCAGATAGCTGCCAGACTGGAAATTATATTCAGAGAAAAAGCTCATACTGAGGTATGGATGTCTGGTTACAGGACAGTTCTAATACTAATTTTTTTTTTAAGATTTTATTTATTTATTTGACAGAGAGAAATCACAAGTAGGCAGAGAGGCAGGCAGAGAGAGAGGAGGAAGCAGGCTCCCCACTGAGCAGAAAGCCCGATGTGGGGCTTGAACCCAGGACCTGGGATCACGACCCGAGCCAAAGGCAGCGGCCCAACCCACTGAGCCACCCAGGCGCCCCCAGGACAGTTCTGTTAGTATTTTTGTTTAATTAAATAATATGTAGAAAAGAATTAGTGCAGCTGTTTTAGGCATTGGACACTCATTATGGTAGATTTTGGGAGCAGAATGACCTTCTCGATCATTCCAGCATGTACAGAATATGCAAAGTCATTAGAAGACCTTATCTCATATATTCCGTTAACTCTGGTTCTGCATAAATGTAATTACAAATATTTTCATCAAAATGCTTTGTTATCCTTGATTTTTCCCTGACCTTATAAATAGGGTATCTACTCATTTTCTAAGCTATTTAGGCCAGCTTTACCAGAGGCAATGGAATAGAGTATCAGTTTTCAGGTACAAAACAATGTAACAGCCCAATTTCTCTAGAGAACACTGCTTTACCTAGACAGTAAAATGAAATAAATGTTTTCTCACTCTTGCTCAAACCCCATATTTACTTACACTTTATTCTTATATTAGTTGACATTAATCAGTCATTCCAGAAAATATCTTAAATGTTATATTAATTGACCTTTGCACACACTGTGTGTTCTTGCAACTCTATATATATTTCATAACGTCTGACCTTAGAACTTAGTGTATTAACAGGCAAAGTATTGAGTCTGAATCTTATAAAGTCATTTTATATGATCTGTGCTTTTAAATGTGCACGAAGAGGGTCAGAGCTTTTTTGTTTCCTTCCTTCTATCTGTCTTCCTCTTTATAGATGTGGGACAAAAAACACAAGGGTCTTGTATCCTAGATCCTATTGATTATGCAGATTGTATCGATTAGTCTTTTAATCATTTATACTTTTTAAATGCCTCAGCATCCAGAAGAAAATGCCCACCGTATGCTTTCATATTTTGTCATACCAGTCACAGGAGGATTTAGTAGAAATTATTTGAGTAGACGTGTTTGCGACAGACGTGAGAAAAGGTAATTTATTTTTTAAATATGTCTCCAAGTGCCAATATCTGTCCAGGAAAAAAAAAAAAAGACATTTTCCTAATGTTTGCATTACTTCTAAAAAACAAAACAAAAAAAACCTTTTAAATTGAATATAGTGGTTTCTCCAAAAAGATGTAATTTTACACGTAAAAAATCTTAGTAACAGCAAATGTGATTTATAAATATAGCAAAGTTCATGCTAGATGATTAATTACCAACAGACCCTTCGTACATACCTATAACCTTGCTAAATTGAGGTAGGTCTACATTTTCAGTGCATACATTCTTTGCTCAAAGGTAACTACCTACCTGTGAAAAATAAAGAAGATACCCACTTGGCTATTTTTGTAAGAGGATATGACATATTTCAGTCCTGAAAACTGTGGAGATTTTAGTGTGTGCACTGTTACTTCAATCTAGGTGAATTTCTAAGGACGGACCTAAACAGATTTTTGTAAGTCAATAAATGGCTTGCCAAATTTGTAAGGCTAATAATTACAAGCATAATACATTTAATGTGAAATTCAGTATACAAAGCTATATTTCTTCTGTATTCCTAGGGAAAAAAAATCATTATAGGGAGTACAGCTGCCTTCCCATCTCATCTCCTATATAACTGAACATGCAGTATTAAAATTACATTGTAATATAAGATTTTAGCATAAATTGAATAAAAGTCTTAAGTTCAGAAAAGAAAAATTAATCAATGAAATGACTACCTGTGTTAGTACCATTTAGTTATTTCTAGAAGCAAATTAAAAGATGATGTGAAAATTTCTACCCTTCAACGTGTAGGTTTATGCCCTTGAAATTTATTGGACATAAGAATGAACTGGCAGAACTTCATAAAAATGTGAATCCTTACGATGCCTCACCCCTCCCAGATTCTGATTCAGTAGTATGAGAAGGGGCTCACATATCTCTATTTTAAATAAACAAGTCATATAATAAACAGACCAGGGGCGCTTGGGTGGCTCAGTGGGTTAAAGCCTCTGCTTTAGGCTCAGGTCATGATCCCAGGTTCCTGGGATTGAGCCCCGCATAGGGCTCTCTGCTTGGTGGGGAGCCTGCTTCCCTTCCTCTCTCTCTGTCTGCCTCTCTGCCTACTTGTGATCTCTCTCTGTCAAATAAATAAATAAAATTAAAAAAAAATAAACAGACCACTCTGAGACATGTAGTATGTGAATAATTTCCTCTTTTATCTTCATATGTGAGCATTTAAAAATTTTTTTTAAAGTCAGATATATGTCTAATGATTGCTATGACATTTATTTTTAGAAATGGACCTCTATCAACGATACTGAAGGAGCTTTCTGTTGTGGTTCTTGTTTTGCTTTTTGATGAATCATTATAAATATTTGGGAATGATTACCAACATTTTCAAGAACAACACCTATTTCCCAAATGGCTGCAATTTGTTTGCTACTTTGCTCACCTGTGGAAACCAAAAGCTTAAAATAAAATCTCTGAACTGTAGAGTCATTTAATCTGGTTAGGAAGTTAAAGCACATAGATGAAAATGTTCATGAGACTGACTAGAAGATTATAAAATGATATTTTCTAAGATTCTCAGGACCTCCTTGGTAAGTGCGATGAGCATGAGAAAAGCAATCAGAAAACATGAATTTGGTTACTCTCTGTGTCTCTTTGAAGTTCTTTGATGTGTGTCTTTAAACATTTACATTGTCCACTTTAATGTTATCATGAAAATACTTTTTTTAAATAAATCACTAGCTTATAGTAAGAACTGTTAATTTATTTTAAAATGTTGTAAGGAATTCAATAAATATAAATATGATTACTAAGAATTTTCAGTGTTAAAGGCAAAAGATGTTAAAATGCGAAGGTAATGTAGAAGCATATGTGGGAAAATTACTGCACTGGGAGGACCTCAGCAAACAGAGAAGTAGGGAACACAGGTGCTCATGTATCACATGTGAAGGTATCACTCTAGAGAGCCACTTCTGGGAAAATTTTCAAAAATAGTCTTAATTTTAAAATGTAGGTAGAAAGCTCTCCCATATACTATAATTTAGGACATTATTATAATAGCCTATATATTCTTTTTATTGTCAGGATTATTCATTACATATATATTTTTATATAAAATGTAACTAAATTAATAGCAATGGGATATTATATGTGCATAAAGGAATGAATTATGATGACTAAGGGAAACATTACTTTAAAATCCTTGATTCATTACATGGAAATCTCAACTTTAACACTTTCTTAATGTGAGGTTTTATCTTAAATTCATACACATTAATTGTATTGAAATAATTTGTAGAGAACATAATCTAGCCTTTATTTCTGCCAACATTCTTCCTGTGAAGAATTCTTGTGCATCAAAAAGTCAGTACGTTAATTAGCAGGTGCTTATCAAATAGATCTCAACGTAAGGCATCTCATTAAAATCTTTATGTCATGACATAGAAACATACGGTAAAGTCCTGATGTTTAAGAAACACAATCTGGTTGTAGGGGTAAGGTATACACTGTGATATTTGTACGTCAGTAGAATCACTATATAATTAATATTATTGAAGCTGACCAGAAAAAAAGTTACAGCGACTCAAATGTGATAAAACTCCCCGTTACTCAGCCAACTACAGAAAGTGGGGAGCCAGAGTCATGTGTGCAGGGTGAGGCAAGGAGGGAATTTCCTCGTGGGCAAGTGGTATGAACAAGATACAGGGTAGCAATGTTTGAGTAAATAGCATAGAGAACAGTCACTTAATTAGACGTCAGAGTCCCTGTCTTACTGTGAAGAAATGAGCTCATTTTCTGTATCAGTCACTCTTCAAATACTAGGGCATTCTTTTTCTTCCCAACTCTGTGTCCTTCTGATCCCTGCACTGATTCTCTAGTTGGCTGCCTGTGGTTCTGTAATTGGTGGCCGATTCTTCTTGCTCCCCACACACCAAACTACATTACTCCCTGTTACCTTCTGTACAGTCCCCTTATCCACCTACCACTGTCTTCACGGTAGTTTGACAAGCATTGATGCCCAATGTAAAATTTCAAAAATTTCCTCCCCACCAGAGAATATCGCCGTTAGCAATTTGCTACACTTGTCTTCCCATTTGATGTAGTGTCTTCTAGTATTACAGCTTAAAATATTTCCTTGTTACTGTTTACTTAAAAATTTTTGAGAATTTCACACATTTAACTAACTCTTTGAAAAGGATTTTTTTAAAAAAGGTTTTATTTATTTATTTGAGGGAGAGAGAGAGTGAGAGAGAGAGAGCATGGGAGGGGGGAGGGTCAGAGGGAGAAGCAGATTCCCCGCTGAGCAGGGAGCCCCATGCAGGACTTGATCCTGGGACTCCGGGTCCATGACCTGAGCTGAAGGCAGTCACAGTCACTTAACCAACTGAGCCACCCAGGCACCCTTAAAACATGATTCTAATGGCTGTGCGGTATTCTGTGCTTTCATGAACTTCATTTTCCTAATCTGCAAAATGGGCTTACTAATGGCTCACAAGCTTGTTTCAAGAATTCAATGAGATGACAATTAGAAAAAGATTCTAGCGCTGTTTAGTAGGCCTTCTTCCTTCATTCCAGGGATTTTTATTATGTGCTTTAATTTCCAATCGCTGAGTTCTGACATATGTGGAAATAGTCTATATCTTCCTCATAGACTTATTTTAAGATGTTTGTCTGAGGCACGCCTAGGCCTTGCCAAGCTTATTCACATATAATTCCAAATGACGATTTTTAGACCCACCTCCATATACACGCATGCCCCATGTCTTGCTTTCAGAGTAAAAACTGCCGCTTGTTAAAGGTTATTCTCTGGGCACAACACATCTAGCTATTGTGAGTGTAGACATGGAGGTGAATTCAGGATGACTTCATAATTTAAAACGAAACAAGATGGGATTGGGAGGGAGACAAACCATAAGAGACTCTTAATCTCATAAAACAAACTGAGGGTTTCCGGGGGAGTGGGGAGGTAGGGAGAGGGTGTCTGGGTGATGGACACTGGGGAGGGTATGGGCTATGGTGAGTGCTGTGAAATGTGTAAGCCTGATAATTCACAGACCTGTACCCCTGGGGCAAATAATACAATGTATGTTAATAAAAATATTTTAAAAATTAAAAAAAATTTAAAAAGCCCATATGGGGACGGTGATGATATTGTTGGGGGCAGGGGGAAGACTTTGCAAGTAGGGCTTTTCTATTGGGAAGTAAGAAATGTACACAGTGAGGATATTAGCTTGGTTCTGGATCTGTTTTACTTGATATTCTAGCAGGTCCTCAAAGTAGAAACATCAAGAAGGTATTTGGAAATAAACCTAGACTGCATGAAAAATGTAGGTAATTTAGGAATTACCTATGCACATGGCACGGTACAAGCCATGATAATGTATGAAGTCTCAAAAAGTAATACGAAAATTGGGATGTATCTTTCAATATTTACATAGCTGATTATGAATAGTCTTGAATTTGAATCCCATTTTTTACCCTTGTTGCTTGACTTGGTGTAGTACTTATTTTCCTCCTAGAGGATGGAGGCAAACCTAAGCCAGTTCTCATGTTTCCAAGAAATTTCGTATAGAAGGTGTCGTATAGAAGACACGGTTCATATCTTCTATCAAATCCCCTATCAAGTCTCCTATCAAACAAAAATGAGTAAGATTCTGTGAGAAATTACCATGTGCCATACAGTCCTCTATCACTACCCATGTATTTACTCATTTTATATTCACAAAAGCTCTGCGAGTTATGTGCTGTCATTAGCTTCCTTCTACAGATGAGCTCACTAAAGCACAAGGGGGTTAATACACGTTTCACCATCCCCATGGATAGTGGCGTGAGACTCTGGCCAGCCCAATTCTGAGCCCAAGCTCTGAACAATGCCCGACTCGAACATGAACAGTTTGCTGTAGAATGGCTGTGCTAGGAAAATGGAAAAAGAAAGCAACAATTAAGGGGCGCCTGGGTGGCTCAGTGGGTTAAAGCCTCTGCCTTCGGCTCAGGTCATGATCTCAGGGTCCTGGGATCGAGCCCCACATCGGGCTCTCTGCTCAGCAGGGAGCCTGCTTCCCTTCCTCTCTCTCTGCCTGCCTCTCTGCCTACTTGTGATCTCTGTCTGTCAAATAAATAAAATCTTTAAAAAAAAAAAAATGAAAGCAACAATTAAAGAAAAATTGGTGTCCTGGGCAGTAGATTGCCTTGGAAGAATAGAACACTCCTAATGATATAGTCCTAAGGGGAATGATTCTGAGTCCCAAGGAGAACACTAGGCAAAAGAGAAAAATTACTAGAACTTTAAGAGCAGTTTGAAACCTGGATATAAATGAACCTGCCTAAGGAAAGACGATTTGTTCTTTACTGAGTATCATAATAGTTCCCACTCTTTGTGTTCTTATACCTCAAATCAATGAAGCAATTGACCACAAGTTTAAAAAATAATGATAATAATCATGTAATTGTAAGTAGTATTAATAAAAATATTTAGCATCAATGATCAATATAAGTAATATGAAATACACTAAACGTATTTATTAGGTAATAGGTAATATACTAAATAACATAGACAACATAGTAGATTACATGGCAGCATGCCTTCAGGGTAGCAAATGTGTCTTCAACTTTTCTTTCGTTTGTGCGTCACACGTTACTTTATCTGTAGGAGGCTCACTAAACACTAATTGATTTAATATTTGTGTAACATGATCTTTTTCTTACTATTTTCAAGACGCTATGAATGGATTATCATTTTATTTTGCTTTTTTATGAGTACTTTAATACAATTTTTGTAAATGTTAAAATAAAAACTTCCACGATTCATGCATTCATTTTTCTGTTCTACCTGCACTAAATTTTATCTTCTGCCACATGCCCAAGGACATCAAGAAGCAATTCTCTGCCCTCTCTCATGATCACATTTTGTTCTGTATTCTATCCTTCTTCACAGCTCTTATTTCTTACGTTCGAAACAGTATTTTCTTTTTTTTTTTTTTAATATTTTATTTATTTATTTGACAGACAGAGATCACAAGTAGGCAGAGAGGCAGGCAGAGAGAGAGAGGAGGAAATAGGCTCCCTGCAGAGCAGAGAGCCTGATGCGGGGCTCGATCCCAGAACCCTGGGATCATGACCTGAGCCGAAGGCAGAGGCTTTAACCCACTGAGCCACCCAGGCGCTCCGAAACAGTATTTTCTTGACACCATTCCTCTACCAGCTACTGCCCCCATTTCTTTGTAGCAAAACCCCTCGCACGAGTTCTCTTTAGGCATGATCATCAATTACTCCGCTCTCATTTGCCCATGCAAATCAGATTTTGCCACCTCTCTCCATTCATGTTGCTTATGGGGGAATCATCAATAACTACCGTATCACTAAGTCTGAAAGTCACTCCTCAGTCCTCATCTTAATTGACCATGTCCAACAGTTGGCCCAGTTGTTTTCTTACCGTCTTCTTGGTCAGTCCTGGGTTTCCTTACTTGATTTTCTCTTTACCTGACATCTGCGTGTTGGAATGACCCAGGGCTTAGTTCAGGGCACTTTTTTTTTTTTTTTTTTTTTTTTTTTTTTTATCTTCACTCACTGTACTGGAAATCTTACTAGTCTCATGAGAGAAATATCTCAGTGATTTAAAAGAAGTGATGTGCTGGTTCCAGCTAAGATTGAAAGCAGCGGCCATCTTGTAGGAAAAACAACTTGATTCCAACGGGAGGTTTTGTCGAGAGCGAGCTTGGTACAGACGTGGTTGTCCAGAAGTCAGGGTAATTTGCTAATCAACCTTATACTTCAGCTTTGGTATGGAAATGAGCCTGAACTATGAATAAAGGTAAGTGTAACCAGAAGGGAGAGCCTACTAAACTGAGTTCTCCTGTTCTTCATGTTTAAGTTTTTCAAATAAATCGTTTTTTTAATATTTTATTTATTTATTTGACAGAGATCACAAGTAGGCAGAGAGGCAGGCAGAGAGAGTGGGAGAAGCAGGCTCCCCGCTGAGCAGAGAGCCCAATATGGGGCTTGATCCCAGGACCCTGGGATCATGACCTGAGCTGAAGGCAGAGGCTTTAACCCATGGAGCCACCCAGGCGCCCCAATTTTCAAATAAATTTTAACATCGTTTTTAGGCCCATAAATTTGGCAAAATCAAATTTGTATGTTTATATTTATGTACATGTAGTGGGCATGTACATTTATATATTTATATCTATGGAGAGAGAAAGAGAGAAATAATCTGTAGGTGTATGTAGGTGAAAGGATTAACTAGAATATGGTAAGCATTGAATAAATATTTGAACAGTTACTACATGATGAGTATCTGATAAATTGGATTATTTGGTCTGCACCTTATTAATTTCAGTCATTTTTGTAAGTTCTAAAGTGAACGTTTATAGAATCATCTATATAAGATTAACCTAAAGAAAGCATTGTTAACTTCTGCTAGGACCAAATGCAAGAATTCCATTATTTCTGTCAGCTACCCTAAATTTTAACTTCTACTAAACACTAATTCATAGTTTCGTTAGACCAGGTAGACAATCTCCAATACTTGTTCTCTTTGAGTTTAATTTAATATGATTCCGTACAACTTCAGGATAATGTAAAAAATGCATGAAAACAGTCATTTAACTGAAAAATAAAGGGTTCTTTATTTTTATGTGGGAGCAGGTAGTGTTCCTTGTTACTTTCTCTTCAGGATGCTTTACCAAAGTGTTCAAAATATATAGGATACTTAATTAGCTTAATTTTCATTCAATTACCTTTATTACACTACAAATAAAGACTTAGCTCTTGCAAAAAGTATATGCATATGAAATCTCACCCAGTGACACAGCTGTGTGTGGGGACCTGGCATCATTGGTCTAGTCCCTGTTGCTGTCTGTATTTTTTTCAGAATGAGAATATAAAGCCCTAATGGCAATAATATCATCATCACCATTCTCTCTCTCTCCCTCTGTATTCTCTCTTCTGTCTTCACTCTTTCTCTTTCCCTCCTCCTCTCTTTCTGTCCTCTTCTCTCATACCTGCTTTTGTAATAATGTTAAATTGATTGCCTCGTGCCCTTGAACTTTAGTACTCAGAACCTCACCAAAGGAAAAGAGAGACTTTCCACCTTTTCCAGTTGAAAAAAAAAAAAAAAAAAATCCCAGTATGGACACTGATTGACCTGGTTGGGGAATAAGGAGTACCCTGTCCTGAGAACAGTGGCGAGGTACAGGTACTGATTGTTCCAGCCTGGGACAGATGGTGCTCCCAGTGGCCACAGAGGTGAATTGTTGGGCATATCAGCTCTTAAATAGCATTAAAGAGCCAGAGGTCTAAATGAGAAGTATTTCTAGTCAACCTCATTGATTCCTCCAGTCTGTTGAACGTTCTGGTTTTTTTCTATATCCTCAGTCCCTCCAAAACTATTCATTCCCTACCGAGCAGGGGCCTATATTTGGTCATCAAAACCGCTATTTCACCCCAATTTTTGGTGTTTTTCATGGAGGATAATGTCCTACATAACAATATCCAAAAACATGGCATCAGTAACAGCATTCACTTTTCATATTCTTAGATCCAGGACACTAATCCATTTGGAAAAAAAAAATCACACAGTTGTATACAAGGGCCCATCATAACTCTTTTGTCTGAAGTTTCAGCCAGATAGCTGTCAGAGTTCCCCAGTCCATTCATTGTCCTTTGTCAGCTCATCCTGACCTTCTGCCTACAATGATCTCAGGCCTTCAAATCTCTTTTCAAAGTCGGACCTCCTGGCCCCTAGTGGATAACTTTTCCATCATTTCTTAAGACTTTATAATTATTTCAAGCAAAACTGGAGTGTTTTTTAAAAATTTCTCCTGCCCCTATTCCATCTCCAATAAAATTTACAAACCTGTGACCATCTTTACCTTTCTAAGGTATTTCCTTTTACTTTCAGGAGACTTGAGCTGCTTCAAAGCCACATCACTCACACACGTGAGGAGCACAGACCTCTCTTGCTTCCTCTGAGGCCTTACCTAATCCATCCCTCCTCAGTCTTGTGTCACTAGTCACTTCTTTTCTAAGAACTGGTTCTCTAAATGATCTCAATTCTGTAATATTTACAGTTAGGAAGAGACACAGCCACCTTGCTCTGGCATGAATGTGCTTGTGTGTATACTCAAGACTCTCCTCGAGTCATGTACCCCGCCTCAGTGTACCTCCCTATTACTTCAGTGGACTTCCTTGAGAGAACATTTTCCAGTCACTGCCTCTGGCCTTTCAGTCCTGATCACTGCTCTACCTGTTGCCTTGTGTCTTCCCATCCTTAGCCCATAGAATTATTTTATAGGGTTCTGTTCCACTCCTATTTGCCAAATCCACTGGACATCTTTAGTTAACTTACTGGACTTTATTTTGATCTTTATCTTTGCTAGTCACTTTCTTCTTCCTCAAAGTCCCAAGTCCCATTATTATTTTTTTATTATTTTTTAAGTAATTTCTACATCCAGTGTGGGGCTTGAACTCCTAAACCCAAGATCAAGAGTCTCATGCTCTACTGACTGAGCCAGCCAGGTGCCCCATACTGCTCCCATTTTTACTCTGTCTCCTTAGGACTCATCATTTTTCATTGCTCCTAAATTTTATTGCTCCTCATATTTATTGTTCTGTTAACGTCATACTGATTGATGTCCTCAACTATCGTTCTCTTCCTGGAATTAGGTCAGCACTCTAATATCTTGACCATTTCTACATGGATGTCCTCTTCCATAGTTATTTGGAAGTTCCAAAATTGAACCCATCATGTCTTTTTCCCTAAAATGAAAATGTCTTCTATTTTTCTCTTTTTTGGTCAGTGGTAACAGTATCTACATAAATTCCCAATATTATCAATTAGAATACCTAGCTAACATTTATTGAGTTTGTAGTATGTGGCTGACTCATTAAGTGCTTTATATGAACTATCTCAGCTAATATTAATAGTCTGTAAAGCTGATGGTACTTCATTTCCAATTTATATTTTTGTTACTGAATTTAAATATGTTAAATAATGTGCCAAAGTCATTTGGGAAGGGTGGCATTTGTAATGTAATTGAGGACACATGTTGAACCATATGGTACTTCCTCAGAGTGGTCTTTGATTTCTCTTTAATCCTCCATTCTAAAATAGCACCTTGAATTGTTATGTTACTTCCCCAGTATTTCTTGAACACATTCTCCAAAAATCTCTTCATCCCACCAAATTACCCTTATTTATGTGCTCATTAACACTATGCTGAAATAGTGCATCGATACCCTTATCTCCTCCGAATTAGATTTCTCAAATACATTATTCCAGCACCCTCCGGTGATTTAAAAACACGGTAAAGAACAAACCAAGACAAAACACGCACAAATCTGAGGACATCCTTCCCTTCTCGAAGTATTCTGATGGTTTCACTGTTTTCTGAGATAGATTCCAAACATCTAAATGTAATTTGCAAGGTCATATTGATCAAACCTCTGTGCGTACACTGGTCTCACCGTCCACTGCTCCAATTCCTGGTTTCCCTCTTCATTAGTAATGCAAACTGCTCGCGGTTCTTCCTACATCTGTTGCTGTAAGTACCCCTGGGCCTTTGCTCCTGCTGTCAGGTCCTCTTGGAAGACCTTCTCCTGGCTTCTTTCCCCTGAACTAAAATAACACCTCCTGTCCCCTGCCATTCAGTCAGCTGTCCAATACCTGCTCCTTCTAAACGATAGAACTCCTTCCTTGACTCCAAGAACAAAATGAGTATCCATTTTCTTTATTTCTAGGCTAACTTCTGCATATTTCCATTAATGAACTTGTAAGCTTGTTTTATAATTATCTATTTCTATCTAATTTGGACTTCTTAAAGTCAGGGACTACATTCTTCTTGTCCTCTACTGACTGGCCCCAGAACACCATATTACCTTAGTGTGTTCATTAATTTCTCCTCAAGTAATAGTATGACTTCATGGAGGAGATGATGAACTTTGAGTGGGACCTTGAATAATTGGCTTAGAAATAGAGGAGAGGACCCATATTTGAACCTATGCTTCACCATCCCTGGGACTAATTTGATTCTGTCTAGCATTTGTGTTTACAGTACTCCATGAAATTTCCCACCGTGTATTCTACACTGTAATTTTCTTGAACCATGTGTTTATTTATTTATTTTTTTAAAGATTTTTAAATTTATTTGACAGACAGAGAGCACCAGTAGGCAGAGAGTCAGGCAGAGAGAGAGAGGAGGAAGCAGGCTCCCCACCGAGAAGAGAGCCCGATGCGGGACTCCATCTCAGGACCCCAGGATCATGACCTGAGCCGAAGGCAGCGGCCCAACCCACTGAGCCATCCAGGCGCCCCAGAACCATGTGTATATTTAGAAAGGGACAATAATGGTCTGGGTTTAGAAACAAAACTATTTCCTAAAATCAGTTAATATTGTGATTAATTATAAAGTACTTTAAAACAGCATCGGGTGAGATGGCATCTGTGGTTGGCAATAGACATGCTGTGGGTAATTTATTATTAAAGACCTTTAAAATTTTAAAAACCCAATTAAGAAAAAACTTATAATTGAAGGATAGGAAAAATGCTTCTTTAAAAAGCGACAGTAAGATTAGCAACATCACACAACCTTCAAGCAAATGCTGATCTCACATAATAATAAATTCTCTGCCTATTTCTTGTGTGAGTTAAATATCATTGAAACAACTGCACTGTTAGATTTCTGTAGACAATAAAGAAGGGGAGACTTGTACAGGAAAAAAAAAAAAAGGAAGAAAACGAAACTCTGTCCTTAGAACTAGCAGTCTTTTTTTGGGATTTTCTCTCTGATCTGAAACCTTTATTCTGCCCACAGTTATCACAAGAATTAGTATGTTTCCAAGTAGTGCAAGTCCTTACTACCCGCTTAGGACCAATTGTAACTCTTTGCAAAGCCTGCCCAACTATGTACCTCCAGTAGATACAAAACTCAAGGGAGCTGTTATCATCTGTATGTATGTCCATGGCAGTATATCCTCTGGCTTCTGCCAGAGTCATTTCTGCCTGGGTCATTTCTCATGAATTCCTGAGTCCAATGAGGTTAGTGCCCAAAAATCGTGTTGCTCACATCACCTTTGAAACTAACAGGGATGCCTGGGTAGCTCAGTCACTTAAGTGTCTGCCTTTGGCTCAGGTCATGGTCCCAGGGTTCTGGGATCGAGTCACGCATCGGGCTCCTTGCTCAGCAGGGAGCTTGCTTCTCCTTCTGCCTGCCGCTCCCTTTGCTTGTGCGCTCTCTGTCCCTCTCTCTTTGACAAATAATAAATAAAAATCTTTAAGAAAAAAATGACAGGTAAGGATTGCTCTTTCAAGTTAAGCAAAAATGATGAAGATGATGGTGATGATGGTGATGTGGTGTGTGTATAACACAGAGGGAAGACATGGAGTAAAAAATACCCTACGAAGGAAACAATGGAAAGCAGAAATGTTTAACAGTGCAGAAAATCATCACTCTTTAAAATGTTCACATATCGTTTTTTGGAAAATAAGATTTTTTAATGAAAATTTCATTATCTAATCAGTTAAATTCTGAAATAGTACCCTGTATTTTAGTTTTTGTTATGATTTTGTTATTGATACTTTTTTTAAAAAAGATTTTTACTTATTTATTTATTTATTTGACAGAGAGAGACCACAAGTAGGCAGAGAGAGAGGAAGAGGAAGAAGCAGGCTCCCTGCCAAGCAGAGAGACCGATGTGAGACTCCATCCCAGGACCCTGAGATTATGACCTTGAGCCGAAGGCAGAGGCTTTAACCCACTGAGCCACCCAGGCGCCCGTTATTGATAGTTCTTATGACTTACTTAATCAAATGTTTAAAATACTAGTTTTGCTTTCTTGATTGCCTTAGTTCGTTGATTTCTTAAGGAAATTTTTTTATAATTAAACTCTTGTTAAAGTTGTAAAAACTTTCAGGTCGATTGGATTATTCTAAGATACGCATGTACATCTCTAATAATCCGGCAGTAGTATTAATCAGCCTTTTCATGGACTTCTATTTTTTTTTGGATGCAGCATATGAGTGAAGAAATATGTTAAGGAAAAATAGTTTAAGCTCCTTGGACTGCTGGGATAAAATAGGCTGATGAATTAGGAAATGAAATGTTTCTATGAACAACCAGATTGGAGGAGAATGTGTTGCTACTTCCAGAAAAATATTTTCCCAGTAAAAAAATAAACATGAAATTAATAGAAACTGCCCTTGGAGGTTTGGCAGCTGTTGTGAAAATGGAAATAAGACCTGGTTACATTGAAGTAGGTTTATTCAGAGACAGAAAAAAATGATTTACTTGATTTTAATTATTTGCTTAGAAACAGGCTCAGAGTTTTGGGTCTTGTCATAGTACCTATTCTGAAGTCTATAGAAGGGGACCTGATTTCAAAAATTAAAGGGTGCCTGTCCAATCAAGTGCCATAAACTTCTCTATGATTTATCTGTCTCCCTCTATGTGTATTTATACAATAACAGGAGGAGACTTGTTTATGGGGGTAGTTGTGCAAACTGCTTTTCTGTCATTGTTAACTTTTCAATTTAAAAGCAAAGAGGGGAATCTCAGACATTTTCCTGCCTTCCTTGTTGCTGACGTGAGGTTTAATAGCAAAAATAATTGTTATGGTATATGTTTAAATATAGAAATAGATCTACATCGACCTATCTATATAAAACAAATTTTGTGTGATTTTTTTTTTCCCCTCACCAAATAACAACTTTCCAAGTACAGATACTAGTGAGATACAGGGAAAACAAATTTGAAATGTGGTGGCAAAATTTAGTTAAGGATTTAGCTATTTTATTAAGGCTAATAAAATGTCATTAATTCATGTTTTTTGAGTTTAGTATTTATAATAATTTATTAGTATTAAATATAAGTTAACTTTTGTTACATAGAAGGAAAAAAGTTTGCTAACAAGGTGGAATAGAAAATATGAAATACCTATTTTAGGGGAAAAAAGCCTTCATATCACATTTGAAGCAAAAATTTTTCGGCAAAAATATATATTAATTAAAATTTATTTATTAGAAACCCATGTGCTTTACCAGGCACTATTTGATAGTTAATGTTACTTTGGTAATACCCGTATTTATTTAAATTGTCCCTAATTTTTCTTCCTCAGAATAATGTCCACCAGTCAGTAGAGAAGTAGTTATTTTTATCTTTATTTCTTAGGAAAAATTCTTGGGGGTTGCCTGGGTGGCTCAGTGGGTTAAGCCTCTGCCTTTGGCTCAGGTCATGACCCCAGGGTCCTGGGATCGAGCCCCACGTTGGGCTCTCTGCTCAGCGGGGAGCCTGCTTCTCCCTCTCTCTCTCTGCCTGCCTCTCTGCCTACTTGTGATCTCTGTCTGTCAAATAAATAAATAAAATCTTTAAAAAAAAAAAGAAAAAATTCTTGAATCCTAAGAGAAGTGATACGTGCATTATTTTTATTTTTACATCTTTGCTACCTTTTTCAGTTTTGAAGAGATCGATAACCAGAAATGATCAAGCAGACAATAAGGAAAAGTGAAAATTATGATTTGAGTTATTGCTATAAAATCATTTCAAGAATAATTTGGTCTCTTGCAGCTGAGGCAAAGTTTTATTGAAATCTTGTTTAAATTTCTAATCTAGGAAGTGCCAAATTTCTATTACAACTTGATTACTTAGAGAGAAATTAAATTCGCCTATTTCCTAGTCCTCCTACTTCTGTCCAGATGATTAAAGGATCAGCAGGAAGACATTATGCATTTCTTCATATACTTTTCCTTGGAGCTGGTGTGCCTTGTAAGGTCTCAACCTCTGCCCTTTCTTTCTTTCCTTCCTTAGACCTTGAGATTATCCAGAAAACATGTCCAGAAACAAACGCATCATCCTTCTGTAGACAAACGAGTTCCACCTTTCAACTTTCTTCTTGCCATATTTGCCTGCGTGTTGTATGGGAAAGCAGCAGTGATGTGACTGAGGTGGGTCCTGCTTTCTTATGGGTCAGAGACCTGCTGCACTCGCATTAACCCTGCGTTCATCCCATGAGACCCTCCAGGCCTCCTTTCCGAACCTAGAAAGACTTTGGCATTTCCAGCTTAGTTTCTGAAATAATTTCTCCACTGATTTCCTGGGCTCTGAAGGCATCTCCACCATCCCATAATACGTGACTCAAAAGCCATGCAAGTTTTAGTACAAAGATAAATTATAATTCCTCATTTTCTGTCTTCCATGGTTGAGCCCATTTGGTATATCTTATTATCCCCTCTTCCTTAAAATTGTTTTTGTCAAATCAAATCTTATTTCTGTACCACAAGTGATCCCTGTTTTTAATCATTAGTTACCTTTTTGTGTTACTCCTCTTCACTACTGGCCATATATCTCTTAGCTCGTAAGACCCCCGAAGTCCAGTTGTTCTTGGAAGACTTTACACCTCTAGTGATCATTTACTGTCACCTTTTCTGTAGGCACGTAGCACATAAGGAATTTTCCAAAGCCAGTTCTCGATAATTCGTCTAATTTTTGTTGCTCACTGGGTTTATGTTGATAAACTCTTTAATGATTTCCAAATTATTCTCATGATAAGCTAAAATTTCAGTTATGGCTCACAAGAATCGGTAGTGTCCAACCTCTTCTTGTATCAATATTAGCATCTCTCAGTCATACTCCATATAGCCAGTCTAGTTAGGATTTGCATTTTTACCCATAAAATCTAGCCTTCCTCGAGCTGGTAAGGCTTTGCACACATTGATTGTTCTACGTGGAACAATCTCTTCCCATCAAAACATACCTTCTACCTACTGCAGACTTCTGTAAAGTTCCTTCTACATCTTCGTTTATCAGGCGTATAGGGGCAGGGATATCTCCTATGCTCTTGCATGATATCTGTAGTTGTCTGGTCTGGGTGCTCACTATTCTATGATGTCTTCCCTTTCAAATGTGTAGAAGTAGGGATATGTCAATCCTATTCAACATTTTATTCCCTGCATTTAGTATATGTTTATTGAAAGCATGAAAGAATTAAAGTGCAGCTAGAGTTTTTCATTTGTTTGTTTAAAATTTCCCCTCAAGTAGTTTTTAAGCTGTGAAGCTAAAGCGTATCTTTTTAAATTATATTATATTTAGTAAAATTCCTACAAACATGCCAAGTAAATATATTATCTTCTTTCACACAGGATATGGTAATAATTAAGTATGAATTCTGAAAAAAATCTATTTGTTAACATTCATGGTAATTAAACAAAATCATTTTTACTTTACTCGTAGTTACATTTATTTGAAGTGAAAGCATTGTAAGAATATAACAAAATAAAGCTTAAGAAAACGTAGAAAATTTTCAGCATTAGCTTATTACCAATTTTGAGCCAGTCACCGTATCAAAAGTATATGCGTCTGTATGTCGTTCCTTATACCAAACTTCCTGTACAATAGTTTTCATCTACTCATCTTTTAATCTTGTGTGGTTTAGAACTAGTTCTGCAAATTTGTGTTCAGTTTGCAAGTCATATTTTGGGTGTCTTCCGACCTAAGTATAATCATTCAGTTTTTCAGGAGTGTCTTAGAGAGTATGGTGATAATCCAGTTTTAACCTTGGTGTAGTGCTAAATGCATTTTTATTATTTTATTTATTTTATTTTAAAGATTTTTTTTTATTATATTTTATTTTAATTTTATTTTACATAGGCTCCACACCCAATGTGGGGCTTGAACTCAGGACCTTGAGTTCGAGAGTGGTATGCTTCGCTGACTGAGGCAAGATTCCCTAAGGCTGAATTTTAATCTAGTTTCTATTCTAAGCTTTTCCTGTGCTCTTGGGAAAAGTTCTCTCAACTTTTCTCATCTTCACTCTTCTCACTTACAAAATATGAGAATTGAATTGGATGACTTTTCGAATTTCTTTCAAGTTCTAGAGTACATTAGGTAAAAAGAAATTAAATCTATATGTGATCTCAAACATTTAGATGTAGGTCTGCAATTTAAAAATCCCACTGTTGAAATAAGAAAATCATAAAGCTCATCTTTGAAAAAAAAATCTGTGGTTTTATCAAACAAAAGTTCATTTACTCAACACATTTCAAAATATAAGGAATCTCTGACTCTATTTTCTTTATAATCTATATATTTAGTTACTACAGACAATAGAATGATTGACACAAACCAGCCTAAGAAAATACTTTTTTTTAATGTTTGGAAATCATATATTTCTTCATACCTTCTCTTTTTAAAAGTTAAGAACGTAAAGTAGTTTAAGTCAAGAAACAAATAATTTGTGAAATGTACAACTTCACCTTAAAGGTGGAGGTTATTATGAAACGTGTTTGGTGCAGAAGACATTTTGGTACTACACCAGTTTATTAATATGCTTAGGTTAAAATAGGCCTCAGCTTTCCCATTTATGTATGTATATATGTATTTATTTATTTATGTATTTATTCATTTATTTCATCTTGAGAACATACTTCTGCCATTATTTAGATTTCTATCAAGCACGTTTATTGGTACCTTCTATGCACCACGCAGTATTTTGAACATACGTAACAGAAAATCTCTGTTGAGTCCGCAGACATGGCCCGGGCGTAATGGGTTTGTGGGCCACAGAGCAACGCAGAAAGATTCTGTGTGCTTCCTTAAGGTATGCTCCAGAAGTCTGTGGTTCTCAGACACCGGAAGTGGTTCTTCAGTATTTAAGGAGGAACACTTTGCGTCCCCTCAGAATTACTCTTAGGATACTTTCTAATCCGGGATGCCTGGATTCTCATTTCCATTCCTTGAACGTAAGCACGGTGTTTTCCCCATACTCCCTATCAGTGTGCTGAAGCAAACTTGGGTGAAATACTTTTCCTTTTGTGAACTCCTAGCCACCTGTGAATCCTAGAATGCAGCTTTGTACAGTGGCCCATCACTGGCCCCAGTCTCTTCTATTTACTAATTATTTGTTTTACCTCGGTTGCTATATTGTTCTTACTTGTTCTTATGTAGTGTCCCTACTTGTTCTTGTTCTCATCAAGAACACCTGCTTTGACAACTTCCTTTAACACTGTAATCAGGGATAAGTGCAAGAATTTGGTCCGTCCTTTGTAGCAGGGACCATGGATTCTTCAAGCAGATTTTCCATCTCCTCTTGAGCAACGTTGAGCCTCTATTACTTTCTATTGAAAAAAGGAAAAGATGAATAAAACAGATCTTTACATGTCAGCTGGTTACATGGATTTATGCTTATTATACAGATATTTTCCTTCTTCTCCTGATTCTCATAATTATTCAAGCTTTCTCCTGGTTGAAGGACAGAAACTTTGATGGAGAAAATGGGAATTGTTGCTTACATGAATTGTGACCCTTTTCTTTCCTTTTTTTTTTTTTTAAAGATTTTATTTATTTATTTGACTGACAGAGATCACAAGTAGGCAGAGAGACAGGCAGAGAGAGAGGAGGAAGTAGGCTCCCTGCTGAGCAGAGAGCCCAATGCGGGGGCTCGATCCCAGGACCCTGAGATCATGACCTGAGCTGAAGGCAGGCTTTAACCCACTTGAGCCACCCAGGCACCCCCTTTTTCTTATGACTTAAGGAAGTGAAGGAGATAGAATGCAGAATAGTAGATGGAAACAGGAAAGAAAAGGTAGGGCCAATTAAAAAAAAATGAAAGAAATGGAAAGTCGAAAAGAATTAAAAGGCAACAAAGGTTACTGAACATATGCTCTCATTAACGAAAGAGGAAAAGAAAGAAAGCAAGGGTTCAAGAAGCAGGGAGGCCATTCTCTTCATTGTCTTTCCACCTAAAGAATTAACAGGAGGGAGTTTCTAGCAAGTAGCTGGCAGTACCTGCAGTCCTTTGCTTCATGTCTGGAGACAGCTCAATAAAGCAGTTTTTCCCTTTCCAGAAACACACCAGTGCACTGAGATTAAATGAGAGATGGGATAACCCTCACTCTTGTTCTGCCAACCACAGGCTCGATCCCGATGCCACTTCAATCATTTCTGTAGACATAGAGTGGGCCAGTACAACTCCCGCATGCTCTCTCATTGGTACCGTGACTTTAAGAGCTTCGAGATAAAAATTGAACAAAAGTGGTTTACATTTAACTAGGAACACTTCAGACAATAGGTCATAATTTCATAGGTACTTGATCTGTTTGACTTCATTTTTTCAAGACAATATCTCTTGTGCCAACCCATAGCCTGTATTCAGGGAATGACTCAATACAAAGGAATGGAAGGAATTTAATGTTTTGAAAGATTTTCTGTTAGGCACCAAAGATATTATTTGTAAAAGTAGTAATTGTTGGAGTAGTTTGATAAAAACTATAAATACCAACCACATTTTAATTTTTCTTTACATAATCCTTTCAACATATAATAATACATAGCTGTGAGTGAATATTTCATTAATTATAAATGACTTGCCAAATGGAATGCCAATGGAAATGCCAGAGGAAACCCTACTGGGGTTGTATGAGAGAACTCAAAGTTAAATTAGTTTGTGGAACTTTTACTGAATATAATTTTTAAAACTTTAAAGCATTTCTGTCTTATCTTGATTGTAAGTATCTTTCATCTTAGTTTTTTAAAAAAATATCATCTATTGAAAACTAGTCACCATTAAAGACAAAAATATTTCAGGTAACTGTGATATATATTTTTATAGGTTTTGTTTTTACTGCAAGCAGAGAGCAAGTTTAAATCAATCAGAATATTTAACTCTATGACTAAAAACATCATTGATAGTTCCACTGGAGGTATCATTGGGATATATAGGTATATGATGATACAACAACACAAAAATAAACAACAACAACAAAAACCTAAAGCAAAACATTGATTTCCCGTTAGTACATACTAGATTATTCACAGTTCTTTTGAATTCAAAAGCTCAATTTAAGAAATGTGAACAATTCACAATAGGGAGGAAATGTCTCTTTGTCTTAGACTGAGTAAGATATTTTATATTTGAAGTCATAGTTTTTTTTTTTTAAACTGGATTTATCTATTCTCAAAAAAGAGGACTTAGGATCTTTGCATCATTTTCTACAAATATTGTGGATTGTTTAATGGAACCATTTGCCTTGCAAGTTCCTATAGTCTTTTAAAAGACTTATAACATAGGCCTGTATTTGCTGTATATGATAGAAAGTTAAAATTCCTTTTTTAAAAACATTATTGTTTTTTATTATGTTATGTTAATCACCCTATAGTACATCATTATTTTTTGATGTAGTGTTCCAAGATTCATTGTTTACATATAACACTCAGTGCTCCATGCAATCCATACCCTTCTTACTGCCCATCACCAGGCTCACCCACCCATCCCCCTACCCCCTCCGCTCTAAAACCTTCAGTTTGTTTCTCAGAGTCCATAGTCTCTCATGGTTCATCTCCCCCTCCAATTTCACCCCCTACACTTTTCCTTTCCTTCTAATGTCCTCCACGTTATTCCTTATTCTCCACAAGTAAGTGAAACCATACGATAATTGACTCTCTCTGCTTGACTTATTTCACTCAGCATAATCTCTTCCAGTCCCGTCCATGTTGATACAAAAGTCGGGTATTCATCCTTTCTGATGGGGGCATCATACTCCATCGTGTATATGGACCACATCTTCCTTATCCATTCGTCCGTTCAAGGGCATCTTGGTTCTTTCTACAGTTTGGTGACCGTGGCCATTGCTGCTATAAACATTGGGGTACAGATGGCCCTTCTTTTCACTACATCTGTATCTTTGGGGTAAATACTGAGTAGTGCAACGGCAGGGTCCTAGGGAAGCTCTATTTTTAATTTCTTAAGGAATCTCCACATTATTTTCCAGAGTGGCTGCACCAACTTGCATTCCCACCAACAGTGTAAGAGGGTTCCCCTTTCTCCGCATCCTCTCCACCACACGTTCTTTCCTGTCTTGCTAATTCTGGCCATTCTAACTGGTGTAAGGTGGTGTCTCAGTGTGGCTTTGATTTGAATCTCCCTGATGGCTAGTGATGATGAACATTTTTTCATGTGTCTGTTATAAAAAATTGTTCCGGGAGTCCTGAGAAGGTACGTTATTTGTTTTAATTGGAAGAAAGCCCGGCAGAAGTGAAATAGGATAGCAGTAAGTCTGAGAAGACCAGGCTGAGACAGCAATGGGACGCGTCGCGTTGAGAATGCCGGTAAATTACTGCAGGGGGCCTCATTTTCCACCTGTACAGATGAGAGTGTGCTCTACGTTACTCGTAATATTCCATCCGGTTCATAATTTTTATGATTATATAAAAGACGATTAGGAATAAATGAAATATCTGCTGTGATTAAATGAAGTCTAATTTTTTAAAAAATGCACGGGTTTTTGGTTTGGGTTTCAGCTGTTAAGCAGAGCGTACTTCGAAGTAGACGCGCTCAACCTTACTTCATTTATAATTAGTGTCATTAGCTGGCATGTAACGATTAATGTGCTTTTTCCACGGGTTTTTACCATTTCGCCTGTTACGTGCTTTAAGCTATTCATTTGTTTATCATATTATGAAAGAGAGCTTTTAGGCCAGAGCATATTAAATGATCACAAATCCCAAATTTAATGAAGTAGAAATTAGTGACATTTTATTTCATTTTTTCTCACATCATCGTACAGTAAAAACCACACTGGCATTTTATAGTATCCGGAGGACATGATAAAGTAGAGGGGCTACTCCAATAAAAGCCGTACACCGTGGCTGACGCTGGAAGGCTGACAGCTGTCGTAAAGAGTAGATCACAAATTCATTAATGAGGGCTCCCATTATAATGGAATTAACCAGTCTTTTATCTGTCTTAAGTAATACGTTCTGCAACCAGTGGCCATTTACTGAGTGTGTAATATGTCCGGGGATCCAGCTAAGAGAATGCAAGAGGGAGATGTGTGAAGTAGAGCCCCAGGCAGGAGCTGGTGATGGGAATCCTCAGTTAGGAGGAGAACGCCCTTCGGGGTCCGTGCACGGTAGAGAGAGAAGAACCTTTAGAACCACGTGCCTGCACTAAAATTAGGTCCAGTGAGTAACATGCTGGACCTAGTCCAGAGTCCTAAGCACGTATCCTTGAGCAAGAGGGAAAAATAAAATGGAGAAACCAGTGGGCACTCATTTGTCATTGTTGATATCTGTAACCATCTTTCCTATACATTACAGATATCTCACCTTCGTAATTTTATTTGGTGCACAAACCACGTACCTGTTTACATACATTTTTTTTCCTCCATTGATTTACAGCAGGGCCTTCAGTTTGTGTCTGTATTAAATTGTGCTGTATGGTTGTATGCGGAAATGTCCAACGCACAAGTAGGATGGGCCAACTAGAAAGTCATTTGCAGGAAGATTGATTTATTTGTCAGGGGATGAAGCCTCTGGCAGGAATAAAGTCCCAGGCATAAAGAGGTTGGCTTAGAGAGGAGGTCATGGTTTTTGCAGGAAGATGGCATTCTCAGTGCAGCTTGGCCACTGGCTAGTGTAATTAAGTAGTGTCCCCCCACTCCCCACCCTTCTCCCCATTTTCACTTTTTGTGGTATCCTTTCCCCATCTACTGTGGTCTGGGAGCAGGTGGTCCTCGTCCTAACAAAGTGTGAGGTCACTAGCAGCCTGGTGCTACCTCACAGTGCCTGAAAGATTCACCTACTTTGTCTGGTCACCCGCATTTTATCATCTCACATCTTCAGGAGAAGACAGGGGTGAGTACAGGATAATAAGATATTTTGAAAGCGAGGCCACATTCACATCAACTTTAATGTACAGCATTTTTATTATGGTATATTATTATGATTGTATTTATTTTATTACTAGTTACTGTTGTTAATCTTTGGCTGTGTGTAACTGGTGAAGTAAACTTTATCATAGATAAATGATACCGTAGATATCATAGATATGTATGTATATGTAAAACATAGTATCGATAGGATTTGGTGCTATGTGCAGTTTCAGGCATTGTATGCTATTAGGAATTTAATAGGAAAAACAGTTTTTTTTTTTAGGAGAATACATTTCCTATGTTATTTTTTATTTTAAATGCCTGAGGAACACTGATATACTCAATAAACCATTTAAAATACAATTTTGGAGCCTGACAGAGTTTAGCTATGGCTCTGGAGACAATGACCTGGTTTAAATCCCAATCTGACCACTTAAAGTCTCTGTAAGTATGAATAAATGACTTAATTTCTTTAAATTCCATTGTGTTCATTTGTCAAATGGATGAAGTTACAATACCATATAGTGTCCCCATGATAATTGAATATTATAACCTATAAAGAGCATGCAGAGCATTACCTAGCAGGTGTATTTTGGGCGTATCTACAGTTTTTGTTACTCCTTGTTATTTTGGTTGACAGACATACACATCTGTGAGTGGGTTAATACATTAGTTGGTGGAAGTTGAAGACCTGGGATCAATGTGATCAAATAGGGAGACTGGATGGCAGAAGAGAGGAAAGATAAGAATGAACCCTTGGGAACATCTGCGCTTAAGAAATAGAGAGAAAACTGAAATACACTTGAAAATAATTAGTCTGAGGACTGCAAGAATACAAGGGAGTGAGCATTGTTTAAGAAGCCACAGGATCTGATTAAGAAGTGAGGGATTAACATGTTAGATGAGGCAGAGGTATAAAGGAAAATAAGAGTGATTTGTCCATTTTGAGGTAGTAGAAGGGTTTCAGTAGAATGGTAGGGTCAGAAGAGGGTAAGACACCAGATTGTAGCAGTTCAGAAATTACTGGGAGGTCTGGAAGTGGAGACAATGGGATAGGCTACTCATCATTCTTTAAATATGAAGGCAATTCAGACACTTGGTGGGGAAGGTCATGGGAGGGTAAGAGGGAAGAGCATCTAAAGGGCAGGTGGGTGAATCAGTGTTTGAAACTTTCAAGAAGTTGTGGTGGTGTAGTTGATGTCGTGTTACCATCTTTGCGATTAATAAGATAGTCAATTAAAAATGAGACCATTCCTACAAATGTCGACGACGGTATCTGTTTATTGATATGTATAGCAATATATAGAGAAGAAAGATATACAGTATGTTCAAAAAGTAAAACAAAACAAAACAAAACAAAACAAAACCCTAGATTGATTTGTTTGAACAGCTTTATTGGTATATAATTTGCATAACATAAAATTCACCCACTTAAAATGTCCTATTCAAGGCTTTTGAGTAGATTTCAAGAGTTGTGCTACTATCACACCCCATCTGTGCCCTCCCCATCCAGACTATAGGAAAACACAAATTTACCTCATTTTCTATAGACTTGATTATTCCAGACATTTCATATAAAAAGAATCTTATAATATAGGGTCCTTTGTGATGAACTCCTTTCGTTCAGCAAGATGTTTTTGAAGTGTCTACACATTGTAGTGTGAATCAGTTCTCCATTCTCTCTCTCTTTTTTTTTTCTGAATAATAGTCCATTGCATGGATATGCCACATTTACTCAGTTGATGGACGTCTGGGTTATTTCTGGTTTTCGGCTCTTTTGAATAATTCTGCTGTGAGCATTCATGGCCACATTTTTGTGTAGATGCATGTTTTCATTTACCTGAGTATATCACTAGGTGTCGAATTATCAGGTCATGTGGAAATTCATTAAGTGTTTGAGGAACTGTCAGACTGTTTTCCAAAGCAGCTGTCCATTTTACATCCCTCCAGCTTCCAGTTTCTTTACATTTTTTCCCCCAGTTCTGATTTTTTGTTGTTGTTGTTGTTGTTATTCTAGAATGGAATTGATTGCATTTTCATAGAAATATTCTTCAGTGTTTAAAGTGTAGATACTTTTTCAGTAAAGGGAAACTAAATTTAAAGTCATCAGTTCCATTCTGAATCAGGAAAAATGTACCATAAATACAGTTACACTATTTTCTCTGGGACTCCAGATTTTGGGGGGCCGATAGGATATCTAGAATATGTGTGATTGTGTACATACTAAGAGGGACATCGTTTTTGGCAGTTGTGGCAGGGTCAACAGCATAGCTAATTTGTCAGAACAGAAGTGGCCTCGTGACCCCTGTCCAGTGGTTTATAAAGCCCCAAGCAGCTGGGTCAGACTCAGAGTCCACTGGGATCAGAAATGTGGTAGGATTGTCTTTTGTCTTATTTCTTCAGTTAGATTTTTTTTTTTTAATTTACTTATTTATTTGACAGAGATTACAAGTAGGCGGAGAGGCAGGCAGACAGAGAGGAGGAAGCGGGTTCTCTGCTGAGCAGAGAGCCCCATGCGGGGCTTGATCCCAGGACCCTGAGATCATGACCTGAGCTGAAGGCAGAGGCTTTAACCCACTGAGCCACCTAGGCACCCCTCTTTAGTTAGATTTTTGCTGTGATCCTGGATTTTGCCTAGGATTTCTTGTTCCTATCCTTTTTTGGGAACCTACCTGCAGATTCTAGGAGCTCCTTTAAAACCTTTTAACAGATTTCCTTTCTGTTTTTGTCAGGAGAAATCCATGTTCCTTACTTTTAACCGAGTATCCTCTCCCATAAATCTGTGATATTATTTTCTCTGCTGATGAGAGAGGATACCAAGGCTGCTTTTTGTGGAAAAGGTAATACAAAAGAATATTACTCAGGAAAGCTAAAGGAGATCCCTTATTCACAGCTGCTTTCTTTGTAATAGCCACGAGCTGGAAATGACCAGGATGCACTTTGATAGGCGAATGGTTAAATAAACTGTAGTATATTCATACCCTGGAACACTAATCAGCAAGATCAAAACAAAAATAATTATTATAACAAAAATTTGGCTGAATCTGCAGGAAATTTCACTGGATGCAAAGTTGACTCCAAATAGTTATATACTCTGTGATTTCATTGAATAACTTTTTTGACATGACAGAATTACAGAAATGGAGAATAAATTCGTGATCACCAGAGCTCAGGAAAGAGGGGGTGGTGCAGAAGTCTTGTAATAAGAGGCAACATCATGGATCCATGTGGTGAAAATGTTTCTTTCCTGACTATAGCAATAATAATGTCCTCCTTGTGGAAATAGTACTGTAGTTTTACCAGATGTTACCATTGGAGGACACAGAGTAAGGATACATAGGATCTCCCTGTATTATTTCTCCATGGGAATCTTTAATTATCCTTAAAGCAAAAAAAAGTTAAATTAAAAAGTGCATTGAAAGGTTATTTTCTATTGAGAAAAAGATCCGATCTAAAATGATTAGAACCTTTTTGTTTTGATATGTGGATTTTCCAAAACAAAATACATATCATACATATTGCAAAGTTGCTTATTTCATTAACTTTTTTCTCAACAAGCAATTTGAGACACCTTGGTGTCTTGTTGCCCTGGAAATAACTTAGCTTCCTGACCCTTGGGGGATGAAACAGATTAAGAAAGTTTGGGAAAAAAGCCTTCTTTAAACTATAAGATTCATCCCAGATCAATGACATTTCATTTAATATTTTGAATATCAAAGAGAAATGAAAGCTGTATAATTTCCTTTCAACAAGTAAATGAAAGAACTAGTAACATCTATTGGTTATGTGTATACTGACACAATCAATGAAAAATAATTTGGGGCAAGCCCATTTTGGAAACTTTAAGAATCATTCATTTTTTTAAATGTAGAAATGTTACTTTACTGATGAAAACAGTATTTGAAAGAAAAATCTTGGATTGTCTTCTGCAGTGAGTGGACACCACTGCTCGTTTGGCATCATGTCTGATTTTGGGTATTTGATAAAGAAGGAAGCCTTGACTCTGAATCATGATTTTTCATGAGTTGTTTTGTCATGAGAGATTCTGACAAAAATTCTTAAAAGTATATATTTTTTGGCTGTCTTGAAATTTGTCAGTGCGCATAATGGCGGGACCTTCTTAAGAGTTTTTCTAGGAAAGGAAAGTGTAATTGAATATATAAGGCTTTCAAGAAAACATCTTGGAGCACTGGTTGAAATTCAGGAAAAATTGGTTTTTTAGAACAAAGAATACTGTGTAATTCTCAGACTAATATAGGGAGAATGAATTAGGCCAGAATAATACTTGGATCCTTTGGCTACATAATAAGCTAAAATCACCTTTATTTAAGGCTCTGTGGTCATCACTATAGTGATCCTAAAAACAAATCTGAGCTCCTCTGGCCAAATTGCTGTTGTTCAAGAAGAGATTAGAGACAGATACCAATTCAGTTTTTTCGGTGCTAGAAATTAAGCCTCGTGTAGGCCAGGATCAAAGTCCTAAAGACTTAACTCATTTTATCAATTGGCAAACTCTGCAAACACCTTAAAACACTGCAAATAATTCTGAGTATAAATGCTTAGATGACCTTAAATATGAAATATGAATTCATAATCCTGCCTTCAAATGGGGACAGTGAGGAAGAACCTGCTAGAAATAATGTCCTTGAATGGAGGTCAGGCTTATAGTCCCATATGGCTTCCAAGTCGCAGAGCTATAGTCCTTTGAGATAAGGCTATGGTCTTCCAGTAGTGTAATCAGTGAAAACCCCAGTTTTGTGTTTTGGGTTTTTGTTTTTAATTACCCAGATATTATAGGTTGTTCTCTTACATATCAAAATGAAAATTGAAAAATGATTAGATGATAGTGTTTTAAAAAATGATGTTATAGTTTTGTTGAAGAATTTAATTTCAGTTTTATTTAAAACCACCAACTATAAGGGCACCTGGCTGGCTCAGTCAGTAGATCGTGCAAGTCTTGATCTTAGGGTTATGAGTTTGAGCCCCACACTAGGTGTGGAGATACTTAAACACACACACACACACACACACACACACACAACCATCAACCATAAGTATGTTTAAGTATACTTACGCAGGGTTTTCAGATTTAGGGACAAATTGTCAGTACATACCAAAACATTAATAATAATAATTATCTCTGGGGAGTGAGATTGAGAAAAGCAATCAAGTATATAGTTCCATTACTTTTGGAATGAGAAATATTAAATGATGAAAAACAAAGATGGAATATACATTATCAAGACTAAGTCTAAGACTTGTATCTTTCAGCTTCTTTTTCAGGAAGACAAACCACAAAATCTCGCAGAAATCTCTGTTGGTGCAGAAATAAAATTTGTGGGGTTTTCTTGTTTGTTTTACTCGGAAAATCTTGAAATACTGTCTTTTTAGGAAGAAGCAAATAATTTCATGAAAAAATAAAAAGAGAAAGAAGTGAGCATCTCTGAAGGTTATATTATAAATTATGTCCATGCGAAAAAATAACTTTATAATGCAATAAATAATAATTGCAATAAAATAAATAGGCCAGAATTTGAAGTTTGAGTTTTTTTTTTTCATTTTAGGACATGGACACACACCTTTATAGATATCCTTGAAGAGAATCCAGGTTCTGACTGATTTAGAAACACTGATATATAGAATGTTGAAATGGGGTCTTCATCTTATTTGTATGTGCATCCACTTTTTTTTTTTTACGATTTTTATTTATTTATTTGACAGACAGAGATCACAAGTAGGCAGAGAGGCAGGCAGAGAGAGAGGGGGAAGCAGGCTCCCCGCTGAGCAGAGAGCCTGATGCGGGGCTCGATGCCAGAACCCTGAGATCATGACCTGAGCTGAAGGCAGAGGCTTAATCCACTGAGCCACCCAGGTGCCCTGTGCATCCACTTTTAACTGCAAACTCTATTACTTCTAGCCAACGGAATAACAGATCCTTTTCTAGTTCTATGTTCTATGTCTTCTCCCTTCCTCCCTCCCTCCCTCCCTCCCTCCTTTCTTCCTTTCCTTTCCTCCTCTCTCCCTCCCTCCCCTCCCTCCCTCCCTCCTGCGCTCTCTCTTTCTGAGTAGAAATATTCTCTCTACCAGGAAGGACTAGGCACCAGGGAACATTACGATCAAGATTCTGTGACCTGCTGTCACATAAGGCAAAATAAAACTTGGTGGCGGATGAGAGTAAAGATGTTACTGATTGAAGTGCAAACTCCCAAGTGTTGTCCTTAAATTGGCTGCATTAACACTGCAAACAGCATATATGGGGACACGGAGACAGCCTCCTCCATGTTTTCATAAAAAATTTGAATGATATATGTGCCTGCTCTGTCTACTAATTGTTCTGTTTTATACGGATATGAAAGTGCTAGCATCACCTAAACGACTATTATAATCTGTGGTCCAGAAGAGAGACATCCAATAAAAGCCAATTCTGGATAGAACTCTTATGAAGGAAGACTGAATTGCATGTAAATAAACATGGGAAAGATCGGACAAAACCCAGGGAATCCTGGTTCCACTAATTTCTGCGGTGTTAGCGGCATCTGTCTGGGGTAAACATCTCTTGCTTTTGCTTTTCTCTCAAGTGAACTACGGGACAGGGAATCCATCTGCTTAGCACTAGTGAGATGTTTGAAATATATGATAGTGTGATTTTAAACTTAGAAAATATCGGCCTCTTTTGTAGATGAAATATTTAAAAGAGAGAAAAAAGGTCTGATCAGTAGACCAGGGTTGAAATCTGGGTCTGTATACTAAAATCCAGCAGAGCGCAAAGCCAGTCCCTAACGTTTTCTGGTCTGGTCTTTTCACTCTGTAAATTACAGAAGATGGAACAGTTAGGAGACTCTTAAAATAATATTTTAAACCTAAAATTTTATGATCCTCCTTAAGGCACTAATATATTTATATGCTCTTATTTTTCTTTCAGAAAAGGAAGGCAAACATCTTTAAAATGTAATTATAATGCAATCAAAGATATTTTAATGTAATCATTATAATAATAAAATATTATAGTTAAGAATGAGTAGAAGAGATGACATTAGCTTCTGGTTTTATTATCAACTGTATTTCTAGAGAAGTAAAAAATTTAAAAATAACAATAAAATCTGCAAGTGATTTACACAAAAGCTTCCTCGGTGAAGTAATAGGACCACGACTACTTCCAATTCCACTAAAGCAAGGGCCAGTAAAATTTGGGCATATCCTGCAGTATAATTAGGTTCATTTAGATGAAAAAAAAAAAGGGGTAGGTTATTAAGTGCATTATATTTAAAAAATGATTAAAGCTATCACATCAGTCTTTTAGGATAGTTGTTAATAATTAAGGGAATGGGCGAGATAGTTCTTGCGGGTAGGTTTCCATAACTTTGCCTAATCCATGCACCGTAGTCATATAGTTCAGATTTTCATGAGGTCCTTCAAACTACACTGGAAGATCGCTGTCGAATTACAGTCCTGCCTGGGACTGCCTGGGTTTGACATCAGCTTTATTTCAGGGTGACACATTCTACCACAAAAGAAAACCACAGGTGCAAGAGATAGAAGGAACACAGCGACAAGGGAGGTTTTATGCTTAAAGGTAAAGAGGAGTGGTTTGAATTTCTGAGAGATGAGAGAATAAGCCACTTAGATCTTTCAAAGTACCGAAATAGTCATTTTTAAGTAAAAGCAAGACTCAGAGCTTCAGAGAGTTCAGAAAACTTCATCCTGGAGTTACTGATCCGGCCACACCGGGTATCGTCGGCTATCGGTGGGCACTGTCAGCTGTCAGGAAGTGAATCTCTCTATCAGATGGAAGCCGTGTGAGTTGGAGCAAGTGCTCCACAGCGTGTCACCCCGGGAGCTCTCAACACGCCTAGTGAATAGGGGGCCCTGGTGTGCTCTGATTTATGTAGATCCGTAAAGTCCCTCCTGATAGAGTCAAAGGGAAGAGGCTGATCAAGAGGGTTGTCACTCAAAATGCTTGCACGGTGTGGCCACCTCCCTCAACCCCTTGTCCAAGGCTGCAAGGAAACAAAAGCACCAGATTCTGTTCCCAGCCGTTTTTTCCTTTCCACTGTGACCCCGTTAAAAGACTATGGTGGGAGCCACCACTCCCTTCCTGTGCTAGTAGACAGTGGCAAGTACTTACATTTGGGTTTTAAAGGTGGTCTTGTCAGTGGGTCGTCCTGGCAGTTGATTTTACGTAGCATCTCAGAATTTCTCAGGTGCCTGCCATGGTCCATGCTTGCCTGCAGATTTCTTCGATTTCTGAACAGCCAACTGGATTTCCTCCCCGATCATTAGCATGTGTCTGATGCCATTTCATTCCCTGAGATCCCCAGTGTGATTGTATTTTATCCTCATTCTATTTCCAACTGTACGAGGTCCAAATTACATTGGGTCTGTGCTAGTATTAATTGGTAAAAATGTGGGTATCCTTGTTTGGTTGCTGTTGAAGTTGTCTATCATTTGTAACTTACCGAAAGACAGGAATAGAATAAAAGCAGGGCATATGATGACCTTAATAATAGATGATACTTGCAAATACATGTAATTCATATATCAGGGATTAGTTTTTCAAGAAGGGGTATGAAGTCACAACAGAAAGACATCATTATGGACTTCAAATTGTGGAATTCAAAGAAACATACACATTTTGGACAGTTTTGGTTTTGAGGCCAATAGATTGAAGTCAATGGCCCAGTTACTAAAGAGCATTATTTTATCAGGGTTTTAAACAGGGCCAGGAAGAATGAAGGATTTCAGAAATGTTGAAAAAAAAATATTGAGAACTGACTGGTATAGTTGAGGAAAATTTATTATATATGAGAAGATTATATCAACATAGTGTACTTATGGAGACATTTTTAGCTAAGTTTTTTTTTTTTTTTTTTGCTCCTGAAGTAAACAAATGCAATAATTTAAAAACATATTCTCTAGAAAATGCCTTGTATTGGCGTTACTTGTGTACATAATATGCTTTTCTTTATTTTCCCAAGAGAGTGAGTACTGGAGATCAGAACTATGCCTTGTATACCATTGTAAGCAACTAGTCACCTAGAATATAATTTAAATATAGTAGCTTTCAATAAACATCTGTTGATTATAAAAATAAACTAATATTCAGTTGGATTTACTCCAGTATTTGTTTTGCAAATATAATTGTAAACGTACATATCATTTGTTGTATTCACACAATACTCAGTTTGTTCCTGCCATCACTGCCTTGCTTTGTTATTTATTTTATTTCATATTTATTTTGTTTTGTAATGCTTTTTCTAGTATTAGTCTCAATCGTCTGGGGGGAAAAAAGGTAATTTCTTTCTAACTCTAATGTGGCTTCCATTTTGCCTCCGTTCAAGTCAGAAAGATTCATATTATGACATTTTCGCTGCACAATCCTTGGATAGATTATGTGAACTCTTTGGAAAATGATACCTAAGTACTTTTTAAAAATTTTTGAGACAGAGTTTCTAATAGTTTCTCGTTTAAAAAAAATTCTTCTGGTATCTTTCAGAAAATGTTAGGATTTATGGAGAGAAAAAAATTGTAAGTCAGCTTCCAGGATGTGGAGACTGAAAATCTTGTGTTTTTATTTCTGTTTCTGACATGTTGCGTGTTTCTGCTGCTGCAGAAGGAAGCATGATAAAATATATTCACAACAGAAACTACCATTCAATTTCTGTCCACTGCAGAGAGGGAAGCAGAATTTTTCCCTGAATCTGAAGGTTCAATTGTGACCTCACACAACTATTTTTTTTTTATGCTATGTACCATGCAGTACATCGTTACTTTTTGATGTCATGTTCCATGATTCATTATTTGCATATAACACCCAGTGCTCCATGCAGTCCGTGCCCTCCTTAATACCCACCACGAGGCTCAGCCATCCCTCCACCCCCCTCCCTTCCAAAACCCTCAATTTGTTTCTCGGAGTCCATAGTCTGTCATGCTTCATCTCCCACTCCTATTCCCCCCGCTTCATTTTTCCCTTCCTTCTCCTAATGTCCTCCATGCTATTCCTTATGTTCCTCAAGTAAGGGAAACCATATGATAATTGTCTTTCTCTGCTCCATTATTTCACTCCGCATAATCTCTGGTCCCATCCATGTTGATGCAAAAGTTGGGTATTCACCCTTTCTGATGGCTGCATAATATTCCATTATGTCTATGGACCAGTCTTGTTTGGAATGTAATAATGATGAAACTACCAAAAGGTGTTAGGGAAAAGTAGGAATTTGCTACATGCATTTCCACAAAAATTACTGCAAGAACCAGGCTGGGCTACAGTAGAATCATATCACTGTTGGCTTGGTGGCAACAATGTTTTTATTGTAATGAAAGTTTAAAAAGTAATAGGTAGGCTTGTTGCTGATTATGTGGTATGGAAAATTTCAGAGTAGTGTCTTTACTCTGCTTTTAATTTTATGAAATTTTTAAGTCAATCTTGATTTTTCAAATTTGCAAATTCATGATAGCATATAGAAAAACTGACTCACTGAGCAGACATCCTGTCCATGAGCTTCTAATGCTTACACAGAAAAAGCAGCAGCACATGGAACAATGTGTAACAAAAATTTACTTTTGATATAGTAAACTTAGAAATTAACTGTGATCCACCACAACTGGTTCATGCAAATTATTGGTAAGCCAGGTAGGTTTATTGAAATGAGTGCTTAGATGTTAATAAATTTTAAAAAGCATTTTAAATGACAAGTGTTTTAGTAATAGTTTGTGAATAAGATTATACTTATTTCAGTGAAGTTTTGGTTGGTTCACTTTTTAAAAAGTGGTAGGTGGTATCACGTATTGACTCAACTATGCTTATTTTTCATATTTTTCAATTACACTCAGGGTTCTCTTTCCTTTGGTTATTGATTGATTGATTTTTAATTTGAATATAGTTGATACACAATGTTACATTAATTTCAGCTGTACAACTTAGTGAATTGACCAGTTTATACATTATGCTATATTTACCACCACCATCTGCCCCATTCCATCTCTGTTACTGTATAATTAACTGTATTCCTGATGCTCTATTTTATTCCCTGATTTATTCATTCCATAACTGAAGGCCTGTATCTCCCCCTCTGCTTTACCCATTTTGCACAACCCCCTATTCCGCTGCTCTCTGGCAACCATCAGTTTGTTCTCTGTATTTATAGTTCTTATTTTGCTTTTTGTTTATTCATTATTTTAGATTTCATTTATGAGTGGAATCATACAGTTTTTGTCTTTCTCATTCTGATCTATTTCACTTAGTATAATACCCTCTGGATCCAACCATGCTGTCTCCAGTGGAACAGTCTCATCTCTTTCATGGCTGGGTAATAATTGTGTGTGTATCAGATTTTCCTTACCCATTCATCTATTGATGGGCACTTATGTTGCTTCCGTATCTTGGTTATTGTAAATAATGCTGCAGTAAACATAGGGGTACATGTATCTTTTCAAGTTAGTGTTTTCATTTGCTTTGGGTAAATACCCAGTAGTGGAATTACTGGAGCATATTGTATTTCTATTTTTAATTATTTTGCGAAATCTCCATACTGTTTTCACAGTGGTTATACCAATTTATATTCTCATTAACCGTGCACTATGGTTCCTTTTTCTCCATATCCTTGCCAGCATGTTTCTTGCCTTTTTGGTTTTAGTCATACTAAGAGGTGTGAGGTAATATCCCATTGTGGTTTTGATTTTCATTTTCCTAATGATGTTGAGCATCTTTTCATATATGAAACAAGAAGACCCATATGTCTTCTTTGGAAAAATGACTATTCATTTCCTCTGCCTATTGCTTAATTGGATTGTTTAAGGTTTTTTGTTTTTTTTGTTGTTGTTGTTGTTGTTTTTGGTGTTGACTTGTAGAAGTTCTTTATATATTTTAGAAATTAATCACTTATTGGATGTATCATTTAATATCTTCTCCCATTCAGTAGGTTGTCTTTTTGTTTTCTTGGTGATTTCCTTTGTTGTGCATGATTATTCTTCTAAATTGATTCTAACACTGAACCAACATATCCTTATTAAAATTAAGCTGTTTTTCTTGGTGTAGTGGGTTTGATGATGAGTGTGATGTATCTAACATTATAAATCATACTTAAGATGGTAATAAGATAATATTTGTTTTAATACCAAATCCATTTTTGAAAATAAAAACAAATATTACTAGCTTTGAATTTAAACAATTAAAAATAAATTACATGTGGGTTCTGAGATCTTTTTAAGCTGCCCTTCTTAAAGCACTTTGTTATGCAGAGTTGTTAATTCTTATGTAGATACTTTGTATTAAGATAACATTGCTTTAGAAGGTAATTGTTTTGATAACCTTTCATTAGTTATAGTTTGAGAAGAGGTAAGGCTTTAAAAAAATAATTGTTACTGAAACAAGGCATTTTTCTAAATGTATGTTGGAAATGTCTGAACTCTCCTTAAAATGGACACATTCAGGAGGTGCCTGGGTGATCAGGTAGGTTAAGCTTCAGACTCTTGATTTCAGCTCAGGTCAAGATCTCAAGGTTCTTGGATGAAACTCCTGTTGGGCTCCAGGCTCAACATGGAGTCGGCTCTGTCTCTCCCTTCCCAGGCTTGGCACATGTGCCCCCTCTCTCTTAAATAAATAATAAATAAATAAATAAATAAATAAATAAGAAAGAAAGAAAGAAAGGAAGGAAGGAAGAAAGAAATTAAACTAAAATACTACATTAAATAAAATACTAAATTAAACTAAAATAATTAAGTATTTTTTAAAATGGGTGCATTTAAGAAAATAAAATAATTAGTGGTAGTAGAAATAATACAGTGCTAGATGCTATTGCTAACATCAGCCATTATGAGAGCCACAGTTTCAACTGTGTTTCCTCATTTCTAAGATGCCAGTATCTGTAAAAGGTACCATCAATTTAACATCAGCTTTCCAGGGGAGTGGGCAGAGATAGCTGGCAAGTTTCTTTTAGAATCCATTGTAGGATGCATCCACATTTAGGGACTGTTAAAATGTGAAGAAATGTTGGTATTAGAATTGAGAAAATGTGGTAACGTATCTGTGTGTTTACAATCTATGATATTCCATATGAAACCCACAATTTTGCAGCTGACAGCTTTTCATCTAGAATGAACGCCCTTACCGAAAGCTATTATAGCTTTGCGGAGGTTGTTGTAAATGTGTGTATAATAATGAGTGGATACAGTTTGATATCGGTGATTGTATGATCACTTTTCCCTCTGTAGTCAAGTTTGTAAATGCATGAAATATGTTCTGAAGTATTTCACTGTATAGTTGCTTCCTATTTCTATGACTGAAGAATGTCCTTCGGGATATAGGAAGTTTACACATTGAAGAAATAAAAATCATGAGAAGAAATACATCATTATAAAATGAATTACTACTGCCAGTGTTTTTCTCCTCAATAAAAGTCTGCCATGAGTAAAATTTTAGGTGGAAAGTGGAATCTGATTTTGTGAAATGGGTTATATTTAAAGTTACATTCCTGGTGTTTGACTTGGCATAGCATAGAGTCAACTACTAAGAAAAAAAATGACATTATTAATACAATAAACAAGTTTATTAGGGTAAGGAGACTTATAGGAATAAGAGAAGTAGCTTTTTTAAATGTAGGAAACAGGCTTAGATTACCCATATTACTTTTGCCTTGGTTGTATTATTTATATGATACTTATATAAGATATTTGAATATTTTATGGTAATTCAAGGTTTACACATGAGACACACATAACAGTTTCTAGAGACTCATGACATTGCTTACTTTAGGTGATTGTTTAAATTGAACTATGCAATCAATTCTCAATATATATGTATATATTAGAATATATACATAAATACACATATCTTCTGTGTCGGTACAAAATTGCTACTAAACTATTATTTTGATCCTATGGACAGATGCAAAACAAGCAGAAATGAATTCAAGTAGCCTTAATTAAGTTTCTTATAGTTTTAAGTAGATATACATAAGTTTAAAATACATCTGGACCATCAGAGTAGCATAATGAATATCCGATCTAACCATTTGATGTTCTTGTTGCTGTTGTTGTTGTTGTGTTGTTTTTAAAATTCCTCTGTGGGTGTCTGTACACGTCAGTGAGTTTACATAAAGATGGTAGCTAGCTATTACTTTCAGTGGTTTCTTCTGGTGTGAGTCATGGTTATACTGTGTGTGTGCACACATGTGTACACATATGCACACGCCTATAAATAGTAGATTTGGAAGTGTACTCAGTATAAGTCTCAGTGACAAAAACCCAAAACCCAAGTCTTGTGGGCATTTACTTATAAAATTAATTTTTCAGAAATTTTTGTTACTTTACAAATAACAATTTAATATTAAAAGAAATCATAAAAATGGCAGAAAAATCCATTCATTTCCCATGACTTTAGTAACTTAATTATTTTCTTATTTGCATGTCCCTTCATTTCTTGTTCTATTTACATGTATTCTGTATATGTGCTTACTTCTAATGAGAATGTGATTTTGCATTCTATTTTTTAACTTAGCACTTTAAAATGTAGGGCCCGTGTATGATTATCTTTTGTGAAAGTTACATAATAGTCTTTAGAGATCATTTTAAATATCTTTAAACAACTACACTATAAAATACATTTAGAATTATTTCCATTGTATATCATACCACAGCAATGGGATTTTTAAAAATAATTTTCCTCCCTAAAAATCATTATAAAATTGCATCTTTCATGTTTTACCTCTTTCTATTGATCGCATGTGTAAGCAGGGTATTTTGGATTTGTGAATAAATACTAAAGTGATGAAATAGCAGTTACCAAAAAACAAACAAAAACCAGATATCCAAGGCTAAAAAAGAAATAAAATATTATATGATACAGTATTCAGATACAGGGAGGTGCCGCGGTAAGAAGTAGCAGAATGAAAAGGATAAACGAAAAATATATGTTGAGAATATTTTAATCCAGTTTAGCTGTATTATATTCACTAGAAAAACAAAATTTTTCTTTATGTTTTAATGCTTGTAACTATATGTTTCCATTGAGAAGCACAGCAGATGGTTAAACTTATATTTTGTAAATTTACATTTTACTCTCCAGTTTGCTTCTTGTTTCCCGTTTAAACATGACCACAGTATTAAAGGTAATATTTGTGTTAATTGAGTTTATATTTGTGTAACACCATTAAATGTAACAGCCATTTAATACTGATGTTACAAAGTTTTGGTTAATTATATTAAGTAAAACCTCTCTGTTTTATAATCAACACTTTTCATAATGAAACATAATGGATCTGGTATAAGGCAGTACTCTGAAACTTTTTACTAATTTATTATTTTTAAAAATTTCTAGATTTCTTTATATGTATATTATATAAATATATATGAACATATATGGTTATGGCAATGGTCTAAAATATATTAACAGGAAATCGTATTTTCAAAATACTGGGAAAACTTGGAATACTTCTTTCCTAATAAATTTTAAAATATGGATTATATTGTTTCAGTTTGTAATTTACTCAAGAAAGAAGTAATAGGGCCTCTGGAGATCACCAATTTCAAGATTACTTCAAAGAATTGTACCTAAAAAAAGTATCCGAAACTCCAAAGAACATGTGTGGTTTACTCTTCCATCACCCTTAACATAGGGGTAGATTAGCCTCAGCATCCACGCTCTAACTGGGAATTTCTGGACTGGAAAAATAAACTGTTACTATTTAAGAATAGTAGGGAAAAATCTAAGAAAAAAGAAAGAAAAAACAAGAAAAAGAAAAAATCTGAAAATAGAGTAGAAAGACAAATCAGGGAAACAACAACAACAACAACAAAACAGGAAGCCAAGAAATTGGCTCTAGCATTTAGAGAGATTCGGTTTATATTCAAGATACCTTTCTGTCTGTTCACTGAGGAAGGGTGAGCAGGGAAGACGCACCGTGTTGAATCCCCAACTTGCATGCTAGTTCCAAAGAGCTTGAATGGTAAAGTGTATGCTATACTTATATTACTTGTAAACTAGAATCCATACATATGCATAAAATAAATTTATATTATATAAATTATATGAATATTTATATTTATATTTAGATATCTGGAGAAAATGCATTGCTTATAATAATTCAGGAATTATAAACTTAAATTACTGTGATGGATTTGACTATATAAAATGCCAAATTTTGCAGGGGTGCCTGGGTAGCTCAGTTGGTTGAATGTCTGCCTTCAGCTCCCTTCATGATTTTAGGGTGGTAGGATTGAGCCCCTGTGTCAGGCTCCCTGCTCAGGGAGGAGTCTGTTTTTCCTTCTCCTTCTGCCCCTCCCTCCTGTTCATGCTCTCTTTCTCAAATAAATAAAATCTTTAAAAAGATAAAAAATAAGATAGAATACAATAAAAAAATAAAAAGTAAATAAAATGTCAAACTTCTTTATGGAAAAAAAGCAGTACATATAATAAGTACATTTGAAAGATAAATGAAATTACACATGTATGTGTATTAATTCATAATTATGTATGTATGTGTGTATGTACAGAAAAGTGATTGTAGACCTAAATATATGTATAATTCACACAAAACAATGGAAAAATATCCAGTTACTTAAGAGAAAGATAAGCAGAGGAATAATGGGGTAAGAAGGTAAAAAAAAAAAAACAAAACCAGAACCGCATCGTTTAAAATATTGAACCTCAAAAACATTAAATAAAAAACACAGTGACTAGTAATGATTTAAAAGATGAGGTTGTATTTACTGTCTTAAGTAGAAAGAAGGTTGAATTTTGTAATACTTTATCCAGATTGAAAATATAGATTTTATTTGCCATATCAAGAATATTCTACTAGTTGGGTTTGAAATGAGTAAAATATTGGATCAGTGTTCAAAGAAAAATATACCACAATGTTCATTTCAGTGCTATTTTTTAAAAGATTTTCATATATTCATTTGAGGGAGAGAGAGAGCATGAATGGGGAGAGGGGCAGAGGGACAGGGGCATGCAGACTCCATGCCCAGCAGTGATCCGATGCAGGACTCAATCCCAGGATCCTGAGATCATAACTCAGGTTATGATCTCAGGTTATGATCTGAGAAGTCAGATGCCACATGAGCCACATAGGTGCCCCCATTTCATGCTATTTTTAATACTCTGAGGTCAGAAACAAATTTAATGTTATTATGTGAGAAAATACACATAATAAAAACAATTATAAGGTTAGTTAACTGGATTATGTAGATCAAACTTCATTAAATTAGAATGATGAGCACACTACACTTTAAAAAAAAAAAGACACACCATGAAATAGAATAGTTGCATTTTTATAAAGTAAGATTATTAATATGATTTTCTGTGATAAGTGAGGGAATAAGTCAGAATATTGAGGGAAGGGATACTTTTACTCAAAATATAAATCAAGGTGAGATGTTCAAGGGAGAAAGATCGTATTTTATGATAATGTGATCAGGTCCCAGAGAGGAATATTTGAGCAGAGACAGAAGAGAAGCCAGGAAGTTAGACATGAGGGTGGGAGTAGGGGAGACTGTGGAGGAGAGTGCTTGAAAAACGAGAAGCAAGCATAAAGGCTTTGTGGCAGAAACATGTTTGTTGTGATTTAGGTGCATTCAGAGGACAGATGCGAGTGAGAGGAAGACTTTCAGGTCTGATAAAGTGAGGTCTACCATGCCATACTAATGGAGATTGGAAGTCATTAGACAGATTTAGCAGAAAGGGTGTCATGATCCCACTTGCCCTTATGGACCGCTGTGTTTTAGGACGGGACTTACTGACAAGGACAGAGCCGTTCCTCATAGCTTTAGAAGACTACGGTATCATTCCAGGCAAGACAGAATGGCAGCTTGCTCCATGTTGATAATTTTGAAAGTGATGGAAAGTGACAGAATTCTGAAAATATTTTGAATGCAGATTCCAAATGGAATGCTGATTTTTTTTTTTTTTTTTTTGGATGTAGGAGATGCAAGAAAAACAAGAATAAGCCAACATTGGCTTAAGTGGCTATATTCTTAATTTTATTCAGTTGAATTCATTTAAAATTTTATTTAAAAAGCCACCGGTGCCTACTGTTACCATACTGGACAGAGCAGCTCTAGCAGTGGTGATGAAAAGGGGAGAAGAAGTCCAGGACTGTGTTTCTGGGTGTTCCAGTTTCAGACCTAAGATTCAAGGATGGGCAAACCTGGAGGCAGATGGGAAGGAGTAATGACAGCGACAGGAACTAAGAGAGGAAGAGGTTCCATAGGTCCAGTGAAGAAACCCTTTCAGGATGGGTTCAGGAGAGGACTTATCTACTGTGTCAAGAGCTGTCTGTAAGTCATGTCAGATGTCAGATGATGCATTTAATAAGGATGGAGGACTTTGTGATCTTGACCTGTAGGGAACAGTGCCTCATTTCACTTAAAGAGGGAACCTAGCCTTTTTTTTTTTTGAGTGTGGCTCCCATCCCTTCCTCATCGATTGGATTGCAAAGTCTTAAAGGCATACTTCTCTGCCTTTCATATTCTGTGTGAATAATTGACACAGTATATTTTTGTAATTTAAAAGATTAGGCATTTTTTATTTTCAATGTCATTCTATTCTTGTAACTTTTTCATCATTTTTGAAGTACATGAATTAGTTAAAAATGATCCAAACCATTCTGTTCAACCCAAACAAAATATTTAAACTATAAAATGGAAGAAAATTAAGGCTCTTAAGTGCTGGTTAGGAAGATTTGCAGCAGTAGTCCATACTTAAAAAAAGAGTTCATCAGACTCAGAGTATAATATTAGTGTCATCTGTACAATTAAAAATAATGATCACACAGTAATGTTGAGTAACTTTTAAAACAAATGATCATTCTCACTAAGGGAATAGCTTTCTCTGATTGTGCAGGCACCGTTCTTAGGTTAAACGGCACAATAATGCCTATGATTACCTACGCAAAAGAAACAGCGCTAATTTTGTATTAGTATGGTTAAGGAAAAGGTAAGATTTTGAATATGAGCAGTACATTGTGCAGTTAAATTAAATGATTGAGATAAATATCACTTCCCAATTTCAGATTTTAACATGCAAAGGACATTTAATATGTAAAATTTTCTGTGCGAAAATTGATAAAAATTTTAAACATCACTTTATCCTTCTCATGAAGTGCTTTTTAATTGTCTTTTTAAAAATTTTTATGTGGACAATATTTTATTAAATGTAAAAGAAATACATAATTTGAGTGAAATATGGTTAACAGATAAATACCTACATCATTGCGTGAAATGACATAAAAATTTTTGTCTCTTTCTGAAAGTAAACATTCGAAAAAGTAGGTATAATGGCATAATTAGCAATACAGTTTCCAAAGCTCACTATAGAATGTGAAAACTTTATCACTGCATGAACTGAAGCTTGGAAATATTCATTTTCAAACAACTTTTTTGGAGCAATTACTTGAAGTCACCAAACTTTTATGAACTCTGTTACAACATTATCCAGAAAATTGAGCTGGCATATTTGGCAGAAAATGAAATATAGATGACGGAAACTGCATGAAAATTGAAAAATTTCCCCAATCCTCCAAAATCAAAATTTACACATTCTTCTTATGCATTGTTAGTGAGTGCACAAACACGGAAAGATCACAGAAGGGTTCACAACCATACACACACTGCATACACACAAAGGAAATGATCTTCCTTCAGATGATTCTGATTTTCAAGTAAGCACCACTGGCTGTAACTTGTTAAAATCGCTGAATTATTTTCTATATAAAATAAATGCATCTTCAACCAATTCAACAATTTGACAACTTTATCATTTTGGACCAATGTTCATTTGGCCTTTCCGTCCCACTCTTATAGGTCTTGTCGGTGCTGTGTCTTTACAGGCTCATCCTTGCAAACAAATTTATTGTGCTGATTTGGATACTAAACTGTAAATTTCAGGGTGCCTGGGTGGCTCTGTTGGTTAAGCGCAGCCTTCAGCTCTGGTCATGATCTCGGGGTCCTGGGATCGGGAGCCCTGCATCAGGCTCTCTGCTCAGCGGGGAGACTGCTTCCCCCTCTGCCTCTGCCCCCCCCCCCGCTTGTGCGCGTGTGCTCTCTCTCTCTTTTAAATAAATAAAATCTTTAAAAATAAACTGTAAATTTCAAGTATCCCCCCCCACATTTAAAAGATTTTATCAATCTCTATCCTAAATAATAAGATTAGATGAAATTTAGGTTTTAAAACTACTATCTGGCATAGAACTTTAAAAAAAAAAAAGAAAAAAAAAAAGAAAAAAATTCACATGAATAAGCCCTGATGAACTTTAAAACTTCTTACTGAGGAAGTGACATCCTTCTTAAGGGTATAATTTGTGCGTTCTTCCAAATTCTTAACCTATTCTTTTAAATAGGCAGATATTTTTATGTTATTCTTTTTTTCTATGGCATCTGAAGTTTGTCTGCAAATCTCTACATCATTGATTGATATGCCAGGTTTGGGGAGAGTTTAGTTAGTCAAGAGTTTCTTGACTAACTAAAAGAAATATCGTGAGATTATAAAGTAAACATACAGACAAACAAGAAACTATAGCCAGGAAGAGCTAGCAGACATTCCTTCTGTAAAATTAGTTGTAATTAATGGTTATGAAAATATATTCTATATAGATTTTATGTGAGATAGTGATGTGAAAACAATGTATGTAGGATGAAGTTATTTGCATCGTTAAGAATCAATCTACATCAGTCTACCCAGTTTCTTCTCTCATGTATGTACAGTATACACCATTAATCTGGTTTACCTTGTAAGAATAATCTGAAATCTTACAAATGTTTCCTGACCAAAATAGGAGTCTATCCAATGTGGACAAGTGCAGTGCTAATTAATTAGACTTATTTATTTATTTTAACACAAATGACATCAGATTACTTAGAATCACCTTACTTAGATATGGATTTAAACTACTCAATGTATAAACATTTTTATACATTTACATTTTGTTTTATATCTTCCTTAACATTTACTTTTGGAAAATCAGGAATTTTTAATTATTATATATTACATAACATATATTATTATATATTATATAACTTATACAATATGTTATATAACTTATATAATATATACAAATATGTACATAATAGGTATATTTAATATTATATATACCATTCCTCATTTTTATGGAAATGTAAGAAATTCAGAATACATTGAACTGTATTTATTTTCTGAAAGTCATATAAATATCTCATTTTTATTTCCCATGTACATTCTCTAATGACTTAACTCAGAAATTCAGCAGTAACATGTTGACACTCATATCCTTATCACTTAATTTAATGTGAATATGATACTTCATAGGACCCAAGCCTTTTCAAGTTTCATTCAGTATTTTTTTCTTAATAGTTAAAAAAGCATCATAGATCTGTATATTATATTTTTAAAAATTGAAGCATTGCCTATCATGTGTTATATATCATGACATTTCCTACTAAGTTGGTTAAAAACCATTTCATTTTCTGTCATAAACAGTTCAGTCACAAACTAATGTAACTTAATTGAAAAAATGCGGGATTAACATTGTCATGAGACTGACTTGACTCTATTAGCCAGGTACATGACTTTGAGAAAACCACTTAGTGCTCCTTTAGCCTCATTTCCCTAATACGTAACTTGAAGTTAACCATGATACTTCTTATTTCATATATGAATAAAAAATGAATATATATTTTTGACCTGGCATATCATGACTTATTAATAGGTGTTAGTTACTATTATTTTGTTGTTACTGTTACCGATCGTGCAAAATCTCTTTTAGCCAAACATTTCGTGGCTCCTGTCTTGCATTTCAGTGGGTGCGACTGGGGAGGACCCTTTTCAAGATAGCAGTGACTTCCCCCAAGGAGTCACTACAGAAAATGGACAGTAGGATGCTGCATATTGAATCCCAAATTAGAAGTCGAATGCAGTGTTCATTTCTGACCATTATTTGTGGTTTCAGTGGTGGCTGGATTCCCAGACATGCTTACCAAAATATAATGAAGCCAAACTGTAGATACTTTAGTCGAATATTCTGGTAATTTAAATACCATTGAGAACATTGTTACAAGCAGATGATCTACTATGCCCAAATATCAGGCAGACAGCTTGCAAATATGTCCTGGAAATCTGATCTCTTTCTTCCATGTGAATTTACTGAACGATAACATAGGGGTTTCTAATTCTAAAATTCTGCTGAAATTACTTATTTGTTTCTACACATTACAGATTTCTTAATAAAATATGGGTACTAACTTCAGAAAATTTAACACAGAAAAATACTACTGGGCCACATTAAGACACTTATCCATATGGCTCGATAAATAAATGTTGAAATTAAATAACAACTAACAAGTAACACTAAATGTTGGCTAATCAAGCAAGTCATTTTTAAATAATTTGTTTTGAGTTAATCAAATGAGGAAGGATTAGCAATGTATGCCTAGTGACAAAAGGCATCTCATCTCGTACATAACCCTCTCAACAATTACTTGTGCAAAAAACCTAGGTCCAGTAATTGCTGCACAAAGCATCAAAGGACACATCACAGAGTATTTGGTTTATAATGTGCTTTGGACCCTACTGGGCTTTCATCTTTGTTTTGGTTTGGCTTGTTTAATTTTGGTCAGAGAAGGCAAGTCTAAATATGGCGTAAGGGGGACGTTTACATACTGGCAAGAACCTTATTCTTAGCACATGGGGTTTTAAGAACCATTTTGGGCATGGGTAGCAAATCCGGAAGCACTTGGGTTCTACCTCAGCCATTCCCGTGGGGCAACATGATGTCCTCCAAGAACAGGAGAGGATGCTGGGGGCGGGGGTAGGGGGCCCTTGCAAAGAGCAAAATGGACTTGACTTCCATCGATTGCTTCTCCATGAGCGGAAAGACAGGGCTAGAGCACAAGTCATGAGCAAGAATGTGGGGCTACAAGGAAGAGGACACAGATGTTGAACCAGAAGAATCCCTGTCTTCCTCCACCTTTTCTGGGCTTGAATCCAAACTTATAATCTTGCATTTTCCAGCAGGTAACCACGTAGGTTATAAGGTTGTTGTCTTAACAAGAAAAGCGATCTTCCATGCTGGAAAAAAACAAACCAAAGAAACAAAAAAAACAAGTACAGGGATTTTACATGAAGTTCCTCTAGTGGCTGTTGGGAGTAGATATTTCCACCAGCGTACCACTCATGGCTTACAAAACAATTGAGCACTTCGAAGTTGGATCAAAATGTCAGGATTAAAAATTGTTTCAAAATTATTCAGGACTTGATTGTAGTTTTGTGAAATTTGGGTAATGGTATCCTTTTTCTTTCTTTTTAAAAATTTTTTTGCCCCTTCCTTGCTTCCTTCCTTACTTAGGAGCAGGGGTATGGGGTGGGGGAGGGGCAGAGGGAGAAGGAGACTCCCCGCTGATCAGGGAGCCTGACATGGGGCTCAATCCCAGGACCCTGAGATCATGGCCTGAGCTGAAGGCAGACAGTTAACCCACTGAGCCACCCAGATGCCCCCAGAAGTTTGACATTTTAAATAGTCAAATCCATCATAGTAATTGAAGTTTCTAATTTCTGAACTTTCTCAACATTTCTGATAGCACTGTCATCGATCTCTAATAGTCTTGAAAAGGAATGCTTAAGTGGATTCAAGTTTAATATCAATATATTTCACCACCTGGACCTGTAAATTTTCCAGCTAACCTCAAATGCCAAACTTAATGGAAACCAAAACAATGAATGCACCATATTCTGACTTTGGGTGGTGGGGTTGAGAGTGTTACAGCATTTGCACCTAAAATAGCTGTTACTTGTTTAATAACTAAAGCAACTGTATCTTGAAACTTTGTCCCTTTTATTGCTAGATATTAAGTTTATTCCCCTTAAAACAACTTAAAAGAAGTCAGTAGCCTTAAAGAGTCTTTCCATCGGCGCAGTCCCTTGCATTAAAGTCTGTTGGTTTGATTTTCACTGATCACTGAGCTATGGGCAATCCCTCTCCTTACTCACTTTCATTCATTGTTCAAATATAGATTCTTTTTGTTAAATATAGCATGAATATTCATAACTTAATTGGATTTAGAGGAATAAAATTGACTTCCCTATGACTGCCTCGATACTAAGAGTTAGTTTAACTCAGCAAAATACTCTAGATTGGTTGTTTGAAAATCACTTAACTGGTAGAAAAAAAAAGAATATATTTTCTACCTTTCTTGGTATCCTAAACATACTTACCTTGAATAGAAATATATGCAGTTGAGATCACTTGGAGTGTGTAGAGATTCATTTCCCATCTTATTGAGAAGCAAAAGGAGTAATACTTAGCACCGATCAATGCACGTTTCATATAATTTTGGGAGGCCTGATGATTTTTGCATCATATATAAATTGCATTTCTAAAATTCTTCGTAGTTATTTAGTATTCAGAAACTTCACCGTGTTTGGGAAAATATTCTCGCATTTTCGTATTGTTTTACAAATTACATAGAAATTATGCCATTGTATTTAATAGTGAGACATTTAATTTTTTTTTTCCAGACTTGAATGCAGCGATCATGTAAATTAGAGAAAGATAAAAATAACCTCTGAATAGTCTCATGTGATGTTTATTCTGGATGAAGCATTAAGATCACTTGCAGAGGTGTATAACAGTAAGTATTTTCTAATGACATTAGAATGCTTATTTTTTATGTGTTTCGATAATGTTCTGTGTGGTACACCTTAACAGAATTTACGAATAATGTGTGTCACGTGGGAACAGTAATAGGCAGATACTACAATCTCCCAGAACACTGCCTGATAAGAGAATAGCTCCTTGGAAAGAAAAAAGAAATATCCTGGATCTAAAAGCTCTTCATTTCTCTAAGTATATAAATATTTGGGGTAAACAGATGTGAAGTGAAGGACAACATGACAGTTGTTTACTATGTCATGATGATCTTTGCCAGGAGATGTTTAGTAGTGTGGCAGTTTTCTGATGAGAAAGTCAAATAATTATAAATCCAGGCTGGGAAGAATGATAGTCTTCCCATGAACAATCAATAGATTTTGAGTTATAAGATGAGAAGAATAACAAATGAGAAACTTTTGTAAGGCAGGATGCTTAAATGTTGGTGACATTTTTAAATCTATCAAACTATCAGCGATAATAGCCGTGAGTTCTGTTTTTCGAATGCTTAACCTGGACCTTATTAAGGTAAAGGGCTCTTTCCTCACACATGTGCAGTCTAGTCATACAGACTTATTCTGTACATAAAGGATAAAGGCAGACACAACCTTGCAAAAACCTTGTCAGTTGTCCTGAGAGCTTGGTTTGGTCATATAAATGAAGAAATATGTTTTCTACATAATATTCCATGCGATTCTACTGTAATTTCACTAGCAAGTGCTATTATGATTGGTAAAGAAGGTGGAATGATAGCCATTTTGCTGGCAGACTAGAGGGGTTGGCTGTCACTCTTGGGTTGCAATGTCTTTGATAGTCCCATGAATTGCACAAAAAAACGTAAGGTCTGGGGGAGATTGTATTCAATCATAAAACCTCCAGACAACTAGGGTTTCTTTACGTTTTAAAATCACATGTAGATATCTCTACTGATACTCAGAGCTCACTGGTAGGGTCTTCTCATTGGGTGGGCCCATGCTTTACAGATGGATACACATTTTAAATGTCCCCCCAGTATCTGTAAAGATATGTCTTATGTTTTGACTTGTACTATTAACCCGCCCCCCAAATAACTCAGATAATGAAAGATCTTTTTAAATGTTCTATGACATATAGCTTTTTTTTTTTTTCCCTAAAATGGAATCCATAGCTTGGGAAATTTCTTGCAAATGAAACCATTTATATGTTATTTGATTATTCATAATTGCAGAAGTATTTCACAGAAAGTAGTGATAGCTTAGATTTTTCACATCAAAATTTGAACATTTTTTTCAATGGTAGTAGTTTACATTGTTCGAAGATAATGGATCTACTTCATATTTTAAATGGGTAAGTAAAAGTTTTACAATCAGTCTTAAGACTGGTTTCTTTTGGTTGAGTCTAATAATTTTTATTCTCTCATTGTCTCATAAAAATATGTATTCACAATAATACTAAATAATGAAATTGATTTAAAACCAAATATCCCTTGAGACAAAATCAAACTTATTAAACATGTTACTTGTTCTACTAAAAAAGGAATTCAAAGACAGTCAATTTTATGTCTTCTGTAATAAAATTTTTCTAGGTTAGAGTCATAAAAAAATTTTCATGGAAGTAAATATTCCTGTAAAATATAGAGACTACTTGGAAGCAAATTATTTTTAATTAATACTGTTGATGACTTGCAACTGAGAGAAATCTGTGAGTTGCTTTAAAGCTATCAATCTTCTTCCAAAATGTCCTAGGCCATCTATCAGAACCAGAAATACTACTCAGTGTCACTTAAGGCTAAGTGATACTGGAAACCATAGAGTTTAACACACTTAAGTTGTTTAACACAATGTTCAGTCTGTAAAATTCCCTTGGCTCTAAACATTTTATTATATTTTGGATCGATGAACCACACGGGTGTTTCTTAATAACTATGATCAGAAGGATGAATATACAGAAATTCGTTTCTACCAAGAAGACAGCCTGGTGTAAGAAATTCTTTCTATTAAGCAAAATGTATCAAGCCCTCTAGTGGTATTAATATATAAAATATTTCATTGTGATGTGTGATGTTTGCTTAGTAAGAGCAGTTGTTTTGTTTGTTTGTTCTTAAAGTATAGGTATTTAACATTCTCTTGACATCAGCTTTTTGCAAATTTCTGTTTGCTCCGTTTGGCAAATAATTTGTACTGTACTTCAGGTGGTTTTTCTACCTTTACCTTGGGATAAAATTTTTAAATGCATAGACTTAAGACTGAGGTAATAAATAGCCCAGTGGTGATAAATCACATTTTCTTTTTTGAATCAGTTGCTTTTGTCCTTAAGTCTAATACTAAAAGATATTTATAATGTTCCATATGAAAGATGGTAGCCTGATGATGATGATGATAATAATAATAATAATAATAATAATAGTTTTCAAGGGAAAAACTACATCAGGTAGGACCTTCATTTAAATAAACAGCACAATGAAGAGTATATCATGACTCATGACTCACTCTTCACAATTCTCACTGAGATCTTTCATTCTTTCATACTATTTAAAGTCTAAAGGAAATGGTCTTATTCATACTTAGGGATTTTTTCCATCGAGGTTTTTTTACCCCCTTCTTTTAATTTTGGCTCTTATTATCAAGGCCTGCACGTAGGGGCTTTCAGTGGCAGATCTACAAAGTGTGTTTCAATTATTAAGGAATAGGTTTTAACTTCATGCCAGCAGGACTTGTATTTCTTTCTTAAAAAAGAAAAAAAATATTAATGCTTCATACATAGCCAGAGGAAACTGAGGATACCAAGCAGTGGAAATGGCAAAATAGTAAGGAAAACGCTGAGATGCAATGATGAGTCTCAGAGACCATCGAGCCTCAAAGATGAATTCCTTGATGTCCTCTCTTTTATTTCAACTTTGTTTTAGACTCTGAAATTAGACCCAGAGTGGAGCCGCCAATTAGCTGTTGTAGAAGGTGCTGTGCTAGGTTTTTGAAGGTCTGCCTTATTTCTCAGACTCATTCGAAGTTCTTTATTGTGAGGTGAGTCCTCGTCGTCCTGCCTTATCCGTCCCACGGGCACTGCCTGGCTGGTGACTGTTCTTTGGGAAATGTGTGTATTGTCCCTGCTTCTCATCAAGGGATTCACACACATGAAGGTGCACCCATCTCTCTTTCTTCCTGTTTGTGCTCCCTTGTTCTTAGAAGTCTCCAAATAAAACCGATTAAAAACAGGATACGAAATCCTGTCAGCCAATATATCTACTCTTCCTCTGTCTAAATCTAGACAATTGTAAATCTCTGGTGATAGATGGATTCTTAAATCTTTAGCTTTCACTCTGAGGTAAATTCATTTGGAAACCCGAAGAAGCTGATGTTTCAGACTTGTGTGACCCAAACGCGTGGAGTTAGTTACATTTCTGCTTTCAGATTATTCTGATTTTATTTTCCTCCAACCACTGGGGTTTGGAGTATCGTCATGATGGGTGATTTAGGGACATCACAGACACCTACTCCAAAAAGGGAACACAAAGTACAGAATATTCTGGAAGTTGGTATATTTCCAGATTCAACCCGATATAATACATAGCATTATGGAAGTTTGATTCTTAAACTAGGAGTCAGTAAAGCCTTGTCATCACTCTGAACTGTGCTCTAGGGTCAAATAGAATTCCAGGTCCATAATATCCATGAACAAATTATATTATGAAATCTCTAACATGTCTTGTAATCTAAGAGCGTCCTATTTCTAAATCATGGAAGCAATCAAAGGGATCTTCCTATAAGGTGAGGGGTATTAAAAAAAAATTGTATTTCAGGATATTTTCCTTTTGCAATCTCCTACCTTCTTGAGTCTCTTCTTTAGTTGTCAGGCGTTGGGCTGATCTGGAGAGAACTGAGCTGCCAGGTGTCTGAGTGGTCAATTAAGACAGAAAGCCAAAAGGAAAGTAACAGTCAAGCCTTCCGTCACTTGCTGGGGTGATATAAGGAGGAAGCTCATTTGGAGGAAGCCCTGACTCCTCCCTAATTCACTTCCATTCATGGGATACACTGGTTGGGAGTCAGGGGGATCAGCACAGATGTGGGGCTTATTTATGCCGATTAGAGCTCTGGACGAAAAGCTCCATCAGTTCAGAGGACCAGGGTGCTGGGGAGGTAAAGGAGGTAGAGCTAGGAGTGGAAGGTACGGAGTCAGAGAGGAGAGATGTGCATTCAAGTTTCCTCCATAAGGAGGTCACGGCAGAGCCGCTGGAGGAGGGCTTCTGCCAAAGACACCACGTAAAGAGGTTTCTGGCTGAAAGCATATGGTCTAGGATTGTGGATGTGTGTAAGAGCAAGGCTGGTGAGGGGTGGGGAGGGTGTCCTGAACCTCCCTGGAGAGATGGGGCGCACCAGCTGTGCATCCAGTCAAGTGGGAAGATGGCAGCTGCTGTCCCCTTTGAGGCATGCCAGGAAAGACCCACATAATTGCCTATGGTCAGTCCTGAAAAATCACACATCGGCTCTGATCCGGAGTGAAAGTCCTCATTGATTATCATCTTACTTGCTTAATTCACTTTGAATTTAAATTAGGGAGCAAAAGCCAGTAATATTTGTCCTTTATTTGAAACACTGTGTCACATCGCCTTATTCAGTCCAAGCCCTTCCTCTGGGCCTGGTGTGAGGTGCTGGTTGTACCTAGATAAGTCCCACCTCCCAGGAGCGTGGTGTCTACTAGGGAGTCTGGGCGATATTTATAAATGACTGTAACAATATTGTAGAGTCACTTAATATATGCCAGCCTTGCTCAAAATGCCCTGCTTTATCCTCACAACTACTCTGTTATTGTGCATTCTGGTTGTCTTCCATTGTGTGCTTGTGAGGCAGCCATTAAGCAAGGTTCAGAGAGGTTAAGTGACCCGTAGGTGAGTGGTAAAGCAGAGTCTAGAGGCCACACACGTAACCCCTGCATTTTCTTCTCTTTAAATACATCCGAAGGCTGGAGGCATGCGTAACCTGTCAGGAGGGAACTGAAAAGAGGCACTGGGTTTCCATGGGAAGTAGCGAGCATTACCTAAGCTGAGCGGACGTGGAGTGTGTGGTGGAGCAGGCGCTGGGTTCAAAGCAGGAGAAGGACATGGGTGCTGTGAAATGCAGCTTTTGAGTGTCTCAGAAGATAAGTGAAACAGTGAGCAATACAACGGAGGCTGAGAACGTAGGAAGGGATGGACGGAGACTAGATGGAAATATGGGGACGGCAAGATCGCAAGCCCATGGCTCACCGTTTTATACTGGGTGTTCGTGAACTAGAACTGGGGAGAGGGGAAACAAAAACGTGGCCTGCATGTCTTTTCATTTTGGTTGGACGCTGCTGCCTCATCCTGAGGTCGTGATGTAAAAGGAGGTCTACGAAAATGATATGTCTTGCCTTGGGGATCTCGAACACGTGCCTGTGGAACTCCTGGGTAAAAGTAGTTTGCAGACAGTTAAAAATGTGAGTCAGGGGTGTTATTTGCCACTGATGAATCGTTGAACATTACATCTGAGACTAATGCTGTACTGTACGTTGGCTAATTGAATTTCAGTAAAATAAAATGTGAGTCAATGATTGGAAGAGAAATGGAACCCTAGGGAGGATGATACCTAATGAGAAGGTAGAGAAAAGGGAGCCCCCAAATGAGTCATCTGGGGAAAGGTCAGAAGGGGTGACATAGGGGAGCTGGTAAAGTCATTGTGGCATGAATTTGAAGGAGAAATCCATCATGAGGAGGAGCTCAATGCAAAAGAGAGATATCAGTGAAGATCAAAGCTGACCTGATTCTTGAAGCCAAGAGGCCCCCAGTTTCCACCATTTGGCAAGGGCAGGCTTAGCAGAGCAGTGAGGCCCAGGCCAGGTGGCATGGGATTGAAGAGTGCTTAGAAGACAATGGGACAGACGCGGTCGAGGTGGGACTGGAAGGAGATGAAGGAATGGAAGTTGGCTTTCTTATTGTTCATGAACTTGTTGGTCAGTTGGATTTTTGTTGTTGTTGTTGTTGTTGTTAATGGGCGTGATACGAAGCTTAGATATGGGGAAAGGCAGAAAGCCGGATTCCCACGGGATCTGAGGTTTAGACCAAGGGCCATGGCGACTGCAAGACCAGCTGCACCACTAGACCCGTTTGGCGATGTCATGTAAGCTCCCAAGACTTAAGCTTTCTCATCCTTAAAACGCAGATAAAATCATGCCCATCTAAGAGGGTTATTGTGAAGACAACAAGTTACGATACCCGTACAAGTAATTGACAGTGAGACCTCATTATCGTGTTTGATGTTGTTTTTATTTAGGGTAAACTAGTTGATCTCATTGATGAAGAGGCCCATACATGAGCACATCATCCCAGACTCGAATAAAGAAGAAATGATCGATATTTCTTTAGGCAGTTTTGTAAATACGATGCTCAGGGAGATTACTATTTCAGTGTCTTTGGATTTTTTTTTTTTTTAAAGCAAAAACTAAAAGTAAGAAACAAGGGCCTGTTTTGGCCTTGGAAGTATAAACTCCTGGTCGGTTCAAAGATGTTTGGCATTAAGACCCATTTTATCCTAGAACTATAAGCATCTGATTGGGAGTATCTTTATATATACCTTGTATGATACATCTTGCTTTTCAGTAAGTGAGGTGAGAATCTTCTATTATTCAAATTTAAACGTACAACTTGTATTCTTTCTTTACCACAAGCCAACAACTTCTATGGCCCTTTAAGGAAAACCTCCTGAAACAGTTTCTACATATAAAGAGTAGGAAAATCATTAACACCCTTCCCACCCTCCACACCCCCACCTTTCATGTAGTTACTAGAAGGAGTTAAAAAGTCTTTTTGTGAATAGTGCTAAATTGGTTTAAATATATTTTAGAATGCTTCTATTTAAGAATACCCAAATAAATGTAATCACATTACATTTTTCCCCCCTCAACTTTGGTTATTATCTTTTCTCTGTGGTGAGTCATATATTTAAATACAACCAAAGGTAATTTATCGTGAGCCTGAGAGGGAGTAATCAAGCTTGGGAATAAAAAGGTAGCGTTAAAGTAATAGAACCAATTTTCTTGTCTCTATTTATAAAAGGGCATTTTCTTACGGAGTATGTACATCTCCATACGTCATATGTATTTTATTGGGATTTCTATATGCAATCCTGTCACTTGTTCTACGTGAGAACAGTCCTGTGCTTACTTCCATTCAACCTGAACCACTCTTTTCCTGATGATTCTGGGTTAATTTAGCTTGGTTTTCTTTCTTCCTTTCTTTCTTCCTTCCTTCCTTCCTTCCTTCCTTTCTTTTTTAAACTGAAAGCTACCAGTAATCTCAGGTACGTTGAATGCAAGCTAACCCTAAGAGAGGCTGATATCAAATCTGAGTATGCAAGTTCTTAAATTTTGTTCTATTTCTGTATGCCTTACTCATGCTGATTTATGAGCTCTTCTGAGATTCAAGATCTGTTTTTATTCTTAATTGTATGTAGTGTTCACTCTGATATGATTTACACTACACTCAAAGGCTTTCTTTAGCAAAAACTTGCAGCACATGAACAATTTATACTTCTTTGGAACTCTTGCCTGTTTGAGGCATAACCAGATCCTTTTGGGAAACGATTTTTAATTAATAAATAGGACACTTTTCATCACCTTCAATGGCATAGGCTTTAAGAGAATAGGACACAAGGCTGATGACACTTTTTGGGGGGCTCGGCATCTCGAGAGGGGGCTGCAATTTAGCAGTCAGTGAAAGAAATAGCAACTTCACCTTTTCCCAAGCTTCTGTTCCCATTTCAGATTTCCTTTTGGATTTTTTTTTTCCTTCTCTCTTTACTACTTCTTTGTTGGTTGACAGAGCTCTCTCTGGTATCAAGGTTCTTAATATTTACTTGTAGAAGGGAAAATGAATACTGAAGAAGCCTTATGAAACGTAGAGTGATTTTGGAAGTGGGTGTCCAACACACATTCTTTCTTGGGGAGAAAAAAAAAAGATCGATTTTAATTTCCTACTTTTTAGTGTTAGCTTGGCTTTACTGTACAGCTTGAAATATGCACATAAAATGCCATGGCACTAAAAACATGGGAAGTCAAGTTCTGATCATTTCTTTTGTCAAAGAAGCATGATCTTAACTCATGAGTCACTATTAAATATAAGTGTAATGTGGAGGAAAAAGGAAAATACATTATGAGGGTTTTTTTTCCTGCCAATTTGTATAATTTTTCAGTTAAGCAGTCATAAATCAAGGAATATTGTATTTTTTGAGGCTCATTAAAGAGACATTATACATCAGAATAGTGAAGTCGTCAGCATAATGAAATGATGAATGCCTGTACCTATCTGTGTGTAAATGATGTGAGACAGATTCGGGGTGTTACAAAGGAGAGCAGCGATCTCCCTGACAGTTCCCCCTAGGTGCTGTTGCTGGATGCTGGTGACAGATGTGGAATGCGACGCTCTTCAATGGCAAGCACTTATTAGCACTCGGTGGAAACCAGCAATATAAAATAAGACAAATAGTAGATAGTATCATTTTAAGCAAATTTGCTCAGTAAAGGTGTGTTATTGCATTTTATAAACCTTCTTTATTGACGAAGGCGATGTTCTAAACTCCAGAACACGCGTTAGAAAAGAAGATGGTTATTTTGAGAACAAATACGTAAAAAAAAAAAAAAAAGGAAGAAGTATATATATTTTGTAATCTTGGCCTCTTTCCTTGACTTCTGTAGGGGCTGGGCCATGAAGTCCTACCAAGTCAAGCTTAATCACTTTGGTTTATTTATTTTGTCAAGGGAACATATCCATCATACCTGGCCATGTGTGCTTTCCGCAGTGAGATTTGTAACATGCGTACCGTGAGTTCTCTTTTCATCTCCATATTTGTCGACGTCATGCCTTTTTTGTTGGAGACTGAACCTTCTTGTTGATGAGTCCGCCTTCAGTCCTACATTTCAGAGGCTTTATTTCACTTACCAAAGCAGGACAGGCAGTAGATCTGGTCATTTTCTGGAGGTTCTCATTTATGCGTGCATTTCCCAGCACGGGGTTCAGGTGCCAGGCCCATGAATGAATATCCTGTGAAGGAGGAAGGGGTGGGGGAGACAAGAGGAGAACGAGAAGGAAGGGAGAAAGAGATTTTTAGTCCGCCGTGGGTCACTGATGAAGTCTGTGGTATTGGCCAAATTCTTGAAGTTCTCTCTGTGTGAATTCCCATTTTCTTTTCTTTCATTCAGTTTTTTGAGGCATAGTTAACTAATAAAACTGTGAGCTATGTAAAGTATACAATGGGATGATTTGATACACACGCATACCATGTGGAAGGATGAGCTGAGAAAGCACTTTGAATATGTAGACAGTGATACTAATAAAAATATTCATATTCTGTGTGCTTTGGAGATAGGAGCTTTTTATTTTTAATAAAATATACTCATACCTCTGCTATAGTATTTTAGCACTTTATTTGTTCACTAAATGTGCATTTCTGGCAAGAAATATGGCATAATTTCCCCATAAGCACCAGTCAATGTGATGGTACCTTTTCTTTATCCTGACGTTTATGTAATGGGGCTTAAAATAGTTTGACTAAGGGTACATTCTTAAAAAAAAAAAAGAAGTCCTGTTTTACTTCCTTTTGTCTTAGGAATACAGCAAATTATGGGCATCTGAATTTTTTTATTAATAACTACATGTTTATATTTTGTGGTGATGTGGAAAATCCATGAGCACACAGTTGTCCAAATTTTCAATAGTCTCCGTCTTAAGAAGAGTAACTTTATAGATTTCTCATTGCACTTTGAATATGCTAGTACATATAATACTAAGTATTGTTCAATTCCTTATGTATATTATTTGGAAATTTTCTGTTAAAAAAAAGATAAGAGAGGGGCGCCTGGGTGGCTCAGTGGGTTAAAGCCTCTGCCTTCGGCTCAGGTCATGATCTCAGGGTCCTGGGATCGAGCCCCACATCGGGCTCTCTGCTGAGCAGGGAGCCTGTTTCCTCCTCTCTCTCTCTCTCTGCCTGCCTCTCTGCCTACTTGTGATTTCTCTCTCTGTGTGTCAAATAAATAAAATCTTTAAAAAAAAAAAAAAAGATAAGAGAATGTCCAGATGCAACTAAGAAGCCCAAAGTCATGCATAGCTATTATATGACTGAACTAAAAGTAAAATTTTTTTAAAAAATATACTGTATTATTTTACTTTTCCTTTTTCTATTCATCTCCTACCAGACATCGTGACCATTTTACAAGTTCACTCACCAACAGAAATACCCTCACAAGTTATATAATAATCTTCAACTTTGTTCATACAGAAACAGACACAATCTAAGAACATCTACTCTATATAATAACAATTTTATAATAGAATTCACTTTTACACATAACATATTTTACATATGATATTATATATTATATGTATTATGTGTATGTATTACACATCACATAAAACATATTTACATATGTTACATAAATTACATATAACATATTTTACATATAACATATACTTACATACAAGTTCATAGACAGTTGAATGCTCAAAGAGATTGATTGAGGTCAGGTAACATTTCCACCATTCTACTGCACAGAGTAATGACTCCAGAAAACATTTCTCAAAGCCAAAGACATACTTTTGGAATTTTTGTGATATCCTATTCTATAATTGAGTGTCCGTTTTCTTTGATGGGAATAAAGAACCAACTGAAAGTTGTGACAAGGGCACCATTTGTAGGTGTTGAAAAGGAACATGGAAAGGACCATGAACATTTGATTTCAAACTAACTCATTTTTTTTTTCTCCAAAGGAGGGGAAGCCAGGGTTCTTACCATGAAAATTATTATTTTTTGACAGTTTGTTGTTTTCTCTAGATTGTTAAAGGGTCAACACTAAATTGTTGGAAAACATCACATAGATCAGTCTTACTACTTTATAGCCAGCCCTTGTAAACTTACTGCCACCAGTAGGGAATGAAATCTAGTAAATTCTGTTTACATTTAGTTTACATTTACATTTAATGTCTAAGACTAAAAATGATAAATGCAGCCAACTAACCAAATGGATATATACATATATTCATATATCATATTTTTGTGCTTCTTAATATGAGTTCTCGCTGGTTATTATTATAATTAAATGTATGTATTTTTCTAATTATATTTTTATAATTTTTATGTTTAAAAAAATCGCTTTTAAATCCATATATCATTTGACCGATGACATGATTTGAATCCTTGTGTCTTAAATCCAAATCCATTGCTCCATTTACCCTGTCATCGTGCGTCTTGATAAACGTCTGAACTTTACATCCAACAGTATACATGCTATGATCCACATGGTACAGTTTGCCAAGCCTAAGTTACTGGATATGGAAGGGGACTTATTTAATTGGATGTTTTGTCACTTATGTCACATTTACTCCCTTTCTCTTTCAGAGTTAGTTTAGAGACAGATGAATGCTCAAAGAGATTGATTGAGTTCAGGGTAACATTTCCACCATTCTACTGCACAGAGTAATGACTCCAGAAAACATTTCTCAAAGCCAAAGATATACTATCTCATAATTCCTCTTCCTTCAATTACATATCATCCGTAAACATTGCCAAGTTATTATTTTCTGCCAATTGAAATAAATGACAGAAGCATTTTTAAAATTATAAATATCCAGCTTTCTTTCAAACTGTATGCACATGCACACACATAAGCAAACATGAAGCATGTGATCGCTATACACAATATATACATGTATACACATTTTTAATAAATTTCAGTTTTATGAATCAGAATGCAGCCATTGCAGTCAGACTAAGGGACCCTGAGCTAGGAAGCACCAGAAAACGTTTATAAATAGCATGAGGATTATCTGGGGAGCTGGGACCTTTAGGAGCCATTATGAGTATGAATACCAGGAATCAATTAATTGCTTTGGGATATTTGGAGTCAGAATGTTAAAAATGGTAATGACCTTAGAAATTAACCAGTTTTGGGGCACCTGGGTGGCTCAGTGGGTTAAAGCCTCTGCCTTCGGCTTGGCTCATGATCTCAGGGTCCTGGGATCGAGCCCCGCTTCGGGCTCTCTGCTCAGCGGGGAGCCTGCTTCCCCCTCTCTCTCTGCCTGCCTCTCTGCCTACTTGTGATCTCTGTCAAATAAATAAATCTTAAAAAAAAAAATTAACCAGTTTTAGGATGGCAGTAGTTGAAAAAGGGAATATTGCCTTAAACTGATTGGCACTTACTGCTTGAGCCGCAGTGTAAGAATAAGAATATACGAAGCATGTCCTAATCAATTAGCCCTTTCTACCTCAGGTGAGGAACAGGTTGGCAGCATACTTGCCGAGGCTCAGAGAATTGAAGTCACGTGCCCAAACTTGCATGGGTAGTTAACTCTGAATCCATGGCTATAAACAGGGCACCTGCCTCATAATCCACTGCCATTCGCTCTGCTCTATTGATAAAGTAGAAACACACCCAGTAGGCTTCCTCTGAGTAAATCCAGAGACTTTCAGGAAACTTAATTGAAAACATGAAGGAGAGCCACACAGGGTATGGTGGCTGCTTGCTTTGATGCCCTTGTGGGTTCAACTTACTGAGATGTACTGTTTCCAGGGTATAAATTACTTAGGGTTATTCTGAGGCACTGTAAGTAGGCACCATCTTCTATTAATTACTTTTCCTGTATTTTTTGCTTTGTCTTTTCTTAGAATTTCCAAGCCTATAAACTCAATAAATAGAAATCTGTAAATTAAATATACTAAGATATGCTCAAGGAAAATCTCTTCCCATAGAACATAAAACCTGGATTAAAATGCAGACATTTTCATTCCAGTGTGAACTATTGACCTAATAAAAATTTTGATATTAAATCTAAAAATTAACTTCGTGGAGACTAAAGCAGTTTGGCAAAATTCACACCACCCCCAATGATGCCTTTGCTCCATCCCTCCCCACCTTTTTATAAAATCGTGTCTAGCTGATTAATATAACAGAGCACTTCAGCTTTGGTGAAATACACTTATTCAATTTCACCGAAGATTATAGGTTTCAAATAATAAAATTGGATTTTATTGCGGATTGAAGTGTGTAAATAGAACATTTGATTGAATTTAATAAAATGGTATCCTGCTGATGGAGGCAAGTCATTTCCTCTAGTTTTAACTTGATTACAAAGACAAGAAGTTTTATGAGCAATTTTGAATGGAAAATTTCTTTCTGTCTAGAGGAAAAAAAAAAAAACCATACTGAGACTAAGGAAAGTAAGTAGTGCCATTTAATATTTTAAATAAAATAGTTGTGAATGTATAGTTACTTTTTCAATGCAGTAGAACTATTTTCTAATCTGGTTTGTGACTGTTTGCTTAATCACTAGGGTTAAACAAGAAAGCTGCAGAGACGTAAACCCAGTAGACAAGTTTGTTTCTCTCTGGGTTTGAATAGTTTTTATCTTGGTGATAAAGATCCTTTATCTGATATGTGTAGTTCTGTATTTAATCAAAGTATAGTGAGATCAGAGCATCATTCCTCTTATCACAAAATCTATCACTACATAGTAACTGTTATTTAAATGTTTGGTTTCTTCAGCCATTTCTGAGGTTTCTTAAAAAGAAACACAAAGCAATTCTTTTTGCTATTTCTGACAAAAAAAATATGTATACATGTATGTATGCATATTTCAGTACAATAAAATAAAACGTTATTTTGCCAAAATCTAGTCTTTTCTTAATTAATGTCAATATTTTAATTGTTTTATTAGCTAAGGAGCCGACTGCAAATGTGGAAGCTATAAGACAGGCTAGATTGGTAATCGGGCATCGTTATAAATGAGAATGAGCATTAAGAATTGTGGTTGTGTGACGCCTGGGTGGCTCAGTTGGTTAAGCAACTGCCTTTGGCTCGTGTCATGATCCCAGGGTCCTGGGTTCAAGCCCTGTGTCCCGCTCCTTACTCAGCGGGGAGCCTGCTTCTCCCTCTCCCTCTGCCTGCCACTCCGCCTGCTTGTGCGCTCTCTCTCTCTGTCAAATAAATAAATAAGATTTAAAAATAAAAATTAAAAAAAATAATCATGGACATAATGTTGACTGAAGATTGATAATAAGAGGTTCCAGAACATGATGAATTTTAATGTGGCCTAAAAGAGTACCTTGGGTTGATTTAAAGTATTATCTTTAAGCAGATGATTCAGAGTACTGCAAGGGAAATAAATACACAGTCTGAATGTCGTAGTTCTATTCAATTATTTAGCAGTGCTTTCAAAGAAATAAAAAGTAAACAGTTGATGAAAGGGCATTACATTGCAGGAAAAATATATCTCTTTACGCTGATTATGGCTGCCTGTTGTTTTTAATGTTTGGAGAAAGGTGCATCATACAGAGAAAGAGAAGGGTCACTGAAGAGAGAACTCGGGGAGAAGACAAAAGCAAGAATAATGGTGACAGAGACAACCCCTACCTGTACAGGAAAGACAGTGTAGAGGCCGAAAAAGAGACAACAGCAAAAACAAACAAGCAAACAACCAAACACACCACGCAGGAAAAATGCCGGTTGATCACACCCTCTGCTATCCTGTCAGGAGCTATTGGAACGCATTGATCAGAAGCACTATTTGAATCTGGAAAAACCTAGAACGCCTGAGGAATGGGAGTTTGTTGCTTGAACTAAGATGAGAAGAAAGAAAGTAATTAGAACAAAAGGAGTTCTATCTCAAAATGGTTCAAAGCATAGGAGATCCCTCCAGACAAGTCAATTACATTAGTTTGAAAACGTGCAATGTTAACAGGTCCCGGTTTTATAGTTTGAGAGGAACTGCAACAAGAGGGATGAGAAAACGCCTGAACATCCCTCATGTAATAGATGCACTGAAAAGGTGGGATAAGTTTGGACACAAGATTATCACTTAGGATGAAAGTCTAGAAAAGGCGAGGTATTTCAATACAAACACGGTCATGTAAGTGGGAGGACTTTTCACTTTGGAAGACCACTCTAACAGAAACTTGGGTTGACCAACATGTTCATTTTAAAGCCCACAGGAAAAAAAAAAACAGCGCACAAAAAGTGTCTGTAATTCATTGAGTGCCTCACTGTCCCTTGTTTCATCTTTAACTAACTTGCTGTCTGGTGGTTGTGTGTGACTCTCAGCTCACGTATGTAGTTACTGAAATTCACCTCAATATGGTAGTCTCATTTGATTATTAGGAAAAGAACGTAACGAAACTAACAAAGATATTAGTTATGGTAGGAGATTGTCGGTATTCATGAGATCAACAGTATCCGTAGTGTCTTTTCAGTTCTGGAAATTGTGTGAAGAAAAAAAAAATTATTTGGCTTCTGAGAATAATTTTAACACACACAGGTCTCACGCTATGTCTAGTATGATCATCACTTCTCTTCAGTGTGAAAACAAAATGACCAAGCACCTACTATTACATCCATATTACCAGGTAACATAATGATAATAGACTCAGAATTGACCTGTGATCTCATTACCTGGAGGAAGATTAAAATCGTCACCAAATGGTAAAAGCAGAACAGAGAAGCTGAATAATGAAAATATGATAAATCAGTTTCAAAAATAAATGAAGCCCAAACCCATCATTCCAACCAGTCTCTTTTTCATCCTCGCTATTGTTTTCTAAAATAAGAATCTTAGAAAGTCTTCATCTTCTAATGGAGCACTGTTTGTTCTTACATGTCCCGAAAGAAATTCTATGCAGGCAACACAGGACCTGTCTTCGTAACGTTTGTTCCAAAGTCAAACAAACAGAAAGCAAGCACATTTCTTACATTTTTGTTTCAGGCTTGCATTCAATATCTGCACAGAAGGTACCAAATGAAAAATGAATCCTACATTCTGTTTATAGTCTAAACACCACAGGAAAATAATTTTGAGAAATATGAAACATATTACATAGATCATGTATATGGTAGTAATAGTAGTAGTAGTAAATACAAATTTCAGACTCTATGATATTAGGAGAAGTGGGGGTTATTAACAAAGTAATTTGTAAAAGGAAGTGTGAGAGCTTAAATTTTTATGTTTACAGACTTTTTAAAACCTAATATAGTATTTGAGATAATGATTAATCATATTGAATTGAAATATCAATAAAAATATGGATATACTTTTCTTGTGAAATATATCCTTTCTTGTGTGAAGTTCTTATAAGGTTAAGGATATATATGGTTGGGGGTGCCTGTGTGGCTCAGTCAGTTAAGCGTCTGATTCTTGACACTTTGGTTCAGGTCATGGTCTCAGGGTTGTGAGACTGAGCCTAAGTCAGGCTCTGCACTGGGTATGGAGCTTGCTTAAGATTCTCTCTCTCTGCCCTTACCCTGCTCTCTCTCCCTCTCAAAATAAAAAAAAAAGATGCACACACACACACACACACACTCACACATATATATATTTGACTATTTTAAGAAGAATAATGAATGAAGCCACAAAAGCAGTAAATAATTCAAATAATAGAACTTTAATCTGTTGTATCATTTCAGGTCATGTGGGACATTTTGTACACATGACAGATAAGGAAACTGACTGATGTGGAGATTCTAAGCGACTTGTATGAGGTCTTTTGTCAGGCAGAACAGAATACTTTCATTCCCAGTTTAGACACTTAGCAGTGTGTAACTATCTCTTGTAATGACTTAATCTGAAGGTATTTATTGGCAGGCGTACTCTCTATTTCAATCTAGGTGGTTATTTTTGTATAGTCAGTTGCCTATTATTGTCATACTGTCATACCAATCAACTCCCAATTTCATTTAAGTGAAATTAAATGGCATCATATCACAATTTCCGTTAATCAAAATGATGTAATAGAGCATACAATAGGTTGCAATAATTGTTGCTTAACGGGCTTGCAAGCCTCATCTGTTGCTTTGGATGAATTGTAGTAACAGAATGACCCAAGTCATATTAACAAAATGACACAAGGCTTAAAGAACTTAAGATGAACATCAGAAGAGAACAGTTATGCCTCATCTCTGTGGCGGTACTGAGAAAGGAATGTGAGTTGTCAAGATCTTGCAAGCATAACAAGACACTATAATTCAGAGAGAGGGGAAGAAGGGATTGACTAGGTAGCCTGTAGTAGCGTCGAAGAAAAATGGGGGAAATCTCCGTTTTTGCAGTTAGTGCCCAGGGACAAAGCAAGAAGTACCAGCCAATTCACCCTTTTCCAGACGTAGCGCCAGACTGGGAAAGGGACGCACCACTGGCTACATGCTAGGTCCTTGATCAGACAGAGCCAGGTATCGTAGCCAGAACTGCCTCCCGCAGGAAACCTCATTCCCACCCCTCATCGTCACACTTTCCAGCTATAGAAAATGTCAAGTTCCCTTGGCTGTTTAATGGGAACTGTGGTGACGGCAGTCAGAAGAAGGTGATGATAGCCACGGTACACTCTACCAGAGCACACAGAATGTCCGAGAGAACCAGCCCGAGTTAGCCAGAAGACTATCCAGAGCCAGAACCAAATTAACAACGGAGAGAACATCTTGAGTTAATTACAGAAGTTAAGCAAAGAAATCTACCAATTCATGTATCAGGAGAGAAGGTGATCAACATGGAAAAAAAATAAAAAAAACAAAAGCACACTAATGAAACAGTAAAAGAATTTAGAGATAAAATAGCAGAAAAATTTTCCAAAATAAATGAAGAACTGTATTTACAGCTCTGATATGCATATGGACAATTACACACAGAATGAAGCGCATAGATGAGAACAAAGGTTGGAAGCGAGACCCCCAACCCCCCCCAAACAGTATGGGATGACATTGGCAAGAAAAGAGAAAGGACAAGGAGGAACAAGTTTTCTGACCAGTTGCTTCGAGGATTTTTAGGACATTTTACTGTGTGTCATGAAATAGAATCGTTCTTTGGCAACTCTTTGAAAAACATCGAAAAAATATAATCGTATATTTGGGTGGAGCAAAGGCATATCTTTTGATTGGATAAGCTGAGGCCAAAAACCCTTTTAGGTGTACATACTTTGGTAGCACATTGGGGTTTTTGCTTGGGTTTGGGATTTGCAATGCAATTCATACTGCATTGTTATGTAGAAATGATCCTTGAGTACAGTGACCCCCTTTGGATTATTGTCATGAAAGAGAGCACAGAGCTACCCAGAAAAAGCCAGGCTGAGTCTTAGGAAAGCCGCTCTAATTAAGAGGAGAATTGTAGAAACTGGAATGCTATGAAAATTATAATCTTTGTGTTAATGCATAGTGCAGGATTGTGTTTCACATGGAGACTACATATAGGAAATATTTTGTTACTTAAAAATGAAAAGGTCTAAGCAACACCCTCGTGACAGTATACGCTATAAATTATTAATTTTTAAAATTCAACCTTCACGAACCCTTAGTATTTAATAAATTGGACCAGTTCAAAGCATTTACTCTGCTCGACGAGCTGATACCAGAACCCCTGAGAACTGAGTTACCATTAAGGCACAGGAGATTAGATAGAAAAACAGAGATCAGATAAAGATTAACTGCTAGGAAAAAAAATATGTAATGAACATTTTTCCAGGGACAGAAGACTGAGTTATAATTTACATAGGCCACAGATACGTGGGAAAAGGCTGAAAAATGTTGGAGATTAAGTGAGAGTCTGATGAATCCAGAATTACACAATTTTTTATCCAAGCCGTGAAGACTTCTCAGTCCCTGGCAGACTGCCTGACTTCCTCAAAGTGCAGAGTTGCTTAGAATTTTCTGCTCAGTTTAATCGCTTTTTCATCCCTAATCAAATTAATTATGGCAACAGGATATAAGCATTGGGTCACGGGTGGTATGGGCCACCTACGTAGGTGGGAAATGCCTTTTTCATAGAATGGGAGGTCACTGAGTGAGGCAGATTGAACAAAAATGTACAGTATCCTCATTTTCACTAGAATGTCAGAAGTTATTTTTCAACCATGATATTATAGACTCTACGGAACTATGAAAGTCTCAATTCCCATTGTCCGGCTGTGTTGTAATTATCACCTGGGCATCCAAATGTTGGCCAGATTTTGCAGAAGTAGGAAATGTCTTCATGGCATTACGAAATGTAGGACCATATTTTATTATGCAGGCATTTTAATCTATGATTATATACTAAAAAATAATTGTGTAGTATTTTGATAATATGCCAATAATATCTTAACAAATTGAATACAGGAGACCATGTCAACCTTCCATGTGGTTTTATCCTCAGTGCTACCGTCGCCCCTGATCTAAGGTAGTGAGCATTTTGGACATGTTTGTTGAATAAATGAACGGATTGAGTAACATTTATGATGTGGCTACAATAGGAAAAAAGTAGAGAATGGGTGAACAATTCTGTTTAACTTTTTTTTTTTTTTAAAGATTTTATTTATTTATTTGACAGAGAGATCACAAGCAGGCAGAGAGGCAGGCAGAGAGAGAGGAGGAAGCAGGCTCCCTGCTGAGCAGAGAGCCCGATGCGAGGCTCGATCCCAGGACCCTGAGACCATGACCTGAGCCGAAGGCAGCGGCTTAACCCACTGAGCCACCCAGGCGCCCCTTGTTTAACTTTTTAAACCAAGTTTTAGAAGTCAACACACTAAACTAGTTCTAAACTAAAACTTAGAATTCAAATTAGGGCTGTTGGCATTTTACATATGAATGAAAGCTGTTAGACAGTTACATATGGCATATCATCTTCTTATGCTTAGCCATTTTCTTTCCAGAAGAATTATCATATGTGCCTTATTTATCTACTTAAGACCTCTTAAAGGTTAACAAATGTGAGTTAAGGAATTAAAGTTATCATCGAAGTGTACAATTCATTTTAATATATGGAATCATTTCAGTTTGTATCTCACTTGTTAATGGCTGTATATTTGGTAAATTAAGAATTAGTAAATCTATAGTGTATTTACCACATTCTTGAGAATTATTTTTTAATTTTTTTTATTTATATTAAGGGCCACATATGATATTTTGATTCGTTTTAGTAGATTGTTTGATGTAAGTTTGTTTATTTTAATTTTAATTTTTTTTTTTAGTAAGTATAATTGTTAAGAGACATGACTTGCTTGCTTTTCTCTCAAAGGATCTGGGAATGGACAGATCTTTCACATGCATTGAGAGTTTAATATTGACTTTTGTGTCTGTTTATAGGCTACACAACGATCATCACACATTTATATTTCTGAAACTCACCTTTCTTCTCCTGCTACAAGTTCTTATGCATAAAACTGGATCCTCCTGTTCAATTACAGGAACTTTGTCTCTTGAGTAACAACGATCTTATGCAATGTGCCTTTACTCCACGTTCCCACTCTGGAGTCTCTCTGGTTTACCTGGGTTTCCAGTAGCAATTTGTTGGCAATTGGCATTGGCAATCTCAGGAATGAAGGGAGAGGATGGAGAGCACATTCATTACTACTACTAATAATGATCTTTAATTTCACTTCTGATTGGTGAGTAACAAATTCTGCATAGACCAGAGATTGCCAAGTCAAGATGTCAAAATCCAAAGTCTCCTGATTATTTTTGCTCCTTTTTTCCTCATTGTACTGATGAGTAACAGTATCTTCTATACTGTGTTCTGCTTCTACTTTTCATTCACAAAGCACAATGAGGAGAGAGACAAATCCTTTCTGTGAGATCCAGATACGAGAATATAATATAGAGCCCTAAAGAGAAAAACAAAACAAAACAAAAAAAAAATGAAGAGACAAAACAAGAAAGAAAATACTAACTAAAGGATATGGCAGGACCTATGCATTTATAAGTAGGAATTTTAAAATTACACAAGTAATAAAAATTGACATTCTCATAAAACAGTCTTTCAGGAAGCATACTTGAAAAGCTGTGTTCTATTCTTTTTACAGATACTATTACGGATGAAGACATTGTTATCTAAAGAGTTTTGTTTTCCTGCCCATTTTGAGGAGATTCTTAACTGTAATTCTGAGTTTTATACACTAGGCTGCAGAACATTCCTTTAGAAAGGAATGAGATCAGGTGAGGGAAGGGGAGGGAAGAAGTAAAAGAACAACATTAAATAAAAATAATATGCAGAGAAAGAGAAAGTTTGGGTTTTATTGAAAATGATAATAAGAAATCTCATGAAAGTACATTTACAAATGATGAGATAGCAGGGGGGAGGAAAAGTTAGGATATTGTTTTTGTCTGTCTTAATTTAAGAGACAGTCTGAACCTGAGGCAAACATCGCAGTGCTGAAAAGCACAACCAATTATCTTTTTTACCGAAGTGATTTCCACCTGAAAGGGATGGAAATTAGAAAATGAAAAGATGAAAAAAGAGACTACCTTGGGAATATTGTGCCAGAATGCATGTATTTAACTCTCTAGTTTAGTAAATCTGACAGCGAGCCACCATCTGGTAACTACAGTGAAGGAAAATAGTCCTATTTACTAAGAATAATGTGTGAACTTCGGAAATGAGCATTCATACTTTAGAAAGATCCCTGTGTATCAGTTACATAATCATTTTCTTGTTAAGAGGCAAATGATCTTGATTTAAGGGGACCCAGCAAGTATCTCTTTTATGTGATATTTTGTGATAATATGCAAGAGCATTCATGATAAAACATGCTAATAACTTGGAGGTATATTCCTAAAGACTGTAATATTATTGTGCAGCTAAGAATATGCATTTGTAATAAAAACCAAATATTGCTCAAAACTGTAAGTAGACACAGACACGTTGTTTTTGTAATATGTGTATATGCATTTAGATTCCTGAACTTCCTATCTTGTTTTGAAGAGATATCTAGATTAAAAAATAAATGGAAGAAAATTATGCCCATAAATTTTCCAAACCAGACTCCGAACACACCAGGGCACTCAAGCTTTGAAATTTTGATAGAGCCATTGAAGAGGTATAAATTGTAATTGGGTATAAGTCCTTATTCTTTCAACTGAAAACATTTTATACTATTTCAACTACTCTTACCCAGCTAAAGCATCTTATAAATAAGAAATTATGCAGCAGAAAAATGTATATTTACCCTTACAATGTGCAAGAACCTTGAAACATTAATGTAAAATTAATGAGAAGTTGACGAAGTATCACAGGCGTAGGTACGTTGGTAGTAACTCTTTGATAATAGTTATGAATCCTGGCTGCACCTTACAAAAGAGTCTTGAAGTTCCAAAATCTGAAAGCCTGAGAACTTACTACCTCAGCATCTCCAGAAAAGTGATGTGAGAATTTTTATTTTGAAAGCATTTTATTAACAATGGTAATGTTCAGTCAGTGTTGAAAACCATTGATAAATATAGTTGTTCTTTTAAAGATTTTTATTTATTTATTTAAGAGAGAATGAGAAAGAAAGAGAGAAATATAGAGAGAGAGAGCACATGGAGGAGGAGGGTCAGAGAGAGAAGCAGACTCCCCACCAAGCAGAGAGTCCGATGCAGGACTCCATCCTGGGACTCCGGGGTCATGACTTGAGCTGAAGGCAGTTGCTCAACCAACTGAGCCACCCAGGCTCCCAAATGTATTTATTCTTCATAACCATAAAACTTTATAGCTAGGAGAGAACTACGATTCATTCATTCCAATCTGCACATCAGTATTTAAGTCAAATACATTTTACTCTGGCTCTTATTAGTATATATAATAAAATGAATATATATATGACTATATAAGCATATGTATGAACATGAGTTAAACTAATATAGACACATATATATTCATGTGTGTATAAACGTACATACATATACGTAGATACCCAGACATGCATCCTCATCACAGAAACATTTCACTATGGTAGATAATAGAGGAGGCAGATATGATTATGATAGTTTATTGTGTTTAAATAATTTAGTCTAATAAAACGTATACACAGATAACCAAAGTTCAAGGCAATAGTACTCATAGAGTGCTAGTTTAATACAAAAGATGAAACTCTCAATTCCTAATAAAATGGCAAAAATCGGGGTGCTGGGGTGGCTCAGTGAGTTGAGCCTCTGCCTTCAGCTCAGGTCATGATCTTGGGGTCCTGGGATCCAGCCCTGAGTCAGGCTCTCTGCTCAGCCGGGAGCCTGCTTCCCCCTCTCTCTCTGCCTGCTTGTGATCTCTCTCCGCCTGCTTGTGATCTCTCTCCCTCTATGTCGAATAAATAAATAAAATCTTTAAAAAACAAACAAAATGGCAAAGATTACATTTCTTTGACCTGGCTTTTAAAGGAGGAAAAGACCTCTTAAACTTGGAAGAGGTGAGATAAAAGAGGCAACAATGATTGAGAGAACAGGATGTGCAAAGTCACAGAAGCAGCACATAAGTACTTTGTTCAGCAAAACATGCAATGAACATGCGTGGAAATGAAATTTATCTCTTAATAAATTTATTTGTGTATTTATTCTTTCCTTCATTCAACAAATGGTGATTGCTAAGAATATATTAGTCCTTGTCATCAAAGGTATCCAATCACAAAAAAAAAAAAAGCAAGGAATATCCAGTGCTAATGACTTTGTTAATGACTTTGTTACTTATTTTTATTTTTTAAATGTTACTTTTTAGATTTTATTTATTTATTTTACAGAGAGAGAGAGAGAGAGAGAGAGTCACATGCGCAGGCGGGGGAGGGAGAGAGGGAGAGAGGGCGAGAGAATCTCGAGTGGATTCTGTGCTAACCAGTGGAGCCCAACGTAGGGCTCCGTCTCACAACCCTGAGACCATGACCTGAGGCAAAATCAGGAGTTGATGCTTAATCAAGTGAGCCACCCAGGTGCCCCTTTGTTACCTATTTCTAAAATCTATATGATATTCCTAAAATAACTTCCATTTCTTAGGGCAATATATTCAAAATCATGGGAAGATTACTGCAATGGTAGTAATAAGAATTTGAGTTATAATTTGAAGCCCTATTTTTTTAAAAGTTTATAATATCATTTCTTTTATCTTTAAAATTGTGGCACTTTTTGAAAGTTTATTTATGTTTTGATAATTATTTCCCTTAGGCCTAATTTTTATGCTTAGTTAGTTGTTATTGATACTGAAGGAACGTGTGATTTGCTAATTACCTTATTGGATATTGAAGTCCTCAAATGGAATCATAGAGCTGGAAATGAGTCATGACGTCAGTTCTTTCTTCATCTTGGACTGACGCAAATATATTCTATTTTTGAGATTTTGTTGGAAAATGACTAGGTAGTTCCTGTTTGTTTTGCTTTTCTTTTATTGGGGAGTGTCTATCTCTTCGCTAGTCTGTGATCCATTATTGTTAAGGTGTAAATCTTGTCTGTGTCACTTGGCTTCCTCTAAAACCTCAAATATTCTTAGAGAAAGAGCCCAGAGATTCAAGTCCAAATGGCATTCAGGGAATGATTTCACTACTTGCTGTTGAAGCATCTCCATGATTCAGTCTCCTGTCGCTATGCCTCCTGCTGTAATTACCCCATTCTTTTCTTTCAGCACTCTGTCATTGACAGATACCCTACTTCCGTCCCTTCCAAGACTGAGCATACATGCTTTTTGCAAAAATTTGCCTGTTTAAACTCATCAGAAGCTGTCCTTGTTCTTAAAACAAATGACACTTTTTTTCTGTGCTTTTCCTGTGGACCTTTTCTCTATAGATATTTGTATACATGACACACAAATACACATACACATGTATGTGTTTTCCCTTTCGGAGTGAATGTATATGCTACTTGCAGAGATAGAATTCACGTTTTAGCCATTATTCTAAAGCAGGACCTTGCAGACACAATTGTACCTTGGTGTGTGTTTATCAAAGAATACATTTAGGCTTTCCCCCAAATTCAGGAGTTTTCAGTGTGTCTTGATTTTTCTTTGCTGAGAAAGGTAGGAACAAGGGACAGAGTTCTAGGCACTCCCATCTGTCTCCTCCATGAACAGTTTCAAGTTGTGAAGAACATAGTTGTAAAATATATATGTTGTATATTCTAGGACATCTTTAGTTACTAATTTTGATGGCTACTAATTTTCAATACAGTGTTTCATTAAGTATATGTTACCCAAATTCCTTGAGCTACAATTTTATTTTTTTCATCTTCTTTTAAAAGATTTTATTTTTAAGTAATTTCTACAGCCAATGTGGGGCTCAGACTCACAACCCCAAGATCAAGAGTCACATGCTCTACCGACTGAGCCAGCCAAGTGCCCTATGTTTTTCATCTTCTATCCTATTTTTTTAACTTTCTTTTTAAGTAGGCTCTACATCGAGTGTGGAGCCCAACGTGGGACTTGAACTTAGGACCCTGAGATCAAGACCTGAGTTGAGATCAAGAATCAGATGCTTAGCTAAGACACCCAGATGCACCTATCATATTTTTGTTTTAATGGGAAAAGTGAATGCATCTTCTGTCCGTGTGGAAAGAACTTTGAGACTTACAACAAAGTAAACCCTAACTACTAGAAAGTATTCTTAAAAAAAACTAGCTGATGATTCATAGAGTTATAACATTTCAACATAAACCCTAGACGTTCTCTTCTGCTATTAAATTATCTTCTGTTAACCTGAGAAGCATGACATATCTTAATTTACCACCCAAATCTCCATGCCATTTCCCTATCTTGAAAATGATGAGATTAGAAAGAAGATTTCTTAGGCCTCTTTCATCTCTTAAAATTTAAAAGTCTGATTTTTTTTTTTTAACTAACTACATTTTAGATTCATTTTCAGATTATCGTCTGTAGAAACTCAAATTTTTTTTCTTTTTGGTTGCATTTAACTTCTATTTCAAACAGAGTGTGATATGTAAGTTTTCTCTTCAAATTTCTCAGTAACAATTTCCCTTTTTAAATTCTAGTGCAGGGGCGCCTGGGTGGCTCAGTGGTATAAGCCTCTGCCTCTGGCTCGGGTCATGATCTCAGGGTCCTAGGATCGAACCCCACATCGGGCTCTCTGCTAAGTGGGGAGCCTGCTTCCCCCTCTCTCTCTGCCTGCTTCTCTGCCTACTTGTGATCTCTCTGTCAAAGAGATGAATATGATCTTTAAAATAAAATAAAATAAATTTTAGGTGCATAAATTTGATTTCATTCAAATCCTTATTTATTAATTTATCAACACTGGACAACAGTCGGCTCCTTTTAATTTAATTCAGTTAGAACCTGACCACTAACTTAACGCCTACCTACATACCCTGCCTTAGTCGGTCCTTTTCTTTTCCACACCCCATGGCCACCATCTTGAATTTTGTGTTTATCAATATGTTATTTTTTGTAATGTTCTTGGGTATATGTTTGCCTAAAAATATATTGCTTATTTTCCTGTTTTTTTTAAGTTTATTACAAATACTACTCTGCATGTAATCTTCAGAGACTTACTTTTTACAGTCAGTATTTTGTTACATTTATTCATGCTTTATATATAGTGACAATCCACTTCTTCGTTGTTGTTTAATACTTCACTGTGGGAATATGAAACTATCTATTCTCCTGTTCATGGCATATGATTTGTTTTTGACTTATGAACAGTGCTGGTTTGAACAGTTTTGTGTGTTTTCTAGCGTATATATATGTAATGAACTGTATTGTCACTTTAAATATTAAGCTTTTCCTTTTATCTGACCGTTTGTGCCTCATACATCAACTTTATCTTGGCTTTGCTCAGAATGAATTTCTTAGAAAAAATAGCTAAATAGTTATAATTAAAAGAATATAGTCAAGTATGTAATTTTTCTAAATTAGTTTTATTTGGTTTTTATTTTATCATGTCAACATTGTGATGTCTCTCTTGAGTTTTTGTCACTTCTGTTTTCATCTTTTACTTAATGAATGTTTAAATAAGGCCTTTGTATTAGGAAATCCGAAAGAGTTCAATATAGTATAATGACATTTAAGATCTTTTCAGAATCTTTACAAAATTATCATTGTTCTCTCGTGACTCATTTGACAATGCAGATATCATCTAATTTAAGTTAACAAAATTCACTTACGACTATTAAGATATTTATATCTAAAAGGTATTCCTCTTTGAATCTTGGTTGAATTAACCACTTTTTTTTAAAACAACATACCACTTAACTATAGTTAAATAACATAATGCCTCGAATCTAATAATCTGATACCAACTACCTAATAGAATGATGCAGGAAATAATTTTTAAAATGAGGAGCAAAAGAGAAAAGGACCATTTAAAATAAAGAATTAAGACAAGCATATTCATCAATTACCTTTTGGGCACAGTGGAGAAACTGGCCTGAGGGCATTCAGTTTAAAATCTTCCAGACGTGCTATTGGGTCTCTGAAGCCGAATATAATAAGGGGTTGGTGTCCCAATTAAAGTATTGGAAATGTCAGCAGGCTGAAGGGGATGGCTTCATATGGTTTGAGAGACAAGTGTGCTGGTAATGCAGTTTTAGCATGAATTGCTTGGAATATTTCAAGAATAATCAGACTATTTTCTTAATTTCTAACTTTTGCTTTCTCTTTCTTTCCCTGAAGGGATTTACTTGTCCAGTGCCCAAAATCACTTATTATGAATTGACAGTGAACCAGATCATGGTGAAATTGTACAGAAAGTTAAATAACTAAAAATACAAAGGTAGATCTGACTAGTGAGCCTGTTAGCAATTTCAACACTGATTTTACTTTAAAGAAATACGAAATCAGCCTGTTTTCATGTTTTGAAATTCTTTCTGCTTCCTGAAAGAATGTAACTTGATGAATTTTAACATTTTCACTATTTGAGCTTACATATACTACTACTTTTTTTTTTTAAAGATTTTATTTATTTATTTGACAGAGAGAGATCACAAGTAGACGTAGAGGCAGGCAGAGAGAGAGAGAGAGAGAGAGAGAGGGAAGCAGGCTTCCTGCTGAGCAGAGAGTCCGATGTGGGACTCGATCCCAGGACCCTGAGAGCATGACCTGAGCCGAAGGCAGTGGCTTAACCCACTGAGCCACCCAGGCGCCCCACATATAATACTACTTTTAATCCAATGAATGAATCACCAGTTTTCAAATCATAACTTTATGAAGAAAATAATTACAATTAAAATAACATTGAAAATACACTGTTTACAATCATTTCATCTTATAATCACAAAATTTCATGTGTATATGTGAGTGTTTGGATGGCAAGATCTCTATTAATCACAAAGACATATTCAGTCTAGTACTTAGCAGCTCTGTCGTCTTAGAAAAGGTACTTAACTCTCTGTGCTCAGTTATTTTATCTTATACATGGCCAATAATTATACCCACTTGTGGAAATTTTATGAGGATTTAATGGCTTAATACATTTTAATAATTTAGAACACCACCTGGCACATGATAAAGACCCAAGTTACTAGTTATTATTTTCTGTACCATGACTATCATTAAAATTATATGAATCTGATAATAAATAATTATAAATCCAAGCACTTATTTATATTCTTTTTCTCATCCATTTCTAATTTGAAACTGTAAATATCGAAAAGAAATATAATTAACAAGGGCAGTGAACCAACCAACTCAAAGGTTTGCTTTGTCATAGTTCTAGAAAATTGAGAGTAAAGATAATCTCTTTAAAGCAAGGTAAAAGGGAAAGATACTTGCTATCATAACTTTATTTCTTTCTGAAAGTCTTGGTTGAAATAAGGCAGCAAAACAATATTAAGAGGTGAAACAAATAAAAGGTGATCAAATCATCATTTTGGCAGATAATACCATTAGATACTTAAAAACTCAATAAAATAAACATTTATTAAGCAAATTAATAGTAGATATTAGTGCTAAGACAAGAGAAACAAAACATTTATACTTCTCTTAAATAACAGCAATAAGTATTTAGAAAACATAAAGGTACATAATTTTTCACAATAAGAAATAAACATAAAAAAACACTTGGAAGGGCACCTGGGTGGCTTAGTGGGTTAAAGCCTCTGCCTTCGGCTTGGGTCGTGATCCCAGGGTCCTGGGATCGAGCCCTGCATCAGGCTCTCTGCTTAGCAGGGAGCCTGCTTCCTCCTCTCTCTCTCTGCCTGCCTCTCTGCCTACTTGTGATCTCTGTCTGTCAAATAAATAAATAAAATCTAAAAAAAAAAAACTTGGAAATGTATCTACCTATCTGTATCTATGTCTGTGATGTTATCTATGTAAAAATTATGAAGATAATTCGAGCAAATTAAAAGCATCTCAAACTTTTGGATGGGAAAATTACATTTTACAAAAGATGTCAGGATGCTTGTGTGACTCAGTTAAGTGTCGGCCTTGAGCTCAGGTCATGATCACAGGGTCCTGGAATTGAGCCCGTCTTTGGGCTCCCTGCTCAGTGGGGAGGCTGCTTCTCCTTCTGCCTGCTGCTCCCCTTGCTTGTGTTTGCTCTCTCTCTCTCTGACAAATAAGTAAATAAAATCTTTAAAAAAAATTGACTTAGGGCATCTGGGTGGCTCAGCTGGTTAAGTGACTGCCTTTGGCTCATGTCATGGTACAGAAGTCCTGGGATCAAGTCCCACACCGGGCTTCCTGCTTGACAGGGAGTCGTCTTCTCCCTGTGACCCTCCCCCTTCTCATGCTCTCTCTCCCATTCTTTCTCTTTCTCTCAAATAAATAAATAAATCTTAAAAAAATAGATTTAAACATTTGTGGATTATGACAGGACGGGAGTGAATGAATGAGTGAATGAATAAATAAAATCTTTAGAACTACAGGAAGCAATTTTGCAACAAGGAAATACAAGGATAAATATGTGTGACCAATAATACTGAAAAGTATGCATGAAAGTGCAATGAGAGGAAACTCTCCGCTGCATAATAAAACATGAAAATTAAACCGTGTACTTAATATAGACTGGAAAAAGTACATGTAACCAAGAAATCAACATTTCTTAAATGTGAAAAGGATCTAGTTCTGGGTCTGTGTTTAAAGATTATGTTACTTTGGATTATACTTTGAATACCTCCTCTTACCCAAACTCCAAACCCATAGCAATGAAAGATACTTTTTTTTTTTAAAGATTTTATTTATTTATTTGACAGACAGAGATCACAAGTAAGCAGAGAGGCAGGCAGAGAGAGAGAGGAGGAAGCAGGCTCCCTGCTGAGCAGGGAGCCCGATGCGGGGCTCGATCCCAGGACCCCGGGATCATGACCCGAGCCGAAAGCAGAGGCTTTAACCCACTGAGCCACCCAGGCGCCCCTGAAAGATACATTTTTAAACATGATAGACAAGTTATGTCTCAGAGACCAAATAAAAAGAGTAAGATAAATCTGGCCGAAGACCTAAGCCTACAGTGTTCTAGGTCCTGAAGCAGAGGAATTATCTGATCGGGAGTTTGGCTCATAGACTGTTCAGCGTTGCTCTTTGTAAGCTGGAGGAGTGAAGCGACGTTTAAACCCAGGGTTTGGTGTAATGATATTCCACGGGAGGCGTGAGAAAGCTGATTGAGGCTGCAGTTTTTAGCAGGTGGGAAGACAGGCCCATGCTCGCAATTAGATGCTGAGCCAAATAGTTGGATGGATCATTTGAATCATCAATTTCCCAATATTACCATAGTGCAGGGGCACCAAACTGCTCATATGAGAACTGGGTTTGTATTCGGAAACTTGAGTGGCCAGATGTATAACCACTATTCAAGGGGACTTTGGAGATGTTAGAACACAATGCAAAAAGAGTGAATGAGAGAATAAAACAACTTAAAATTTTCCTATAAGCTATGATTTCAAAGTATAAAGACAGTTAATACTACAAAGGCAAATATAGCAATAATTAAAACATTAAATCAAAATAATCCAACAGCCTGAAAAAAAAATGTTAAAGTATGTATATGTCCCAAAGTTATAAATGGACAAACACCTATAAAAGGAAAGAAATTTATGGAATATAGTGCATTTGGGTGGCTCAATCGGTTAAGAATCTGACTCTTGATTTTTTGGCTCAGGTCATGATCTCAGGGTGGTGAGATCGAGCTGCCTATCGGGCTCTGAGCTCAACACAGAGTCTGCTTGGGATTCTCTCTGAGCCTCTCCGTCTGCCTCTCGCCCTCCTCATGCTCTTTCCCTTTCTCTCTCTAAACTAAATAAAATCTTTGAAGAAAAAAAGATATTTATGGAATATAAACAAATGACATCAAACAAGAAGTATATCAAAAAAGCATATATTGTGACAATATTAATTAAAATAATAGTAGAATTATCTGAGTATAAAAATAAATATTGGAGAAAAAATACTAGCAGAGACTAGTTTTTTCTTGGTTTGTTTTTTATTTAAATTTGAGGAAATAAGTAAATCTTCATGTTGAAAGTACTGAGCTAGATGAATCAACTTCCATATCTTCCTGGGCACACTGTCGTGAAACACAGATTATCAAAAATTAAGAGATCTTCAAGGCACCGAAGAAAGAGAAAATTACCTGTAAACAAATGAAATGAGATTGAAACAGATTACTCAGAAGTAAAATAGTTGTCAAAATACAGGATGTAATAGCTTCAAAGAAATGAGGGAAAATACCGAACCACATAAAACATGTTCTCTACTAAAGTATCATTCAAGAGTTCTACCAAATATAGATGAAATCAGTCCTAAGAGAGTGAGCCAGCAAAGACCTTTCCTGAAAGAACTATTGAAGGTGTGGCTTAGCTGTGAGAATACCGAAGCCATAATGAAGTATAAAAATTGATGTAAAGATGAGGTATTGGTAAATTTAATTGCCATTAGACAAAATATTAACTCATTTTTGTGACAAAAAGGAAACAAGGTAAAAATAACAAAACAATAATCTGGTGGTGGCTGGTTAGTGGTGGGTTGACCTGGTGACTTGATTTCAGCTCATTGTGTGATCTTGGGTTCATGAGATTGAGTCCTGCGTTGGGCTCCATTCTCTGTGTGGAGTCTGCTTGGGGTTTTCTCTCACTCTCCTTCTGCCCCTCCCCTGCTCGCACACACTCTCTAAATACATACATACAGACATACATAGATAAATACGTAAATAAATAAAATGTTAAAAAATAATGATCTGGGTCTGGAATTCACCCTTTCAGTGTGAAAGTGGTAGTTATACATAAATTTAGAGCATTAAATGCATTAATTAAGAAAAAATAATTGTAATCATGTGGATATTCATGTCAATAAAGCAGAAAAATACATCAAATTATACTTAAAGACACTAGAAATAAGGAAATTGTAACTATAGAAGCACAATATAATAAATACAAAACAAAACAATGGAGAGGAGCAGTTAAACCAAATACTAATTCTTTAAAAATATTTTTACCCAGGGGCGCCTGGGTGGCTCAGTGGGTTAAAGCCTCTGCCTTCGGCTCAGGTCATGATCTCGGGGTCCTGGGATCGAGCCCCGCATCGGGCTCTCTGCTCAGCGGGGAGCCTGCTTCCCTCTCTCTCTCTCTCTCTCTCTCTGCCTGCCTCTCTGCCTACTTGTGATCTCTCTCTCTCTGTCAAACAAATAAAATCTTTACCAAAAAAAAAAAAAATTTTTACCCAAAAAATTAAAATATAAAAATAGAAGAATAAAATAAAACATCAATTTGTTAACAGTACTTTATTTCAGGTCTTTGTTATTTGTGGAAATGAGGTGAAATTTCTTTATATTTTTAAAAAAATTTTCAAATTATCTACAAATGGATATATCATACCACTTGCCAATTGGAATGAAAGGTACATCACTTTGTGTAAACTTGACACAAAGTTGACTGGACAACTCAACCTGTCTACTTTTGTAAGAGTTCAGCTCAAGTCAACAAGAATCGTTAATACTATTATTTTTACGTTTTTCCATATCCTTGATAGTAAAACAAAATTATTTTATTTTGCCTTGGTTAATTTCTGTTCTGAGGCATTTTAAAAGACATCCAAACAAACCAAAACAAAAAAACAAAACAAAACAAAAAAACACACACACACAAAACAAAAAATATGGGGATGAATGCGTCAAAGAACAATCCACAATTCAGCTTCATGCTACCATACTAGTATCAACAACAACAAACAAAAGATCATAGCAAGTTTCCACAATAATTTATATGGACTTACACTAATCACTGAAATATCAAGTACATAAAAATATAACTTTTTGTATGTTGGAACACATAGATGATTCTCACAATACAATGTTAAATATCAACTATTTACTGTAATTTATTAAAATATTTTGTCCAACCCAGAGATATAGGTACATAGAAAGCTAACTAGCTATATATAGATACAGCTTTATATGAAGTTTAAGGCTCTATTCAAGTTTACTACTCTTGTTAAAATATAAATAAATGCTTAATTATTGCTTTGGGTCATTCTCCCATAATTTTATCAGTGGTAGAAATCACATGCCTATTCTATATCTGATAGTCTCAGGGATGGCTAAATACATAATTTTAGCCTAAATCATCTTAATTGCCAACATGTGAAATAAAACTAGAATTTCTGGGAAATATCTATTCCTATTAATATAACCTTAATAATATGGAGTCCTATGAAGAGTAGAGAAATGGACATTTAAAAATTTGAAGGCTGAGAATAACTTTTGCCTTAGATATTTAAATTATGTCTAAAGCAGTATGACCTTAATTGTCCTAATTTGGTGGTGGTAGTACAGTGATGTGCTGAACTGATTTATAACATTACCGGTTCAATTATAGTGTTACTAGTTCAATATATGTTCATCGATTCACATGGTAAGGTGCCTACAAACAAAATAATCTATGTAGTAGAATTTATTTTTAACACAAGCATTTCAAGATCACATTAAGGTGATTTATAAATATCATTATGAAGAAAATAAATATGAAGTCCATAACCCTCAACGTGAAAACCCAAAATATACATTACCTATGAGCACTCAGTTGCCAACTCCATTTAATATATGAAACGAGTGATGATAGCTACTTGGTGAGAATACACTTTTTCTGTTATTTTATTTCTCACATTCTGCAGCTTTCCATGTTTTAGCAAGGGATCATTTGAGGTTTTTTTTTTTTTCTTTGCCAAAAAGGTAAATATTTTGACATAGACTGGAAGAAAGATAAAACACAGTAAAATTATCAAGGGAGGTATGAGTACATTCGAAGAATAGGTTGATTTTGTGTAGAACAAAAAGAATGATAAAATCTATAGGGGTCAGAAATGGTTTTGGACTCATATTCTATTATCAATCCATTCTACCAGGAAGATGAAGGAAGGATCTAGCATTATTCCTCACTTTGCATTATTCAACTTTAATATAGATGTCTTCCTGGAAATCAAAATTAGAGTCTTATTTTTGTAACCATAGAGGAAGGATCATTACCAGAGAGTCTGGAAGGAAAAGCCTGAACGGACATGCTCTGTGTACCCAAAACTAATACAAAGATTAAAGTTATTCAAAGGGATAAAAATATGCAGGGTGGGCACAGACACTCTATGTAGTTAGAGCCATAGTAAACCTTACAATGATAACAATTCCTGAAGACATAATCGCTTTGAACATGATACAGATTAAGAAAAATTACCATAAAGTCAATAAAAAGGACTAAAGTACTCTGTCCCATATGCATTCTGTAATATGGGAATATTACTTCTGTTCAAAATTATTTTTGTGATGGCATGAAACACTGTTTATTGAGAGTTTCACTGTAAATAACTCCAAAATTGTTTATTTATTTATTTACTTGAGGGAGAGACAGAGAGAGCAGGGAAAAGCAGGGGCAGATAGAGAGGGAGAGAGAAAATCTCAAGCAGGGTCCACACTTAACCCGGAGCCCTGACATGGGACTTTATTTCACTACCTTGAGATCATGACCGGAGCCAAAATCAAGAGTAGGATACTTAACCGACTGAGCCACACCAGACGTGCCCATAATTATTCAAAAGGTAGTTGTGTACAAGACCAATGGGTTTTTCAAACATTAGAAAGCTTTTCTGTTTAATCTTGCTTTCCAGTGCCTCTGATATTTAACTGAGCTATTGCATCAAATAATCATTAATTTTACTCAACTTCCCTAATCAAGTAGGTTGAAAGTAAAAAGGAAAATAGGTAAATTCTATCTTGCTTATTTTCAGGAACATTGGAAAGTTTTGATTATAGTTTAGTAATCTATGGTAACTATATTCTGAGTTTTAATATTTTTTTACAGATGTATTATTCTAAAATCAACATATATTTTGTTAATAGTATGTGAAGTTATCCAATTTTACTGACAAAATAAAGGTCAATGTCTGAGATAATCACACTTTATAGCAGTATTTTTTTAAGAGAACATATTGTCCATTACGAAATTCACTCTTTTTAGAGTTTTGTTTTTTTAAGCAGAGATGATTCTAGTCAAAAGTTGAGATAGCTAAATTTTTTATTTTAATTTTCTGTTTCTCTACACTAAGAATATGTCTACTCTTGTCCTTCTGATAGGTTCAGATGTGTTTTGAGCCTTTCTCTCATAAGCAGATAATCCTTTCTCAGCTTTCTGTTAGGTTGCAATCCCAATTGATAAATTAAAGTACACTTTTATTCTTAGTAGAATATATTATCTTTCTGGAAAAAAATTCACTTTATTTGTGACAGTTCTCCTTAAATATATGTTCCCTGAAATCGCATGTTTTGAAATGCTGTTGGATGCACTTTCTGCAGAAGTGAAGCAAAGGAAATCTCGCCTGAGACAGAAGAGTGCATCATCTTCCCCATGCTGCCTCTGTGTTCTTGCCTTCTGTGTATGTGCAAATTACCAGATTTAATTAAATAATATTGTTTTCCATGCTGAAACTATCAAAATACTGTATCTTATGATTCATTCAGGTTCATTGATTCTTAAGAAATTTTATAGAATTGTGCTACCACATTTTCACCACATGTAAGACGTTGCCATTAAAGACTGTTTAACAGACTGCCAGATAATAAGATACGGTAGTTACACATATTCTTATTAAAATTGTGCAAGAAATTTGTTCACATATTTATGGCACTCTTAAATATTCTAATATATTTAAATAGACTGTGCAGTTTTTCTGGTTCATCAGGAAATATAGAAATCCTTGGTGAAAACCTTCAATGTATATGGGATAGATCTGGAAGGGACAAATGGGATTAAAGATGATGTATATTCCAGACATGTGGTTTCTTACTATTTGGTTTTATTTATTTAAAATGGTGGAGTGAATCAAGATTTTATAATAGATGTAACAACATTCTTCCTAATCCTGTAGGCATATTAATTAAGAACGTTAGCCAATTTGTAAGCATTAACAGAGCATTTACCTCCTTTCTTAACATTTACAGAGCCGGGTCCCTTTCATCTCCCATTTCGAATAATAACATTTCATTGTGAGCTAATCCCTAGCACATAAATTCTGCAGGCCACTTTTGTGCCCCTTTTTCCGAAAAGTATCACAGATCTCTCCAGTGACTAAATAAAGCCCTATACTGCCCACCCCACTACCCCGTGACTTTGTGGTTCTGAAAACACTAACCCCACTGTGCATTTCTCACCTTAACTCCCAATATCCTCAAAGAGAAGAGTGTTTCCCTCTAGTTACAAAATACCGTTTGCCTTGTGTGTGCGTGGAACTTTCTATCTGCTCTGCTAGCTGTACTTAGGGTGCTCCTTCTGTCTGAAAAGTTTTTGTGCATATATTTGCCCATGCAAATTGTGCTCATCTTTTAAGGCCCAGCTGAAACAGCATCTGTATGAAGTTTCCCTAATCCGCCTAGGGACTTTGCCCTCCTTCTCTGCCTTTTTTCCCACTTATTATCACTCATAATACATCTACCAGATTATGCCCTAAAATAAATACCAACTCTAGATATTTCTGTGCATATTTTTCTCCTGATGTCATTAAGAACTCTGAGGACAAAAGCCTTACAAATTAGGCTGTATATAAACTAAATGTTTTGGAAAGAAAGGCAAAGAAATGCCCCAAATTAGGCAGCGAAAATGATCACTTAAACATGCTTTAACATTTATAACCATCTGTGGTGTATAGTCAATATTTGGTAAATTTCTGCTATTTTTGTAATAATGCAGCTAAAGCCTATTTAGACACATTCTGAGAAACAGATATGCCTATGGTTCTGTTTCTGTGTAAGTTTTTCATTCAAAGCTCTGCCTGTAAGAGGAAATACGTTTCAGATGCTGATGCACTTTTACTATAGCTGAGTTACTGCCTAGTGATAAGAAGGAAATGCTCCTTCTTATATACAAACCCCTGTATTTCCCATTTCTTACACCACAATGATTGCATGATCATTGTGGTGATCATACAAGGTTATCACTATTATGTATATGGAGGAAGAGAATAATTTTAACAAATGGTGACACCCCACATTTGGGTTCAAGATTTGACTCTTATTTCTAGGTCCCTTCTTTATTTTTTTAAAGATTTATTTATTTTAGAGAGAGAGAGAAAGCCTGGGTGTGTGCAAGTAGGGGGAGAGGAGGAGGGAGACAGAATCCTCAAGCGGATTCCTCGCAGAGCACAGAGCCTGAAGCAGGGCTTGATCCCAGGACTCTGGGATCATGACCTGAGCCGAAACTAAGATTCGGCTGACAACAGACTGAGCCACTCACGTGCCCTAAATCCTTTTAAACAGTGCCACACTTGACTTGCTTTTGTACATCAGGCATGGGGTGAGTGGGGCTGAATAGTCTAGAAGTCTAGAAGAAGAGAAGATGTAACAGATTTTCCACACAAGCTTAGACTTCGAGTCAGTGGACACTGCACAAGAAGCATCCTGGATTAATTCTCGGGAAGTTAATTTCATTGCTACTGGTGAAGTTTCCTGGCAGCGCTAGAATTTTATTACTACTACGCTTATTTTTTCTGAATTATGTTAAGTATTTGCAAATGTTGACATCGATATTGGGTATAATCCATTTCAGTGTTTTAAAAGTAGTAAATTTTCTAGGCTCTTGAGGAAACACCTCTGAAATTATGTTAGAAAAATAGAATAAAATTCTCATTGAAGTATAAAAATTGATATTTCTAGCTCAAAATGAAGCAAATTGAATATTATTGTTAAGTGCTTCCTGAACCCAATTTAAATTTCTCATATGATATTCACCCCACCTCATGAACATGATACTATTCTAAGTGGTTGTTATATACTGGCATTATTTGACACAAGTATTTCTAGGGTTATCGCAGGACTACTCCTGTGATTAAGTGATTGATAAATTTCACATGAGGCCATGCCAGTATTGCATCACGAATATTAGGTTAGAAGACGATTTATTACATTCAAGAATGTGCAGCTTGATTCTCTGACGGTCTTTAATTGGCTTAGAACAGTTCCCTTGGAGAATCTTTAATAGAGAACACTCTGGAGAGAAAACAGAAGAAAAGAGGAAGGAGGTCTATTGGAAGCAGCAGTGAGTGTGGTAATAGGGAACCCCCTGTGTACTATTCACAGGGTTTTTGGGGTAAGGATTCCAAGAGGTGGCTGAAAGCCATTCCCTGAAGATAATATCAGTTGATGCATCTTTGTGGACATGACTGTGCAGAGAGAGTAGCACCAGATGTAGACATTTCACACCATCTGACTGAACACAGCCTTATCTCTCACAGTGTAAGTAAACTAACTCAAGAATGCTAGCAAATCGGGACCATCCAGATGGCCCCGGAAGACACTTAATTGATAAGACAAGGAAGCCTCTATTATTTGCTGTATATTCATTCTATTTTATGCCATATTTTTAGATATATGTTTATTAAATGGACGGGGGTTGTGGGAAGGGAAGTAATGAAATGCTTGCAGTTTTTCCTCACACCTAGTAGTAGAAACGTAATAGTAGAACTCTCTTTCCTGTGGGGACAGTATCTGTGGCAGGCCCTGGGCATTTATAGTTATTTCAGATATTAAAAGTCTAATTTTCAGAGAGGACAGCGTTCAGTCTTGTTGAATTCAAAATGTGCATCTTTCATTTAGTTCTGTACACCTGCCCTTACCCCAACTTGAACCAGAAACTTGCTTAAAGAAGGGATGCATGGTCACTTTCTTCTGTCTTCTTTTCCTGACTCTCTTCTTCAGCAGTCGTTGTCCTTTCATACTTCTCTTATGGTCAGATTCAGAGGGAGGTTTCTTAAAGATAAACGCAAGGTCATAGATGATTAGTGGATGTGTAATCTGATGGTGTGTTTGAGCTGCAGTAGGAGACTGAATGCATCTCTGTGCCCCTTGGAATATTTAGTGGGTTCGTTAATTCTCCACCCCACATGGGAGGTCTCACAATGCAACATTTTGTGATGAGGTCGTTATACCCCCAGCAATCCACTTTTACCCTTCTCTGACTTCCTGCTTCTGGTACTACAGCCTGGAAAGTCTCCTTTGGGGGTGTTACACCTCTCATAATGTCCATCAGCGTTCAAGATGATTCATGCCTCTCTCCTTTGATTGTGGTAGCATATTCCCGACCCAGTATATTCCTGGAACTCACCCTTTTTAATAGGGTTTTTTGCTTCTTCTTTAATCCTCTGTTCTATTCTTATTTATCCTTAGCTTCACTTAAAAACAAAACCAAACCAAACAAAACAAAATGTCTAAGCCAGCATCATGCACTCTTGTACTTCAGACTCCTGGGTCTCCACATCAAGTCCTCTGGGTGATTGAGTTGATTGGTCTGAAGAAGTTGGAGGTGTGGGGCAGAAATGTAGAATATTCTAACAATTCCTTCCAAAAATTACTTACTGCCCATCTTTCTTTCTTTATATTTAAGATCTAGATAGAATGATATAAAGGTTGAAGACCCAGCTTTGGGCTAAAACCTTAGGAAGTTCTTCATAGATGAGCAAACATTTTTCTTAGTTATGTGAGAATATTTATCACCAATTATTCCCAGTTTTGGTTCTCAGTTAAAATTCAGAAGACAGGAGATTGCATTTTAGATATCCAATTACTCAGACATTGCAATTGTATGTTCATCTAACATGTTAACAAGTGTGTTTGTTTATTGTGTTACATGATACAATGATACATGATAAAGATATCCTGTATCATCTTCAACAAAGGTACTTAAGCATTGACCTACCTTCCCTTCTGGCTCCTGTGGGGGAAATGGAGTATTTATTGGAGCTGAATTGTTTGATTCAAAAAAATTTAGAGATGTCTCTGTGATCCTATTAATCAGAATCATAATCATATGGAGTAGTTACTGGCCCATTCAGAAATATACAAAATAGTTATCTTGACTTGATAAGAAATTTAAAATTTAGATTAGTGATAATAACTATACATTATAGCAAAATATTGCTATACATTATAGCAAATTGCTATACATTATAGCAAAATATTCTGTAAAGGAATGGAAAAAGGTTTTACATAAGGTTTCTATAGGATGTAGTAGAATAGATGCATTTCTTAGTCTATTGGATTCATAATGAATTGTGAAAAATGTCCACGGAGAATCCTGGCATCTTTCAACTATTTCATAACTGTGAAGGGAGTTTTTACCTGAATTTCCACAGGACTCTAAGTATAAAGAGAAATTGGAAAACCAAATGACCAGAATCCAAAGGCAGACTTCAAGAATGTGACTAAAATTAAAGCTATATCAAGATTCAGCAGATTATTAAGTCCTGAGTGTGTAGCTAGAGCTATGCCTGTTATATATACACATGTTTACCTGAAGTATTTTATATACCACCTATTTTGTGGATAAAGGCTGAATTCTGGAAAAAAACACACATACACACACAAAACATTCTTTTCTTCAAACTCTTTTCAGAAATTGGCCTAATACAAAAGTGTTCTAAATAATCTTTAATCATCAATATATGATCACATATTTTGGAAAAAATATTATTTCAAGCTAAATTCACTTTATTTCATATTGCTTTTTTATATTTTTATTTTACATATTTCATATATGTATTTTATATTTTTACCTTGACAGTTTTGGGTTTTTTGTATTTTTTTTTTTTAACTGCTTCACCAATTTTACTACCCCTTGCCTCTGGCAACAAATAATATGTTCTCTGTATCTATGACCTCATGTTTTTGTTTGTTTGTTATATACCACATGTAAGTGTGGTCATGCTGTATTTATCTTTCATTGTCTGACTTAATTCACTTAGAACAATATCCTGAAGTTCTATGCATATTGTTGCAAATGACAGCATTCCCTTATTTTAATGGCTGGATGGTATTCCATTGCATAGGTACATTATATTTTAATGTGTGTATACACACACACACACGCACGCACACACACAGAGGCCATGTCTTCTTTATCCATTCACCCACTGATAGATACTTAAGATGTCTCCATATCTTGGCTATTGTAAGTAATGCTACAGTGAACATGGGCATGCGTATCTCTTTTCAATTAAATATTATTCTTTTCTTTAGGAAATATCCATAAGTGGAACTGCCGAATCATATGGTAGTTTTATTTTTAATTTTTTATGAATCTGTTTTCCATAGCGAACACACCAATTTACATTCCCATCAGCAGTGCACTACAGTTCCCTTTTCTCTATATCCCTGTCAGAACTGGTTACTTCTTTATGTATCTTGATGATGGATTTGTAGATATAAACCATCCTTGCATTCTTAGAATAAATCCCATTCCATCCTGGAAATGATCATTTTAATATATTGATGAATTAAATTTGCTAATATTCTGTTGAGGATTTTAGCTTGATAATTTTAATGAAACACAATAATATTAAAAGTAACTAGAAACCTTCTTTTAGGAATGAATTTATATCATCCCTAAACAATTGTAATCTATATTATGTAATGATTTTATTTAATCATAATTAAATGATTATAAATCATAAATTACGACCAGAATGTGGTCACTGTATTCAAAAAGCAAAATAATATACTCAAGGTATATAATATATAGATACACTCTGATAAAATAATGTCATAGCCTGGTTCAGAACCTCAAGGATGCTAGGGTAAGGTTTCTCTTCTCTTTTCTACATTCTGCAAAGTAGGTGTTGGAACTCTAACCATTACAACATTATTTAGAAAGCAGGAAAGAAAAAATAAGAGGAAAGTTTGGCACTTCTATTAGTAGATAAAATTGTCCTCTAAATGTCCAGGACACTTTTACTTTTACCTCATTATTCAGAACTATGTTATATGAACATCCCTTGCCATAAAAGATTTGAGAAGGTTGAAGTTTTAGCCTTTTAGCTTTCATGGTAGCATGAATCAAGGGGTGAGTTGATTAGAATATATATTGGGTGAACCAAAGATTACCTCCCCCAGAGGTGGACATACTTCATTCACCTCAGGTGTTAGAGATAGTAGAAGGAAATTATAGGCAATCAAAGACATAGAGGTTTTGGACAATGGTGATTAATCTCATGGGGACCAGAAAGCAGAGGTCATTGAGAGTTAACCAAAGGTACTGAGAAACGATCAAAACCATGGGAAAAAGAAGAAAGGCAGAGATATAGGTAAAGACATGGTTTTAGAAATTATTCACACAGATTATGGTTACAATTCAGAGTACATGAGTGTACAATAAAGGAGGAGAGAACTGATGAAGTCCGTCCTTGAGAATACCTTCATTAAGAAGGTATGGATGGCAATAAAAGTAAAGTTAGTTGTGGCTAGTGAAGTTAAGACCAAAATCAAAAGCAAGTTGTGTCATAGACACTCATGCTGTGGAGGAATGCCAGGATCACTATTGCAAAATAATAATAAAATGAGAAAGTCATTGTTTTCACAATGTCAACCTTAACTTTTGAGAAAAAATAATTCTAGTAGACTCTGGTAAATATCAAGATTCATTGCTTGTTACTTGATGGAAGAGTATATAAGGTAGAGAGAAACATGAATATTTTTAATCGTTATATTAGAAAACAATAAAGGAATCAATTAAGAGATATGGGGCGGAACCCTAAAGAAAGTTTTTTGTTGTTGCTTTTGTTTTTTTTTGGGTTAATGAGGGAACTAGAATGTTCATGAAAAATGCTAATAGAAAGTTAGAGATTAGAAAGGAAAGGAGAAAGGAAACTTAGGTTTTTCATAGATTGATTTATTTTTGTCTATTCAAAGTTCAATAATGACATTCAGACTAATATAGTTATCAAATATATTTCAATTGTTTTAGTAAAATGGCATAACACTGATTGAATTGTTGAATGCTTACTGTCTTGCAGACATTGGATAATTGCAGAATTGATAAGACAACCTGCTTTAAAATGTTGCCATGGGAATGCATTTATTTATACATGTAAAATGCTAAAAACAGGTCTTAGCACATATAAGCTATGGTGATATTGCTGTAATTAATAGAAACACTGGTAACCGTCTTTTACAGATGCTGTCTTTTACAGACAATAAAAGCTCACGTAATTTAATAAATGGATCTGAAGTAATGCAATTAGAAAGGAACTAAATCAGAACTCTGTCTCAGGGATGTCTGGCCCCCAATTCCATGGATTTGCAGGAGGAAAGACACACTGTGTAGAAGACCTTAGGGATAGTGTCAGCGATGAGGTTATAATCACAATCCTGAATTCAGGAACAGGATTCCAAGATTTATAGAGGAGTTTTTCAGGAGCAATGAACAGCACTAGACCCAAAGGATAGGTTCTCAGAATGAGGATAGGTTCTCTCAATCAAAATGGGATACAGGTAGGGACAAAGTCTCAGTAGTTATGGGTACTTGGCGTCAATAAAAATCTTAGGGCATTTTCCAATGTTAGTGATTCTTCCTAAATCCCTGCTGTCCAAAGGTTAGATTTGTTCTGGAGACTTGAGGTATTCTACACTTGCAGATGAGAGTCAATTTAGCTTTTAGAAAGAATGACATGCAAGTTCAGCTAGCCAACATATAGCACGTCACTAGTCCCTGATGCAGTACTCAACGATTCACCAGTTGCACACAACATCCAGGGCTCATCACAGCACGTGCCCTTCTTAATACCCATCACCCATCTACCCCATCACACCCCCCTCCTTCCTGTAACTCTCATTTGTTTCCCAGAGTCCAGAGTTCCTCATAGTTTGTGTCCCTCTCTGACTTGTTCCCATTCAGTCTTCCCTCCCTTCTCCTATGTTCCTCCATGCTATTCCTTATATACCACATATGAGTAAAAACATATGATAATTCTCTTTCTCTGCTTGACTTATTTCACTTAGCATAATCTCCTCCAGTTCCATCCATGTTGATGCACATGGTAGATATTCATCCTTTCTGATGGCTGAGTAGTATTCCATTGTATATATGAACCACGTCTTCTTTATCCATTTTCTGTTGAAGGGCATCTTGGCTCCTTCCACAGCTTGGCTATTGTGGACATGGCTGCTGCCTTTCTCAGAAAATTAGACAAACCCTAAATGCATAAGCTGACCTTACACCTGAAGGACTTGGAGAAAGAACAGCAATTAAAGCCTAAACCAAGCAGGAAAAGAGAAATAATAAAGATTAGAGCAGAAATCAATGAAACAGAAACCAGAAAAGCAGTAGAACAGATCAACGAAGCTAGAAACTGGTTCTTTGAAAGAATTAGTAAGATCGATAATCCTCTGGCCAGTCTTATCCAAATGAGAAGAGAAAGGTCCCAAATCAATAAAATCATGAATGACGGGAGAGATCACAACTAACACCAAGGAAATAGAAACAATTGTTAGAAATCATTACCAGCCAACTGTATGCCAACAAATTAAGAAATCTGGAAGTAATTTTTAAATTCTTTAAATGTGTGTATGGTTCAGCCTGCTATTGCATCCATTATTAACTATTGTATCGTAGAGCATTGTACCATCACCTTTTCATCTGTAAAGATCATCGTTATTAACTAGAGAAAGAAACACTCATCTCCAGAGCCCAAGTGCAGTTGCTGTATTCTTGCCTTTGGATACTGTAATGACTTTGGAATGTTAGTTTTTGTATTCATTCATTCCTTCATTTGACCAGTATTTAGGGAAAAAATACCCTTTAAAAGGTAATACATTTTGAAATAAGGAATGTGCTGTATGCCTTTAAGGAAGACAGAATCTTCTAGAGATAATAAAACATGTACTTTGGGATTAGAAATTACATGTCAGAATATAATTTAGAGATTACAAAAGTAATACAGGCAGGAGTCCCAAACCAAATAATTTGTATTCTTTTCCACTGCAAATAAGATTTGTTAATACAAATTTGTCTAAGCACAATTGGAAAGTTTTCTTTTTTTTTTTTAATTTAAATTTTTTTCGGTGTTCCAAGATTCACTGTTTATGCATCACACCCAGTGCTCCATGCAGTAGGTGCCCTCCTTAATACCCACCATCAGGGGAACCCAAACCCCCACCTCTCTCCCCTCCAAAACCCTGTTTGTTTCTCAGAGTCCACAGTCTCTCATGGTTTGTCTCCCCCTCTGATTTCCCCCAACTCCCTTCTCCTCTCCTTCTCCCAATGTCCTCCGTGTTATTCCTTATGCTCCACAAGTAAGTGAAACTATATGATAATTGACTCTCTCTGCCTGACTTATTTCACTCAACATAATCTCCTCCAGTCCTTTCCTTGTTATTGCTGGAAAGTTTTTTAAAAAGGCAAATGAAGCTTCTTCTACTATAATTCTAAAGCACTGTGTGTATGCTTAACAAAGATGCTTTTAAAGTTAGTGTTTTAAAAGTAAATGAAATGCATTCAAATGGGAATAGACTTCCCTATGTGATATATGCACACTAAGCATATACACATACCTTCTCACAAGTACTGAAATTTATGTCTGTTTATTTTACTGTTTATGCTTGCTTCAAGACATTTAAAACACTAAAAACAACCACTTTACCTGAGGAACAAATGAATAAAGTATCTCATTAGAGAAAAAGAAAATATGAAAGTATCAATTATGTTAAAAGCTGCAACAGTAAAATTACTACATATATTAGAATTATATTTTATCTACTACTATTAAATATATTAGAATTATATCTCTATAGAATATATATCATATCTGTATATGTATATATATCAATCTGTTTATTTATAAAATATTTATACATGTTTCAGCTCTGGTATAGAAGTATCTGGAATTTGGTTTTACCCAATCAGAACCTTGTAAATACAGCTGTTTGGTCATTGGCTCATCAGATCTATTTCTGTGCCTGACTTTAACACATTTTTCTGAAATTAATAGGCTGCTTGAAACAAAAATGGATATTTTGTTCTGGTTATGCTGTGATTGTTGACTTAGAGGGTGAGAAAATATTTTATTGTTAGCTTTCATTTATTTAAAATGTCACACTTATTGTTCTTAGTCAACAATTAGGAAAATGTTATTACTTTCATAATGGTAGGTATATTGATGGCAATCTTCAACAAAATGGAATCTTTTTTATTCTTCAGAATTTTAGATAATGCTTTTTCTGAACGAAACATAAAAAAAAGTACACAGTGAAAAGTCATTATGTGAGAATAGCCATCACCATTTTATATAAATATACTTGATGAAAAATGTTGGTCATAAGCTTATTGTTGTTGCTTATTTTTAAGTAATTGCTTGCTTTAATAACCTGCATGAAGTTATGTATAGACTATTTAAAGAGGGTGTTTTCATTCTGACAATAAAGTGGTCTAGGTCAGAAACACGTGCCTGCTAAAATTCAGGTATTTCCGAATACATTGCTGTCATAATGCGTTCTCCTGGGGGGTGCCTCACTGGCTTAGTTGGTATAGGGTGCAAATTTGATCTAGGGTTATGAGTTTGAGTCCCATTCTGGGTCTAGAGATGACTTAAAAATAAAATCTTAAAAATATGTATATATGTAATGCTTTCTCCTGCGTTATTGGACTCCCTGGAAAGTAATGGAATGTACCATAGATTAAAAATAAAAATAAATAATAACTGGAACTCAAGACTGTATTAGGAAGCTGTGGAAAGAAAGCAAACTGAGAAGGGGTTCCTCTCCTTCAGGCCAGTGATGATCTTAAAATAAGCCTTGGGACAGGGCGAGATATTAGAATAAAACTGAAGTTATCATTAAACCCAGATTCTGAAGAAGATGAAAAAGTGAACAGATCACTCTGTATGGCAGGAAGGGCACACAGAAATCCGTACTGGAGGAGAATATTTAAATTTATTTAAATTTAAATCCTCCAATTTCTTACAGTTTGAGTTAAGGAAGGTTGCGAGCTGTGACTAAAAGATTATCAAATGTGTGAGAAAAAAAGTCCTGATTTCAGAATAAGAGACAGAGTTGTAACCATCTTAAAAGTACAAAATAAAGATGTAAAAAAAAAAAAAAAGATGGGACAAAAAAAGCAAACAAGAAGTGAGAACCTAACAAAAAATGTCCAGGAAGTTTGGAAAAAAGTAAGTTTCAAAGATGAAAAATAAAAATTCTTGGAATTAAACTCATTATATACCAAATACTTGGAAAGACACAACAAAAGAGAGAGACCCTGATGAGCCAAATCACAGAGTCCCTGAAATTTCTAAGAATACAGTCCAGAGAATTAGGATGAAAAAAAATATCTTCTAACAAGTGGTGGAGATGGACTAGGGAATGAGGAGGTCTACCATATGTCCAGCTGGATTTTCACATGGAGAAAGTGTAGCTGAATGGGAGAAACAATACAGGATCACAAAACTAATGGTGTTTTTCCAGAACTAAGGTTTAAAAATCTTCAGATATAGGAAGAATAATATAAGATAAATAGGACAAGTACACTTAAAAAAAAAAAAAAACTAATAAAACACAACATAATAAAAATGAAGATAATCCTTGACAAAGATACCAACTGCCAGGCAGAAAATAGAGATGATCTAAAATCCATGATAATCAGACCAGCAATATACTTCTTAGCAGCACGGATGAAACTTAAGTTTAGTAGGATAATATCTTTAAAGCTTTGAGATAAAATAACTGTCGGTCTGAACTTGTGTGCTGGTCAGTGTTTTCAAAGTGAGAGGATTCCAAGTCATGGTCTATTAAAAAAGTGAAAAGAGCAGTTTATCCACCAATCAAATTTTGGTCAAGTAACTTCAAAAGCCAATGAGCCAAGATGTTGTTACACATATTCAACAAACATTATTTATGAAACACTAATAACCTAAAGTAATATTTTTGTCTACTTAAGTACTAAATGATAATGTCATAGAGATCAGGAGAAGAGTATTTATACAGTATACTATCATCCCAGTGCTCTTCTGGACAGGTATGAAGTCATAGACTAACTTTACTTTTTCAAATAAATTATATATTGTAAAATTTGGGGAGTAAACAACAATAATTTATACTTTCCAGTTTGGTAGAGAAAAATATCATTAAACTTAACAATCGTGATAAATTGACTAAACATCCTAGTAAAAACAAAAATGTGGAATACATTTTTAAAAAGTGTTTGGCTATTTACTTTTGACAGGAAGTATCACAAAAATTCAAGGACATGAAAATTAATGAGGCACGCTTTCACTGTTACTATTCAGCTGTATTCAGACGCTCTTAACAGTTTCTAAGGCAAGCCAAATAAGTTCAATATATAACGATTGAGAAGGAAGAAAACAAAATGTCCATATTTACAAATAATAAGATTGTTTGTATAGAAAATACAGCATAGGGATTATAGAAAACAATTTAGGTAGATAGTTGCATGAGATCAATAAAGAAAAACATTTTATTTTTTTTTATTTTTATTTTTATTTTTTAACGTTTTATTTTTTTAAAATAAACTGGCACAAACAGCAACCATGTTATTCTTGGTGAACTTTACTACTTGCTTGTTAAGTACCAAACACTATTCTAAGCACAGTACATGACTGATATCATTCAAGCCTTACAGCATGGCATTCCTGAGGCAAGTGTCCCATCCCACTGTAGTCCAGCCCATTTTGATATAGAAAATTGGTCCGTGCCTGAATTAGCGTTGTAGTTCAGGGAAGAATAAAGGATATAGAGGCAACTGTTGAACAATGTGGAGAAAAAAAAAGAAAAGAAAAAGAAACAGGAGTCGTCCCTCACAGCCAAACTCAAAAAGTATTTAGTGGCAAGGCTAACTAAACTCCTACACCTTTCAAGTATTTGCTCAAATGTCATTTTACAGTGATATCTCACCCGTACCAACTTTTTAAAAAATTGGAATCTGTACCTCTGCCCTGCACACCTGATTTTCCTTATCTTGCTCTAAATGTTTTCCTGTCTCATATTCGTCGCGTGATGCCACCTACTGTGTGAGGTACTTACTTTCATGACCGTTGCTCATGATCTCTCTCCTGTCCTGAAATATTAGTCCACAAACACAGAAGTCTTTTGTCTTTCTTTCACTGGTACATCCCGAGGGTCCAGTAGAGTTCCTGGGATGTTGTAGATGCTTATTAAATATTTGTTGACTGAATATTTGTAGGGTTCTGACCCAGAATAAATCTACATCAGGATTCTTCAGTAGACTTTTGTGAGGTTAGGGAGGATTATACAATAATTTTTTCCCTATTACACATACACAGATTTGTGTTACTGAAAGAAAAAAAAAAAGAAGTCATTCCTTTAGAAGACTTGGCAAACTATAATTCATTCAGTGTGAATAGAGACTCTACTTACTATAGTAAAGTAATTAATAAGTATTAAACTAAGTTTTTTTTTTAAAGATTTTATTTATTTATTTGTTAGAGAGCACGAGCACAGGCAGAGTGGCAGGCAGAGGCAGAGGGAGAAGCAGGCTCCCTGCCAAGCAAGGAGCCCGGTGTGGGACTCGATCCCAGGACGCTGGGACCATGACCTGAGCCAAAGGCAGCCACTTAACCAACTGAGCCACCCAGGTGTCCCTTAAACTAAGTTTTTAAAGGGTTGACCTAAATAGTATTAATTAACAAATAACATGTTTACTATGTATTTCATTAAGATTATTGGATATGTTAGATATAATTTTTCAATTACTGTTACTTTGTCAGTGTATTTTTAAGTAGTTTATTTTTAAGAATTTAAAGTACCTGCGTGCTACACGCTGGACCTGAGGTAAGGAAATCTGGACACCAGACCTGGGGTATATCGGTTTACTAGATGATTATAAGCACGTATTCTATATAAACTTAAAACAGGCCACAGATGAGTCTGTCTTATTCATTGTTCAGACCTAAGCTCTGAGAACACTACTTGGAAAAGAGTTGGCGCTCAATGCCCATTTGCTGGATGAATTGGTATGTCAATGGGATAATTATTTATTCTCTATATTCCAGTCTCATTACCAGAAAATGGAAGTAATGCCATCTATTCAGTGTTCAGCTTATTAAATTAAGTGGCAGCCATAAAACAACATGAATATGATTACCAGTAAAAGTTCAGTGACTTGGCTATCCTTCAAACCATACTATTCTGAACATTTTATTCTATGACGTTGCTATTTAGGCATTGTAGATGTTGGAAATATTAAGTCTTTAAAAAGGCTTTTCTTCCTTCTTCTCTCATCTCCACAGAATAAACTCCTTCTTCTATAGGAATTATCTTAAAATTTATTTGCATAAAATGTTAACCACGTCATTTCATTAAAAATGGTCATTTAGGTATATCTCTAGGTTTACAAAGGGCATAACACATCATGTAACTTTTAGATATATTTCATTTATCTAATTATTTAATAGTTACTATTTTTAATATTTTTTTAAAAAATATTTGATTCATTTATTTGACACAGAGAGAGAGAGAGACAGGGAGAGAGGGAACACAAGCAGGGGGAGTGGGAGAGGGAGAAGCAGGCTCCCTGCTGAGCGGGGAACCTGATGCGGGGCTCTGTCCCAGGACCTTGGGATCATGACCTGAGCCGAAGGCAGACGCCCAAGGACTGAGCCACCCAGGCGGGCCCTTAATATTTTAAGAAATCTCTACTGTACCCAGTGTGGGATTCAAACCTACAACCCGGAGATCAAGAGTTGCATGCTTCACTGACTGAGCCAGCTAGGTGCCCCCTTAGATATCCTTAACTAAAGTTTTTTGTTGTTTTTTAAATCCTCTGTTAAGCAAAGTCAAGGAATCCAGGGATCTGTGTCCTCGCATTATTACAGTCCTGGCTCCCTCTAGAAATTCTCCTCTAGAGGAACAATGTTCTTTCAGTAAATCCCTGCATTTCCCTCCTCTGCTTTGAGAGATTTTTAAATCATGGTTTAAAACATAATATGGTTTGCCATTCAATAAATTATCAATCACAGAACTGTTGTTATTTATTTATTTATTTATTTATTTATTTATTTATTTATTTTAAAGATTTCATTCATCTATTTGACAGAGATTACAAGGAGGCAGAGAGGCCGGCAGAGAGAGAGAGAGGAGGAAGCAGGCTCCCCGCCGAGCAGAGAGCCCGATGTGGGGCTTGATCCCAGGACCCTGGGATCACGACCTGAGCTGAGGGCAGAGGCTTTAACCCACTGAGCCACCCAGGTGCCCCACAGAACTATTTTTAATCATCAGCATTTCAAGCAAATACATCTCCTATTGCACCAGCTGTTTCTTTTCTCAGTAGAGAAAATATTATATAGACCCTCTTTAAAAATCTCTGTAGATATTAACGACGAAATAAAACTCACTACTCTACAAATCCTCATCATTTATCTTTTTAACTTAGCCTTCATGCAAATTATCTTTTACCCAGAAGCCTAATGCCGAGAACAAATTAGGTTAGTGCTAAAGAAATAAAGAAAAAATGCTTTGACTAAGGAAAATGTCAATAAAAATGAACCTCGCGGGGCGCCTGGGTGGCTCAATGGCTTAAGCCTCTGCCTTCAGCTCAGGTCATGGTCTCAGGGTCCTGGGATCGAGCCCCACATCGGGCTCTCTGCTCAGCGGGGAGCCTGCCTCCCCCTCTCTCTCTGCCTGCCTCTCTGCCTACTTGTGATCTCTCTCTCTCTGTGTGTCAAATAAATAAATAAAAATCTTAAAAAAAAATTCTCTAAAAAAAAATGAACCTCACTTACAGTGTTCCTCCATATGGAATAACTTAATCAGAAACTGTCAGTGATGAGAGTTAGAACATTTTACCTCTCTTGGTTTCTCCCCCCTCCCTCGTCCTCTCTCTTTTCCTCTTTGCTTTTTCCCTCTGGCTTTTTGACTCTCATCCACCCCTACCCCCCTGAGCATTTTAATTTCTCTTCTACTTTCAGTTACAGGCCATGAAGACTGTTGTGAAACAGAGTTTCTTCTCTTCTTTGAATAGTTCTTCCCCATATTGCGATCCTGTCTTTTCCTCTTTCTTTCAGAGATAAGTTTTCTTCTCAGTTACCCTGGATATTACTATTACCACAACCAGACTAAATTAATTATAACTTTTCAGCAGTATAACTGTTTACTCCAGCTGGTTGAATGCTAGAACAGAGAACCCATAAGAAATGATGAAGACAGCTAGGGACAAAGGGACTTCTTTCTACAATGGGACTGTGTACTGTCTCTCAAATTACTGGAAAATATAATTGCTATGTAGAGCTAGGTCATGCCTGAAATGTATAAAGCCTCAGGTTTTGTAGTAAAAAAAAGCATGTTGAAAAATAATAAGTATTAATCAATACTTTATTTTAATTGCATGTGGTAGTATGAAGTCAGAACAAAAATATCTTTAAATAAAAACCAGAAACAAAGTTAGGGTAACAATTTTGTTGTGTTCCACATGAAGCCAAACAATTCAGGGATTATTATCCTAAAGAGGTAAATATTCTCAGAGGTCTTATGTAACAATGTGAAAATAATGTTTTAACGTTCCTTGTGTAGCAAAATAGAAAAAGTTCAAAAACTTAAGAAGTGGGAGAACTAAATTCTAGACTTAACCAAAAGAGTAGCTTAGGAATATGATTGTTTATATTTTATAGTATTATTTAAAAGGTTTTAGATATTAAATAAATCCATCATTTCTGAGTGTTTGGATCTGCACATTTATTAACAAAAATTTAATTAGAATAATACTCTTTTTCTAAAAGAATAGAATACAGGGACACCGGGGTGGCTCAGTGGGTTAAGCCGCTGCCTTGGGTTTGAGCCCCACATCGGGCTCTCTGCTCGGCAGGGAGTCTGCTTCCCCTTCTCTCTCTGTCTGCCTCTCTGCCTACTTGTGATCTCTGTCTGTCAAATAAATAAAATCTTAAAAAAAAAATAAAAAAAATAAAAGAATAGAATACATAAGTTGAGTATTGATTTTGTATGTTATATATGTGTGAGTATTCCCTGATATTCAGGACTTTTTTTTCCATAGCAGTATTTCTTCTTTAATAATATCTTTAATGTGGACAATCGTCCTATATGCTGATATCCAGAAAACTGGTTATAGAAACTAACTCAAGACAGGTGCCAAGATAGACACTGAGAAGCAAAATAAGAAAAGTTTAAGGAAGTAAAAGAAACATCCACTCTTAGTTTGAAAATTGACTGCAACTCTGGAGTCTACAGTGAGATAACCTGTGGGAAGAATCATTTAAAACCATGAACTCTCTTAATTCATGCAAATAGTACTTCACTTTTTAAAAAAAAATTACGTAGGCATGCATTATTCATTACATGAAAATTGATATTTTGAGGAACTCTTCACCAAATATCAACTAGAGCCATTAAGGCTAGGCGAGGCTAGATCTACCAAAAAGATGATCAAAACACAAGATATCCTGGAGAGATGGATTATGAAACATCATTTGTTTGTTTGCTTCTTTTAGGGCCACTAATCTGGGGAGGTCTCCTGTCCAGTCCTTAAGGATGAACCTTTTTTAAAATCTAGTTGATATTTGGCACTGTACTACGAATCAGTGCTAAATGAATGAAAATGTGTAGACTCCTCTCAAAAGTGTTAAGCTAGGGGAGAAAATGGTGGAAATAAGTAGCCGGTTCCAGAAATGAGTGCTGGGTTTTTTAGTCCCTGGTGCTATAGAAACAGATAATGTGTGCATGTGTGGTGTTTGTGTGGGGGGCGGGGAAGTCAACAAACTCTTGGTGTGATGACTTCTGTGAAAATGGGAGGAGGGAGGAGAATGGGTCACAGCGACAGAAGCAGCATATGTGCATGTGTAAACATGATGGGCTCGAGATTTGAGAATCACATGTGGGGTTGTGTAGCCTCAGGGGAAGAGAAAGAAATGAGACCAGAATACCGCTAGGCTAAACAGCTTGTAGTTTATCTTATGAGGGCTGTGGGATATCAGGGAATTATTTTCAATACAGGAGTAAGATATTTTGGAGAAATTATTAAGGGTTGGAAGAGGAGTCAGATCTTCAGATGTTAGCCTGTGTGCTCAGAGGCTGAAAGGCAAAAGAGAGAATGTGCAGTTTTGGTTTTTGCCAAGATAAGTTAACTCCTCTACCCTAACGAGAGTGAAGATTTCTAATAGAAAGTTGTGTGTCATGGAAGTGGAGGAAATGTAGATGGAGGAAAGAAACGGTAAAATACTGTGAAACCAGCTTTAAAAAATAAGGAGCTGTCAAAGCAACAGATGTTCAAAAGGTTGACAAAATAATTGAGGTAACTTTTCATGAATTTGGGATGTGTGTGGGGGCAGGGGTTGTGGGGTTTTGTGGTTGTTGTTTTAAATATAAGACTTGAAGGTTTAAGTTCTCTTCTTAGGGTCATCATGGTTGATGATAACAGGCTCAAGGTGGTGGTGGGTAGGGACGGGAGGTGGAATGTTGTGGTAATGGAGGTAACTGGGCCAGGAATTTTTGCAGACATGAATTACCCTCTTGGGCATCACCTTACCTAGAATGATGGGCTGTTCCATTCCATTTTCACACACAGTTGAAGATATTTCCTTTGAATATTTATATTCAGTTGCTTTTACGTCAAGCATTATTGGGTTCTAATGCACAAAATGTTTCAAAGAATATTCTGTGAAGAAGTTCAATACGTAGGAAAGTTGGCTTTGTGACTATAGCCAAGGCAGTGCTGACATGATTGCCCTGGTGGCACATGGATCTGAGGAAGGATTAAAGTTTCATAATAGTGGGAATCTTTATGCAGTGTTTCTGCAAAGATAGCTCAGTTGACATTGAAAGTGATATTGAGGGAACTAATATGTGATTAGAATTCAGTGTCCAAAATGTTCTCCAGAGAAGCAAATGGAAGGCAGTCCCGTCTTCTTATCTGAGGTTACTATGATCCCTCATCCAGAATCAAGCCAGTTACCTATTCTCTAAATCAATATTTGAAAAATAGCTCATTCACTGCAAATAAAAGCGTAGAAAGCAAGTAGCTTTTTTTGTATCCAAATATCTGTCATCACACGAAGAGAAATACTGTAGACGAGGTGAACTGTTGTACGTAGAAGTGTTGGGAGTAGACTGGAAAACCAGATTAGTCCCAAGCCTTGTCCATGATTGAAACGGCAGCATGAACACCCTGTCAGTCCATTCTGTAGCCTCCACTAATCTCCCCACCACAAGGTCTGTGTCGTCCCCTGTATGATACTGACCAAATACCACCGTGTGTTCTGTGATTTTCTCACTGGCGAACGAAAGCTGAGTGGCTGGTGACACGTGGTTGTATAAATGAGATCTTTCATTTGTAAATGTTGAAAGTGCTTTATTAAGTTACTTGTTATAAAATAATGATTGCACAGGAACCTTTAAAACCTGTCTTTTTTTTTTTCAGAGTTAAAATGATCATATTTAAATTTAGAGAGGTAGGAAAGGATGAAGGATTTACTGGAAAGAATCTAGAATTTCTTATTAGAGAGGGTTTCATGAACATGACCATATGTATGTATGCGTGTATATGTATATTACACATATTATACATTATATATACACATTATATATAGCATATGCATATTAAATGTACAAATGTAATATATATATAATTAAATAACGGTTTATATATACCAACATTTATATAAACACTTATATGTGTAAATATTTATAAAATAATGTAAGTATCAGTGTTTTACTAGTCCAGGAATCAAATTAAGCCAGAAGTCTAAACTCTAAGATTATAAGTAGTCTTCTTCTGTGCATATATAGAACCTATTACTGAGATTGCCTATTAAAAGTGAATTAAGCTTTGTAAATTCTCAGTTACTCGACTTGCTAAAATATTCATCTTAATGTCTCTCAGTCACAAAAATAAATGCATGTTTAATACTTGAATAAGTATGAAAGTAGCTAGAGGGAAATTTGGTTTTAAGAGTCTAACATTGAAGAATATACTTTTTATTTCATTAGCATAAGTGGGTTATTGACAACCTTTCATGAATTAAAAAAGGAAAACCTTTTCTTGCCATTTTCAGAAAGATACTATAAAGACGATTCAGTGGAGAGATGATTCCCAGGCTAATATTGCTGTATATAGTTAACTATCCCTAACAAAATAGGGTCTTAGTTTTGGGTGAAACCACTGAGCACTCATGTGACTGTGAATATATTCCATTGTATCAAAGTGAATCTGAACTTTTTACTACATATTTTTGTATGTTGATTTTTAGTTAAATTTTCAGTGTTCACTTATTTATTCATTAAAGATGGTAAAAACTCTAATCTAATCTAATACTTGATATAGTACTTATTCTATACCCTTTATTCCTGTGACTTATTCATTCCATAAATGGAAGCTTTTATCTCCCACTCCCCTTTGTCAGCCCTCCCACTCCTCTCCCCTCTGGCAAACTTCAGTTTGTTCTCTGTATTTATACATCTGATTCAGCTTTTTTGTTTGTTTATTCATTTGCTTTATTTTTCAGATTCCACATATGAATGAAATCTTACGGTATTTATCTTGTCTTTCCTATCTTGATTTATTTCACTTAGCATAGTACCTTCTAGGTCTATCCATGTTGTTGCAAATTGCACAATCTCATCATTTTTATGGCTGCGTAATATTCCTCTGTGTGTGTGTGTGTGTGTGTGTGTGTGCGTGCGCGCGCGCGCGCGCGCATGCCATTCTTTTTTATCCATTCATCTATCAGACGGACATTTCGGTTGCCTCCATATTTTTGCTATTGTAAGTAATGCTGCAATAAACATAGGGGGGTGCATTTATCTTTTCAAATTAGTGTTCTCATTTTTGGGGGGTAAATATCCTAAAGTAGAATTACTGCATCACACAGTAATTCTATTTTTAATTTTTTGAGGAAATTACATGCTGTTTTCCACAGTGGCAGTACTAATTTACACTCCCACCAACAGTGCAAGAAGGGTTCCTTTTTCTCCACATCTTCACCAACATTTGTTATTTCTTGAGGTTTCTTTTTTTTATTTTAGCCATTCTGACAGTTACAAAGTGATTCTGACAGTTATATTGTGTTTTTTATTTTTTTTTTCCCCTGCTGAGTAGTGATGTCAAGCATCTTTTCATATGTCTCTTGACCATCTGTATGTCTTCTTCAGAAGAATAAATATCTATTTAGGTTTTTTTGCCCATTTTTTAATTTTTTCAGAGAGTTTTCAAGTTTTTATTTAAATTCCAGTTAGTTAATATGCAGTGTAGTATTAGTTTCAGCAGTACAATACAGTGATTCAGCTGTCCCATACATCACCCAGTGCTCCTTACAAGTCCACACCTTTTTTATGAAGAAAAAAAAAAGAAAAGATTTTATTTATTTATTAGAGAGAGAGAGAGACAGCAAGACGGAATACAAGCAAGGGGAGCTGGAGAGGGAGAAGTAGGCTTATTTACTGTAGATGCGAGGCTCCATCCCAGAACACTGGGATCATGACCTGAGCCAAAGGCAGGTGCTTAACCTACTGAGCCCCACAGGCATCCCACAAGTGCACTCCTTAATCCCCATCACCTCTTGCCCCCATCCACCCCACCCAGTTCCCCTCTGGTCACCATTAGTTTGTTCTCTACAGTTAAGAGTCTGTCTCTTGGTCTTCCCCTCCCCGACCTTTGTTTGTTTTGTTTTAAATTCCACATAGGAGTGAGATCATATTGTATTTGTGTGTCTCTGCCTGACTCATTTCACTTAGCATCGTATACTCTAACTCCACCCATGTTGTTGTGAATTCCCTGCCCATTTTTTAATCAGAATTTTTGTTTATTTGCTGTGATGTCGTATGAGTTTTATATATATTTTGGATATTAGCCTATTATCACATGTATCATTTGCAAATATCTTCTTCATTCAGTCGGTTGCCTTTTAGTTTTGTTGATGGTTTCCTTGGCTGTGCCAACGCTTTCTATTTTGATGTAGTCCCAGTAGTTCATTTTTGCTTTTGTTTCTCTTGCCTGAGGAGACAGATCTAGAAAAATGTTGGTATGGCCAATGTCAGAGAAATGACTGCCTGCGTTCTCTTCTAGGATTTTTATGGTTTCAGGTTTCTCATTAGGTCTTTAATCCATTTTGAGTTTATTTTTGTGTATTGTATAAGAATGTGGTCCAGTTTCATGCCTTAGCATGTAGCCCTCCCAGCACTAGTTATTGAAGAGACTGTCTTTTCCCCATTGGATATTCTTGCACACTTTTTTGTAGATTAATTGGCCATGGAAGTGTGGGTTCATTTCTGGGCTCTTTATTCTGTTCCAAAAAACACTTAATATTCTTATGTAAATATGATTTTATATCATTATTTAACATTGATATGAAGTATATCTCTATGTTTATAAAGATATATTGGTATAAACACATGGAACTATATGTATGTACTTAATATATTTGTCTTCTAACTTTATGACATCTAATTGGAAAGTCTCACAGAATGCATTTTTTATTTGAAAATTTACCCAGCATAAAAGAGGCAAGTTATCAATCATCAAATTGCATTGTCAGAGACATGACAAACCTCAAATTTAATACTGATTTTTGAAAAACAAAAACTATGCTAATGACCATGTGTTACCCATAGACATATTTGCTTTATGATTTAAGATGCATATTGAGGTTACGTAGAGTAGGCTGTGTTATAGAAGAACAGTTTGTTTTATTTTCTACTTATGTAATGAAATAATATTTATCTAACATTCATTTACTATAAGAATTAAGAACACAATTTAAAATAATTTAATAGAAATAAATTTATTGGACAACAAAAAGGTATTGCTTTGTATGACGTTAATATTTTCTTCCCTGTAAAATAATAATACTCTCTTATTAGATCGCCCCAATTCTTTTCATATAGATATATTCAAAGAAATATGATATCCAGAAAATAACTTGAAACATTTCCACTAGTGGTGTTACTAGTCATGCATTATTCTCACACTATCCTGAAGATGTGGTCACTGATATTGGCCCTACTTGAGGAAGAAGTGATGTAGAGAGATTGAGTAATTTAACTTCACTTAAAATCTCATAGGTAATAATATTTTGCAAGTAATTTTAAAATATAATTAAGTGGATCATCTTTCAGACAGTCGATAAATTAGCGTAAACAAGTCTGTTCAGTTAGTAGAGACAGAAAGGACAGCTGGGACAGTGAGTGTATGTCACCTCACAGTACTTAGTTGAATGCTTAACTGTTTCCCTTCAATACTGTCTATAAAGGAAAACTGCACATCTAGAATGCTATTCTGCCACTAGGTCTATGAGACATAAATTAAAACTGGTGTAAAATGTTGGGTTTCTTTGCATCTCAGCAGCATATTGATTTTTCTAACAGCCAAATTCTGTATTTCTCTGGATCCTGGTGTCACCACAAGGTGGCAATTAACATTCTCAACCTTAGATTGTAGAATTTATTCTCACCCATACATAATTATTTGGATTTCAGGTCTCTTTAGAAGAGGGAAGATTGAGATGACCTATACAATAGTGAAGATACCTTTAGTTTTTAGAAGCATACTTTCCAAACTAGTGATTAAAAAAAAAGAGAGAGAGAACTACTGTTGTGCCAGAGTTACTGGGTTGTCTCCATGCTATCTTGATAAAAATAAGCTGAAAGATCAGCCCAGGTCATATAAAACTAAGGAAACAGTTATGTGAGGACATAATACTTGTGTTTGGAAAGCACATCTTACTACATAGTCAAGCCAGCATACCCACCAAAAAAAAAAAAAAAAAAAAAAAAAAAAAAAAAAAAATCAAACCCCACCCCCTCCCCAAAAAAGCAAGAAAACAAAAACCTACCTGAACAAAATATGAGAATATAAGATAAGAAATAGAACATCCCAGGGCACCTGGGTGCCTCAGTCAAGCAGGCAGCTGCCTGGGTTCTGGGATCCAGCCCCACATTGGCCTCCCTGGTCAGCCCACTTCTCTCTCTCTCTCTCTGCCCCTCCTCCACTGCTCATGTGCTCTCTCTTCCTCTCTCTCAATTTAAAAAAGATTTAAATAAAATCTTTAAAGAAAAGAAATAGAACATCCCAAATGCATTTGTATTACATGTATGAGATATACATAGACCATTTCAGGTATAATATACATGTGTATATATATTGTATTAGTAAAGGATAACTTTTCTTAAATTAACCTCTGTGTCATTAAGGCTCAAAAAGTATGAGAGAAAAATCTGTTTCCTTATATGTTGTGATGTCATAGAGAGTTGAAAAGCCCAGCATTTTCACAAATGCTTGCACATCTACTGATTGACGTGAAAAAAAGGAAAAAATTCATGGGTGCTGTGTCTTTTTGTCTTAAGGGCTTGTCTTGAGGGCTCTGGAGTGCCTGAGTGGCTCCGTCGTTAAGCGTGAAGTGTCTGCCTTTGGCTCAGGTCATGATTCCAGGGTCCTGGGATCAAGCCCCACATCGGGCTCCCTGCTCAGCAGGAAGCCTGCTTCTCCCTTTCCCATTCCCCCTGCTTGTGTTCCCTCTCTCGCTGTGTCTTTCTCTGTCAAATAAATAAATAGAATCTTAGAAAAAATAAAATAAAATAAAAAGTATTTGAGGGCTCCTAAATTTACAGAAATATCTCACTGGTAGTGATTGGCTGTCATTTAACTATGAGTGACCTTAATTGGGAAAACATGCTTTTCCTCCCCCTTTAGAACATAACGTTAAGTACACGAGGGCCCTGGGAGAAGTGCTAAAATTCTGATATTGCTGAATATGCCCAAATAACAATTTCATCTATATCACAATTTTAGTGAGAGTTAGTCCTGATTAATTTGAATAAACGGATAATTTAGTTATGTCAGTTGATGTGATTAAGGACTGAAATCATTTCAAGTGTAGATTTTGCAGTAAAACTCTTAGCAATATTCTTTGATGACAATACTACAAGTAGTTTTTATTAAATTTCTCCATTTGTAAATTCTGTCATAAGTATGATTTGTTTTTTCTAAAACACATACATACATATTTTAGTTGTGTTTTGTGCTGGTTTATGTAATATTTCGTTGTGCTTCTGGGATTTTCAGAGGAAACATGCCTGTCATTTAGAATTTATAGATTAATTCCTGTTCATGAATCAAGTGGAAGAAAATTGAGTCATAGATAGTTGTAGGATGACTTACATCATGATTATTAAGGAAATTAGAATGTATTGCTAATTATAGAAACCCATTAACTATGTGTCATGTAAAATAAAACTGAGTTGATTTGGGGAACTATTTTAGTGCCAAAAAAAAAAAAAAAGATTTGATTAGAAGTATTAGTCACAAATTTGCCTCGTTTCCTAGGAAACTGTGAATATTTCATATCAACGGAATAGCATTTCCCAAAAGTGAGTTCTGGGGAGCTGTGGTGGGAAGTTCTAGGAAAGACAGGACTTGCGAAACCTGTGGGACACTCCAGGAAAGCTGGCATGTCCTACGAGGAAAACAGACCCTTGGGTTATGCATGCTCTGCGTGCTCAGTCAGGGCTGGCTCTCTTTCCTTCTAACTCTGAAGATTCCCGGAAGGCTTGAAGCCCTCAAACCCATCACATTTAATTTAACCCAGTGTTTCCCAAACTTACTTGACATTGGTAATTTTTTTTTAATTAACATATATTCATTTCCATGAACTGTATTTTGGGAACAACAACTGTAGTAGAGTTGACTCTGTTACAACCTAAATTTGCTCATAATAGCATTTTTTCTTTTTATAAGAGTTTTATTTCCTATGTAACTTTCTCTTTATAAGAGTTATCCGTGTATTGATTTTGCTGGATCTTCTTCAGAATGCTTGATTTCTGACCATCACTGATACCTACGGAGCAGTGTGTGATGTCTGTAGCCTATCCTAGAGCCAGTTCTCTAATATCACCTAAATCCTTGTATATTGGCTGACATCATCAACTCTTGTTCATTTTTTTATTATTTTTCTCTTTCCTTTGGTGTTGCTTCGTTGACTACTATGTGCCCAACCCCTGCCAGTCCTCACATAAACCATACAAGGCAGGGTATCATTTTTCTTTTGCAAAAGATAGGAAAAATAGCTTAAAATAATGTCATTTGCCCATGATCACTGAGAGGCGGATTCAGGATGTGAACTTGGGCCCATTTCACGGGCCACAGAGATAGGCTGGTTGCAAGCCATATTCACCCCGCAGGCTGGGTTCAAGTTGTCTAGGAGCAGAGACTACAGTTCGCCTCTGAACTCATGTTACCATGCTTAACTTCTAGGCTATGAACTCCTCAAGTTGTTCAGGGTATTAGTTGTTATTTTCTGTATTAGTGGTTTGTATTCTTAAGAGGTGTTTGATAAATGTTGAGTTCAATTGACTACTTTGATTCTTACACATCAATGGAAAATCACAGTATTATTTTCATGGGAAGTGGGCTCAGACTCCGTACATCCAACTGCCAAATGTATGGAGGCTGGGAATTAATTTTATCACACCAGTTTATGTTTCTTACACTTGACTGTCATTTACGGAAATTGATATTTCATATTGTGAATAAGCTTATTGTACGCTGAAGTGTTAGACTGAAAAATCTGGAAACATCTAAGAAAATAGAGTCTGGTATTTATAAAATTGGCTTTTTTTTGTCTTTCGTTTCTTCCTTCTTTAAAAATTCTAGATACTTAAACAGCAAAAGTTCATAATTAAAACAAAAAACATTCTTAAGATCTTCTATCGGAGTCAAGAGATTAAAAATTTCAGGGTGTTTGGTTGCATACATATAAAGGATTTGAGATACAGAGATAGTATTTCTTTTCTGGCTTGTTTAATAGAGTTAACTGTCTTTTTGTATAGTATGCCTGACGAGGTTATTAAATAATCTATGAGGATTATGTTATCAGTGAGAAATTAATGTTCTCATGGAGGTAGAATGAAATCCACACAATAGTATACCAACAATACAAAAAATATTTAATCATTTCTGTTCTTTGCCCTGAGGACTTAAAAATAAGAAGATTATTTGAATTGTGAATTGACTTATTGAAAAGGCTATTCTAAGGGGAAAGGAAAAATGAGACTGATTTCTGACTAGTGTTTTGCTGCGGAGGGTATGAATGGAAATAGACTTTGCAAGAAGTAGTATAATAAAGGTAGAAAATATTTCTATTTGGTGATTTGTATACATCAGTTTCCTTGGGCTACTGCAACAAAGAACCACAGACTGAGTGGCTTGAAACAGCAGAAATGTATTGCCTCACAGTTCTGGAGCCTAAAGGTTTGACTCCCAGCTCTCAGGAGGACCATGCTCCTTCTGAAACCCATAAGGAGGAATCTTTCCTTGCCTCTTTCTAGCTGTGTTGGCTGCCAGCAACCCTTCACATTCTTGGCATACTTCTGAAGCACTGGTCCCATGGCAGTCTGCCTTTCTGTATCTGTGTACATCCGCCATTTTCCTCTTCTTATAAGGATACTAGTCATATTGCGTTAGGGCCCATCCCACTGAGCCCATCTTAGCTGGACTACAACTGCAAAGACCATATTTCTAGATAAGGTCACACTCTTAGGCACCACCGGTTAAGACTTTAAAATATCCTTTTGGGTACTCAATTCAACCCATAACAGGGTAAATCTACTCAAAAATTATAGAGTTGACATATACATGATTTCAGAATGAAAGATGGTATCAGCACATCCTCTAAGTCACTATGAGGGTGTTGAAGGATTAGGTTGGGAAACCTGATGTGTCTGATGCTTATCAGTCAATGCAACTTCAGTGCAAAATATACACTTGTGATTTTCTTTCTTTAAAAGTGAAGATGAAAACACATAAATAGGTAATATTTCTAAATATGATGAAATTTTACCAAATTGAAAGTCTTAAAAAACACAGTAGTGCCGCCACCCCATATGCATAAATGTCCTGAAAGCATCTGATTCCATTCTGTAATATGCTCCCCTGTAGAAGAAAACTCTTAACCAACTTGATTGCCGATGACTGTTCCCTGAAAGTAGAGTTTAAGATGCAGGAGTTTCTATTCTTCTTGCTCTGACACCAAGAGCAAACATACTTCATAAAATATACATTCTCAAAAAAAATTTTTAAAGATTTTTATTTATTTATTTGAGAGAGAGACAGTGAGAGAGAGCATGAGAGGTGAGAAGATCAGAGGGAGAAGCAGACTCCCCCATGGAGCTGGGAGCCCAGTGCGGGACTCGATCCCGGGACTCCGGGATCATGGCCTGAGCCTAAGACAGTTGCTTAACCAACTGAGCCACCCAGGTGCCCTACATTCTCAAATTTGATATTAGAATGAGTGTTCCATTTCTTTAGGAGAAGGGCTACAATTTTAACTGAGAGACTGTAACCTTCAGCCTACTCAGAATTATTCATGGTGGCTCTGGTATATCTGAACAAATGAATTAGAACGTAGCGTATCCAAGGGATGGAATGAAGAACACCGTGGCTAGATCATACTCATGCCATGCAGTATTGCAGCATACAATTTAGATAACAATGTCTTATAAAAGAGGGGGTTCATTTCTAAAATTACGATGTACTTTTCCAAAGATTCCTGACAGGAAAATATGAATGAAGAGTTTCAGAGGACTTCTAGAAAGATTATGGGTGCAGATGAGTTTGTGGTAGTGAATGGAAGCTATGTTGGATCCCCTGCAGGCAGAAATAATTTATTAGGTGGATATTGGGTGGCTTGTGGAGAGATTTAGAAATGGTTGGGTTCAATGGTAGAACCCAAGTGACTGAAAGAAAAAAAGAAGCAGCATATCAATTTCTAGAAATTTGAATATTCCAGAAAGAGATTGCTATACTGCCTCTATAATCATCATTTGCCTTAGAATATGTATCAGTCTACGCTACCCTTTGGTGGTCACTGTTTACACAGAGTTCCAGGTGAAAACATTCATTGGCCAAAGTTGAGGTCACATACACGGGCTGCATCAAAAGAAAACTCTGGCCTCCATGTCTTCTGTAGTGGAAAGAGGTTCCCAAAACAACTTTTTCAGCAAAATTGCACTCAGGAAAGTTATTACCCCCAAAGGAAATTTGGGGTGCTATTAGGAAGGGAAATAGATGTTCAGCCTCTACCATATATTAAAGAGTAGTGGTGCCCGAATGGATTAATAATTTTGGTAGTTGAATGATTTTATGGGAAGCTGACCTTGTTAAAAATGTGAGCCCATTGTGTATATAGGTCACATAAAACAGAGCCGTCCTTATTTTCATACCACAAGAAACACACTGTGATGAGAAGCTTATTCCACTAATTCTCACTGGAGATAAACAGAGAGATTGTTGCCCAAACTCTAAATTATATGGTCTTTTTTCTTATTCTTTTTCCCCCTTCCTCACCTCTTAATTGTACTCCCCTTGTTCCATCTGCATTTCCATCTCCAAACCCCCTTTCTCCCGTTCCATGGTTATTCTGAACCTCATCATCCCCTTTGCCTTTCGGTTTACTGTATTTTCTTTTCTCTGAGAAATGGAGAGAGCCGTGTAACCCGCTATATGAACTTGTATTGTGACTTTATGTTTTTCTGAACTGTTTCATTAAATGTTACATGAGACATGAATTTTATGCCTGTTTGTTCCATAGTTCTTTGTTTCAAGAAATAACAACAACAAAAAACCCAGGTAGAGGGACCTTAACTTTAAGGAGGCATTAGGCAACAGATAAAGTCGAGGGCTGCCGCAGAGGTGAGCATTCAGACCTCTTGGGAACTGAGGGAGGTGCCTCCAGAAACTAAGCCTAAGCTTGCTCCATCTCTCAGGATCCGATCCCCATCGGTTTCTCATTTTCTCTGCTTCTGTGTTTTCTCACTTATCCTGCTTCTGCTGCTTGGTCAGTTCTGAATCAAACAACTCTTGAAGGTCTAGTGCATACTGCAGATTACCTACAGGCTCTCCTCTGGAGACCAAGAACCAACGCAATGTGCCGGACTCACCATCATTAACCCTTTGTTCACCTCTTCCATCTATCACTATGGGCTTTTGGCATCTGCCTACAAAAATATTATGTTTTTCTTAATGCTAAAGGAATAAAAATGTAAAAAAAACTCATAATTTTTGTTGCTCCCACAGAGCTGTTTCTGCCAACTTTTCCGATGACATCCTATATCTCTACTTCTTTGTACTTGTTCACTTTTTACTTCATGAAGCTTCTCCTCTAATAGTTACCCTCCCTCCTTCCTTATTTTTAATATCAATGGATACCATTAATGACCAGCTGTTTTTTTTAATTTTTATTTATTTTTAAAATTTCTTTTCAGTGTTCGAGAATTCATTGTTTATGCACCACACCCAGTGCTCCATGCAGTGCAGGTCCTCCACAATACCCACCACCAGGCTCACCCCAACCCCCTCTCACCCTCCTTCCCTCCAAAACCCTCAGTTTGTTTCTCAGAGTCCACAGTCTCTCATGGTTCATCTCCCCCTCTGATTTCCCCCAACTCACTTCTCCTCATATCCTCTGTGTTATTCCTTATGCTCCACAAGTAAGTGAAACCATATGATAATTCACTCTCTCTGCTCGACTTATTTCACTCAGCATAATCTCCTCCAGTCCCGTCCCTGTTGATATAAAGGTTGGGTATTCATCCTTTCTGATGGAGGCATAGTACTCCATTGTATATATGGACCATATCTTCTTTATCCATCCATTGAAGGGCATCTTGGTTCTTTCCACAGTTTGGTGACTGTGGCCATTGCTGCTATGAACGTTGGGGTACAGATGGCCCTTCTTTTCACTACACTGTATCTTTGGGGTAAATACCCAGTAGTGCAATTGCAGGGTCATAAGGAAGCTCTATTTTTAATTTCTTAAGGAATCTCCACACTGTTCTCCAAAGTGGCTGCACCAACTTGCATTCCCACCAACAGTGTAAGAGGTTTCCCCTTTCTCCACATCCTAATGACCAGTTGTTTCCTAACACTCTCATATTTGGACTTTGGGGGCAGTAGAGTCCACTGCATGTGGGTTCACATGTTAATATTTCCACTTCCTGACTGTCCTTAAAGACAGTGTCAGAATCCAAAACTGGGTTGATAACACTTATGTCTTAGAATAATTTTGAGAATTAGGAGAGAAATCACTTGCGAAGATCTTTCTGCCTGCAGTAAATGATAGGTAATCTTAGTTCCTTTTCACATACTTTTCCTTATCAAAATTATATGCCCCATATAACTCTGAGCAATACCAAATAATACATAGAAGTACTTAAGTCTTTGAAGGACACTAGCAAAAGATTAGGGAATGTTTTTCCAAAAGGGAGTTAATTTTACAAGGGAAAATATTGTGTATCCAAGATGAATATTATCTACTTAATGTAATGTTTCTATCAGTATATATGCACCAAAAAATAAATATATATATATATATGCACCAGTGAATGAAATCAAGATTGTTCACTTAAAAAAATGTTCTTAAAGATAAATTCATATTAAGATTATTGGGGTCCATGCTTTTACGAAGTAAGATTACTCTCTAGACCAAAATTTCCTTCCCTTCTGTTTTAAATCATATTTACCCTACTCTTGAGCTGTCACCCCTCATATCCTCCCATAATTGCTGCTATCATACTTTCCAGGGCACTTCTTAAAAATTTTATTTTCTCACACACCTTTTTGGATCTCTCTACTCAAAAGTAAACTCCTATTCCTTTGCATTTCCATGGCATTTTCTCTTATATTGATCTTTATCTTTGCTTTGTTTGTAACTTTGCCATTTTTTAAAAACTCATTTGTAGACTTCTGTATCTTAGGATTGGAGGGTGTCCTTGAGTTTGCGGTCAAGTATAAAATGAGTCCTTAGTCCATCTCTAATTCTCAGTTACTGTATAGATGTAGAAAATTATAAAACCTATCTAGTCATTAGATTCTGCTACCATAAAATGGAACTAATGTCTGCCTTGTAGAATTCTTACAAAGAACAAAGATAATACTTGTAAGACAACTAACACAGTGTTTGGTGTATAATAGTTACTGTGCCATCGGTAATGTTGTCCCATCAGTCATCTTAATTTTAGGCATTGTAGCAATATTTCCTTTTCCTATGACGCGCTAATGAGTATCTTGCACTTAGTATGTCTCTGCAGAAAGAAAGATGCTTGGATACCTGAACCATAGCAAACGCATTCATAGATGACAAGCAACAAGCAAAAAACAAAACACAAAACTAATGCTTAAGAATTTACAACTTGAATCACTGTAACCAACTATGGACCTGGACAATTATTAAAACTGATGTGGTCCTCTTAAATAAATAAAGGAAATGTTCTTTTAAAAAAAAAAGAATTATTTATTTTTTTGAGAGGTAGAGAGGGAGAAAAAGAATGAGTGAGTGAGAGTACAAGAGCAGGGAGAGGAAGAAGCAGGCTTCCCAATGAACAGGGAAACTGACACAGGACTTGATCCCAGGACCCTGGCACTGTGACCTGAACCAAAGGCAGACGCTTAACTGACTGAGCCACCTAAGTGTCCTGGAAATGTTCTTTTTGAGCAAAGATTTAGTCAGCAGAGAGTTTAAAATGTGGACATGGCAATAAATGCTAATTAATATATAAACTTCATCTGCTATTGTGGGAAAGAACAGTTGGTTCTACTTTCTTTTTTAAAGTCATTAAAAGAAAAGAAATTACCTAATTTCAGGCAAAAGTAAGAGCACTTGCTCAATGGCAGAATGATCCACTGATCAAAAATCCAGCCATATCTTTCCTTTGCATTAGTGGGGAAGAACTTGTAGTTCACAGACGTTCTGAGCAAAAGGTATTTGCCATAATTAGGTATGAAAATATGCTTTCGAGGAGTTCCAGGGAGGACATGGAGTAGACGGTTGTAAAAGATGCTATTAAAACCATTTTAATTCTATTTAATTATGTTAACCTTTCATTTTTAAAAAGTTAAGTAATTATGAATATGAAATCAGAAGGTTAAAAAAAAAAGAAAAGAAAATGTCTGAGATGATCCATTCTTTTCTTTTAAGATGAGACCGCGACATCTCCTTGGGAGAACAAGGGTATAAAAATAGTGGCGTTCTGTAGAACCAGGCGCTACATGTGAAAATTCTAATAGAAATGACTATAATAGGGGCACCTGGGTGGCTCAGTGGGTTGAGGCCTCTGCCTTCGGCTCGGGTCGTGATCCCAGGGTCCTGGGATCAAGCCCCGCATCGGGCTCTCTGCTCAGTGGGGAGCCTGCTTCCCTTCCTCTCTATCTCTGCCTGCCTCTCTGCCTACTTGTGATCTCTCTCTTTCTGTCAAAAAATAAAAAAACCTTTTAAAAAAAAAAGAAATGACTATAATAGAAAAGTAATATATACAGTTCTTATTTTAATAGAATCATAATTTGGCATCATAAGTTGATGCTAAATCATACATTGCCAGGAACCCTTCCGGTTGGAGAACGATAGGAGACTCTGAGATTCATTCACAGGGACGACTTTTGTGTTTTACTGTTTCCTTCTTTGTATGTCTGCGGTGAGACTAGAAGGTGGTAAAACTGGAGGGGAAAAAAATGAAGCAAAGATAACTATTATTTTCTTTTTCTCTGGAGTTATTTTGCAAGTAGCAAAATGAGGGAATATAGAGATTGCAAAAGGGCCTGCAGCTGTGAAGAAAAATGTTAGGACTTTAAAAGACAAGAGTGGCTCATAGACCTGAAAAGGACTCAACTCTTTCTCTGTGCAATGATACAATATTTTAACTGTTCATAGTTAGTAAAAAGAAATTAAATATATATGCAGATACGTGTCTGCATGTGGGTCTCTGAGACTAGACGTTCATACGGAAATATGGACAGAAAATGGGATTTCCTGCAAGGGGGCAGCAGTTACTCATGTCCCACAATGATTACAGCAGAAAATCACACTCGCAGAGCTAACTTCGGACGGAGCTTTCTTGAGTTGCAAATGGCGTTGCTTTACCAAAGCAGTGCAGACTGTCCTGGCATTTTCTTTTCTACTCACAGTAGGCCTGCGTGGTACATGAATGTGTGATCTTCATTTCCCAACGCCATTCAGAAGCATTAAGCCATATGCCAATATAATCGTACAGATTTAATTCTGTCTCCCCATTTGTAGGCAGAATGATTCTCACTATCTACCCTCCTGGGCACGAAGGGGAGGCAAGCCATCTCCAAGATTCCCTCCCTCATCACCCCCCTTTGGATGTCTCCCCAGCCCTCCCTTTCCTTCCCAATGTAATAATTCCCTCAGGAAGGCCCTGCAGGCTTTTGGGTTCTGTTGATGATTACAGGAATAATTTATTTTCAAATGGATGTTAATCTGATAGAAGTAGTCAAATTTTCCCTGAGCTCAGGCAGAAACAAACTTTTTCATGGCAAGTGTACTGATTCCATCCACCATTATTGTGATGGGGAAGACAAATTATCCAATTACTAAACACACTGCTCTAGGCAATACAAAATAACATCCTGATTAATCTAACTACGTAGGAGAGATACTTCTGTTTAGAACAAGTCCCCTAAAACAAACAATATTGGATTACGAATAAAGATGAGTCATATTTGTTTGGCAATACTTATGGATATTTCAATCTTGAATAAGGAGCCTACTTAAGGTGACAAGTATTTATATAAATATTCTTAACATACTATCTAGTGAAAATTACATTCAGGAATAAAAGTGTAAGTGCATTTATAAGGTCATTTAGGAGGTAAAATACTAAGATTCTAGTCTAGCTCCTTTCTACTAACAAGGAACACATTTTACTTCTTTCCCCCTGTAGTATGTATTTTAAAATGACATGTTATAAATATGCAAGGAAATGCCAAGTTTAATAGGTAGTCACAGTAGCCATCTATCGTACTTTTTGTTAAGAAAGTCAAATGGCTTAGTTATTGCTCTGCAAAGACAACAAAAGGCAATACGAATTTTGGTGAGGAGGTAAACATTTACATGTTGGCAACCAAATTATTAAAGGAATATTTCACCTTTAATAATTCATCTGAGAAATGTTTGGCCCTGTGGGAAATAAAGGTAGTGAAGAAGCTAAAAATAAATTATTCTTGGGCCATGTAAGGATATCAGATACATTCATCCTGCTCATGATCTAACTCTGTTCTCTTAATGCCATTTTCTGTAACCTTCACATCTTCCATTCTAGCCGTCATGTCCCTTTTCTTCACTGGAGATGACAATCTTGATTAAGATGTTTTGCAGTTTTTTTTTTTTTTTAAGATAGATTTATTTATTTGAGGGAAAGAGAGAGAAAGCGTTCATGGGGCACAGGCAGAGGGAGAGGGAGAGAAAATCCCAAGCAGACCCTCCACTGAGCATGGAACTGGGCGCAGGGTTCGATTCCAGGAACCTGAGATCACGGCCTTAGGCAAAACTAACAGTTGGCCACTGAAATGACTGAACCACCCAGGCACCTTGAGATGTTTTGTAGTTTTGAACGTGGATTAGCCACATGGGTCATATTTCCTTTATTCTGACTTCAATTTCTTTTTCTTCTGGCTTCTCACCTTATACCTTGACCTCAGCCTGTATCCTGCACACATAGCCTCAAGTCCTGACCTGCCTTCTTGCTTGATTATTAACCTTAGATGTTTAACACAGATACATGACACAATGGGCCTTGGTCCACTTATCCTGAAAGCAACCGAAGTTATTTATAAAGAACCTTCATTTTGGGGTCCCTGTGTGACTCAGTTAGTTACACATCTGAGTCTTGAGTTCACCTCAGGTCATGATTTCAGTGTCATGAGATTGAGCTCTGCATCAGGCCCCGTGCTCAGAGTCTGCTCATGATTCTCTCTCTCCTTCTCCCTCGGCCCCCTAACTCTCTCTCTCTCTCAAATAAATAAATAAATAAATAATAACAACCACAACCATCTTCTTTCTTTTTCAAAGATGAAAAAAGGCATGTCATGTCCAGTAGTCATATTTTAAAAATAAACGGCCTGAAAAGATAAACACATGCTGATAGATCTTGAGAATGGGGAATAGTTAACTCTTTCCTCCAGGAACTGAACATTCTTAGACAGAGACACAGCTTTTCAAGGACATACCTGGAGCTCTCAGCCAGCAAACCACACCGCAGAGCCCACCACGCAACTTCCGTCAACATAGGCCAATAGTATAGCAAATATCAAAGTCAGATCACCTCATAATGAGAGGACTTTTTTTTTTTTTAATGAGGGTGTAAGGTTTTAGTAGGGTGAATCTTAGTGCAAAATATCTGTCAGATTATCCTCTTTATGTTATTAAATTTTAGAAAAATGCAATTCAGTCTTCCTTCAAATATTGGCTCTTCCACTTTCTACTAATATGACATTGGTGAATTATTAAACTTGTCAAGTCCCAATTTCTTCAAATGTAAAAGGAGAAAAAAAAGTGGTATTTATGTCATCAAGTTGATGATAAAATCCAATGATTTAACTCATGAGAAATCACCTATCCTATTGTTTGATACAGAGCATGATTAACAATAAGTTTTTTTTTAAATATTTTATTTATTTATTTATTTGACAGACAGAGATTACAAGTAGGCAGAGAGGCAGGCAGAGAGAGGGGGAAGCAGGCTCCCCGCTGAGCAGAGAGCCTGATGAGGGGCTCCATCCCAGGACCCTGGGATCATGACCTGAGCTGAAGGCAGAGGCTTAACCCACTGAGCCACCCAGGCACCCCAACAATAAGTTTTTAAACAGCAAGACTAATAAGGCATTCTAATTAATATGGTGCCAAATCCCAAATAATACATTCATTTCCTTTATTTTTTTTTTATTTGTTTTGTTCAGGGATATTTGGTTTCAAGCACAGAAATGTACTCAAACCAGATAGATAGAAAGGGAGTCTGATAAAATGAATTTTGATCTGCTTCCTAACCGATACCCCTTCCCAAGTCATGGAACCACTGATGGTACCATGGCTCTGATAACAAAAGGCAGCTTTGACACAACCAAAGTCAGAGAAGTTGACTGGGTTTAAATAACAAACTTTGGGAGATGCTAATGGGAAATGAATACTGACTGAGTAAAAGGTTTCATTATCCATAATAGAGGTGACAGTGGTGCCCCTTAACGAACTATGCGCACTTACTCCATCATGCCCTCATGTAGTTCCTGACATATGGATTTGGTCATGTTATTTGCTATGGCCAACAGGAATTAGTGTGAGTGATGCAAGTGGAGGCTTCATAAAGCACTGCACATTGGGGCTCACCCTCTTGAAATGTTTTTCCATGAGAACAGTTGGACGCTCTAGGAAATCTAGGCACTGTTGCCGAAGAGAAAAACTACTTGGAAAGGTCCTGGAAGATAAAAACCGTACATGAAGAAGGTGATCATTGAAAGAGAAATGAACGAAGCTTCCAGTTGAACGCAGCTGCCGGGCTGACCTAGCCATCATCGTGATGTACCACAGAGATACCACTCAGTTAACATACACCCTTACAAGAAGTAACAGATGGTTGCTGTCCTAAGCCACTAAAGTTTGAAGTGCTTTGTTTCATGTGAGAGACAAGCTGAAACTGAAAACTTATTTTTTGGATAATAGGATGGGCTATTATGGCTAGCACCTCTTTGACCCTTTCTCCAACTCAAGATACACAGTTTCATTTCTTATCACCATGGCAACTTGCTTGGGAAGCTAAGCTTGTCAATAATTAGAACTCAGAAGGAGAAGGAGAGGAACTAAATTCAACTGGGTGGCTCAGGGGAGGAAAAGACAAGAGTGCCTGAGGGAAACATTTTCTATAGAACTGGAATGAGAGCACACTGAATCACCTAGCATGTTCTGGATGGCACCACAGAACCCATCTGACAGTGTCACAGACCAGAAAGGGCATTAGTTGGCTCATGTAACCTAAAATGTCCAAAGTAGGGAGTTCCTTTGTTTCTTTCCAGTATTTTTGGTTCTGTGCATTTCCAACCGTGGCTTCGTCTTTGGGTGTCTATCCCCATGGACAAAATGGCTGCTAGCAGCACAGTTCATGACATGAAGAAAGAGAGAGACAGCCACTTCCATAATGTCAAGCCCTACTCCTTATTTGTTTTTGACTTGATCTATCCCTGAGTCATTGAAGCAAGAGGAAAGCCATGTACTCAGTGACTTTGAACTGTTATAGACACATTCCCAAAATAATCAGTGAAGAAAGAGGAATGCCATTATCGTAATTGGGTGAAAATCACTAACTGTTAACATGTAAAAAGGATTACCAGATGCGACCCAGAAATAAAGAAGGTCCCTTTCTTGCTTAACCAAACTGACACATGAAAGTCTGGTCTTTGTAACTACAGTTGATGACAATCAAGGGATGAGGGGCGCTGAACCCCAGCACAGCTGAAAATCAATGTATAACTTCGCACTCCTGAAGAACTTAACTACCAATAAGTTACCGTTGTCCCAAAGCCCTACTGATAACATAAACAGTTGGCTAACATGTATTTTGTATGTTGTATGTTTTAAATACTATATTCTTACAATGAAGTAAGCTAGAGAAAGGTAAAATGTTATTAAGGAAATCATAAGGAAGAGAAAAATATATTTACAGTATTGTACTGTATTTATTTTTTTAAAAAATGTGTAAGTGGACCCGTGATTTCAAACCATGTTGTTTGAGGCTCTATTGTAGGTCTTTCTGGCACTAATTGATGAAAGAGGATGCTTTTAGCTACAGGTCACAGAAATCTCTAATTCAAACTGGCTTGGACGTTAAGAAGATTTTTTTTTTTAAGATTTTATTTATTTATTTGACAGAGATCACAAGTAGGCAGAGAGGCAGACAGAGAGAGAGAGAAGCAGACTCCCTGATGAGCAGAGAGCCCAATGTGGGGCTTGATCCCAGGACCCTGGGATCATGACCTGAGCCGAAGGCAGAGTCTTAACCCACTGAGCCACCCAGGCGCCCCAAGAAGGTTTATTTTTACAGTTGAGTAGTTCAGAGCTAGAGCAGACTTTAGGCACTGTTCAACTAGGGTTCAGCTTACATTGCTCTTAGATTTTCTCTTCTTTTCTAGAGGAAGATTGCCACGTTCACGATTTGCACACAAAGAAAATGTCAACAGTAGGTTGAACATAAGCATGGTCTTAGTCTCAGACTACATGGACTTCACAGTCCAGCTCAGCCTTTGAGTATACACATGACCTTGTGCATTTATCTAACCTCTGTTCATGCACATGGATTATCTGAGTGAGCACAGAATCTATCTCATAGAAATAATGTAAGAATTAAACTAATTCAGGCAATACAGTTAAGATACTTGCTATCTGACAAATGGTAAGCATTTCATAAATTTTAGCTACTATTAATCATTATTCTTATGTTCACATCCAGGGAAGAAAGAAAATTCTCATATTCATTAATTCTAAATCAGAAACTTGCCTTCCCTTGGGCCATCTCCAAATCAACAACCATGGCAGGGATACCCAGGCAAAGCCTCTTCTTTCCAAACCACATTCGCAATATGGAGGGCTAAATTAGATCTTAGTTGACAACAGTGATGTCCACTATATACCCCAAGTTCCAGGAACGAAAGTTAATACCCAGTGCAGATCGATGTAAGCTGGGGACAGTGGGTGCATTAAAGAGAGTTGAAAACAGCTCCTAAGCCCTCCTCATTCTACATGCACATTTTGGTATAGAGCCTGTGCTTTAAAAATAAAAGAATGCTTGGACATTCTGAGGGATTTTGTGTGTGCTTAAAGGTTTAGAGATTATGGAAGTGTTTCTACCATAATCGTGGGACTAGTGCTAGGATTGCCTGTGTGGAGAATGTTGTACTGGGTTATTGAACTCTAACTACACAGGGAAAAAAGCGTCAATTAACTCAGCAATGAACATTTTATCAGTGTGTTTAACTGTTAACTTAATAGTTCCAAAGGGTGGAAGTGGCTTCAGCAAGAGTGCTAATGGTGTTCACAATACCTTCTCAGGGAATGAGGGATTCAGGACACTGTGTTCCCATTGCCCCAGGTGATGGATGGATGGATGGTGTAATTCTTGGGGATGAATGTTTCAGTCGAAGCTAAGAAGATGCCAGGCAGTGTGAGTTTATTATCAGGAGCAGTCACTCGCATGATCTCTGAGATTAGATGAGAAGAAGGGAATAAGAACTATGCTCACTAGTGAAATACACCATACGCCATCTCAGACCCTTTACGGAAACAGAAAAGGGTAAAATGAGGATAATCAGACCCCGGAACTCTAAAGACCGGTGCTAAGTCTTAGCCACTGGCTCTCAGCTAAAAAACACTGAGACTGGGATCCTCTGTCTTTGACAAGCCCTACATCAATGTTAATAAAGAAATAGAGGAGCGCTAATTGAGCAGAGCTGCTTGTGAGATCATTGACGGGCAATATGTTTCCTGATAATATAAATAGTGCTGATTCCATATGTCAGTTATGAGTCTGGATACCACACTAGTACTGAGAAAAGAGCTCCCGTGGTTTATGCGACTGCAGATGTTGTCAATATTTTATGATCCATGACCTTGGAAACTCATTTCTCCTTTTAAAGTTTTTTTTCTTTTCTCTCTTTAAGGAAGTTATAGCTATTAGGGTAGCTATATCTTCTACGACACACTGAAGATTATTTTATAACATTTTGGAACTGGATTAATGTGAACACAAATATGTGGACATGGTAAAACTTCAGGTAACATTCAGGTCAAACAATTTTAGGCACCCATCATTTCTAGTCCATTGTTTCCACAGTGACAAGTGAATAAAATCAAAACTGTTCAAGTCACCTCTCTCTCCCCTCAAAATTAAACACACACACACACACACACACACACACACACACACACGCCCCCCAAAACCCTGAATATGACCATTATTAATTATATTTGTAATAACAGACTCGCAAAGTACTGAATTTTGTTTGTACCTCTTGGCAGTTCATAGTAAGATCAGCCCACTGACGTCTGTGATGATTTCAACAATAATTAATTAAATCTAGCTGATCCTTACCTTAAATGATAATAGGAATCTGCCCTTTGTGGAACACGAATTAATATCCACTAGGGCATTAAAATTCCATGGATATATGAGGAACAATGTGTGCTTTAGGAGTGCACCTGTTGGCTAGGGTATGGTAAAATCAGTACAGCCCCAGGAGGAAATAAAACTGGCAAGGAAAAAGTTAATTTTACTCACAGCTTTCAGGGAGAGGGGCCCCTGCATGTCCTACAAAGACCTCAGTGTCTGTCAGGAGGCAGAAGGGCCAGGGACAGTGGGAAGGCCAAACCGGGCAGAGTAAACAGTGTAGGACTGATTCGTTTGAATAACACAAGCAGACTTTGGGCTGGGCTGTAGAGGTGGTAGCCAGGTGCCTGGTACCTGAACCTTACATGACTTAGAATAGGGGAAATATTGGCCTGGTGTGTGAGAGTTAAATAAGGAGACAGTTGGGGGTATCAACTCAGGATTGGTTGGTTTGCATGTAAAGGGGTGCTCTCAGGCACGGTGCTATCCTCTTTGGAATTAGCTAGCCTTGGGAGGAGAAGTCTCCTGGCAGCCAAGCACAAGAAGCATGAATTGGTCTGATAGTGTTAATTCGGAGCCTATGTATATTTCTAAATGCATGTGGCAATGCTAAAACATCATAGTGTATAGAACATTTTAAAAATAATTTAGGATACAATGTTCTGGTTTATTCTTATCAACATGTGAATGGTAACACTGTAGACATTAAAGTAATAACAATACTGCTGCTGAAAACTAAAAACATTGTGGAAGGTTAAGACTAAAAATTAGAATTTGGGAAATGCTTTAGAAAAAAATTTATAGCAAATATTTAATTTTTAATCATATACTTTTCCTTTCCTTCACTGATATTTTGAAATAGCACACACACACACACACACACACACACACACACACACACACATACACATGCATTTCTTTTGTAAGCAGATTCAAGAAATGTTTATAATTCATACAGAAGGGGGACAGTATACAGAAGTAACAAAAATGGTCATTCTCAAAATGTAGCATTAGTGTACACACCTGTCTCTTTCTGATGAATTCTGATACTTGAAGCTCTTCAGACTTCCTGTCCTATCTGTGATGTCCCTCTAAGTATGACACTGAAACATACATTCTGCAGGCCTAAAACACCTCCTCAGACTTACTATACAGGTTAGTCATTCCTGAACCCCTTTGAATACATTGTTTTTTAGATCATTTTCCTCTTCTCCAGGTCTTACAACATTATATTACTCTTCCTTTGCTCAAGAAATGTGCCATTATATTCCTGTGATTCTGCTGTTTATTTATAGAAAAATTTTAAGTCAAATTGTGAAGGAGCAGACTATTCTTTTTTGTGTAACGACTTTAGTAAATGACTTTGTCTTGTTGTAATGTTATTAGTCTCCATATCTGAATGAATTTTGAATTTGGGTAGGGGATCGATCCTACCCTATGTACGGCAACCACTGGACGGTATGAACTCAATTTTAAATATATGCATGTGTGTATGTTGTGTCTAAGATCCATGGATATGTACGAGTGTGTGTGTGTGTGTGTGTGTACAGTTTAGATGAAGCATAAATAGCTATTTTCCTTCAGTGTCCACTGTCCCCTGCAAAGGACATGTGACATTGTTTCTTTACACCATCTGTTTGGTCACTACAGTAAGCTTCTATTTTGGCTGCTGCAACCGTAATTGCTAAGAACCATGACTATAATCTGAGGAGCTGGGAAATAACTCTCATAAAGAATTAGTTATTTTTGACTCTGCTCAGATCAATAGTCTTACAACCTAATTCCGTGAAAAAATTAAACATAAACTTTGTAGAAAAATAGTGCAGTGTCAACTAATTTATAAAGAGATAATTATACAAAGTAGAAAGTATCCAAAATGAATTTGGGTAAGTAATGTTACTGCCTTTTAGCATATAGTTAATATGTATTATATGGAGTATGTTATTACATAAATGAAATGTATTTCTTAACAAAGAAGTGATTCTAAAAGAAGTCCATCTATAATGTTTACTGTCTTTTTTGCTTTATAATTATCCCTTAGCTTAATGAAAGAATTGATCATTAATATCACAGTGCATATTAGTTTAAAAAATAGGTGTTAAATCATAGTTTAAATAATCAGTGAATCACTAGCTTAAAGAATACGCTTGAAATATTTAATATGAAGTTTTTATAAGAGCTTATTTATCTTGCTAACTGAATTTTAGTAAAAATCCAGCTTGAGAACTGTCACCAAAGATGTCTGGTGACTTTGAAGAGGCAAGAAGGTTTGTCCTCATTCTGTCCTAAGTTAAAATGAGATTTAGATAAGAGTCTAAGTGAACATTTCCCAACCCAAATCCTGTAGCACCCAATAAATTTCACAGCTATCCTATTCCTCTCTATTGAAATGACATATATTTTAAAACATATTTTTGAGAACTCAACCCTGCACAAGGCTTACCAAGTACTTTATACATATTAACACTTTTGTTCCTTAGAAGAACCCCGTGCAATAAGTCCCAACATACCAGGTAATAACTTTGAGGACATGAGGAGCAAAGAGGTTAAACAACATCAAGTTTACACAGGCAACAAGTGGTAGACCTGAAAGTTGAATCCAGGAAATCTTGTCCCAGATTATATATCTTTAATCATTATGCATTCATATTTGTATTATATTTGTCATGCATAAAATATTTATATACATATGTGCATTTAGTTAAGAACTAGGGGCTTTTTAAATGACAGGTCAAATCAGTGATCAAGATTGGATAATTTCACACTATTTCTCTCTACTACTACTACTAGAAAAACAATGCCATGCAAAAAAGGAACAATCTTTATCTGTATAGATTTCACTGTTTTAGAATTCTTGTAACAGGGAAAGATAAATCCAGGCATTTACTCCAGTTCATGTAAATATCACCCCTGATATTTTCAAGGAGGACCTAATGTTCCTGGGTAGAGAGAAGTGAAAGGCAAGAAGGAACATAGTATACACATTACCCACCTACTATACACATCTGAATATACAATGAGAACCACGTCCCTGTATTTCCTTCACCAACTAGAAGTGTATTCTGGCTACTAAAAATATTAACAATCCCTCTTTCATACACATGTATCCACTCTCCTTCTGCTGTACCCCAACTGCTTGATTAAGAATATACAATCCTCGGGACGCCTGGGTGGCTCAGTTGGTTAAGCGGCTGCCTTCGGCTCAGGTCATGATCCCAGCGTCCTGGGATCGAGTCCCACATCGGGCTCCTTGCTCATCAGGGAGCCTGCTTCTCCCTCTGCCTGCCATTCTGTCTGCCTGTGCTTGCTCTCTCTCCCTCTCTCTCTGACAAATAAATAAAATCTTTAAAAAAAAAAAAAAGAATATACAATCCTCATTCAGGTTCAGCTGAATGACTTCCCTTAACTTCCATGATATTAAGAAAAGGGGAGGACACACTATCAAATGCAAAGTTATTCAGAATAAAAATGAGAATCTGAAATAGCCACATGGGGGCACCTGAGTTGCTCAGTTGGTTCAGCGTCTGACCCTAGATTTCAGATCGTTCCATGATCTCAGAGTTGTGAGATCGAGCCCTGCATCTGGCTCTGCACTCAGAGCAAGTCTGCTTATCCCTCTCCCTCTGCTCTTCCCTGTACTCTCTCTGTCCCAATATCTAGTATTCTGCAAATGCACAGCTCTGTAGATGGCAAAGGGCTATCTCAGTGTAGATATAAATACATACGTGTGGCTACATTTACATTTGCTGGGAGTTTGTAAATCTTAGACGGTAAGAGACCTTATTGTAAATACATATTTTTGGATCCTTTAAAAATGATCTTGATGATTTCTGGATTGGATGATCGAATTGATTTTCCTAATTTGTTAAAAAAATGTGCAACCAGAATTTGAAATCCTAAGAACTAATGTTTTTTTTTTCCTTTCATTCACCTTTTAGGTTATGTAGAATATATCCATGTCAATATAAATAGGAATATGAATAAATTAGATGAATTAAATAAATTTAACACAGATTCCTATGCTTACTTGGCCTCCGGACTGCGTGTCTGCATTTCCACATTCGTAACACCAGATGGCGCACTCTTCCGTTAATTTTACTATGAAAATGCCAAGCAATTCTTCCAATCTCAGAAGGATCATTTTTCTGAATTAACAAACATCACATACAGAGTGTGTGTATACTTTGTATTCTAAAACAATCCACAGCTTCCATCTGACTATGAGATAAAAATATGTTTTGTAAGTAAAAACAAAACAAAAAAAAAGAAAATCAAATTTTAGTCTATAATTGAAACATGGCTTTCTCTAATATTTAATATTAGAGAATCTAATATCTAATAATTAATTATGGTCTCTTAAAAATCCTCATTTGCATAGGTTAAGCATGAGTAATAGCTAAAAAACATTTTCTCTATTCAGAATAAATTTCACAGTCTACTTTTTTCTGCTTGATGTTAGTACTCCACGTAACATTTAAAAAAAAAATTGTTTATTTAAATAATCTCTATACCCCCATGTGCGGCTTGAACTCAGGACCCTAAGAACAAGAGCTGCATCCACTTGGGTTCCTGAGTGGCTCAGTCAGTTAAGCGGTTAAGTGTCTGTCTTCTGCTTAGGTCATGGTCCCAGGACACTGGGGATCTAAACTGTGTTGAGCTCCCTGCTCAGTGGACAACCAGCTTCTCCCTCTCCCTCGGTCCCTCCCTCCTTTTTTTCTGCCCACCTCCACTGACTCGTGCTCTCTCTTGTTCTGCTTTCTCTCTCTCAAATAAATAAATAACATCTTAAAAAAAAAAAAAAGAGTTGCATCTACATAACATTTTTAATGGGTTTAACAGATTATCCCCATTGGCCCAAGGTTCTTCTGATTAATCAGTAATAGGGGAAAGTCATGAATTAGTTATAATTCAGTTTTTTATTATCTTTATATAGTTCTTCTCTCTTGATGTAATGACCAAAAGAAAAAAATATTTTTAAAGAATATATCATTGAATGCAAGCAATATGTTTTAGGTCTCAATTTTTCTTCTCTTTGATTCATAAAAACATGTTGAAATCTATCCTAATTAAAAAGTAAGAGCAAAACATAATAAAATATGCCTTAGATAATGATGTGTGTGAAGAAATGTTTGTCTCAATCTGATTTATAATTAGCTGACTCCCATTAAAGTTTCAATGTCTAACAGTAAGAAATGGGGTGTTTTGCTTTATTTAACAACTCATAATTTTATGCAACTTTACAAAACATATTTTTTTTAAAGATTTTATTTATTTATTTGACAGAGATGGATCACAAGTAGGCAGAGAGGCAGGCAGAGAGAGGGGGAAGCAGGCTCCCCGCTGAGCAGAGAGCCTGATGTGGGGCTTGATCCCAGGACCCTGAGATCATGACCTGTGCTGAAGGCAGAGGCTTAACCCAGTGAGCCACCCAGGTGCCCCTATTAAAACATATTTTTAAAACACATTTAAGATCCTGGTAGACTACTATAAAATGCTTTCAGTTTAATGTGACTTTTTTCCAAAGACTGCAACACACCCGTTTGTATATACAGTAAAATCCCAATTTTATGAAACAGATACAAAGGTATTTATTGAAGTAGTTATTTTGTGGTCCTGATTAATCACTTCACATATAAGATCACATTTTATAGATACAAATTACATATTCAGCACCCCCATTTAAAAAAGAGTAGAAAAGTAGCTAAATTGAAAAATGAACTCTAGTTTTCTGCAAGTCCTCTGAAGTATTTTGCAAAAATAATTTAGAGAATTGAGCTCCCATGGAGCAGATAGAAAATCTTCTAGCTTAAGCCTATGATTTGCAGAAGACAAGAAATTGTTCTATGCCAGTATATCAAAGCTGCTAACACAGCTAACGGAAGATTCAAAGACTATGAAGACAATACACAGAGCAATGTAAGTATAAAAGAACTAAACACTGGTAGCAGAAATTATTTCAAGTAATTAAGTCTGATGTGGACAAATTTATTATATATTTTGAAAATTTTTTGTTGTGAGATTTATTAAAAGTAGCATTTGTCCATTTATATTGCAGTGGCATTAATGCGCTATTTTTCCCCTACCTTACTGAATTCCTGTAGTTCTTTACTTTGTTTCAAGCCTGAACCCATTTGTACCACTAGATAAGAGAAAATTTTCTCAAGAAAGAAATCATTAACATGAACATTAACATTAACATGAAATCATTAATAAAGAGCAAAGGTGACACATACTTGATTTTTAAATTTGAAAATGCTGGCTTGGGTATAGGACAGATAAGAGATCCTGACTTGTGTCCTTGAGAAGGATGTCCTTGGTTGTTGGGCAGAGTCTGTTCCAGAGAAATGAGTGTTCATTTTTCGGGTAGGAAGCTGTAGATTAAAATTATGGCGTGGATGTCTAGTCAGAGAGGGCCTGAAGCACCCTTTCACAATGCAAAATTTCTGTGGAAGAGCATCTAAAAGTTTTCCATGACTTTAAAGGATACACCAAGTGGGCTGACAGGTGTACATGTGTTTTAAGTTTAAGTCAAGGACAGAACATGTGGATGTGTGGACATGTAGAGAGTGGATTCCCTCATGGGGAATGATCATACCTGAGGACCAGATGTACAAGACAATGTACATCTTAGTGGATGCTAGGATAAATTAGTAGTGTTCGTCAGACACCAAGTGAATACTTACCATCTCGATGCCACATCTATACATTGATGTAAATTTATACAACTATTGGTCACTTTAGTGTGGAGGACGAAAGGCAGAAAACCCTTAATTGATGAAACATAAACTTGAAATTGACTCAGGTTTTCTGAATTTGATTAAGACTACAATTTTCCCCATTAGGAAGAATGAGGACCAAAATAAAGATTCTGCAGAATTATGGAAACAACTAAGGATTGCACATTCAAATATTTACCCATCTCATATTCCTTTAACATTTATATATATATATATATATATATATATATATATATATATATATATATATATATATAT